>NC_058097.1:172744375-173377812 GCF_020171115.1 Neogale vison | reverse complement strand
CCCCGAAACCCTCCCCTAGCACAGCCGGGGTCGTGAGAGAGATTTAGGGCGCCAGCTGTCGGGGGCCCTGACTGCGGTGACTGTGTCGGAGCTGGGGTATGAATCTTTTCTGTGGGCTGGGCGGTCCCCGCGCAGATTTTAGGGGGTTCCTGGCTCCCTCAGGCCACACCACCGCCCCCCGGGGCTCCAGCCCGGCTGCACGCTGTCACCTGCGCCTCAGGAGTTGAGACCAAAGCGGACTTAACACAGGTCCAGTGCAGTGTATCTCGGAAAACTTGAGACACTTCTGCAGCTCGGACCTGAAAGGGGCTGCAGGACCCCGGGGCTGGCTGCGCCCACACTTCTCCCATCCCGCGCCTCTCCCTTGGAACACCTACCAGGGAATTACAAGTTTTGACTTTCGGGAGCAGGATGGGCTGTCTTGACTCGGGTGGGTCTCTGGGGATGCAAAGCCGGGAAGAAGGAATGGGTGAGCCGTGCCGGGAAAGAAAAAGCTGAGCGTTGGGGGCTTTACGCCCGACGGGTCGAGACTGGAAATTGCAGTCAGGGGGCATCCCCAGGGGAGAAAAGTCTTGGGGTTGCTAGAATGAGCTGAAGTCGCGGTGGAAGGATACTGCGTTTGTGTGTTGGGGGTGGAGCGGAGTGGAGGGAGGCAGGGGTTGGGGGGCGAGAAGGAGGGGGCAGGGAGCTTGGTGCTAGGGAAGGTAGAGGGTGCCCTCTGCCGGCGAAGCTACCCAGAGCAGCTGCTGGGGCCCGGGAGGCTGGGGGTGGGGAAGTGGTTAAAGGATGACTTCGGGATCCCTTCGGGAGCTGGTAGGAGGGACTTGTTGAATGATGCTTCTGACACTCGACTCGGATGTAGTTGACCCGTGGCTCCTCTTTGGCTCCAGTGGAAAAAGTTGTCCTCGCCCGGGGGGAGTTATGATGGACTACGATTGGTGGTGTGTTAGGGCTACCTGGATCTTATTTTTGGATTCTTCAGGTATCTTACACTTACTCCTCAATGTCAGTAGTAGCCAGTGAACATTTTTTGACAGGAATGCAGTAATGTTCTTGGCCAGAAGCAAAGGAAATCATATTTCTGAGTGTTTATTAATTCTAGTATAGTGATTTCTTAAAGCAAACCAGTGCCTAATTGAGGACGTTTTTGTTTTTAAACTGCACATGAAATGTGTTTTGCTGTTAAATAAGAGCTTAAGACTGGCTCTACTTCTTGGAAAATACCCCTTCTCTATTTTTATACAAAAATTTATTTGTATATGTGTTTATTATAAGGTCAAAAGACATTGGTCTTAAAATTATATACTTTTTTTAAAAATTTTATTTATTGAGGTATATTTACAGGTTTATTTTGTCTGAACATGGGAATCCTCAGTGTTTACCTCCTGCAAAACATTATCATTTTTAAGTTGGAGTTTCTGAGATTATGATGGCACGTAGTGCGCCGTGTTGATCACATCCCACATTGCACGGAGAGATTGCCAAGTCTTGGCCCTGGGACCAGCACCCCTTTAAAACACTCACTAACTCCTCTTCCCTTATTCTGCAAACATCTTGTTTAAGATTTTTCTTTTATGAGTTTACCCCTGGACTAGCAGCAGAGGTAAGAGAAAGGAAAGAGACACTTGTTGAAATGTAACCATAACTTTTACTGGAATTTAAAACACGTTGGTCACCATTGCTGGAATTCCAGGGCCATAAAATCGTTGTCTTTTTTTTTTTTTCTACATTATTTTGCAATATGTGATAAATGTTGGTAAATACAGACTGGTAATAAGTATTTTGATAGGAGAATTGTTATGTAGGTAGGGCTATTTTAAGTTATTACGGAACGTATTCTATTTATAAATGATGTAAGCAGAAAGAAATGATTTCCAGATAAACAAGACTTATGTACATGTTTTTGAAGCATTAGAACACTGCATACACACTTAGACATCACATTTTTTAAAAAGCGAAATAACAACGTAATTTTTCACATACATTTGGAGCCATTCATAGCCCATTCAGAACTGAATTAGTAACTGGAAATCATGTTTATCACATTCAAGGTCATTTAAGGTATAAAGTAGGTCAACATTCAGAATAAAGCATTAAGGAAATCTGTTTTAGGATGTCTTCTAATTAAGTGTAACTTTTACTTTCGAACAGAGGAACTGAGAAAATGAAGCAAATGGTTCATTTATACTAAGTGAATTAATTGTCTGATGCTCATAATGGCCAAAGTGGGGGGGGGAGGTGCTGGAATATTGCTGGTTCATTGTGATTTACAAGGCGGGGGAGGGGGATCTTGTAAATGCAAATTTATAAAATCCTGGAGTAAAGTCCTTTGGTTTCCTGTTTAATAGGGACACCATTAGAATGTAAACTATTCCTTTCTTCCTGGAATCTCACCTTTCTGTAGTCAAAATGCAGATGAGTGATAATCTCATTTCTTTGAAACATAAATAGCTCTAGTTTGTAGCTCAGAACACACTGCATACTGGGCACGCCCACCTGATAATAGCAAAAAGCTCTGTTACATGTTTTTACATTTGTGTTTAAACTCTCTGTAAATATCCCTTAAACCACCACCACCACCACCACCCCCCTTCAAACAGAGCACATAGCTCTGTATTCTACATCCAGATAGTGAACTTGTGGAATTTAACAGCCAGCAGCTTTGGGTCTCAATCATGGACTTAACTCTTCTACTAAGCTTCAAGAATATTGAAGATGTACACAATAGAAAGGTCACATGCACGCAGTTCATTAACATTTTGAGATCTGGGAAGCGAGTCCCAGAGTGGAGAGAATAATTCTCAGTTTCGTGAATGAAAACAGAGAGCATGGAAATTGTAAGAGAGCTAAACTCTGAAGATCTTTTAAAATGAAGGGCACTCCCATTTTGATGTCGATAATAGTGAATTTATTTTAATGGTTGAAACAATTTTCATCTGCCATCTCCCTGTATGGATAATTGCAATCTGTGTGAGGGGGCCAGCTCAGCCAAATGCGAGTGAATATGTCCCTTTAATAGGGTAATTGCTAACTTTTCTCAACTTGTTTTCAAACGATTGTTATGGAGCACTCAGTTTCCACTAATTGCAAAATTGCTGCTTAATTGAAGGACTCTCAGCCGCCATTCAGCCACTGGCAGGCTCGTAATCTCAAGCTGTGAATTGCATTTTAAAGAGGAATGAAGGAGAGAATTCAGGGGAATTCTAGGTTAATGCTGGCTGTTTGGTGGAGGAAGAAATCATTTGAACAAGAATCACATTAAGTTGCGTTGTGATACATTGTCTTTACTAGGATGAATAACATACCCAGATGGCTTCAAAAGTGAATAACCAAACTTATTGGTTCCTCTCTGCATCCATTTACTCTGTTTAGTATGGAGTAATGTTAAGCAATAAATGATGTTGGCAAATGAAATCCGTATGTCATTTGTATATGGGGTTTAACCCTAGGAAACAGAAGAAGGCTTTGGTGTTTTTAAGCTCAGGCATATGTGTCCTCAAAGTCCCCTTAAACTTCCACTGAAGCATAGAATTGTTGAGTCCTAAATAATTTTACACTTAAACGCATCTCTGGCTTTCCAGAACACTTAACACTAAACCCTTAGAATAAGTGATTGACCCAGTTATTAAATATATGGGATCATTCATGGCAGACATGAAACAATGAAGCTCGCTAATATATTGATTTTGAAAGCTGGGGGGGGGGGGCGCGGTAAAGGATGGTAAATGTGTGGGTTCCCTAAGTGGAACAGAAAGGTAGAAAGAAACATTCTACTGAAACATTCTTGTTTCAGTAGAAAGACACGAGAATGTGATCAGATAAGTAGGGAAGCTTTCATTTAAATGCAGATACTCAAATTCAGGTTCAGACTCTGGGACTGGTAGGCTCTTGGGGAAATTTGACCAAATATGCTGGAGGCTAAGAAGTGGTTCATTGTCCTGATGTCTCATTTGCACATGGTCTGGAGCTTGAGGATGGGTTCCTTTAAATGAATTGGAAGGGGCGGGTGCGGGACCAGGAGAGTGACGAGTTGGAAGCAGAGTAAATTTACAAGCTTCAGTGACAACCATAATATAGCACAAGTTTATTTCCAAAGATCCCAGAGAGTAAAGAACATTATGCAGTTTTCCCCAAAGGATCACTTGAAAGAACTTTTCATTGGTTGTCATGGTAGTAATGTCCTGATTTTGAAAGCTCACAGAACCTAGTAGCTCTTAAATGTGCTTTCATCTTGATTCCTTTGGTCTGACTGAAGCTTTATGACCACCTTCTGTGTTTTTGACATGCCTCTGCATATTTAGAGGGAGGTGGGCGGGCAAAGGAAGATGCCTTAATCCTAAGACACTATAACTAGGAAATGTAAAATTTTATGATAAGAAATCACTTAACTTCAAACTGGCTTATTAAAATCAAGCTAGAAGACAGCCCGTCATTTAATTACAACTAGCGTGTGTAAAATTAAGATTTATACAATGGGAAATTCAAAAAAAGAAAATAAAGCGGCATTTTCAAGAAATTTAAGGAAGTCATCAAAAGTTGAAGTAATAGTGCCACCTAGAGAACAAAATCACCAGCTTTACCAAGCCAAATGGCTCATTTGCCATATGAACCCTTTCTCTTCAGGCTATAGTTACATTAAAGGCTAGTCACTAGGATTTGCTTGCTACCCTGTTCCGATTTGGTGAGTGTGGGGGTTGGTGGGCCGTGGAGGTTTACTATGCATTTGGGATTGTAGATGAGATTTTAAAACTGGCAGATCCACAGCTCAATACATACACGAAGTCATTTTTGCATGTTAGTATAGTAGCCAAATGTAAATTAGCCTGTCAGGAATAAAAGCTGGCCTTTTTTTTTTTAATATTTATTATTTTTATTTATGTATATTGAAGCATTGAGTACAAAGGTTCTGATTTTATTCACTTGCTACAGGCAGTTCACTGCTCTTTCTGAGATACAATAACACCAAATAAATTGAGTAGAGAGCCCTTAAGAAGTCTTTGATCTGAGATCCAATTTTAACTTTAATGATTTGAGGAGGATTAAGAATAAAATAAAGGGTCATATATGTAGCATGGCTTTAAACACCAAAAAAGTAAGAGGGGAAAAATAGACAAGGAGAAGGAAATTATAAGGGCTGCCTCAGCCTTAGCATAGATAAAGATAGACAAATGAGCCAGCACCAAAAGATAGTAGGGGAGCCAAAGCACCAATAATTACAAATTAGCTTAAAATTCTTTGATGACAAACATCTGTGTTTAATTCATTTTTGCATGCTCCCACAGTAGCATCCAAAACAGTGCTGGGAGCAAAAGAGACACTTGGACAAATACTGTTGAATGAACAAATAGATTGATTAATAGTTGCCTCAGAGTCTATTGTCTAGCAATGTAGACAATGAAGAAACTTCATAATTGCAGAAAAGTGTTTTGCTGGCAGAGAAGCAGAAGCTGGAAGAACTTGAGTGTGGTGCTCCTTTGCTTCTGGTACTGGTGGTTGATGTCCTGTAGTTGGCTTGGTTCTGAAATTTCTTATGCAGTTTTATTCTTTTATAAAATTAATCATGTTTGGAACGTAGGAAATGTTAGTGTTGATTTATGCAGTAGCAGCTCTACACTTCCTGGTGGATTTTCATTTCATCGTTTTCAAAGTTTTGGATGTCAGCCGCTGTGCTTCAGGGAGTGGAAGAGTGTGTATATGTGTCTTAAAAGTAGATGTTAAGTTAGTGCCTGTTTCTTCCGGTAAGCAGATAACCAAAGAAAGTCATTATATTGTCTGTATTTTGTGTCATGCATAGGTGCGGAAAACGTTCGGGGAAGGGGGAACGCTAGAAAAAGAGAGAAGAAGGAAGGAGGAAACTCATCGAGTGTAATTTTTGCCACACGAGATGGAGTCTAGTCAGCCTTGGTTTGCCAGCTGCTAGCATCAGCATTTGCTGCATTTTCTGATGTTCCCTCTGCCTTCCTGTGTTTCTGAAAACTGAAACTACGCCCAAATCGAAACAAGTTTCTCTATCTTCTCACGTGTTTGTTTATTTCTTGAGTTATGGGAAGTGTTCTTAAAACAGATAAATTTCTTTTACATCATACAGAATCTGAAGGTCCAGCAGTTCACTTCACGCCGCTGGAAGGGATGCTGGGCAGAGTACCAGGCCTCGTTCCTAGACCAAACTGTCAAAGGTGCTGTCTGTTCTGCAACACTGGGAAAGTACATCTAGCATTAACATGTTGGCTGATAGTCTATCTAAAGGCGCAGATGATATGTTTATCGTATTGAAACGTAAAGCCAGGAGACAGTCTGTTGAATCATAGAATCTGGATCATTTACACTTACTTAGATGTAAAATAGTATGATTCGGTTAAAATCAATTGTATAAATACAGGATAGAATAGGGAGTTGGGAAAAGGTTTGGGGGGATGACTTACCAGACTACACAAAGGAATCCTAGGTGTTTTAAATAATCACAGGTTCACTGTGAGCCGGTGGTGTTACTACAGGCAGTGCACATAGCTACTGAAAATTTTGGTCTGCACTAGTAGAAGCATAACCCTCAAATGGGGAAGCTAATAATTCTCCTCCACTTTTTAGATAGACTATATATAGGATACTATCTTCAAGGAACTGAAATTGCTTTCATCTGCTGAGATCTTGGTGACACAGAGGCACAGGGCATTTGAAATCATGTGAGGCATGTGAGGACATGTGAGGAATGGTTGAGGGAATTTGGTAGGGGTGGCTGGGGACAGAAAAACTTAGGCTGGACTGGCAAATGGGTTGGGGTTTGGGGGTTTTGTTTTGGTGGGTTTTTTTGTTTTGGTTTGGTTTGGTTTGGGGGGGGGGGTTGGTCTCTCTTAGCAACTCCCATCACATGATTCTAGCTACCTGGAATGCTGGCTTAAGAATTCTGAAGCTGTCCAGGCTCAAAGAAAAAGAATGTTCTGACTGCTAATGGCTGCCATGGCGGAGGGATTAGTGGCAGCCTGTGTGATCATGTTGTTGACATCCTTATTTACAGGACAGTCTTCACATGTGGAGGAGGGAGTGGGTTCGTTTTGTGTCACCCCAGAGAGCAGATCTAGGACCAGTGATACAAATGTAGGGAACCATACATAGTGTCTAGAGGTATTTTAAATTCCATTTAATTTCAGCAAATATTGAATGCTTACTGCATACAAAGCACTTCATTGGGGGGTGATTTATAATCTAACAAAAAAAGAGGCTTTTTTAAAATATGGCCCATTCCTGTTGTAGATGTTTAAACAGAGGTTGCAAACCATACAGAAAGGGTGCATGCTAATGTGGGAGGCTGGAGCTAGGTATATGGGATCTGAAGTACCTTTGTCCTCCTAAGTTTTTCATACACGTTGATATATCCTGAAGTGTCCTCCCTATTTTTAGTTAACATATAATTCCAATAATGATAATCACATATCTTTGGTAGTTTTTTAAGATTATTTATTTATTTATTTACTTGACAGAGATCACAAGTAGGCAGAGAGACAGGCAGAGAGAGAGAAAGAGAGCAGGAAGCAGGCTCCCTCCTGAGCAGAGAGCCCGATGTGGGGCTCCTCCATCCCAGGACCCTGAATCATGACCTGAGCCGAAAGCAGAGGCTTTAACCCACTGAGCCACCCAGGCGTCCCATACCTTTGTTTTTTAATCCTCTACTTTTGCAGCTTCCTGAATTGAGTATCAGGAAATGCTTTCTGTGTGTTGTTTGTTTGTTTGTTTGTTTTTGCAAAGTACTGCCCTTTTACTTTTCCCATACTTTCATCAGGATTCTCAAAAGTAGTTCTTTTTTCCTTTGAATCAAGCTAACCAGAATGTTTCTAAAAAGAGGCCTGATCAGATTCAGATGCCCAAATGGCTTAAGAAATTAACTTTCGACATTAGATTTTCTAGAGAGTTCAGGGGCTGAACTGAAAAAACCTTCTCAACGTCCACCTTCCCCTTCTGGGAACCATGAGATCTTCAGATATGACAGTTTGTTCTACAGTTTCTCTTTTTAAATATAAAGTGTCAAAGAAATGGAGCCCTTTCCCAACCCATCAAGTTTCAACGTAAATTTCTTTTTTATAACTTACTTTGCTCTTGGGTAGAATGGTTGGAAATTAATCCACATGGGTGTGTCATTAAAATGCACATTGAGAGTGTGGGGTGTACAGCCCACTCCAGTACTCATGAATATTTATTCTTTATGATTGATCTTTCAGACTGCTTTCAAGTATTCATATTGTCAGCTTGTCAGTTTACTATTTACATCCCATTTAGGACATCACATATTTTGTGTTGCTACATGTATCTTTTCTCCTGTTTCAAAGCTTTTCTTCTAAAACAGTAAGAGTGTTATACACAGGGGATGATTATGTTACTCATGAATTCACCAAGCATAAATTGAGGGCCTGGGGGGTGCCAGGCACTAGGCTACACGGGGTTTCTTTTTCCTGTACGGATCCATTCATCTTTCCGTGCTACCTGTTAGGGAACTCCATTGATTTTCCCATATAAGGCTTCCATTACCTCTTCATATACTCACTTCAAAAGAGGTCTGGTCTTTAGAAGGAAAAAAATCTGTTGAGCAAATTCTCAACTTCCTGTCCATACTATATTTTCAGCGATGGGCTGTGACATTTTAAAGTAACTTACTTCTCTTTTAAGAGTTGATCCTTCTTATCCCTTGATTTTCAGGTGTCATTTCATATTCAGATAACCAAAAATATGCTTGTTAGACATTGCCTTAAACATTCTGCTTCTAGAAGATATTTCCTGAGGAGCTCTCTGTGCTAGATGCTGGAAAAAGCACAGTAGAACTTCTGAACCAAAGATGCTGGTTCATTTCCAGTGACTTGATGATGGATTTTTTCCCTTACATGCTTGGGCCTCTTTGTATTCAGGAATGTGTCTTTCATTTGACAGTGTTTATAAATACTGTATGTATATAAATTTAAATTGTGAGAATGCTTCCATTTCCTGGAAGCTGGTTTCATGATTATGCTGAGTAAGGAAAAGATGGAAAAGTCATTTTAGTGAATACTATCTTGCCTTTAAAGATTAGTTAGTAACATGTTTAAGTTTAGTAATGCATGTCTTTAGAGTTTACTAAAAACCGCTTTTTAATCCATAGGACCTCCATTCATGGTGAAGTCAGGAGATATTTTTGATCAAATGTGTGGTAGAAGAGTCCGTATGTGGTGTTCATGGGTCAAGTAAATATGCCAGTGTAACCACGAGCAGTTGGGCACCGTCAACTCCGAAAGGAATGTTTAACCTCTTGATACATAACAAGGAAGCAAATTTTCATGTAGTTCTGTGAATTTCAGAAAAATCAGGAAGTGGATTAGGAAGGGGTAATAGGTCCCACTTTCCTTCTCCTATACCAGACTTCCAGCCATGCTCCCAACTTCCGTTTCACTCCTGAGCAGGGCAGCTAGAGTGAATAGTGCCAGAGAACACTCGATGCTTTGCGTTTTGAGACAAACGCAGAGAGATAGACCCATGTGCACTAACCTCAAAACTAGTGGTGTAAATATAAATAAGTGAATTGTAGGACTCCTCCACCGCTAACAAAATCATATACGGAACTTGAGTATGTAAAACAAAAATAAGCAGGGCTGTTCTAGTTGAAGTAGAGGTGGGAGCATCAGGGTCCTGCCCCTTTGACCTTGACCAGTTTTGTCCCTTGCAAGAGGCACCTTGACTCTGCTGGACACATCTATGAAACCCAGATGGAAAACTGTTTCTCTAGGTAAAAGTCATCACGCAGAAATCCCAAAGTCCTAAATCTTCCTTCCTTTTTTTATGAAAAAGACTGTCCTCCTGCCCATTCCTTGGCCAGTCCTCTTGCGTTGAGAGTTGTGTTCTTCTGCTTGTTCAGAGTAGTCACAAGTGGAACTTGATAAAGGAAATGCTCCTACATGAAATGCTCCTACATGAAATGCATGAGTTTTTAGAAATAATTGTAGGTGGGTAATGGTTGAGAAGCAATGAGGGATGACCTTAATGTAAAGATTTTATTAATCATTAAAATGGGTCATCATTAATAAAATTTATTTTAAATTGCTTTTCCTAAAATATCAGTATATTTTCCTGGTTTTCACAATCCTGAGAGCGACTTTCTTAAAAGTTTCTTATTCCAGAGACTCTGATTGTTCTTCAGGGTCACTGTCATGTAAAAATCTCAGGGAACTCTCACCATCGCTATTCCAAGCATTATTACAGGATGTGAAAACTCGCCTTAATGCAGTAAGCATTGGTACTGGAACAAAAATTTGGTTGGTTTGTCATCACTAACATTCCTACATGATTTTCTTGGCTGACATCATATGTAGACAAGGCTGCACACTTCAATAGGCATTTTGTCCAAAATCTTGATTCATATTTTAAAAATGCGTTCTCGTGTTTCATTCCATTTGATCCTACAAATAATCCTCTGAAAAAGATTGAGCAGACATGATTCCCACGTAATAGATGGGGAAACAGAAGTTCAGAGTCCTGAAATAACTTGATCCAAGATGCACACTCGAGAACCCGAGCAAGGATTACAACTCAGTGACTTCTACCTTAGCCTTCATGCCATCGCTGACTGTTGCCAGCCATAACGTACAGTATTCACATAAGAAACCATATTTTTTATGGTTTCATATTTCAGACCCTTGGTACATTAATGTGAATCTGGCACAGGTATAGGCCGATATTGTCACCCTCTATAGAGCAGAGATTGGCGACATTCTGGGTGCCAAGGAGGAAAATAATGATGGGAAGATAACAAAAATGTTTATTAGAGTTTTTAAATGTAGTTCCTCCCCCACCCCTTTTTTAAGGGGAAAAAAAATAACTCTTGAAGAGAGAAGAATAGAATATATGATTTTTTGATGTCTTGTTCCTTGAGTTTCTTTGTTAAAATTTTACTTAAAGCTGAGAATCCTGGTATGTGAGCCATAGAAGAACAGAACAGAGGGGGAGGTTCCCCAACATGGTGAACATCAGAATTGCCTTTGAAACTGTAAAAAAAAAAAAATACAGATAACAGGTACTGGTCCTTGATACTCATAGGTTTGGGACAGAGCCTGGACATAGATTATGGTTAGAAATGTCCATAGGTGGTTTAGATAAGCAGGAAAGTTAAGAATTGCTGAATGAAAAGCCAAATAAATTTACTATCCTGTGATGTAGAAAGACTTATCATTCACTTCATTGTTCAAATATGTGGGTTAGGTTATGGTGAGAAGGGATTTGGGGCCTTGTAAATAATCAGAAGTTCAGAGGCTTTGAGATGGGAGGCTTGTTGAAGATCTTTTGACTCAAAAGATATTTCCTCAGAAAATTCTTGAGAGCAGAAAACCTGGGACGATATTCCCCAGCCCAGTGATCAAGTTAGATTGTAGATCCATAACTTACTAGAATTGTGACCTTATACTTAACACTTAAACTCTCTGTGCCTCAGCCTCTCAACGGGGTAGTGGTAGGGATGAAATGTGTTAATATTAGTAAAGTGCTTGGAACACTGCTTGGCGTAATAAGGGCTTAATCAATTTCAGTCACTGTTGTTGCTGTTGGCACTTTCCAGCCCAAAATAGCACCATTTGTGACTTATTATCAAGACAATTAAAAACTTTATTAACATGCTTCCTGTATAAATTTGCTTCACTTTGTACCAAAGTTGACGAGACCGAGACTCTGTTTTACTGTAATCTTTGGAGTCTAATTTGTTTATTAATGACTTTCTTCCCCCTTCATCCATTTAAATCCTACTCATTCTTCAAGACCCAGTTGGAGTGATAGAGTTGGATTCCAGGTCCGCCACTTAGTAGACCTGTGATCTTGGGCAAGTTGCCTAAATTCTCCATGGCTGGAGTAATGCTGAGGGAAATACTTTCCCCCCATCCTGTGGTTCCACAAGGGCACCTACTTCCTAAAATGCACAAGAAGTCTTCTCTCATTCCTGTTACTTGTTCCTTTCTGTGAGAAGTAGTGATCAGTCTGATTGGTGGGACCTTACTAAACCTGTCCTCTCCTGGAGTGTATACGTAAGTCAAAGCAATGGACTGTTGGTGCTGAAATTGAGCCCACCACTCTCTTGCTCTGTGGAAGCACCATGTCCAAGTGTGTAGGTTCTTGGCATTCTAGCTGTGATGCCTTAAGCAGTAAATGCTGGGCTGGCTTCTTCAGGCCCTGCCGACACCTGTGCCCACCGTGTTTTCTAACCCAGCTTTGCTAACACGAGGCCAGCTCTGTATTTTGATTCCCTCTTGGCAGTGTGTTCCTATTCTGTTCTCAATTCAGGTTTCCAAAGGGAGGAGGTATGGTTACCCCAAATATGTACTATTAAGTAAAAAAGTTGAATAAATGGTAATTTTTTCTAAAGATTTTATTTATTTGACAGACAGAGATCACAAGTAGGCAGAGAGGCAGGCAGAGAGAGAGAGGAGGAAGCAGGCTCCCTGCTAAGCAGAGAGCCCGATGCGGGGCTTCATCCCAAGACCCTGGGATCATGACCCAAGCTGAAGGCAGAGGCTTTAACCCACTGAGCCACCCAGGCACCCTAAATGCTAATTTTTTTCAAAGTTATATGAGTTATGGTCCTTGTCCCCAAATACCTATCTTGTAAGTTAGCTTTATTTGTCTTTTAGTTAGCTATATTTGTCTTTTTAAGTTTCTATTTTAATTCCAATTAATTAACAGACAGTGTTATATACAGTTATATATTATATAACATACAGTGTTCTATACAGTTACAGGTATACAATATAGTGATTCAGCAACAATGCATTTTTGTCTCAGTTCTGCAGTTAAAATTTTAAACCCTTTGAAAGCAAAACCTATGTGTCATACTTAGTTCCCATAGCATAAAGCTGATTGTGGTGTCCGTGGTACTTGCTCAATAAGTCAACATCTCCTTCAGGAATGGAAAAGACTTCAGCATTGTCATGGTCAGCTAGGAAAGCACTGTGAATGGGAAACCATGTCTAGGTAAATGGCCATAAATGAGTCTTGATTTCCAGCTTCCATGGCCCAGAAGCTCACAAACATTGAACTCTTTATGGGCACTTTTCATGCTTTATGGTTTGGTAGGTGCTAAGAGGTTAAACCGATCTGATAATGTAATCTTCTGCTCTACAGAATATGATTGACACTGAACAAAACCCTAGTTCAAAGTCTCCTGTTCTCTGTTACCCCTCCTCCCTTTCATTCCCTCTTTTGGGACTGTTCTTGGGGACATGCCAATGACAGCATGTTCTATAATGAACAGTAGTTGTTGATTTAATCTGTATCTAACCCCATCCCGTCTCTCTAACAGTGAAGCTCCCAAAGGCAGGGATTCTGCCTCATTCATCGTGGTGTCCCTGGCTTCTGTGCTCAGAGATTGTTAAAGCACAGATTTTAGGAGTAGGCTAAGTCTCGGTCCTCTTAAGCTGTGAGTTTGACACGTTGACCCCAATGAAAGGCTTTCGAGGATAACCCAGCCACAGAAGGATGGATGACCTTCATGTCTGTGAAAGGAGAAAAGGCAGAAATGGAGCTTTAAAAATCTTTGTGGGGTTTTTTCCCTCATGGAATACTCATGATCTGCCTCTTAGTTTCTTCACATGAGAGAATAACAGAAACACAGCTGACCAGAGCTCAGCTGATTAAACATGTGCTTGAGTCCATGACTCTGATGTATACCTCAGAGGTGTCACCTCATTGTCCCTGTGTTCCCATAAAAAACTTTTTATTTGTGAGCCTCTAACTGATTGACTATATAAAATTAACCACTATGGGGTAACACTGAAACACTTCCTTGAAAGCTACCAGCAGCTGGAAGTGCACCCACCTAAGTCTTAGATTTCCTTGTCATACTTAAAAGTCAGTGACAATTTCAGGAAACAACAGATGTTGGTGAAGATGTGGAGAAAGGAGAACGCTCCTACTGTTAGTGGGAATGCAAGCTGGTGCAGCCACTCTGGAACACAGTATGGCGATTCCTCAAAAAGTTGAAAATAGGGCTACCCTATGACCTAGTAATTGCGCTATTGGGTATTTACCCTGAAGATACAAATGTAGTGGTCTGAAGTGGGGGGAAGTGACCTGCACCCCAGTGTTTGTAGTGGCAACGTCCACCATAGCCAAACTCTGGAAAGAGCCCAGATGTCCCTGAATGGATAAGGAAGACATGGTGTGTGTGTGTGTGCGCACACACACATATACATACAGTGGGGATCCTATTCAGCCATCAAAAATGAAATAATTGCTATTTGCAATGGTATGGAAGAAACCAGAGGGTATTATGCTAAGTGAAGTAAGTCAATCAGAGAAAGACAATTATATGATCTCACTGATAGGTGGAATTTAAGAAACAAAACAGCATCATAGGGGAAGAGAGCTAAAATAAAATGGGACAAACCATAAGACTCTGAATCATAGGAAACAAACTGAAGGGTTGCCGGAGGGGAGGGAGGTGGGGGGATTGGGTAACTGGGTGATGGACATTAAGGAAGGTATGTGATGTAATGAGTACTGGATGTTATATAAGACTGATGAATCACTAACCTCTGATTCTGAAAACAATAATATATTTTACGTTATCTAATTGAATTTAAATTTAAAAATAGAAAAAAATAAATACTGCTGCCTGTAAAAAAAAAAAAAAAAAAAAAAGTCAGTGAGAGTTTATACTCAGGATTCAGTCACTTGAAGACTTCATTAAGAGTTAACCAGTCAAGGGGTACCTAGCTGGCTCAGTCATTAGAGCATTTGACTCTTGATCTTGGGGTTGTGAGTTCAAGCCCTATATTGGGCATAGAGCTTACTTAAATTTAAAAAAAAAAAAAGGGTTGCCAAATTGATTATTCTCACTTTACATGAAGCAGTCTTGAAAATTATTTTCCTTAAACAAATACATCTAAACTCTAAGTTTTAATAACCTTTGCTAAAGAAGTAAATGAATCATTAACTAAAAGGTGTGTGATACTTTTTTTTTTTTTTTTAAGATTTTTATTTATTGGACAGAGATCACAAGTAGGCAGAGAGGCAGGCAGAGAGAGAGAGGATGCAGGCTCCCCGCCAAGCAGAGAACCTGATGTGGGATTCAATCCCAGGACGTGGGTTCATGACATGAGCCGAAGGCAGAGGCTTAACCCGCTGAGCCACCCAGGCACCCCTACTTTCTTAATCAGAGATAGTTTACCAGTTTTAAGGAAGAGACTCTGACTTGAAATACTATAGGTTAGTAGTCCCCTAGATAAATTGTAAGGAAGCATGGGCTGCTCTGAGACATGAAGGTGGAGGTGAGGGCATTGTACTTTGAACCAATGAGGCATTGGAATTTCTCACAATGGCCCAAAGTCAAGGTTGATTTCATTAAGAGGTGATCGCAAAATGTGCTGCACCATTTAGACTACCTAAGACCCAGCTGGAACCAGCAACCTTGCACTGGGCCTTCTTTAATCAGAATAGAAAGGCGTTCTTTGCTTTCTTTTTCTGAGTTCCATACAGTCTTCTGGCTTCTCTCCAGCCATCTAGGGAGCAGTACCAAGTAGAGCGCCTCCTGTGAACTTACTCCTGTAGTTGTTTCCTGCCTTTGGGAATGTTGCACCTCTGGTGTGGAAAGCCACACTTGGGTTTTCCTGATTAGTTTAACATCATGGTGGGGCCTTGACCATTCCTTGAGTGAGAGATCTGCTTTCCAGATGAGGATATATACAGAGAGTAGTTTTTTTTTTTTTTTTTTTTTGGTCTCTAAATTTGAGGTAAGGTCCCCTAGGGAGTATTTTTAGAAGTGTTTGAAGTTTACATCTGATTTTGGATGAAAGTTGGGAGCCCACCTGGGTGGAACAGGCACCTGTCTCCAACATCTCTACTGATCACAAGGGATAAGGAGCATCATTTTGGATTTGGATTTGGGATTTGACATTGATTTTGCATTTGTGTATTAAAGTCTGTATTCTTGAAGTTCTCTCACATATATGTCATGTCTCCCTAATTTCCCTGTTAGGCTTATGGAATCTCCAGTATATCCATTTGTAGATGACTACATACGGAGTCATTTAACCGCATGTCTTCTTCAAGTCTGTTTTTGTCAGCCCACTCTTGTTTTCTGTTGACATTGCAAGATTATTTTGGAGATTTCCTTTCCATTCCCACTCCCCCCACCCCCCCACACACACACCATCTCAGTGTCTCAGAAACTTTTGGGAATGGGTCTTGTTCCCCTCCTGTGTTTGGCTATGGTCACCCCTCTGGCTGGTGGTGTGGTTAACAAAAGTTGTTTGTACAGTTGCCCTTTACAGTTTATAAAGCCCTTTTCCATGTGTTGATGACCCTTGGCATGATGCTGTGATTCAGGCAAGGTGGGATTTCTTATCCTCCTATCACAGAGCTGAGGCAGCAAGTCCTTCCATTGGCTCATCCATGATGATTCATCTGTGATTTTCCCCAGTTTCTTAGTTAAGAAATGGCCGATTATCAGCCACTTCATAGGGTCAACTTAAAAACAAGTGGGAAAGGTAGACCCAGAACTCAGATCTTCATTCCCCAGTCCCAGGGACTACCCTCTATACCCAACTGCCCCACCTTGTGCTGGTCTCTTCCCGGAAATGTCCCAGAAATTGAGATGGCACTCAACAGACTTCTTGATTATAGTCACTACTGGGACATAGCAAAGGAACTGGCAAACATTTCTTGAGTGTCTGTTGCACCAGAGCAGTGTGGGAGAGTCATTGGTGTCAAAGGTGAAGTCAGTAGGTTCAACTTTTTTTAAAAAGTTGGTTAGTTTTAATTTAATTTCTTGTTAGTTAATTTACTTCCATGACTCAAAATCAAACAAGTGTTAAAAAGCCTGTGTTGAGGCATCTTGCCCGCCTCCGTTTCCCCACCCAGCACATACCATCTATAGGAGATCATTTGTACTAATCTCATGTGAATCCTTCATAGTGTTTTATGAAAACATAAGTAAATATGAATATATTATTATTTTCCCCCACTTTCAAAAATTTATTTTAAAAATTTATTTTAAGGTTCCCTCCCAAGTGTTGAAGCCATTTTTTTAAAGTAATCTCTATCTACAACGTAGAGATCAAACTCATGACCCTGAGATCAAGTCACATGCTTTTCTGACTAAGCCATCCAGGTGTCTGTAATTTCCCCCATTTTTTAAACAAAAGGTAATATTCTCTACATACACTGTTCTGCACCTTGCTTTTATTACCTGCCAGTATATTTCAGAGAGCTTATATTTCAGTATATAAGCAGCCAGTTGTTCTTTATAGTTGCATGGATTCTACTGCATATGTGCTGTATAGTTTATCTGTTTTCTTGCAACTGGAAATTGGGCAATCTAGTCTTTTTGATGTTCTATGCCTGTTGCAATTACAAATGTTGGGTATACATCATTTTGTACGTGTGTACCTACCTATATAGGTACATTCTCAGAAGTGGAATTGCTGGGTCAGCAGGAAAATTCATTTATAATTTTTTTTTTCATTTATAATTTTGATTGATGTTGCCTAAGGGCCCTGCAAAGGGTTTGGACCCTGGGGTGCCTGGGTGGCTCTGTTGGTTAAGCGTCTGCCTTCTGCTCAGGTCATGATCCTGGGACCCTGGGATCGAGCCCTGCACTGGGCTCCCTGCTGAGTGGGGAAGCCTGCTTCTACCTCTCCCCTTGCTCACAGTAACATCTCTCTTTCTCTCAACTAAATAAGTACAGTCTTTAAGAAAAAAAACAGAACAAAATAGAGAGCTCGAATCCTTTGTGTTCCCACCCTCAATGTATGAGAGTGGCTGTTTCTTTACAGCATTGCCAGCAGAGTATATGTCAATCTGAACAATGAAAAGTGGAAAGCAAACTTCTTTGTGAGGTCTCGGTCTCCCACCTTGCCCCTAGTTTGCAGTGGGAATATTGCACAGTCCCAGACTTGGTGAAGACCCCAGTTCCAGTGGAAATACTGCTTCACCATGGCCATGGGTTTATGCCAGCTCCAGTGACACACACAGAATGGACCCAGTTGCCACTTGTAGAAGCTCATGCAATGGAAATTTGAGCATGCACTCATTATTCACCTGACTAGCAGTTATAAATCTAAAGACCACAACAGTGTTGAGTAGAACAGAAAAGGAAATTGTTCCACCACAACGCTCTGTGTATCAGGATTTCAGTGCTCATTTCGCAGCTGTTAGCCTTATTTCTAGGTACTGAGTTCAGAAGATCTCTCCCAAATCACAGATGAGGTCTTGCTGAGTTTAGAACTTTCACACCCAAGGGGAAGCACTTTTGAGGAATGATTTTGCACTTTCCTAAAGATGTGTAATTGAATAATTAGTACTTTGTAAGATGAATTAAAGCTGGTGGAAGTACAATGTAAACACAAAACTGTGACACAGTATGGTCACACTTTTCCCTCAAAGTTGGCAGGCGGTCTCCTGCATCATACAAATAGGGAATCATATAAAAACACAGGATTTGTAGCCGAACTAGCATCTCCATGTTTCAAAAAGCACATATTCCAGGTCACGTTCACCTGACTCTCATTCTCATTGGAAAGATCGATTCTTAGTCTTACTTTCCTCTGCAGACAAAATGCTCTATTGAGGAAAAAAAAAATTTCCTTTTGCTCTACTGCCTAGAAAACTGTGGTTAAAAAGAGCCTGGCAGAATGGTTATTGCATTCAAACAAGCGTTCTTTTTCATTGAATTTTTGAGGGGGCCCCTTTAAAAGGGAAAAACCTGTCCTCTTCCTCTATATGGCCTGGTTGCAGTTGGGGAGTTGCAGTGATGACTGTATGTAGCTACACAAAAAAATAATTCCTCGGCATATGGGTGGACGGCCAGAAGCTAGCTGACACACCCCTGACAAAGACCCATTTTCTTTTGTTGATACCTGCGAAGGCTTTCACAACAGGCATTTCCAGTTCTGTTCACAGGCTCTTTGCAGCTACTTCTCTAGAAGTCTGCTCTCCTCCAAGGGTTGGCTGTGGCCAGAAGCCAGGTATCCTGTGTTTTGTGCCATTGTGCTTCCAACCTGCCACACACATTCAGGAGGTCATCTTGGGTACGTGTTCTGTATCCACTCAGTGTGGCTCTTGGGTCCACTTTCCCTTTGCTGTTTGTGCCAACAGCCTCTGGGCACCCGTTTGGAGGCAGGGAACCCCTGTGAAGTCTTCCACCCTATGACCTTTGTTCCTTGGGCTGTTTCAGCTTGGTTGCCCTTGTGGGCACACTCTGAGGGTCTGCTGCTCTGTCCATGTTGGATCCTCTGTTCTGTGGTCTTGGTGGTCCTACCTAGTTGTAGGAACTACTCCTTGAAGAAGGAATTTGAGACTATCCCACCATACCTTTTTTGCCATTCCTGTCTCAGCCCCTCAGCTCTGTTCTTGAGTTATAGGACCATGGCACAAGTCACAAGTGGGGTGGCCTAGGGAACCATCCTCTAGATTTTGAGGGGATTAGGTTGGGGTACTAAATAGAAAGACTTTACATCCTAAGTTGGTTTTGTTGTTGTTGTTGTTGTTTTCCTTAAGGCACATTGGCACTTGGGTCTTGATTGAGATCATTCTTATTCAAGTAGAGTTGACACAGGATTATTTGGCAGTTGTGGTTAATGATCTAAAAACCATGGGGTTCTGTTCGAGACCCAGTGAGATCTTCTCAGGGGAAGATGTTCTGACATTTCAAGCAAAAGTTCCTCTGTGCATTGTTCTGACACCACTATGCCCACGTATGCATGTACGGTTGATACCTTGAGGGAATGCTTCAGTATGGGGAAAACACAGTAAAGCAGAAACATTAGAGTGGTAGGCAATGTTTGTGAAATTAGTGTGTAAATAAACTGCTTACCAGGAATGATCGTAGAGGGCTTTGCTTAAATAAATAAGAAATTGATACATAGGGTTTGTGGGCTGTCTCTGCCAAGTAGATCTCCCTCAAAATGTAAGACCACATCCACATCTGACCCCGTGTGGAAAGAAGCATGCAAGCCATCTCTGGTGCGAATTCCATTTCTACCACGTGCTGGGTGTATGGTTTTTTGGGGGGGGGGGCAGGCGGCATGTGATTTTAGGCAATTTATTGAACCTCTCTGAGCCTCAGTTTTCTTAGCTATAAGCTGCGGATAACTCGGTTACCTACTGTGCCACTCAGAAATGTTAGCTATTATTTTTAATCATTTTTAATACGAAGAGAAGATTGATATTACTTATTTATCCAATTGTACAACTTCTCCCCAAATCCACCCCCACCCCGGACACACACCATTACCTCCAGTACTATGTTTATTTAAAAATACTGTGTAGATAGACACGTCCCTCATCCCACTGCTTGGATTAAATATGTTGGTGTTTCCGTTTGCATGTATTTTGTAGGAATCAATGTTTAGTGAAAAGGGATGGAGACACGCAGATGTTCCCACAGTCCTGATGCTCATGAGACAGAATCAAATGTTTCCATATAGGTACATCTATTGGCTTAAACGCCGTGGATATTTCCTGACCGGCCATATGGATCTTTTGTCGTCTGAGATGTTAATATTTTCCTTGTATTTTATAATAGCTCTGGAACACGGCCAGTTTCTGGAACAGGGTCCACATGGCTCATTATGCACAGGGCCCAGAAACTGGCTTGCTTGTGCTTCTCACATGAACAGGGACACGTACAAGAGTTGGGGGCTGTGGTAGGGCCGTGGGCAGGGGCACATACTCCCTTATTCTTGCCTCTGCATTAAGCTACAAATAATGAGCACTTTCCTGTGCTTTACAATAAGTCATTAAAAGAAATTATAGAGTCAGATGCAAAAATAACCCGAAGGACAACTGGATGTGTGGAACCACCAGTTTAACCCTCCACGTGCGCAGGAGGTTAATCCTCGTTAACGCTCGGAACACTGAGTTTCTATAGAGAGGGCTGCGTGTCCGCACACGTCTTGGCATCTGCCCACACGCTTCAGTACGGTGTGACTGTGCATCGCAGAAGAAGGGCTGCGGCATGTGGAATTTAACAAACCGATTCCTGAAAATGGTCTCATCAAGGTGAGCAATGGACAGCTAATGGCATTCTCTTGCTAATTTCATCTTTCCCTTGGGATTTCCATAGTGGTTTTAAAAGGATCGCTAGTCTTTTGTCCTAGGGGCACTGTCTCTGTCCAGTTTCTTCTCCCACCTATTTTGCACCTCTTGCTTTGTAAAAATTAATGTTCTCTGTTGTAGTTCAGAGGATGCGATCTAAACTAGACAGAGGTCTCTTCATCAGCTGAGAATCATCTGTCCCCTTTCTCAGTTTACCCCTTCTGAAGTCATGACATTGAAGGCTTCCAGTTTGGACCTAAGATGGCTCTAATTACGAACAGATAGTTTTGTGATGGAATTCGCTCAGATAACTAATTAACCGCAGGAATACATGGGCTGTGGAAAATTTCAGGAGCACCATCTGTGGAAAAACTGGGAAGGGCATGCCGTTACCACAGCTCCGGGGTCCATTAAGAGTGTGTTTGTGTGGGGACCGTGTGTCGTGGGCGGTGACTCACAGCTGTTGAAATTCCCATAGCATCTCACCGCAGGAGTTCCAGGGTGTCTGCAACACCTTACAAGCAACCTGTTGATTTGAAGTTTCCAATTCTGAGGAAAGACTGAAATATAGTCTCTTTTGTTTGTTTTTGGTCTTTGTTTTTAATTGTCCTGGTTCTGGCTTGTTCTCAGTGTCCGCATTATGGCAAACTCCTTGAGGGGGGATTCCTTTTATCCTCTGGCTTGAGAGAGTTACTGCATGTTCTCTCCCCTTAGGGACAAAGGGCACAGTTACGTCACCCTTGCACTTTTTTAAAGTACAGAGCATGCTTATTCCTCAAGCCCAGAACTTGGAAGACCGTGCTCTGCTGCGCTTGCACAGCATCCCCGATAGTAGGTGTGCTGTGTTCGTCATTTGGAGGAGGCACCCCTTTAGCTGTGTTCACATCTGTACCATGTGGGGCTCACAGTGGAACCCAGTAATACTTAGGATTTTGCCTGGGAAAAGAAGGTTCTGTGTCATCTCAACCCCACCCATTTGCAGGTGATCTAACAGCAACACCATCAGGGTTCCCAGTGTGAGTCATTTGTGTACGTATTGGTGACTTGGTGACTCGGTGTTTGGGAACTAGCTGTCTCTGCAGTCCTTTGCAAAAAACCTAAACAGTGAAGCAATCTCCAGTTCTGTTGATGAAACTATCCCATCAACTCCCTGAGGATGTCCCTGTAACTCAAGAAGTTTTAGACTTTTCTTTAGAAAACTTTTTTTTTTTTTTTTTTTTTTTTTAAGCCATGTTTCCTCCTTCGGTCTTGAAGCAAATGATCCTAGTTGTTGGAACCCAACTGAGAAATTGGGTTGCTTGCTGGGTACCTTACTGAGATAAAGACGAATTTGGGTTGGATAGGAGATTTGGATACTTGATATATGGATATGTTTTAGGGTTTTGTTGTTGCTGCCATTGCTGTTGTTTGTGGGTTTTATTTAAGCATTAAACCTGTTAGTTTTAGGGCAGACTTAGAAATAAATCTTCATTGAGTGAGTGAGTCCGTTTTCCCTGCCTTTGTCTTGGTTTCACCATCAGAGACATCTGGCTGAAAGGAATATTCATGTGTGTGGAAATCTATCACCTGCCAATGCCGTTGGTGTCATTTCCAGTCTGATTCTGATCGAGGGAGAAATGTTAGGCCTTCTAAGTCTTCGGGGAGGCCAATTTTGCCTGCACGTGGCTCATGACATTGAGATTGAAAATTAGTGATTGAGTGGAAGTCCAGATTTAGGTCAGTAGTACAATATAAATTCTCGATGAATCACATTTATGGGTACCCTGTACTTTATTGTATAAACACAATAGTGGGAAAGCCAGGTGACATGTAAAGGGAACCCAGATTTATTTATTATCATTACAAAAGCAAAATTATTTTCCTACATAATAAATGTCCTAATAAAAAAAGTGGAACCAATGAAGAGATGGCAGGTAAGCCCATGACATGCTCAGAATGCACCACAAATACTTAAGTCAACAGCCCTTTCATTTCCTGAGCCTAAGTAGCTTCCTTCCTCTTTATCATTTACAGTCCAATGTTTCCCAACTTTAATAAGTATATAAATCACCTTGAAGTACATGAATCTTGTCAAAGTACAGATGCTGTTTTAGTGGACAGGGTGGATGGAATAGAGGAAGGGAAGCTGAGCTGCTTTTTTTTTTTTTTAAGATTTTATTTATTTATTTGAGAGCGAGAGAGAGGAAAGCACAGAGGACAAGTGAGAGGGAGAAGCAGAATCGCCATTGAGTAAGAAGCCTGAGACAGGACTCAATCCCAAGACCCCGGGATCAAGGCCTGAGCTGAAGGCAGCAGATGCTTAACCGACTAAGCCACCCATGCACCTTGAGAGTCTTCATGTCTTGTGAGCTCTTAGGCGATGGTAATGCTGCTGGTCCATGGATCTCACTTTGAGAGGCAAGGTTTCATTTAATTTTTTTCAGGTCCTTGGAAAGTAGGTTATTGAAACTTAATGGAACCTGGTAGATCATATCACAATTAACATTACTATCTGCCATGTTAGAGGAATTTAATAATGCATTTTTTTTGCAATTTAATAGAACATTGTTCAGACAATGACAAATACCATATGATTTCATGTGGAATTTAAGAAACAAAACAAACAAGCCAAGGGGAGAAAAGAGAGAGAGAGACAAATCAAGAAACAGACTTAACCACAGAGAACAGACTGGATGGTTACTAGCGGGGAGAGTCATGGGGGGATGGGTTAAACAGATGAAGGGGATTAACGAGTGCACTTAACCATGATGAGCATGGGGTCATGTATGGAATTATTGAATCAGTGTGTTTCACACTTGAAACTAACATAGCACGGTGTGTTAATTAACTGTACTTAAAGTAAGAGGCTTAACAAGTTGAGAACAATAGTAATAGAACAGTATTAAGTCTGAACTTAATTATAACCAAATCTCACCTGAAATTCTAAAGAAAACAGAATCCTAATTAAAGAGGTTAAGCTTTTAATTGGATGTTAACTGCCATTTTGTTCCGTAATCAAAAAAACAGCAGTTTGAGGGATGCCTGGATGGTGAGTTGGTTAAGTGTCCATCTCTGGTCATGATCTCAGGGTGGTGAGAGCCAGCCTGGTGTTGGGCTCCACACTCAGCACGAGTCTGACTGCGATTCTCTCCCTTTTCCCTTCCCCTGTGCATGTGAGCACTCACATACTCTCTCTCTCTCTCAAATAAGTATACAAAATCTTTTTAAAAATTAGTTTAGGGGCAAAGGGGGGTGGGGTTATGGACATTGGGGAGGGTATGTGCTATGGTGAATGCTGTGAAGTGTGTAAACCTAGCGATTCACAGACCTGTACCCCTGGAGATAAAAATATATTATATGTTTATTAAAAAATTTAAAAATTTTAAAAAAAAGAAATTAAAAAGAAATAGTTTAGGGGCACCTGGGTGGCTGAGTTGGTTAAGCAACTGCCTTTGGCTC
This sequence comes from Neogale vison, assembly GCF_020171115.1. Taxonomy (NCBI): domain Eukaryota; kingdom Metazoa; phylum Chordata; class Mammalia; order Carnivora; family Mustelidae; genus Neogale; species Neogale vison. The sequence continues at coordinate 173,353,344 of NC_058097.1, read as the reverse complement.
AGGTCATGATCCTGGAGTCCTGGGATGGAGTCCTGCATCGGGCTCCCTGCTCAGTGGGCAGTTGGCTTCTCCCTCTGAGGCTCCGCACTCTCATGCTCTCCCTTTCTCATTCTCTGTCTCTCAAATAAATAAAATCTTTAAGAAAAAAGTTTAAAAAATAGTTTAAAACTGTATTTTAAAAAGCAAAATTTTGGTTGTCTGTTCATTTGATGGGCAATTGACTTGTGCATGCTTGACTTTACCACAGAGGTGTGTGCTCTTTGGGCAGTATTACTCTTTGAAGAGGAGGTGAACATGGATAGGACCGTTAGCTATGGGTGGCTCTGGCTTTCAGGGATTCTTCCTTGGTTACCACAGACCAGTAGGTTTCTTGGGGCAGTTGGGTTAAAGGCACTTGAAGACCTTTGGATGGTGGCAGCTGTGCCTGGGATTGGGATGCCTGGTAGGGTGTTCTCTTCCCAGACCTGGTCCTTGGGCCAGGCGCGTTGTACAAGGTACTGTACAAATTGTAATTCAGAGGAGAAGACCCCTCCCCATCCTAATGGGAAATATGGGCTAGTGTTACTCCTCAATAAGCTGGGTGTCTGACCAGTAGAAAAATATTTGCTTTTTTCAAGGACGGAGTATGGGATAGAAGGTGTTACTAAAAGACCAGAGCTGTTGTGCTTTCTATCAAAGATGTTTGTAAATTTATCAAATTAATAATTCAGTGCAATATACTTTTTTATGCAATAATTACATGTATGTATTATTCTGGGTCTTAAGAACCAGCAATTTCTCTGTATTCTTAGGCTAAGTAATGTCCGTGTGTGTCCCAATACCATGCACCCACTGGGGATCAGAGAGTCCCCTGTTGTGAAGGACTGTGCTGTGTAGAATGCACAGTTGGATACCCATGAACATAAACTACATTATGATTGAAAACTACATTTTTAAAGGCACTTCCTTCAAAGCTTTGGAACATCTGCCTCATCCGATTTCATTTACTAAAATATGTATTAGTTTCATTTGATCGGTCATTCAGGGAAGTAACTAAATATCTGTCGTGATCATTAGGCCCACACTGCCATTTTACTTAGGGATTCCAACTGCCAATTGTTTTGCCTCAGGAGCGTGAAGCTATTTGTTTGTTTGTTGTTTTTGTTTGTTTTTTAAATTCTCGGCTAAGCAGTATATATACCTAGTGGAAAAATAATGCAGAGAAATGAAAAAAAAAAAATACTAGTTTCTGTAGTTGAAGGCCTAGTTTTCCTTTGGAATCTGAGGTTCTGACCTTGTTCTATCAGGGGAACCACAGCAAATGGATGAGTTGATTAAAAACTCTGGTCCCCTTTCCGCCTGTACGAAAGGGGGGTAATTATAGTTACCTGCACCCCTAGGGTCCTATGAGTCTTAATTAGTTAATATTTGCAAAGTATTTGGAGATCTTTGAATTAAAAGTGCTGAGCCGTGGAATCCAAGTTCAGTGTAGTTATAATTGGAATGAGAATTTTGGTTGTGGCCTTCCCTCATCCACCCTCCATGATGTTCTTTTAGCCAACCTGGACATGACCTGTGGTTCACATTCATGTCTGCACACTTCTCTCTAACCCCTTCTCTTTTGCAACCCACTTCAGCCTAAAAATAAATAATAGAACTAAATTAAGTTAAAAGAAAGAGAAAATAGAAAAGAAATAGAAAAAGAAAAAGAATAGAAAAGAGAAGAAAGTTAAAATAAATAGAAATAAATTAAGTTAAAACTTAACTCTAATCTTACTTAAGTAACTACTCAGAATTTATCTGTTTGTTCAGCAAGTGTGTGCGCGCACACACACAGGGCTGGGGAAAGGAAGGGCTGAGGTAGAGGGAGAGAGAGAAAGAGCAAGAATTTTTTTTTTTAAGTTTTGTTTTGTTTTAATGTATTTGACAGACAGAAATCACAAGTAGGCAGAGAGGCAGGCAGAGAGAGAGGAGGAAGCAGGCTGCCTGCTGAGCAGGGAGCCCAATGCGGGGCTCAATCCCAGGACCCTGGGATCATGACCTGAGCCAAAGGCAGAGGCTTTAACCCACTGAGCCACCCAGGCACCCCAAGAAAGAGCAAGAATCTTAAACAGGTTCCATGCCTACTGTGGAGCCGGTCTCAACCCTGAGATCATGACCTGAGCTGAAATCAGGAGTCAGCTACTTAACCAACTAAGCCACCCAGGCACCCCTCACTATTTATTTCTGAAGTTCAACAGGCACCAAGAAGAAAATCAGTGAATTAACTGGTCTTTCCCACTCGATCATTCTTTCAGGCCCTCCTGTACCTGCTGATAAACTGGGCTTCTGGAAGCGTTTTCCCGCTCAGAAACTCCTCACTGGCTCTTCCATGTCTGCAAAGCAGGGTCAGAGTCATTAGCATCCTCCTGAGAGCCTTTCCGAATCTGACAGTCACTCACTGTTACTTCTCACTATTCCCTTAAAGAGTTCTTCTCTCTCCAAACGTGCTCTAGGACTCCAACCAAGCCTCCACCCATCCAGTGGTGTCTTTTCTGGACACATCTAAACCCTCCCTATCCTCCCCTTCCTCTTCACAGAGCACTCTTCATTCTCTAACTGGAAGTAACCTCTTTCTCTTTACACAATTTTTTCTTTACTTTTCCTGGGTCTTTTCTACCTTTCTGTTTTCGTTACTTAAATATATGTCCTGCTTCCGAACTCCTAGACCGTAAGATTTGAAGGTAGATTCTTTGGGTGATGAATGAACAAACAAAGGCTAATACATGCATAGAGTGAAACTGGATACAAATTAAAGATTATTTACATTGATTTGCAAGATTGCATTGAGGTGGTGTCTTCATAGGCTTGCATCATGTATGTTAGGAATTAAATATTAATTGATAATTTCTTCAACGTTATCATTATCCTTGTTACTTATAGGACTGTCTAAGATGAGCAGCCATATCTTTAAACTTTTGATTACATGCTCATAGACAAAACGCTAAGGGATTAGCAACAAGGAACACTTTGTGTGTTTTCTCCTGTTTGCCTGAATGACCCCTATTACTGTTTGCTTTCCCTTCTTAGCTTTGGCCATGGAAATGTTGTTCTAGGGTGCCTAAGTTTTTGCAGAGCTTTCCTTTAGAGGAAGGCCGTGTTGTCTGAAATTCCATCCACTGGAATGGCATTAAAGTCAAAGGGTCTTACGGGTCACAGTTATCCAGTACTACAAAGCAACGTCTCAGTGGTGCTGCCTTTACAAAGTCGGGCTCCAGGATACACACACCTGCCGAGAGCTCTGGCTACATTTTAGAAGCTCCTTCTCTGACCACCCTCTGTAGCAGAGCCTTCCTTCTCCCTGCCGTTAAATATTGTAAACCCAGCAGCATGTCCTGATGGTTAAAAACCTGGACGAAGAGCTAACCTGTAAACCTCTCTGAACCATAATTGTCTCATCTGTTTAATGTGGATAATAATAACTGCCTTATCTCCTTTTAACAGGCCAATTAGATCATACTTGTGAGTGTTCTACAGTCTTGAAATGTTAAGTTATTACTATAGCATGCTGTCATGGATATTCATCTGGTTGAATGTTTAAGACTTGTGAGTCATGCTTAAAACTAACTTTCCTTCTATTTTGTAGATTTTCTTTTTAGCCTGGTGTACTATATTTAATTTTTTGAGAATGAGGCTAAAAAAGAAATCCTCTCTAGCATTTTATAGATGTGCTTGAGTTGATTGTTGTAAGCCTTGGAGCAGAATTAGACAGCCCCAGTGAATTCATTACGTATAAAGAGATATATAGACTGTCTACTTAGCAGTATCACACTGCCTCCCATCTTTGGCGTAACAAAGTCTCATCTGAAGGGCCTAAAACGTTTGGAATTGCCATGGAAGCTTTTACTTACGTTTAGGATTTCCTGAGACAGTGTATAAAATCACTCACTGAAGAGGTTAACAGCGAAAAAGGCAGTTACAAGACTTAAAAGTTCAAGTTTTGCTATGATTATTGTCACTGGCTGCTTTTTCAAAGTCTTTTATTAGAAACAGAGCTATACAAATGATAGGGGCTGTTCATAGGATGTCATGTTATTTGCTTGTTAGAAATCATCCAAGTAAAGCTTTGAGCTCTGAGAGAAGCTGAAGAGATTCCTCATGGCTGATCATTGACATCTATAAGATCTCCTCGAGCTTATAATTTGGGTTTAGCATGGCCTGTACTTGACCAAATAATTCCCTGGGTTCACTGGTGCTTTTCAAATGGGAAGTCTTCCCCTGAAAATTAGGTCAAAACTGTCTTCTCATGGTTTAATCAACTCATCAGTAAGTTTTCACTGAGAATTATTCTATTACTCTGTGTTAAGCATTAATGGGGTCAGACATGATCCATTCCCTCAGAGAGCTTATCATCTAACTGAAGACTGCCAGTGGTTGGCAGGCACCATCAACAATTAACAAGCGAGTAGGGAATGAAGTACTAAATGAGATGTAACACGCAAATTGTAGAAGAGAAGGAGGACAGTGTGTGCTCGAGTAATTAGGGAAGGTGGCAGGTGTGATTTGATGTTTGAACTGGGCCGTGAAGGATGAACAAGACTTCGTCAGAGAGAAAAGAATGTGCCGGGAATGGAGCAAGTCGCTTCCAGGCAATAATGTTTCCGGGGCTCCAGGGACTCTGGCCTGATCAGGGTAGATAGAGGTAAGGTAAGACCGTATTTTGAGAGGTGTGAATACCAGTTCAAAGAGGTTAGATGGGACCTAGTGGAACAAAAATGCCATTGCAAGTTTTTGTAAGAGAATGGTGAGCTAAGAGTGGTTAGTCAGGCAGTGGTCATCGTGGCTGAACGGAGCAGAAAGGATGTGAAGGACGCCAGGGGGACATTGTAGTCCCCAGATGAGATGGTGACAGCTGAGCCAAGATGGTGGCAGCGGGATGGAAGGGAAAAGGGATGGACAAGAAAAATGGCTCAGGAAAAATGACCAGGACTTTTTGCTGATTGTACTTGAAGACCATACCAAAAAGGTACGGTCAAACTTGATTCCAAGACTCACCTTCGGCCTGGGTGGTCCAAAGCATTTAGAAATCACTGTCAGAAACAGAAAAGTTAGGGAGTAACATTGTCCCCTCAAAAAGTACTGAGTTGGGTGTTGGATGCATTACTGGGCCTTGTGAGTAAATAGGCAGTGAGCATCCCAGAAGTGTCCCTCTGGGCAGGGCTGGAGATGGGGGCTGGACTTCAGCACTAGAAAGTTCATTACTGACTCTGTGCAGATGTTCAGCTTTGAGAGGTGCGCCCAGTGTGGGCTTCAGGATATAAGCCAAGTTCTATTGACTCAGATAGCCTTTGTTCCTCTGAAACAGTTACTTATGGAACTGCTAAGAAGAATATACAAAGGACTCACTACTTATGTAACCAAAAAGTTACTAAGGAAAAGATGAGAACAGTGAAAGGCAGGGTAAACGTCTTTAAGCCCAGTGTAGAAAAAGGTGTCATTAAGAGACTCCTCACTGTGGTTGAGGTAAAAAAGCAATGTCTCACCTCTGTAGTTGAAGATGCCTGAGGACCTTGGCCCATTTTAAGCAGTTTGTGTGGGCACTTAGTAAATATTTACAAGACTTACTCTCTTTGATTAATTCCAAAATGAACATTTTCTGTTTCATATTTTTAACATCTTCGAAATGGCTTGTGTCCTACAGTTGATGTCCTTTTGTTGTTCTGGTTGGCCAGGTAGGAAGGAGTCCCAGCACAGCTGTCATCACCTTAACCAACTTACTTTGCTTGGTTTTCTTTTGTTACATTTGCAGAAAAATTATATATGATAAAATGTGTCCTAATAAGTCTAAAAGAGCTCTTCGGTAAGTATACAGTAACACTTTGGGGTGATAAAGAAGGCACTTTTGGCTGCATTTATAATTTCTTAGTGGTACACAAAATGGTGTGTTTTGTAATGCCAGTGTCTTAGATTTAGTGAAATAATAGTATTGAAAGATGACTGATCACAGCAGATCTGTACCCGAGCGATATAGATGGCTGGGGTAGAATATTCTAGATTGGCATTCTTTCCTCAGCCTCCATCTGAGGTGCCCCTTGGTAGTTTTAATTTGAACAGGGAACATTAGGAAAAAGGGTTTTCCTTCAGTGGTAATACCACCTGCCAGGAGTAGAAAGCTCCTCGGAGGATGCATTTCTTTGATGCTGAAGAATCCGGGACATTCACAAAAAGTTCAGGTGTGGTGAAAGACTCGTGGATCCCCTCACCCAAGAATTCAACACTGCCACAGGATGCAAGCAGCAAGAGGTTCTTTATTGAAGAGCAGGCGCCTGCGGGTGGTCAGCAGCTCCTGCCAGCTGAGCACACCAGGCTGGGGTGGTACAGGATTTTTATAGATAGGTACAAATAAGTTTTGGATGGGGCAGGGCTGATTGGCTGACAATTTGAACATTTGAAAAAGGCATACTTGGTGTTTGCGGATTGGCTTTGGAGGACTCCCGCGCGAAGAAAAAGGTGGGGAGGGGGAGTTGGGCCTTATTACTCAGCAGAGAAGTATCTTGCCTACGTGACTATGCGACCCCCTGCCTACGTGACTAACGGGACTATGCGACCCCCCCCTACCTATGCCTCTGGCTGTTAGCAAAAGGTATCTTGCTCAAACAGGAGACTAGTGTCACGCCTTAAAAGCCAAGCGGTTACAGAAAAGCAAAAGAGCGATTAAGTAATTAACAACTGGGGGAAGGGTCTAACAGGGGGAGGGTGAAGCCAAGCGATTACAGAAAAGCAAGAAAGCGATTAGTTAATCAATGGCCAGGGGGAAGGGTGTCTATACGCGGGGTCTTTCAGTGGTTCATTCAAACCAGGATGCTCTTCCTACCCGCAGACCCTTGTGTGTCCAGACAGCCCTGAGCATGCTTTCTCTTTGTGCAAAGTGAGAATGAATCCACAAGGAAATTTGTGGGTGTTTGGGGATGGTAATAGCTCTCTTATAAAAGCGGAGAACAGAAGCATTGTTTCTCTGTACCAGCATTTGCAGCCATTTCTGCAGTGTGACCTATTGACTGGAGGAGGTAGGTTGTTGCCTTCCTGTACAGTGACACTTCATGGACAGGAAGTCCATGGGTAGCACAGTGTAACAACTAGGGCATGTGTGTGTCTCTTTGTAAATCCTTGCTCTGGGACTGAGAACTAGGAGTAGTTAGAGTGTCGGACCTGGGCGATGCTTCTCTCTCTTGCTAAGGGACCCAGAGCTTCAGGTAAGTGACATTGAAGTCCTTCACCATCTGATGGTAACCTTGGGTCGGTCCGTAGGTATGTTTTCATGTTGTTTGTTCGCCCATTCTAATTGGCTTCCCAGAGCCTGCCTGTAGACATGCAGCCAAATTTACACTGGAAAACCCTCTGGCAAACAGGAAAAGATTAATTTTGTGGTGTGCTGTTAAGGGACTTCCCAGAAAACTTCAAAAGCACAGAAAGAAGCACTAGCTGCCTATTCCAAAATGTGCAAAATGCCACTCAGCTTTTTAAAGGTGTGATAAACTCAAAGCCCTCTCATACACATATATACACCAGACCACATTTTCAGTGGAAGGAGAAGCTGAGCTTTCTGAGATGGGGCTGTCTGTGTGTGAGCCAGGAAAGCCAAGGGCTAAGGAGCTCAGAGTTGCTGGAGAGAACTGTGGATCTGCATCTGGGAGGCATTTGAAATTGACTTCAGTGCCTTTTTAATGCAGACTTTTCCAGTTCTCTCTTAAGCAGACACATTGTTTTCATATCAGCCCCAGGCATAGACACACCATTAAATTCAAGGGGTAGAAAATGATTTGTGTTTGGAAATAAGCAAAACATTTTCAGTTGTGACCACCCAGGTGTAGTAGGGAGACTCTGGAGCTGATGTTGGGAGCCCCAAGCTCTAATATAAACTTTCTTCAGGACAGGAAACAAATCCTTTGGTTTCCTTATCTGTAAAGCAGGATGGCTTGATGGAATTATCTTTCTGCTTTATTCTGATAGATTATTGGGGGGGGGGGGTCAATGTAAAGGCTCTTTACAGCTCCCTGACTTCTTTTTTATGATGCTTCCCAAGCCTAGATATCACAAGGCTAGGAAAGCCCCCACAGACCCCTCAGGCCACGACCATTCCTGTCACATGTTCCCTCAATAGGACCATGTTGCCAACTCAGGGGGGAAAAAATGACTATTACACTTGCAGTTGTTGCTTAGTAACATTTCTGATTTTGTGTTTCTTGTGACAGCCTGAGCAGAGATCATTAAAAATTAAACTTACAAAGCTGCTAAAGTGGGAGGAAGGAGGAGACCTTGAAGGCACCATTTTTTTTTTCACTTGTTTAGAAGCCATCTAACCTCGGGTTTCAGTGCCTCGTCTTGGGGCAAACACAGCACAGTCTCTGGTTTATATTAAACCACATAGAGAGCACACTCCTGACATTAACGTGTGTCCTGCTGCAGCTGGAGTTTATCACCAGTACATAAAACCCTTGACCCTGCAGAATGGCCTGGAATTACGATTCCCTGTTTGGCACTGCATAGTACAGTCGCATTGCATCCCCCCGCCCGGCGGAAGAAAGCCCTAACGAGCTCTGTGTCTCCTTTCTGCTTTCTCCCTGCAGTTCCACCAGGTGAGAAGAGTGATGACCATCCTTTTCCTTACTATGGTTATTTCATACTTCGGTTGCATGAAGGCTGCCCCTATGAAGGAAGCAAACGTCCGAGGACAAGGCAGCTTGACCTACCCAGGTGTGCGGACCCATGGGACTCTGGAGAGCATGAATGGGCCCAAGGCAGCCTCGAGAGGCCTGACTTCCTTGGCTGACACTTTTGAACACGTGATAGAAGAGCTGTTGGACGAGGACCAGAAAGTGCGGCCCAACGAAGAGAACAATAAGGACGCGGACTTGTATACTTCCAGGGTAATGCTTAGTAGTCAAGTGCCTTTGGAGCCTCCTCTCCTGTTTCTGCTCGAGGAATACAAAAATTACCTGGATGCTGCAAACATGTCTATGAGGGTCCGGCGCCACTCTGACCCCGCCCGCCGTGGGGAGCTGAGCGTGTGCGACAGCATTAGCGAGTGGGTGACCGCGGCGGATAAAAAGACTGCAGTGGACATGTCGGGCGGGACGGTCACGGTCCTTGAAAAAGTCCCCGTATCAAAAGGCCAGCTGAAGCAGTACTTCTATGAGACCAAGTGCAATCCCATGGGTTACACAAAGGAGGGCTGCAGGGGCATAGACAAAAGGCATTGGAACTCCCAGTGCCGAACTACCCAGTCGTACGTGCGGGCCCTTACCATGGATAGCAAAAAGAGAATTGGCTGGCGATTCATAAGGATAGACACTTCCTGTGTATGTACATTGACCATTAAAAGGGGAAGATAGTTGATTTATGTTGTATAGATTATATTGAGACAAAAATTATCTATTTGTATATATACATAACAGGGTAAATTATTCAGTTAAGAAAAATAATTTTATGAACTGCATGTATAAATGAAGTTTATACAGTACAGTGGTTCTACAGTCTATTTATTGGACCTATCCATGACCAGAAGGGAAACAGTCATTTTGCGCACAACTTTAAAAAGTCTGCATTACATTCCTCGATAATGTTGTGGTTTGTTGCCGTTGCCAAGAATTGAAAACGTAAAAAGTTAAAAAATAATAATAATAAATTGCATGCTGCTTTAATTGTGAATTGATAATAAACTGTCCTCTTTCAGAAAACAGACAAAAAAAAAAAAACAACAAAAATTTGAACCAAAACATTCCGTTTACATTTTAGACAGTAAGTATCTTCGTTCTTGTTAGTACTATTATCTGTTTTACTGCTTTTAACTTCTGATAGCGTTGGAATTAAAACAATGTCAAGGTGCTGTTGTCATCGCTTTACTGGCTTAGGGAATGGGGGATGGGAGGGCTATATTTTTGTTTGTTTTGTGTTTTTTTTTTTCCGTTTGTTTTGTTGTTTTGTTTTGTTTTGTTTTTTAGTTCCCATAGGGAGTAGGGATGGGGAAAGAATTCTTTAACTATATATTCTGGTTGATAAGGGATTTATTTGTATGTGGTAAAGATGTTTGCAATATCAATCAGATGACTGGAAAGTGTATAAAAATTAAGGCAACTGAACAAAGTGCTCACTCCACTTCCCACAGTGCACCTCCTAGGCTCCCACTCGCCATTTGGGCCTTGGTCAGGGGAGGCTCCTTTTATTGGAAAGACCTACATTTTCATAGAGCACATTCTTTCCCTCCCTCCCCCTTTGGTCCCCCCTTTTGTTTTCTCTTAAAAGAAGAAAAATCAGTTGCGCGCTCTGAAATATTTTATCACTGCTATGAACGAGTGAACCAATTTTGTCCTTGTGGCACTCCTATAAGCATGGAGAATAGTGATTTCTTTCTTTTCTTTTCTTTTCTTTTTCTTTTCTTTTCCTTTTTTTTAAGAGAAAAAAACAACAAAATACAAAAACGAAGATTCTTTTTTACGAGGGGTAAACATTCAGTCAATCATTGTAAGGCTTCACAAAATCATGGTAAGGCTTAAAAATTGTCTTGAAAGCAAAAGGTGGAGTTCTGTAAGGACCCAGAAATGCCTAGATCAGGGTAGGCGTCCACACTGCCAGTGAAATGAGACTAAACAGCCCTATGGAGGCTGTGTGGAGCTGACATGTCATTTCTGGGTGGTGCAAGAGGAATTTCTGAGTGGCCATCCTGAGGTCTAGGTGAGGGTGGGGAATGGTACTTGAGACATTCCAGAAGGGAGGCCTCTGAAGGACCTTTCAGAGGTGGCTCTGGAATGACTATGTCAAGTTGCTTGGACCTCACGCTTTAAGTGCCTACATTATCTAACTGTGCTAAGAGGTTCTCGCTGGAGGACCCCACTCAGGCTGATTTATGCTCTCCACCCCTGGGTAATTTGTCCTAAAGCTGGATAAGCCTGGAGCAGGTTCAGAACCAAATGTGGCATTGTGATCTTGAGACTAATGCAAAGCAAGAGAATATCCTTGTGACCTGAATACTTACTTAAGCTTTGAAATTAGACTTGAGGAAACCAGGGTTTTGTCTTCTAAGAACTTTTGGTAAGGGGGAAGGGACAGGAAAAAGCCCCAAAACTCAGGTTGGATGACCAAGGCTACTGACAGAAAACCTTGTCCAGAGACAAGACTTCAACAAGGTGTCTGCACATCTAGGACACCACAGGCTTGGAAAGGTGCCTTGCTCGATGGAAGAGGCCAGGACAGAGCTGACAAAGTGTTGCTCCCCAGTGAAGACCTCAGCAACCTCCTACCCATTCTGTCTGTTCATGGAGAGGGTCCCTGCCTCACCTCTGCCATCTTGGGTTTGGAGAAGTAAAGTTGGGGTCTGCAGTAGTGGTCCTGGGAGATATAGTGCTAAACCCACTCACCCATTCAGTCCACTATCCAAATCTGAAAATGTCCTAGACCAGTGTCCTTGAATAACATAAAACCTCCAGAAGTTGCTGCTCTTAGTTGGGTGAGGGGTCAGCAAAAGCAGACATCCACCATGACCCAGGGAATAAAGATGCCGCCATCAGCAAATAATTTTGATTTGTTCAGCCTTTCATTTAGAACAAGCCGAACCTATCCTTTACGATACCATCTGAACACCTGCCTTTAAAAGAGGGAAGATGTTAGTTGGGGTTTGTTTTGTGCTGTTTGAAAATACTGTCTTTGTAATTATTTTTGACATGTAACACATATTTGCTGTATGTTAACTTTCTGCAGCTTGCTTCTGAGGGACAAAATTATAAAACAGGAAGTCCCAGTCTCAAAATCTCAAAAGTCCTGCAAAGTCCTGGCAAAGGCCAGATCTGTTACATGGTTGATAGGAGACACTGAGCAATTGTGTGGTCACTGGCTTTCTCCTTACCCCATAGGATATATCACAGTCACATGCTTGGTGGCTTATGTTGACCTAAGATTTATTTTGTTAAACTCTTTCTCTGTTGCCGTTCATTTTTGTTCTGTTCAGTTCTGTTTTTTTGTTTTGTTTTTGTTTTTTTAAGTCTTGCTGTGGTCTCTTTGTGGCAGAAGTGTTTCATGCATGCGAGCAGGCCTGTTGCTTTTTTATGGTGATTCCCATTGAAAATGTAAGTAAATGTCTGTGGCCTTGTTTTCTCTATGGTAAAGATATTATTCACCATGTAAAACAAAACAAAAAAAATATTTATTGTATTTTAGTATATTTATATAATTATGTTATTGAAAAAAAATTGGCATTAAAACTTAACCGCATCAGAAGCCTATTGTAAATATAAGTTCTATTTAAGTGTACTAATTAACATATAATATATGTTTTAAATATAGAATTTTTAATGTTTTTAAATATATTTTCAAAGTACATAAAATCTGGGGGTTCTGGGTTTTTTCTCTTCACTGTAAAACCAAACATGAAAACATGTTTTATTATAAATACGTGTGTTCCTTGCTTGAAGACCAACCTGACTAGTTTTAGCAATTGCACAGCCCCCCAGAGAGGATGCTTATTTCAAAGCAGGGGAGGCCAATCCTACAGCCTGTGAGCTTCCAAGAAGCTCTAGGATTGGGCCTGTCTTCCACAGTGGAAGACGGGCGTGTCGTATTCTAGGACACTTGAAAGTTTTCTCCTTTGAAGTGATACACTTTCATCGAGTACGAAACCATGTATCCTAGCAACCTCAGGATCCATGAATCAGGGCTGGCTGGCTCTATTTGATTATAAAATAACTGTAAAAAAAAAAAAAATCAGAGTAGGTTTACTTAGGAATAATGAGAATAAATTGGCCCAAATTTAGAAAGTCAATGACGGAGAGAAAACATAGAAATTCAATATTTGGAAGCAGGTCATGTACCCTTAGTTTGGAAATGGTGCCATTTGCATTATGTATTTGTATCCATTGCACTGATTTAATTTTTGTATGTGAAGCATGCAGATTTTGTATCATAGTACCCATGATCTAACAGATTGCTAGGATTTCTAAAAAGATTTGCCTCTGTGATGGCTGCCAAGCCGCTGGGTAATTTAGTTAAAGTGTTTAAAGTTATCACTAAATCTTAGGGAAATAAATGGAAGGATTTTAAATTAGAGAAAGAGCCATTAAGGAAAAAAAGCATCTGTTCCTACTCTTCAGACTCCCCATTTGAACACTGACAACGCATCCCAGAACGTGGTGAACTATATCTGTGCAATGTATCATTTCTATTTCAAACATACACACATGGTTTCCTCTTGTATTGTCTTATAAATAAGGATCAAGAAAGTCATAACAAACATTGACTTGTGTTGTGTATATGGAAGAACAGATCCAATGAGATGAATTACTCGATCCTAATCTGTCCAGGGAGCTTGCAAAGTACTCCAAACTCTTAAGGGAAGACCCTGCCTGGCTGCCAGGGCATGAGCCCAGCAGTGGAATGAGATCTTGGGTAAACCTTAGGCTTCACCAATTTTCATAGTGGAGGAAGACTAAGATATTTTTTGTAAAAAGAAGAGAAGTAAGTATGGCTTTCAGAGTGCTTGAAGTTAAAGGGGTGTGGTAAACAGTACAGGGAGTTATCATAAGAAGATGAGGCCAGAGAAGCAAACAAAAAGCGGAGGATAGACCAAATTAACCAAGTTGGAGTTAACAGGACTAGTCCATTTGTACTCTGTGCGTCGGGTACAAGCAGTTAAATCTGTTCAGTCATTGGGAGGCCTACAAATAACCCAGACTCTTTACTTTCTCGGATCCATTGTTTTTCACCGTATTGAGAGCCCTCTGTGGTTATTGGAAGCGTCTATGATAGTTTCTTACTAGAGGTACTAATTCCATGAATGCTACCTCAGTTGGGACATTCTGAACGGAGGACTAGAGTGGGTCCATGCCACATCTTCTCTCACTCATTTACGTGATTACTAGACTCTGGATAAGATGCCTAACGCCTTATTAACTGCAACCGAAGGGTTTCCAGTATGGGTTCAGCTCAGCCACTACAGAGGCAGCGTTGGGGTATATGTTGGGGTCTCATGCAAAACATACGTACCTTCTCTGCGTTCTCTCATCAAGCCTGTTCTAGAAGTCCGTCCGAGTTGAAACGGCTACATATTTTGAGAAGCTGCTGTGAAGCAAGACATAATCTATGTACATACATGTAGGTAGACAAAGTATTTAGCCTGGAGAAAATTCGTCCATGGATTTGACCCAACATCAAATGGTTGGACAGCAAAATTAGTGATGGAATCTGGGCCCTTTTAGAAAAATTTTTGGTTTTCAGTTTTTGGTTTTTTGGTTTTTGGTTTTTGGTTTTTTGGGTTTTTTTAGCTGTGGGTTGTTTTAACTCTTGGTTTAAAGGTTAGTTGGTTGGCGATTTGGGGGCAAGGAGGGTTGGGAATCTGACTCTTGTTGGTTACATTAAGCCAACTGGTGATGGGTTCGTGAATCCTCACCTAAGAGCCAAGCTGAGCAACTAGAGCAGGTGCAGCCTCTCCGAACCAGCCAGCCTCTGTACGTTGCAGCTAATAAATGCCTCCCCTCCCTAACCTCTGTTCCCAGGCGGGAGTATCTTCATCCACTCCCCCAATTCCAGACACCACTTTAATTCTTTATAGAAAAGCAAAAAGACCACCTCCTCATCTTTTGATGAGTGACTAAATGCAGTAAATTGCCTGAAGAATGTCTAAATATTAACAAGAAAAAAATTATGATCTTACACATCATTATATTCCTCATTAAGAAAGAGCTCTTTCTGCAACACTGTAGGCTTTGCATAGGCCCTCACCTCAACCCCTCTAATTATTTGCTAGGCACAAAACCCTGGATCAGGGGCTCCCCAACCGGGCATTTGCTTGTCTGAATAAGGATAGTGTATTCTCGGTATTCTCAGTATCATGGAATTATAAATGCTGGTCTTCTAATTATCACGTGTGCGCACACACACACACACACACACATGACCTTTACATTCATTATATATTTGTATGAGTCACTAATTTCTTCTATCTGGAAAAACAAACGTGTTTTCCCTTTGGAAAAATAAGCCCTTCCTTCTGTCCTAAAATATCCCACACAAAACACTGCAGCTTAATGATGGGGCATGTCTTAGGCCAGTAAATGACCAAAAAATGTTGATGGGAAGACTGAGCTTGAAGTGCATGTTCTACATTTAGAAATCATCATAAGGATGCTTCTGCAGCACGGCACTTTGGGATTGTATTCTGTTCAGACGGTTCCTTAGAAACCAGGAGCTGGTCTGCATAGAATGGCTGAACCCAGGGGAAATATTTTTGTCTCGCTTAAGTGCTCACATTTTGGAAAAATCCATATCAAGTATTGCAGTACATACTCAAATTAATTTAGTTGAGCTACATTCTCCACTGAGCCCTACCTAACATTAAGAAATTTTTTTTCTAGACTGGAATTTGGTGTATATCTAGTGGGGAAAGAGGAAAAGTCATAAAGCAAAGTTGAAACTCTAAACGGGAGACCTCCAACAGGTATCACGCAAGACCACCACTTGGAGATAGGGGGTCCATGCTGTGGTCTACTTGGACTAATTGCCATGTTTCTCAGGCTCTGCAATCAGCAGCGTTCTCCGGGAATGTGTTAGGAATGCACATTCCCAGGCCCCACCCTAGACTTGCTAGAATCATAAGCTCTGGGGGTGGAGACAGCAAATCTGTGTTTTTAACAGGCCCTCCAGGAGCTTCTCAGGCCCACACATTTAGGAATCACTGGACTAAGGGATGTAAGCAATCAGCTTCCAGCCCGCTGCCCTCCACCTCCCACCCCGCCCCATATTCTAAAGCATAGGAAGATAGCACAGCCCGAGACATTGGAACTGTGAGTTCGAATCCCAGGCATGCTACTATCTCTTTCCAGGACCCCGAAAACATCATTCAAACCATCGAGCTTTTCATTTCCTCACAAGAGCAGTGGGTGCTCCCAGGCAGAGCCTTGCTCTGCGCTGGAAGAAGACACTAATGATTTCAAAGCAAGCACGTAAATGTGTGCCGGGAAAGCTCAGCACAGTTTACAGTCAACAATTTTTTTCTTTCCTTTCAAAGCTACAGCAGTCGTGGATTCAGGACCCAGAGCATGTAGTCGTTTGTAACACATTTGGAACGACTGCGAGAAATGAGAAGCAACACGCAGCAAATTAATAAGGAAGAGATTATTCCATCTGGGGAGCTGGGCTCTGCACCTGCCAACACAGCCCTCTCTCTGGGAAACAGAGCTATATTGGTCACAAATTAAATAAGCTTCCTGAATTAATCAGCTATTAACACCCAGCTGAGGAGTCCAAGGTTCACCCCTCTAGAATGACCAGTTTGTAAACAAAAAGGGCTTCTCCAGTCTTTGTGGCCAGCCTTTTCCTGATTGTAGGAACTGTTTTCTGGAAACAAGGACTGAAGAGTCACGTATTCCCAGGCCCTCCCCATTGCTGTGTGCACGTGTATGTCTTGTGTGTGTGCCCCTTCCTGCACATTTCAGACACCACCAAGAGCATTAGAAGGTTTTTGGTTTGTGGGCTGGGGTGGAGGTGTCCAGATACGTTGCCCATTGACCGGGCGATGTGGAAACCTGAATTCCGGCAAGCCTGCGTGAGGGACCGACCCGGAGTCCCAGCAGCTCAGTTAACCAAGTCAGCCACGCCATGTCTGGTCTCTGAACCTTCAAGCCCTCCCTCAGTCTGTGCTAGGAACAGACTCGACTGCGTCGGAGGTAAATTCCAGCTCCAAGAGTCTGCCATCCTGTTCTCCCTACTTCATTACTTGTGGTAAAAAGAGATTAAAGAGGAAGCACTTAAAGGTGGGGAACAAGATGAGAATTCACCACCCATCTCCTGTGTCCGTCACTGAGGCGCTCGCTGCTGGCCACTTGCCGCAAAGTGGTAATCAAGAGGCACTTGGGTATGCGCGGGAGTTGAGGAAGTGGCGACAGGCCCCGGGGAAGGTTTTCGTGACTAAGAAAATGTTACCAGCTGTTTGACCATCAGACAGAAAATTCCTTGGGGAAGGTGCCCAAGTATTATTCAAGGTACAAACTTCTTCTAAACTTCACTTCAGGGCGCCTGGGTGGCTCAGTGGGTTAAGCCGCTGCCTTCGGCTCAGGTCATGATCTCGGGGTCCTGGGATCGAGTCCCGCATTGGGCTCTCTGCTCAGCAGGGAGCCTGCTTCCTCCTCTGTCTCTCTGCCTGACTCTCTGCCTACTTGTAATCTCTCTCTGTCAAATAAATAAATAAAATCTTTAAAAATAAATAAATAAAATTAAAAATAAATAAATAAATAAATAAATAAATAAACTTCAAAGCCAGACGAGTCATAGTTGCCGGTTTTATGCCACTTCCTATCCTACGGTGGCTGTCAGGAAACCCTGGGGCCAGCGTCCGGGTCGGCTTCCCGTAGTCCCTGTGTATGGAACCCCGAAACAAACAGGGCTTGCATCTCCTTTCTGCTGGGCTTGTAACTTCACCAGTGACACGCAGCGATCAACTTGCCTCACGGCCGCCCCAGCACTCTGGATATATCCTCTTTCTTGAGTCAATGGCCTCGAAGACAAGGGTGTCAAGTGATAAACCAGGGCAACGCTAAACCCAAGAGCACACTTCTGCAGAGCCGACCTTGAGGGAAGGTGGTTCTGAGTCGAGTCTAGGAGACAAATCTCCTGGGCACAGGAGAGTCTGGAAGTCCTCATGCCGGCCACCTAACTTTGGCTTATTCCTGGCCTAGAGTCCTTTAGGCCTCAATCTCTGAGAAACCTGTATTTTCTTTCTGGTTCAATCTGCTTCTGCTCCCGGTGTATGCCCATCCTCCATTCCGAGCGACCCAAGGGGTTGTTTCTTCCAGAATCCAACTTCTCACCTCTCAGAACATAGTAGGGTAGTTAAGACTATAGATTCTGGAGCCTGACTGCTGGGGTCTGAATCCCAGCTCTGCTAATAGGGCTGTGTGTCTGTGGGCAAGTTCCTTAACTTCTCTGTGCCCCAAACTCCTTCTAAAGGACAGGCGAAAATACTACCACCTACCTCACGGAACTTTTGTGACAAATAAGTTAATACACACAAAACACTTAGAAAAATGATGGACCCATGCAAAAGTCTCAAGAAGCTTTTACAAACTCTTATTCTATTGATTGGCAATGACCTGGGCTCACCTACCCCAGACATGAGAGATTCTTCTCTGATATTCTCCGGCTCTTAGAGGGGATCCCATTCCATCTGTGTTTCATTAGCAGCCGGAGCACTTTGTCTTTTCTGGAAAACTCAGAGAGAGGCAGCTCTTGTGTACCCACTAACAGTACTCCTTGGCCGTTAAGCTGTGGCCAAAACACACACTTAGGCAAATGGAGGAGATATGCTACAATAAAAGGCATTTTTCTAGACTGTACAATCCAAATGAAGCCCATTATCCTTAAGTGTCCATTGCAGCTGAACGGGACGGACTGAAGCCAGGGCAAAGTGGATAAACTCACGGAGTCGGAAAGAGAAACAAGGAGCCACAGCCACGTTTCTAAAAATAGCCATGGCACGTCAGGAGGATCCTATCTTGTCCTTCAGCCGCTGGTCACCCAGACCATGACACAGTGATAAGGACTCAGGCTGTCCTTAAGCAAGCACGGTTCCAGGCACCGTGTGCAGATCTAGGTGGCAATATTCGTACTCACGTTTTAGAGGTGAGGAGGGGAAGGTGCAGAGAGTTCCGCGGAGTTGCCCAAGTTCACAGCACTAGGGAAAAGCAGAGCAGGACCCGGAATCCACGCGGTCTCAATCCGGAGCTACTCGCCTAATAGCGGCAACACTGGAAGAGTGTAAAGAACACTGGGGGAAAACAGAAACAAAAGAAATGGAAAGTAGCTGTGTGTCTTCAAAGATTTGGGTTTCCATGGAAAAGGAAGAGCCCTAGTGGTGCTTTTAGTTTCTAGCTCTCAAGAGATCGCTGGCTGGCTCTTTTAAGGGTTAATGTGCACAGAGTCTCAGGTTGCACAGAGGCCCTTTCAAGAGTGGACAGGCCACTGCTCTGTGCTAAACAATCTGAGGGCAGGGTTACTAGAGCTTTGTGCCAGCTGTTTCCGATACCTGGAAATGGGGCAGCTGTTGCCCCCTTCAACCTCACAGCACATCGGAAGGGTTTCCTGTGAGCTGCCTGGAGTGGGTAGACAGAGTATTCTGGAACCACTTGCTAAACTCAGGGACACCCCCATTCTCCCTCAGGTGAAACACTTATGAAGTTACTGTGTTTGAGATGGGTGGAGGAGAGCAAGGGCAGGGCCAGACCCTGCGGGGTCTGCAACAGTCTTGGACAACACGATGCAGGCGTAACACAGACACCCCCTCCCCATCACCCTGCCCCTTCTGAGTACGGCAGACACCACTAAAAAGTCCTCGCTGAGCTTCGTTGGAGCCTCAGAATCCTCAAAATGGGGCTTTGTGTGGTCACTGCCAATTGAATGTAACTGACCCATAAGGCGAACTCCATTGGCTGTCCTGGTTTCCCCAGTTTCACAAGAATAGATCCCATAGGTACTGGGATAGATCAAGCAACAAGTCAAGTGCCAAGGTCTGAATGTGCCCAGCAGGTTGGAGCAGAATTGGGGTGTGAAAGGGTCAAGAATGTTCTCCAGGTAAGTATGTAAAGAGTGGTATCCATGGGTTTTGGACAGATGATCCAAAGGTGAGAAGCCCAGGAAAGGGTGATGATATGAAAAGTGGCTGAACACAAGGAAAAAAGTCTGGCAATAGGCAGTAATATTATATCCCTCAAGTATTTTGTACAAGATCCCGTGGTAGATGATTTGCATGCTATCTAAAATGCACGTCAACCATGATATGGGAGTGATTAAGGAGATAAGGAAACTAACAACACACAATCCTGGATAAGTTGCCCCAAGGTCACACAGTAATAAATGTCATATTCAGATTTGAACCCACATCTGTATGATCCCAAGGTCCCCGATTTTTTAAACATCAGCATTTTTCATTTTCTTTCATTGTTTATGTCCTATCTAAAAATTCTTGGTAAATTTACAGTTGCCTTTATATTAATAATCTCTTAGCATTTGCAGTGTAACCCCATGTTTTCTGGCATATCCCCCCAAACCTCCCAGCTTTAATGAGATGTAATTGACCCATACATTGTGAAAGTTCAAGATGCACAAGGCGATGATTTGATACACTTACATTGCAAAATGATTACCACCATAGTGTTGGTTAATACCTACTCCCCCTCTCATAATTACCATCTCGTCCTCATGCTAAGAACATTAAAGATCTATTCTCTTAGCAGCTTTGAGGTAGACAATGCAGTGTTGTTAATGGCAGTCGCCAAGCTGTACGTTTGATTTCCCAGAGCTTACTCATTTTAGAGCTGGGAGTCTGCGCTCTTTAACCAACATTTGTTCTCTCCCCCCACCACCCCAGCCCCTTGTAGCCCCCAGTCTAGTCTAGTTCTGGGAGTTCAGATTTCCTAGATTCCACATATAAGTAAGAGCAGCCAGTGTAAGTGTTTCTCTGTCTGACTTATATCACTTGGCATGATACCCTCAAGGTCACGGCACAAAGCCAATGCCCCTAATCTTAACCACCAGACCAGTGGTTCTAGATCTTGATCTATACATATTTGAATCAGGGAATTAAAACAAACAAATAAACAAACAAACAAACAAAAAACTATGCCCAGACCACACCCTGGGTAAGTTAAATCAGTATCTCGAAATTGGCAAATGCTCTGCGTCAGCAGGCACCAGGGTGCTAAAGCTCCAGGTCAGCTGGTTAGAAGGTAAGTGGGCAAGTGCCTGGCTTTTTCCCCATGTTTTCAGAACAGGGATGAGTCCCAATAACCACCAGGCTGTGGGACCAGAGGCTATTTTGGGCATCCTTTATCCAGTGGAAAGTCAGGGATGTCATCTGAAACTGCCAGGGAGCATCTGGTTTCACCCTTATCCAGGACACGTACCTAGAGGAAATGGAAGCAATGTCAAGTAGACCAAAACGCGGGTGTCACAACTTCCCTTTGTTTTTATTTCTGCGTCATTTCTTTTCATCTGTTCCTTTCATTTTCAGTTTACCTTCCCACCACTCTGGTTCAGGCCTTCATTCGCTCTCTCCTGGACCCTCACAGCACCCTCTGGGGGCTTCTCTACCTCCAATCTGTGCCCCCTACCCCAGTCTACCCTCTCCTGATAACAAGTTTCAATGGGAATAACGAATGTGAAAACGCTTTGCAACACATGATGCAAATAGCAACACCCACCTACATACAAATTTGCTGACTTGGCAGGAGATAGGGATGCAGTTCTTCCTCAGGGGTGAAGACATAGGGATAAAGTCCAGGGCTTTTGCAAAAAAAATGAAATAGACAGACTGAGAGGAATAACTGAGAGGGTAACAAGGCGATGAATTTGTGCACACAGTATTGGAAAATTCAAACAAATCTTCCAACGGCATTCAAGGTGGGCCTATCTGCTCTGCAATTGTATGTCATGATGATGATCCTGGTAAGAATTGTAGGGTAGAGATCTAATCAGGCCCATTTCTTAAGGAACTGAGGACACGAGTGGCTAGTTGACTTGCCAAACATCACTCAGTGAGTGCACAGCATAAACACGTATTTAAAGGACACATGCTTTCCAGTGCACCATACTGATACATTGATGGATGGATCCGTGGATGCATGGGGGGATGAATGGGTAGAGCATATTTCCCTCCCTTTTACATAGTGAAGGGCTCTCCATCGCTGACAAAGCAGAAATCCATCACACTGACCTCCATAGCTTTCTAGGATGTAGTTTTACATTATTTTCCTCCTTCACTGTCCAGACAATTCCCAACAGTGCCTACACTGCTCTCCCACACTGTCCCTCCCAATCCTCCAATACACATTGTACTCTTGCTCTTCTGTGCCTTTGTGCACTTCTGGTTTTCCTCTCTAATTGTAGAAAGCCCACCTAACTGTAACCTGTTGTGGGATTGCCAGATACATTACAGGATGCCCAGTTAAATTTGAATTTCAAGTAAATAATGAGTAATTGTTTAATATAGGTATGTCCAGATACTGCATGGGACATACATAAATTAAAAAATCATTTGTGTTTATTTCAATTCAAATTTAACTCTGTGCCTCACAATTTTATTTGACAAATCTGGCAAAACTACTCCTAAGATGTTACCATATATGTATCCTCTGATTTTACTCTGCCCATCTCAAAATGGGGTTCAGTGCTCTTTTGTATTTTCCATACAGAATTCACTCTTACCAAATCATGGTAAACAATGTGTATTTTACTGAGGGTTTCTTAGTAAATATGGAAGATGGGGTTTACATTCCATAATACCTCACATTTTGTCTCAAAAATTCTTACTAAAAATGGCCTCAGGATACTCTGTTCTTGGTCAGAAAGTCACCAAATATTCTTCTGACCTCTTTCTTATGAAGCATTAAGCTCTGTTCCCATTCTTTATTATACAGAGAAGCTTCCATTTTCCAAACCCAAGCTATGGTCCAAGGCTGTTTTGTACATTATGGTGAATTTACCAAAGCAACTTTTCAATTAAGCATGCCCCTCCATAAAAGGAACCATCTACTAAGAAGATAAAAGGTGTTCCCATGTTTATAGAATCTTCAAAGTTCAATTCTATGAGGCCTTTAGGGTTTTCCCAGGAAAAGGGAATTTCTCCTTTCCCAGGCAGTAGTTACTTGTATAGGTGATTAAGCCTCTTGTCATACCCCACGCTTCTCTAAGGCCATGGATATTTCATTCATGTGTGTACCCACCACAGTGTGCCTAGATATACCCAAGAAAGTATTCAATAAGCATCAATTAAATTGAATGACGCAATGTGACACACATTTTAAATGCATTTAGCTCTATGTAGCTACAAAAACAGGAGCATAAGGAGCCAATCCCAGCAGCCAGGTAAAACTACTGGACAGTCCAATTGAGTGATTCTTCTTCCCATTTGCATGTCAGACATCTGGAGAGTTTCTTTTAAAAATTACCATGTCTAGACAACAATCCAGGTCAAGCGAATTAAAATCTTTGGGATTCAGGCATCCATATTATTTTCAAAGCTCCCAGATGATTTTATTGGGTAGCAAGGTTGAAAATTATGGGTGGTTGCTAGAGAATTGGACTGACACAGTTCTCTAGGTCCAATGGAAGACACAGAAGAGATAATGGGATAATATGAGGGAGAGCTATGGCTTTATGTTTTATTTTGTTTTCCTTTTGTATGTGTTTTATAGTTAACAAAGAGCTTTCACACACTCATAGACACATGCCACACCTACAGCACAGTCTGGCCATTGAGACTTTGCTAGGTGTTCACCTTGTGAGTATGAAGAACAAGGGGACTACAGAAGTGCTATGCAAACATGCAGTCTTGGGATTGGTTGGGCTGGGCATTGCTCCACCAGTTTCCAACTCTTTTGGTTTCGGGTTTCACCAAGAAGTCAATAATGGTGACACATTTTGGGTTTGAAAGGATAAAAACCTCACTAAAGCAGAACTGGCCAGCTTTCCACACCTCCATCCCTACCACACACCAACCTGACCTAACCAGAGAATAACCAAGGAAATGGCAACCTTCTGGTTTGGCTACATTCCACTTGAAGCTCTTCCAGCCATTGTGAAACAGAATTCCTTTCAGTGTATGTGACTGTAAAGAGATGGATTCTTGAAAAGGACACTTCGAAAAGTAAGGATGAGCATGAACAGAGAGAAAACATGGGCTGGGGAGTCAGCAGATTGGAATCCCTGACCATGTTCTGCCCTTCCTGCTGTGTGATCTGGGATCCCCCCCTTACTTCTTTGAGCTTGGTCATGTCCTCTACAAAAGGAAGACACTGAATTCGATGATCTTAAAATTCCTTCAAGCTCTAAATGCTCCATGGATTTTAAGTCTTGGCACAGTATATGAGAGGTCTGTTGAGACCCTGTGAACCACTCTTAAGAAACAAAATTCTTCCCTCAAGTTCTTCCCACACATATGCTCAAACAGTGCATCCAAATGAGCACTGGATAGGACACAGTTCCATCTTGAACTGGCTCTGTGTTCTGGAAAAAGTTGTACTCCCTCTCTGGGTCCTGTTCTTCTTAGCTGTAATCTGATGTTCGAGTACATTCTTTCTACCATCCCTTTCAGCTCGGCCATTTTAGAGACATTGGGTGCCCTAGTGGCTGAGGGTTTATGTCACAATGAATGTATTATTTGAGTGTAGGACAACATCCATAATATGAAGGAGTGATAAGAATTAAAGATCAACAAGACACCAGTTGTCCAAGAACCAAGTTGTGAACCAAGCTCAAATGCAAACTGAAGGAAGGAAGGGAGAGAAGAAAGGAAGAAGGAGGGAGCCAAAGAATTCACAAATTATATTTCAGAGAGAAAGCTCTTCAGATGAACAACTATGGTGTTTGCAAAGGCAGCTCCCTTTGTGGTTAAAAAGAAAAAGGTTTTATTCTGGTAAACTAAAGTAACTTTTTCTGAAGATAACTGATTAGATAAATATTTTGCCAATTCTTACTAATAACCATTCACCATGTCTCAAAGGCTTAGGTCTTACTTCAAATTTTTATTCTCTTTCCATTTGGTCTTTTTAAGAGCCATTTTAGGGATCTTCAACTTTAGATGTATACTCTTTAGCGTCGTCCTTGAGGGCCCTTGTGATCTGGCTTCACTGAGGGTTTCCAGCCACGTCCCTCTCTGCTCTCCTGCACATACCCAGGATCTACTTTTACTGAAACAGCCACTACCTGCTTCCCACTTCTACATTGCTCTTCCCGCCCCTGACCCTTTTCTTGTCCTTTCTCACTCCTGAGTCTGCATAAATAAATCCTTCAAGACTCATCTCCAATGCCACTTCCTCCTTGAAGCTTCTCCTATTTCCTAGGCTAGAAACAATCTCTGTCCCACTTGGGTTTGACCTCGCTAGAGGCACTTAGTGCGACAGTGCTCCTAGAACACAATAGTGCTTTCCTGAGAGCAAGATCTGCTTCTGAGGGTAGCACAGGGCACAGTGGGAATGAAGTCCAGCTACAGACCTGGGCTTCCATCCTGGCTCTGCCACTGGTTTCTGGGTGACATTGGAAAGGTTACTTGATCTCTCAGCTTCAGTTTACTCCTCGGTAAAAGGTGGACGGTACCAACTTCGTAAGGTTGCTGGGACACTCAGAAAATACGTGTGAAATCACACCTAATATGGCACATACTGTGTGCCAGACACAGTAAGCACCTGATATTCTTTAAACTCAGGAACCTCACAGCAACTACTATTCAGCCCCACTTTACACAAAGGACCTGAGATACCTTGCTCAAAGTCACACAGCTCATTGAGTAGCTAGTCTGGCTCCATGCACTTGCCCACTGTGCTTAATGGTTTCCGTTCTGTAAATGTTATCTATTTTTGTGAATAAAATTTATTGCCTGGGATGCCTGGGTGGTGCAGTTGGTTAAGCATCCAACTCTGGGGTGCCTGGGTGGTACAGATGATTAAGCATCCCATTCTTGGTTTCAGCTCGGGTCATAATCTCAGCGTCGTGAGATCGAGCCCCACATCAGACCCTGCGCTCCACGTGGAGTCTGCAGAAGACTCTCTTCCTCTCCGTTTTGTCCCTCCCCCTCTCATTCTTTCTCTCTGTAAAATAAATAAAGACATATTTTTAAAACATGTATTTCTTTTTATACAGCCTAGCGCACTTTGGCATGAAGTAGATGCTCAAAAAATAATTATTTGAAGAAAATGACTCAATATTTAATTTGAAGAAACTGACCTGGTTAGGTGTGTTTTCGCTGTTATGAGATTAGCTACTTGAATGACACATCTGTAGTGAGCTGACACACACCTGGTGAGCCTACACTCCTTTTCTGGTTTCCCTCCACTGCCTCATTTCTACCATCTCCATCAGGAAGTCTAGGATATATGATACTTGGCCTTAGGAGAAAAGATTTCATTTTAAAAATTGTTCTCTTTCCAAAGAAATGTCAATAATACTGAAGACCTCGAAATGTTTTTGAGGAAGAATAATGACATAAAAGAATTACTATTTCACTATGTGACCTTAGGCAAGTCATTTCTTGTCTCCTAGATGTAGTCTTCTCATAACAGAGCTGAACATAGTGACCTTTAAGCTCTAACATTTCAGGATTCCATGTTGTTATACATTCCTTTCTTCTTCTGATATCTCAATATGTCCCTTCAGGCAGCCGGGATGCAGAAATGTAGAAATTTGACCTATATAAGCTCTATTTGCCAAATGCAAAAAATAAAACAGAAAATAAAGGCATTTTTTTTCTCATGGAGTTATTATTTCCATTACTACTTATAGATTTGTAAGGCATTCGTAGTAACAGTATCTCCTTTAAATTTAATGCCTTTGCATTTACACAGGGCTTTTTGAGATTTTCAAAGGATTTCACCCTCATTATTAAGAGGTCTCCTGACTATTGAAAAGCACAGCAACAAAAACAGGAAAGACAGATGCATAGAAATCCTGAATCCCATCTCTGTATCTAACATGTATTAGGCATCCATCATTTCTAAGCTCTGTAAAGAAACTTAGAAGACACACCCTAGACTCAAGACTCATGCCCTTTCAAGGGAAGATATGCAAACATGTTTGCAGCCACATATTAAGAGCAAAATGACTGTGCAATGACTGGCTTGCTGAAAACATCCTGGGAACCAGAAAATAGGGCCAAAGTTCATTCTAGGATTTTTATGCCTTAATAATAATAATCCTTTCCAAGTGTGTGATGCCTTAGAGTTTCTAGAATCTTTCACACGCAGTTCTTAATTCAGTCCTTGGGACAGACACACATACCACCACCACCACCACTGCCCCATGTTTGCAATGCTCTATTATTCTTAGTTTACAGATGGGGAAACTGTAGTTCAGAACTACAAAAAGGCTTGTCTTAGGTCAAGAAATTAGTGCAATGCTGACACAAGAGTCCAATCTTCTGACTCCAAATCCCGTTTTCTTACCACTTTGCAAACCGTTTATCTGAGGTTTCATGGAGCTCAGGGGGTGGCTGGAGAAGTCTGGAGGCCTTGATTACAGTCAGGGAGAGTAAGAACAGATGTGCATGCTTGATGAAGCAGAAAAGCCCAGATACATGGAAGAAAAGAATGATGGCCTTTAGATGCCCTGCTTAAACATTTTGAATTGGAAATGTGTTCTTATCCCCACTTACAGGTGAGGAAACTCAGACCCAGACGGGTTAGTCTAAAATCACATAGCTCGTGGCAACCTCAAGGTTTGAAACCAAGTGTACCTGACTCTGAATATAATGACGAGAAACATGAGTTTGGGTTTGAGCTCTGCTCTCTACAGAGATCTGGGGCCAGCCGGCTCCATAATCCTTGCGTTCTCGTTGTGAAATGAGCCTGGTAACAACCATTGCACATATTAGGTGAGATGATTCCTGTGACACTCTCGATACATATCCAGCACCTAGGACATGTTCAAGAACGATTTGCTATGAGATTATTTGCCAGACCTCACTGTGTCTCTTGAGTGTCATCCCTCACTCCTCAATGTCTTTCCATAAAGGTCCAAGTGCATGTAAGAAGATGGGGGGGGGGGAATACGACCATGTAGAACAGACATGATTTTAGCTATCCAGCTTTCATTGACTTTCTCCGTGGACTCCCTTTGATCCATAGATACTGAAATGAGGGGCCCAACGTATTGGGTCAGAAGTTAACACCACTCTAGGTGGAAACAACCAGGTTCTCCCTCTGGGAGTACTCAGATTGAAACTCAGATTGGGGAAAGACATGATAAGTTGTGTGAATTTCTGGGACTATTGCATATATACCTGAGAGGGCTGGGGTGGCCCTATGAACTGGAGAGGCAAAGACGAACAGTCTGCAGAGAGAGACAGGATGAAGCCAGCCTGCCGAGGAAAGCAGTCATAAGAAAGAGTTTACTATTGTAGTTCCTTCCCAAGACCCAGCTCTGAACCTGTCCTGGGTTCCACTTCCATCAAGCAGGCTCGAGGAGTCTCATGTATTGCAGTGGCCACTGTGGCCCTGTAGCTCTGTTACTCAGCCTATACAGTGCAAGAGTCCAAACCCCCAAATCTCCTTAGAGTCCTGAGGCTTGCTTTTTTAGGAAAGAGAATGGGGAAGCTGCATAGGCAAGCACCCAGAGGAACACTGAAGCCAAACTGTGTCTGGGTTGAGGCTATGTAATAAGCCTCAATAATGATGTAGGCTTTAAGAACACAAGATAATATAAAATCCTGACACCCCAGATTTCAGGTGTCCCAGCTGGACCCGGAGCCCCCTGCATTTTTGAGATCCAGTCATGCCTAGTGTGGGCAACATAGTAAGGGTTTTTACAGAAAACTCAGTCTCAAGGAACAAGGCAATAGGCGTACCTTCTTGGTGCAAAAACAAAGCCTTAGTCAGTGAAGGAGTGGGGCAAACCCAACTCAGTATTGTGCCTCCAGCTCCGTCCCTTGCTGCCCTGGACCCTATGGAGCAGAGTAAGGGTAGGTGTGGAGGCAGAGCAGTGCCAGGATAAAAACCAGGCTAAGACTCTCTCAAACAGGAGTTTGATAGCTATGTCAAACACGAAACATGAGACAGAAGCATTTATTTTACCTCCTGCTGCATGGGAACTTGTAAGACCCCGACACTTGGTGTCAAGGTAGAGATCGTGATGCCCAACCAACATAGCTCCCCAGGAGCTTTAATGGAACAAGGCGGATGCCACGTAGAAACCCAGAAGACCAATGTCCGATCCTCATGCAGCCCCTGTGGGCTCTCAGGAATCACGGAGAGCGGGAAGTCTTTTCAAATAACACTGGAAGTACTGCAAGAGAACTAAGGGCAGTGGGGAGCTGGGAGCAGTAAAGCATGGGTTAGAAATGGCAATAACTCCTGGGACATAAATATGCACTCAGGCAACTGCAAAGATTGGGACCAGATGCCCTGAAAGAATTTAATGAGGCTGAAAATTCAGGCCAGTGATGTGAAATGCAGACGGCTGCTGAGTTGTGGGACCAAGAGTCATCCAACTTCTTCACCTTCATGCAAATGGTAACCTCCGTGATCTACAGAGCAGTTTCTCCTCGCCTATTTGAATATCACTGCATACATTCTCATTAGGGCTTCAGAGAGCAGAAAGGATGCCAGCTACGGTAGGAGGAAAGCGAGACTTCCCTTGCATTTCCCTGGTATTCAGTATGCTGATGGGTCTAATATTCATTCTGAGGGGCCTGGCAATATTAATCCTCAGGTGTCCTGGGGATTCAAGAATTCATGGACATCCTACTCATACAGGGAAAGCAGATTCCAAATGAGGCCACCATGAGGGAAAGGCAGAGTGGGATTTTGTGGTCACACAACTTGGAGCCAGGGAGCCCCAACCTTAAATTATGGTTCTACCACTTACCAAACATGTGACGTAGAACATGTTAATTCACTTCTCTGGTCTCCAGTTTCTCTTTCTGCAAAACTTGGAAAACAATATGTAAAGCCAATAGTTATAAAATGCCTTTTATTTTGCCTGTTATACACTAAGACTCTCTTTTAACCCATTGTTATTTTCCTTCCTACTTCCTCTTTGAAAACTCTAATGCTAGAGCGCCTGGGTGCTCAGTTGGTTAAGCGTCTGCCTTCGGCTCAGGTCATGGTCCCAGGGTCAGGGTCCTGGGATGGAGCCCCACATCGTTGGGCCCCCTGCTCAGCAGGGAGCCTGCCTCTCCCTCTCCTTCCTGCTTGTGCTCTCTGTCACTATCTCTGTCTCTCAAATAAATAAATATTAAAAAAAGAAAAAGAAAACTCTAATTCCCAGGGCACTGGGCAGATAACCTAGGTGAGTGAGGGACCAGGACATATAGGAGAAGCCGCCCCCCACCCCCATCCCAAGAGACTTCTTTAGATCTGGCCTACTCTAGCTATGGAAATGCCAGCCCAGGATAATCAGACGTGATTTTTGAAGAGAAGTCAGAAATGAGGGGCTGAGAGACCCCCCCAAGGCGTCTTTGGTTTCCCCCAAACAGCAGGCCATACTGAGGGAGAAGTGAAGATAAGACCAGGGACTGCCTCTCTAGAGGGGTTCTTGGCTATCCACATTGCATCAAGAGCTCCCACGTCCCAGCTGTAGGTCCCAGGAGTCCCCGGGAACGACATTTTCTCAACTCCCATCTTCCTGTACTTGGACTCAGGTGCTATGAGGCTGAAGTCCCCATAAGATGACGTTCCACATATTAAGAAATGTTCTCTTCTGGGTGCTCCTGAGGAGAGCAGGCTGTGGAGATCATCCTTGATGCAAAGCTGAGGGACGTATTTATAAAGCTCGTCAGGGGATTGATTGATTTTGACATTATCTCTTAGGCTGCCCAAGCTCAAATGAGAAACAAATCATCTTGGGAATCAGGTAGAGGAGGAAATGTCACTGAGAGAGACAGCCGCAAACAAATGTAGATGGAAGTCACTTGAGAGACACTGGCGTCAGAGGAAGTCAACATATTACAATAAGGTCGTGGCCTCGGTGGGTTAAAAAGCTATCAAATTCACGAAGAACATGAGAGTTAAACAAATCCTAGCCCAGCATAGAGAGAACACTTCCAAGGACTTTATCCTCAATAATCAGATAATTTTAAAATCCTCTATGGCTGGCACTGCAGGCAAAATGAAAGGAGAGAGTCCCCATGTGTTAAACACCAACTGTATTCCATGCATGATGGTTATATGTATTCTCTAGCTATGGGACATGGTGCAAGGTACTTGACCACACTGCGACTCAATTTGCACTGTAATATAAGAATGATAATGTGCATGTCTTATAGGATTATTATAGAAAATAAACAAAGCATATGAAAGCCCCTGGTACTTGGCCTGGTACATATTAAGTATTCAGTCTTTATCTTACTATCTCCCTGATTTCCCACAACTACTCAGGGATATATACTACACTTCCTGATGAGAACTTAAGTGCACAGATGTTACTAGACCAAATTGCTTGCCCAAAGTCTTGCAGCTAATAAGTCAAAGACCGAACTTCCAATTTAGGTTTGCTTTTGTTTTGTTTTGTTTTCCTACAAAATTCTTTTGCTGGTTTAGTGACATTAGCAAGTCAATTTTCTAAATTTTTCTAACCAGAGTAATTTTTTTTCTCTTGAACCAAAATTGAATGGGGCAACATTTAACACCCTCCTAAACCCTCCCAGGGCAATGTTTTCTTCTATCACTCCAGTTTCACGACCTGACACCCAGTGCCAAAGCCTCTCCTATCAGTGCCCACCTCTGCCCTGTATCTTGGTTTTGGGGTGTCTGTCCCAGGACAGGTCTCTCACACACTATAGAGCTGCCATCTAACACAGGATGCCTTGCTAGCTGGGTCTGCACCTCTACACTGTGTTCCTCCCACTTTCTTGTTATTCTTACTGCTTCCTGAACTTTGTCTCCTGTTTGTCTATTGTGTTTCTGACATCTGACATCTGACATCCTGACATCTGATGATGTTCTGACATCTGATTAGGCTTCTCTACCTTGACCCTCAGACCTCTGTTCAATGTGGCTTTAATATAGCTCTTGGGTCCCTTTCTCAAAACCAGCTTGTAGAAACCAACTCATCAGAGCTGGCGAGGGCCCACAGTGCCAGAAGCAGAGAACTATGCTGCTGTTTGCAAATAAACTGAGTGTTTGGTATTCGTTAATCTCTTGGTCAACCCAGTCAATTCACTTCTAGGAAGCAATGATAAAAATAACACACACACACACAATTACACAAAAGCATGCATATATGTAAACAATACAGCATAGCTTGTAATAACAAAACAATAAGAGTTTGAGTATCCATCAATGGTGCAATACCTAACGTCATCAAATAAAATAAAGTTAATCTAGAAAGATATTCGAGCTATACTAAGTGAAAAAAAGTAAGTTGCAACTGCATATATAAAGTCTAATCCCCCTTCGGTTTAAAAACACAGCTTATAGGTACATCGGTACTTGACTTTGTAATCAAAAGAGAGCTCTGAAAAGATACTCTCCCAGAAGCAGCAGTATGCAGTGGCTCAATTTTTTTAAATATTAACTTACATTTATCCTCCCTGTATTTCTTCCTTTCTTCCATTGTAAGCAGATGGCCAGGGCTTTTTGTGGCCTCTTGCTATAAAGGAAATTTTTGTCACAGGGCCAGAAGACAAAGTTGTCTTTAAGACACTTCTGATGTAGGTCTGGAATTTTATAAAACCTAAACCCATTGAGGAATTTTCTCTGGTATTTTAGAGGAGCAGGAGAGAGACGGGGAGGCCTTTGAAATGGAAAGGGATAGAAGTCTGTGATCCTGGAGTACTCCCAGTAAGAGGAAGACCTCAGATGAACTGGCCTAGGGCACTGGGAATTCTAAAGTCTCACCAAAGATTTTCCTGGCTTACAAAGAGGCAGCTGGGGAGCCAGAACTGGAAGAGATCATGTGCTCTGAGACCATGAATGTCTCAGTAAATATAGACTACTTCCAATGACTGAAGAGTCCCGAGGACTTGGTGCTATGTAAAACCTTGGGACCTTTGCCCAACACTGAGAATGGCAATAATGATGGAGATTGAATTTCTAATAACCTGATAGGATGAGGAGAGTGGCTGTACACTCAGAATTGGATTTAATTTATGTAAAATAAATGAAGTGCTATTTCTTGCACACCTGAGTTTATAAAATAAGAATCATGTTCACTGCACGTACTGGGCTGGAGAGTTAAAGGGAAGGATTTCACTTCTTATGAAATTTTCAATTGGAAGATTATGGATAACTTTTATTTATCTATTTATTTTGCTGTTGCTCAATACCCCCCATATTTTTCTAATACACCTGCTTCTAATGTTTATTAATTCATCCCACCCTCTCAGTTAGGTGGCAGCCTCTCCAGAAGGATAGTCAATTGCATAACCATCATTTCTGAGCTGAATACATGGGTCCTCTTTACTCATTTAAACATCACTTGAGGGGCACCTGGATGGCTCAGCCAATTAAGCTTTGGAATCTTGATTTTTGGCTCAGGTCATGATCTCGGGGTCCTGGGACTGAGCCCCTCATTGGGTTCCATGCTCAGTGGGGAGTCTGCTTGAGGATTCTCTCTCCTTCCCCTCTCTCTCTTTCTCTGCCTCTCCTCTCCTCTCTGTTCCTCCCTTCTCTTTCAAATAAATAAATAGTTTTTTAAAAAATATCACTTGAAAGATCCACCTACTTAAATGGTCTGACACTTGCATAAATTGGAATGTTCATTCTCCTGGGTCCTGAATTTCTGCTTCTCTTGGACTCTGAATTCTTCTTTCTCAGAAACCAACCCTCATTCTACCACCTCTTCATCCATCTCCTGTCTCAAGTTTTCCCCAAAATCTTTGTCAGATTGTGAACTTACTTTCACACTCATTTATTCTCCAGATTTCCTTGATGAGATTGTTTTAAATTTTCTTTGGAGAGCTTCCCTCTTAGGAAGAGAAAAATGCCTCTAGGGGTGAGTAGGTAGGAGAGAAATGATAGCTCAGGAAAGCTGTGCCCAGTCTGAAGGGGATTTTGCTATCAGAGTGCTACAGAAAAGAGAACTTGAAAAATGCAATAATGACATCTAAGCCCCCTGCGCGGAAGAAAAAAGAAGAGACTCTTTTCTACACATCAGTCTTTGGGTCCCATCAATCCCTCCACTCGTAGAGCCCACTGCTCTCCAAAACACCACCTCCTGACCATCAAGCCAGACGCTACACTGATCCCCACAAGGGCACAGGTCCAATCACATCTTTGTATAAGCTGGTTGCCCTTCATGGAAAACCACCTCCATCATACTTCTACTAGCTGAATCCTGTCTATCCTACTATGAAGCTCTCTCTACTTCCTTCTGGCAACAATCACCTTCTCTGAATCCAGATGTTTCACAAACACACCTGTATTAGTCAGCATCCTCCAGAGGAACACAATCCCAAATCCACATCTAAAAGCACATCTTCGCAGCAAAATCTAGATTGGTATTTGATCCAACAAGTGGGCACAATAGTTTGGTCAAATTGACACCAAAATTTAACCATTACCATCCCTTCACCATTATTTTATGTATTTGAATTTCTTCTCCTCCATAGGATTTTAAGCTATTGGAGAACAGGGAACGGAATGACATCATGCATTCGGGGAGAGATGTGTCTATTGAAAGCCCCATATAGTAACCAGAATTGGAAATACTGAATCTCAGAGTCTTAATTCTGAATGTCAGAATCTCAAATACATTTCCTGTGACTGTGAACTCAACCATTCGGGGATAGAAAATGTGAGTTCTCATTCTTTCTGCTACAGACTTCTGGATGTTTGCTGTGGAAATGGGGTTTCCTCTGGAATTTAGCTCTCCATGAAGAAAGGAAGCAACTTTCAGCTAAATCTGGAGTTAGCAACTGTCATAAAGGGTCAGTGGGATAGATTGTTGAACGTTGTGATTGAACTGAAATTTATAATTATCTTCAGATTGCTTCAAGCTGTGCTAGCCTCATTGGAGAGCACCCAGGGCCAGGTGAACTGATCAACAGTAAGTCAAATATTAATTGGGTCATTCTCCCTTCCCCATCCTTTACCTCTCAATACATTCTCATGCACACACACACACACACACACACACACACTCCTCTGACTGAATTTTTGCCTGAGTTAACTGAAGGTTGACCGAAGGTTGACCGATTATCTACAAGATAAGCCTGAGAATCAATCTTTATGGAAGCTACTGGGAACAGAGTCAAAGAAAATGATACCAAATGGGGAAGCAGAGGGACAAACTGTTTGGACTCATAGCCTTGTTTCTGCTACCCTCCAGAGTTAACTACAAGTAATAGTAGCATTTCAAAAAAGGTCCCAACTGCAGTAGACAGTGATCATACACACAACTCCATTTATAGCATACCTGTGGTGTGGTAAGATTGAAATGTCTCATGGCTGTTCTTATCCTTTCCCTGAAACCTGTCATATGCTATAGGGATGGTATATATATGCATAATGTTATATTTTAATATTTAATATAAAACACATACAAGTAGTACTTCATCTGCCTGTATCATTTTCCTAGAAGTATATTTAGAATTTTAAGCTGTTCCAACTATTACACATTTTGCCAAATTTTAGTCATTGAGGGAGTTGTGTTTAAACATCTGTTGACTGCAGATGTTAAGCAGTGTGAAATAGTCTTTTAAGATGCCAAAATGCAATTATAATCATAATATTTTTCTTAGTAACATATCATG
Source organism: Neogale vison (assembly GCF_020171115.1). Classification (NCBI taxonomy): domain Eukaryota; kingdom Metazoa; phylum Chordata; class Mammalia; order Carnivora; family Mustelidae; genus Neogale; species Neogale vison. Next base: position 173,318,171 of record NC_058097.1, on the reverse strand, counting down.
CTACATCAATGGAAATTCATAAAGATAACACTCAATGAACAATGCGTGGTAATAATTCTCTAAACAAATCAGCTGTGGCTCACAGGAGAGGAGAATTAACTTTTAACTAAATTATATAACATTATTAATGCCAGTTTGCCAGGTTCTTGAAGATAGATAAACAGATTTTTTTTTTTTTCAAACCAGACAGTGGTCAGTAAAATGCAAGAACGGACATATTTTTTGGCTTGAAGGATAAAGATAATTCCCTTACTTTTAGCTGGACCACTGAACCAGAAGATATCAGTGTTTAAAATACAGAAATGCCAACTCTTCTCTTGAATGGTAATGTAGGGGTGTCTGATTTATACCTGGGCTCAGGATTCAGAGGAAGGTATGTGGAGCATGGACCTGGACATGCCTCAACTTGGGTGTTAAGTATCACCTTCAGCTGTGGAGAAAACACATTTATAACATAAGCAGAGGGGATTCTTCTGTGCTTTTCATGACCTGAAGCTGCCTTGTTTTGGTTGCTAGGTGGGAAGCAGGAGCATTACTGGAGCTTCTAGAAGAGAGGAGAGAGCTATCTCTTTAGTATGAGTTAGGCAGTACCAAGAGGCCTCACAGTTCAAAATAGCTTTCTCCCATGCCTGAAAATTCTACTGCTAGAGTTTTTCTTTAGGTTTAAAACCTTAGAAGCTCTATAATGTTCCTGAGTAGAACAACCAAGCCACTAGCAGTCAATGTCTCTCTTTAATTTCTTTTTTTTTCTTTTCCCCATTTCGGTTTCAGGTCTAATTCTATCTGCATCCTAAAAATATGTTTTGTATTTTCATGAAGACTGGACCTTCATATGTAATTGGTTCTAACATCTTAATGTGTTGACTAAATCAGTCAGAAATTTTTTTCTGGATAAATTGAGTTCATCAAATTTGGTGACCCAGTGTTTCTTAAATTCATCATTGAATGATTGATTGATTGATTGAGCATCTGTTATATGCTGAAATAATTTGTAATGACCACAGTACTAGCTAACATTACTAAGGACCTCCTGGACCACTATACTGCACTAAACACATGACATGCTTGTTCACAATAATAGTTATCATCTAAGTGTTTCAATGTACCATGCACCATGTTATAGTTCTTGCAAAGATTACATAATTCAATCCTTATGACAAACTTAAGAAGTATGTAGTATGATTATCCCCATCATCTATACCAGAAAAGAGACGCTCTGCAGGGTTAAAAGATTTACCGAAGGTCACCTTTAACTTCTCAAGAAAGAGAGAGAATGCTTAGAAAATGAAATAACCAACACTGTGTGCCTCCTGATGTGATAGAATGTGTAGCACAGGGCACCACTTGTGAAGTATGGTTGCCCCCAAAAAACTTGCATTTTTAGACCTAAATTTCAGTTTATTGAAAACAGAGGGATAAAGAATCAAGATGAATGACACCATAAAGAAGTAAACAGAAAAATTTGGAATTTGAGAGTATAGAAACTGCAGGTCAACTGCCCTGCAGAAGGAAGAGAGCTAGAGAGAGAACTTGGTTTGCGTTGAGTTAATTTAATGTTTAAGCCTTGTTTGGTTCCTAATTTGAGGAAACCGATTTAAAAAAGACGTTTTTTAGTAAGTTGGGAAATTTGAATGTGGACTGCTTATTGGAGGATACCAAACAAATATTCTTTTTTATTTTTTTAAGATTTATGTGTTTATTTGAGAGAGAGCAAGTGGAGGGGCAAAGGGAGAGGAAGGAAAACAGACACCCCACTAAGCATGGGCCTCCTCACCATCTCTGGCTCAAAGCAGGGATCCAAGTGGGGCTCCACCTTGGCTTGACTGGGGCTGACTTCATGACCCTGAGATCACAATCTAAGCAGAGATCAACAGTTGGACACTCAACCGACTGAACCCTGTAGGATACGAAGCAAATATTCTTAATTTTCTTGGATGTGATCATCACACTGAGATTATGGAAGAAAATGATAATTTTTTTGAGATGTGTATAAATGAATTAGGAAATGATGTGGTATTTGCTTAAACATATTTCACAACAATAACTACAACAGAAAAGGATAAATTACAAGAGCATGGCAAACGTTTGCTAATTGTTGGAGCTGATTGATTGATACATAGGAGATTGTTATATTCATCTCAGTTTTTCTGTGTGTTTGAAATTTTTTAATATAAAGATTCATTTTTAAAAATGCATGGCTTAGGAATGCCTGAGACAAGGATGCCAAGAGCGGGTGACTCTTGGTATTAGGGTTGTGAGTTCAAGGTCCATGTTGGGTGCAGAGATTATGTAAAGTTAAAAAGAAATTATATCTTTAAAAAATGCGTGACTTAAATCATCAGTCAGGTTGAAAATGGATCTTTCTGTACCAGTGGGCCCAGCTTTTTGCAGATAGTATGTGCTCAAGAAGTACATGGAAAGTTATTGGATTTGAAGCATGGATAACAGCTACAATATGAATGGAAAATGCCTTTGTACTTTTAAATATACAGTCACAGCAGAGCACTCCAAACCAGAAACCTCTCTTCTCTTTCTTCTCTTCCTGAAATGAAATACCCTTCTTCTGTCTTTGCCTTCAGGGATGCCCTTCATGGTAATTTAGATCAAAATTCACACGGATAAAATTTTAAATGTGGGCCTTTGCAGAATGTTCACCTTTTGAGTCCAGCTTGCTTGATTACAGAAAGCTTTCAATGCAGACTGGGACTCCTGCGTCGTCTCTGAAATCACAAACAGTAGCCACAACTTGAACATGGACATGATGAAATCAGTGCTTTAAGGAGATCAATTTCCAGCTTCTCTTCCCAGTGTACCTCCAGATCTGTCTTCCACCACGTTGTTTCTCTTGTGATAAGGCAAAAATACCCCTTAATCATGACTGCGGAGGAGTGGGGGTAGAAACAGGCAGAAAGACACTGCCCATGCTAATCTCCCATTCTGAACATGACCTAGACTATTTTTCCATATCACATCTGCAGGGAATAACAAAAATGACGTCAACAAATATTTTGCCGGAAACTGATTTCTTAGACCAAATATGAAATGACTGATACTTTTCCGAGGGGGAAACAAGACAGAAAGCTCTGCCTGTAGCCTGGTTATAATAAGATATTTATTTTTCAATTCCAGAATCTGGCGGTTGAACTCCCAGAAATGAACTGGCACCAATTCCCATGAATGAAATGACTATGAATCATTTCATTCTTGAAAATTAAACAAAGATGTGACTGAACAGGTGATGAGTTAGGTAGATGTGCAACATTTCCACAGACACTCAGCCACAATAGGTGCTCATATTACTGATATGAATCGGAACTCTTTAAACATTCCTGCGTCTGAGCCTTATGAGAGAAGGAAAAAACCCTGAGGATATCTGTTTGAACATACTCAACAAGTTATTTTTGTGGAAGTCCATCTTTCAGTGTTTCAGATGAGGTGATGCATAATTTCTGTAATATGGAATGTCCCGTGTACCCTGGGCATCCTATCAGAAACAAGTTTCTGCTTTTGAATAGTTCCCTTAACTAAGTGAGAAATAAAGGGAGAGATGACCAGAATTAAGTCACTTCTTGACTCTTGTTTTACAAATCCAGAATTCTGCTCATCCATCACTTAGAGTAAATGCACCCATGCTGCAAAATACTACAGCCAGTAGCCACATGTGACTGTTTAAACTTATACTAATTAAAATTAAACATTCAGTTTCTTGGTCACACTAGCCACATTTCAAGTACTCAATAGTCACCCAAGGCTGGTGCTACCATACTGAACAGCCAAGATTTAGAACACTTCCATTGTTCCAAAGTGAGTGGGGGGGAGCACTGACATGGTTTCCATTTCCATTTTTTTTTCAAGTTAGAAGAACAGCATTTGTCTCTGTAGCCCTCATAGAAAGTCATCGTAGCATCAATAAGAAAATACTTTCATTTAGTTTCTCCAAAATTCATTCTAAAATTCTGTAGTCTCAGCTGAAATAGTATAAGATTTTGGGGCATCTGGGTGGCTCAGTGGGTTAAGCTTCTGCTTTCAGCTCAGGTCATGATCCCAGGGTCCTAGGATGGAGTCCCACATTGGGCTCTATGCTCGGCAGAGAGCCTGCTTTCTCCTCTCTCTCTCTGCCTGCCTCTCTGCCTACTTGTGATCTCTCTCTGTCAAATAAATAAATAAAATCTTTTAAAAAATAGTATAAGATTTTGATTAAATATGTCCTGAAATATTCGAAAAAAAATGACCAAAATGAAAAATTTTGGAGTCTACTGTAATAGTTAATTGGATTTTTGATAGTTGATTTTAAAAATAACATTTTGTTAGATCTCATCTGATACTAAGGGAATGGTCTGGTTTATCTATATGCCTATTTCTATATCTACATCTGTCTGTATCTCTCTATATGCCACTGATTGGAAAAACCTTGACATACAGAAGACATGCTTATGTAATACTTACAATCTTTAATGTGTTGTGCTTGAGAACAAGTATTGAGCAAGAGACCAAGAGCAAATGAGAGTTTCTTCTTATATGTGATGTGACAGAATGACTCACTTGTTAGTAAGATGACCAAGGACGAGGAAATGGGCCCAGAAGATCTGAAAGTAAAGTTCCTTTCAGAGATCTAGAGTTGGTAGTTTATGTCTATTTCCTGGAAGGCTTCTAAATCTAATGAAATGGTTTGTATGCACTGCTTGATTCAAAGCTAAAATGAGGGGTACCTGGGTAGTTCAGTCAGTTAAGTATCTGCCTTCAGCTTAGGTCATGATCCTGGAGTCCCAGGATTGAGACCTGCATCAGGCTCCCCACTCAGCAGGGAGTCTGCTTCTCTCTCTGACCATCCCCCTCTCGTGCTCTCTCTTTCTCTCTCTCAAATAAGTAAATAAAATGTTTTTAGAAATTAAAAAGAAAACAAAGTTAAAACCAATATTAGATTAAGAAGTACCAGGGTGCCTGGGTGGCTCAATGGGTTAAAGCCTCTGCCTTCAGCTCAGGTCATGATCCCAGGGTCCTGGGATCAAGCCCTGCATCAGGCTGTCTGCTCAGCATAGAGCCTGCTTCCTCCGCTCTCTCTCTGCCTGCTTCTCTGACTACTTGTGATCTCTGTCAAATAAATAAATAAAATCTTTTAAAAAAAAAAAAAGATTAAGAAGTACCTGTTGGGTAATGAAGATTAGTGAAAAAATGCTTCACGGTTGGGGAAAAGTATTCATTCAGCAAAGAATGGAGCATCCATTAGAACCAGTCACTGTCTAGGTACTTAGAGTATTTTAGGAGAAACAGCACTAAGGAAATAACCAAGTTAATAAGTAATTATAACTGAAATAAGTATCATACAGGAAGAGTGGAGAGTCCTATAAATGCACATGACAAGAGGACCAAATCTACTTCTGGGAGTCAGAGAAGATTTTCCTAAAAACATGATACTCAAGGAGACACCTGAAGAATGAGTAGGATTTATCAAGATCCAGAGGTAGAGAAAGAATATTTTGGGAGAAGAATATGTGCATTAAAGCTGGAAAGAGCATTGAGCATTGTTGTACGGCAGGGTTTAGCAAACAAGAAATGGGTTGGGGGATGGGGTGTAACACCAGGGTGGGTCCTATAAGCTCATGCAGGACCTTGTACACCATGATCAGTAAATAAACTAAACAACAAAATATGCATTTATATAAATGTGTTATTGTTTGTATTTTAATGAGCAGTTATAATACATGGCAATAATGCAGAAGTACATAGTTTGGAATGTTACATAGTTACCCAGACCTATGAAAAAGATTTCCAGATGGAAGGAAACAATGTTTTCAAGTTTGTGGAGGTATGAAAAAATACAGGGTTTTCTGGAAATAATTAAGGGGAAAGGCAAGAGAGAAAATCAAAATGTAGATGAGGCCAGATTGTTAAAATTTTTAAATGGCAGGATAAGGTGAATGAACTTGATCTGTTTGTGGCAGAGAACCATTGAAAATTTTCATTAAGGAAGGAGCAAAATAAGGACTTTTTTAAAGGATGATCAAGTGGTAGTGAATGGTTGGGGAAAGAAAAATTTTAATGGATATTAGAGCTTGAATTTGATGTTGTGGCCACAGGCAAGTTATGTTAGAGTCTTGATGTGAGGATAAAAACTTAAATGAGAAAAATTATTTAGCAGGTGGGTAGAATAAAGCCATTGGAGCAATGAGTTAGGAAGGGTTAAGAGTGTGTGTGTTGGGGGGTAGGGTAGGTGAGGGGATGTGGTTATGAAGAGCCAGAATCTGAAAGCCAATGAGAATAGGAGGATGGGCTCTCTGTGGCTTTTCCAGCCTCCATTTCCCTCTTCTTTCTTCAACAGCATCGAAATTTTCCTCTGGAGAACTGCCCCCACCTCAGCTTCAAGAAACGTCCACCTCCTGGTTTTAGTAATTGACTCAGGAATTCATAAGAATTCCAATAAGGGCGGATAAGAGACAAGGAGATACTTGCTCGGGCTTCTCTAGAAAAGAAGCTTCTTGCTAGTTCTCTAAGAGGTGATAGTCTTCCTCTCCCTGAACAGACTAAGAAAAGGATGTGGCGCCTCTTTAATCAAAGATGGGGAACCAGGATGAGAATGAGCTCTTCACAGGTGGGAGAGCAGAGGCAAATGAATCCCAGAGAAGTGGGTCAGTACCTGTTGACACTGAGAACCTCCACACTCCAGTTACAGGAGCCAATTATCCCCCCCCACTTATGTTGTATGTGCCATTTTGTGCAGGGATTCTGTAACTCGACACCACCACAGGAAGCTAAATGATAAGGGAAACAAAAATGAGTTCATTTTTAAAAATAGAAAACCGATGAGACATTATCACCAGGAAGGATTAATTTTATCTCAGCTATATGATGAGAATTGGCTTTATAATCAAAAGGATAGATTAGAATCTATAAGACACACAGTAGCACATGGCATAAAAACCAAAGATCCCAATTATAGCCATGTGCTGCTGCTTATTTTTTTCCCCAGAATTGTTGATTGCAATAAAGAATCATGACTAATAAGTGAAATTCAAAAATTTGAAGAAGAATATTTAAACATCCCTGCTATTTCCAGTCATTTTTGCCCATACCCAAATTTATTTTCATAAAAATGAGTTCCTATTGTATGCACTGTATTATAACCTGAGTTTTGCACATGATAGTATGTAATGGACATGTTTCCATGTCAGAGAATGAAGATTTACGTCATTGTTTTACTAGCAGTTTCACATACTTGTTTTTACAAACCATATCCTCTGATGGTAAAAAGGAAAGATTTAATGCTAAACTGCGTGCTCAGATCCTGCCTGTCCCCCTTACCTCTCCAATACTCTCTGGTACCTCATTTCTGTTTTGCAATTTATTTAATTTTTTTATGATTTTATTTATTTATTTGAGAGAGAGAGAGAGAGCACTAGAGAGAGAGAGAGAGAGAGAGCAAGTGCCAGTAAGGGTCAAAGGGAGAAGGAGAAGCAGACTTCCAACTGAGCAAGGAGCCGGGTGTAGGACACGATCCAGGACCCTGGGATCATGACCTGAGGCAAAGGCAGAAGCTTAACCCACTGAGGCACCCAGGGACCCCATGTTTTGCAGTTTAAATGAAATGCTGCCTCCATGGTCCTTAGTACAATGCCTGGCATAGGGCAGCACTTGGTAATAAGAGTTACTATTATCATTTTTAATATACTGTGTGCTGCAAGGGCCAAGGTGAGAAGACATATATTAGATGTAAATATAAACTAGATCTTAGGCCTTATCTGTGCATGATAGAAATGAATCAATAAGAGAAGTAATAAGAAATAACCAAAATTATCATATTCCTTTATTACTAATTTGAAGGCCAAATAGTATTTACAGCATAATCAGTACAAATTTGAGCAATGAGATTGTTGAAACAACTGAAGCCCTAAACTCTTTATTTGATTTCTTCCCACCTTCTACAAATTAGGATGAACAGAAACAAAAGAGTAGAGTTTATGGTCTTTATGAAAAAGTGCTTTTCTCTGTGTCCTTAGGCAAAATGCCTTCAATTGACACAGACTCCATCTGCACTCCACGCAAAACTGCACGTTCTTCTTTTTTTAAATGTGTGTCTTGAAAATACCATTTGGCACCCACCCTACAAAGCTTAAAAATTAGCTTTTGAAAAAAAAAATCACCCAAAATGTTGCCTCGCGTGTAGAAGCAAGCAAATCAAATTCATGTAAATGATCCTTAAGAAATATCTTCAAGTCTGTATTCCAACAACTGCATTTTTAAAAATACACATTGATTTGCTTTTAAAATTCTTATCTCCTTACATTTTGCTTCCTCTTTTAGAAAAGAACCTGAATTATGCAAATATAGTTTGCATTGAAAACCCTTGTAAGTAAAAACTTGTATTTGCATCATGGAAAAATTAGGGAGTCGTTATTTACTCTTCAGAATGATTTTCAAAAATAATTCAAAGTAAAATCCCTTTAAATAGAAAACCTACCAGGGAAATTAAAAGCATGATTTAAATATAATACAACTTTTCTGGAACTCATCTTCTAGGTATAGTAACGCAAAAGTGCACATGAAAAAAATTAATATATCCTCCATTATACTCTCAGCAGTATATGTCTGTAATATTTGGAGCTAAAGTGAGATGGCAGTATTTCTAGCACAAATGACCCTTGTGATACAAGAAATTACTCTTACCCAATGGAGACTAGCAAATGGTAATAGTAGGAGTAATTTTTCATTTGGCTATAAGATCATTCAAGGCAGAGACTATATACTATTCATATTTGTATTAGTGTTCTTTTCCCTATAACATGTTCGGTATTTGCATTCTAAAACTGCCATCTTGTGACTTATTCAGTAAGTAATTGGATTAACTGGATGACTTTAGAAAAAATAAAGTAGGATTCCCTACCACACTCTTTAATATTTAAAAATTAATTCCACATGGATCAAAGATTTAAACACCAAAAAACCCAGAAACTTCTATTTCAGCAACATGAGAGATTAGTCCTTGGGGAATTTTTCACAGTACAGAATACCTAAAAGTTTGAATTAAATTCTTAAAATATATTGTAATGCATGGATGAGCTGTAGGGAAGTTAAAGGGAATTTTCAAAATCCTTGAGGCCACAATCAACAGTAAAAAGAAATAATCTAGTACAAAAATTGCTTATCCCTGAAAGCCCAAATCCTTGGTTTTATTGGGCCAGACATGAGATACAAAGTTGAAAGTAGCCAAAGTAGAATGAAAAAGTAAAGCAAAAATTCTAAAGAAGGAACCCTACATTCAAAGGTTGATGTCCTCATTAGATGATAAATAAACCTGCCACAAGTTAAAAGCGTTGGCCTATCTCAGACTCGATTCTAAAAGGAGTTGGAAAAGCAAGAATGTGGGAGGGAAGAACACCTCACCCTAAATTCCTAACCGTAGGTTCCCACTCACATGATTTGTGGGATGAATTAACATTATGTGTGGACATCCGCAAACAAACAAACAAAAATAACTTTAATCAAAAAATGTAGTTCAGGGGCGCCTGGGTGGCTCAGTGGGTTAAGCCACTGCCTTCCGCTCAGGTCATGATCTCAAGGTCCTGGGATCGAGTCCCGCATCGGGCTCTCTGCTCAGCAGGGAGCCTGCTTCCCTTCCTCTCTCTCTGCCTGCCTCTCTGCCTACTTGTGATCTCTCTCTGTCAAATAAATAAATAAAATATTTTTTAAAAAATGTAGTTCAAATGATAAAATGTAGTTATTGAATTACTCAATAACATTTTGTTTAAATAATGATTGGGAGAATACTAATGAAATTGTATACCTACTTCACACTGAAACAAAATATCAGTTCCTGAAGGACTGATGACATTGAGAAGGGAAAAATTTTTAAATCTTCAGTAAAAAATATGGAATGCTACTTTTCAACTTGAAATAAGGGAGGAGTTCTTAAACGAGATCTAAAATGCGCAAACCAAAAAAGGAAATACTGATAAATTTGATCATTAAAATTAAAACTGTTTATCAAAAAATACCACCAAGAAAGGAAAGTGACAACTCCTAAAAAAAACTGTGCTGAACCTGGAAGGGAGACTTCTCATAAACTACCTTAGAGCCCTTTCTTAGGTCCATATGGATCTACCCACCTTTATTCTTCACATAGGGATATTCATTTGGTTATAATGTCACTATGTTCATACCATCTTATTTAAAATATTGCCATTGACATTGCTATAAATGGAGCAAATCTGGGTTTCAAGAAGATTTGCTCTGTTCTAATTTGCCAGTATTCTTTCTTTTTCTCTTTTTAAGGTTTTTAGTTATTTATTTGAGAGAGAGAGAGAGCAGAGGGGAGAAGCAGAGGGAGTGAGAGGAGCAGGTTCCCCGCTGAACAGGGAGCCCGATGTAGGACTCAATCACAGGACCCTGGGATCATGACCTGAGCCAAAGGCATACGCCAAACCCACCGAGCCACCCCGGTGCCCAGTTGCCCAGTTGCCCAGTTGTGTTCTTTAGGGAATCATTCCATGTATTCATTCAACTGCTTATTATTCATTTTAATTAGTAAACATTCATTGAGCTTCTACTTTATGCTCAGCACAGCACTAAGTCCTGAGTATCCTCAAGAGAACTCGACTGGATTTTAAAAATTAATTTATTCATTCCTCAACAGCTATATATTGAGCAACTATAATATACCAGGCACTGTTCTAAGCATTGAGGTGTAGCAGGGGGTGGGAAATGAAAGAATTTCCTGTCCTTACGGCATTTACTGCCTAGTGTTACCTATTAACGTCACATTAACATTAAAATCTAAGGCTCTCTACATCCATTCTTCTCTGTTCACCTAAGAATTCCAATCCCTTGCATAACTCCCCCCTACCATCAGTATATTTGTGATGTCTGCCAAGGAGGTATCATTCTGCCCACAATTCAGGACAGGCTGTCACTTACCACTGGCCTTTGCTCCAGCATTCTGAGCCAACCACCAAGATGGATGGCCTTAAGCGGCGCATGCCCTGCTAATGTTATTATTAGAAACACAAATTTACATAACGTTAATAGCTACCATTTAGCACGTGGTAGACACTACATCCCTAACATGCATCATTTAATTCTATGAGATATTCTGTGTCGCCTTTAACTTTGAAATATATTAGCACAGATAGTAATATGTGTGTATGTTTCAATCTACACCTTAGGGTTGTTAATTATCCTGGGTAATTACCCTAATTAAAACCACTTTAGGAAGATTAATTAATATTCAAAGGACTCTAATCAGGAAAACACACTCTAAGGATGTCTAGTTAGCCTTTGGAAGACCTTATTAGAATCCCACATTCCAGAAGCAGTTACTACAAAACTACTTTAGTCTTTTAGCCGTCATGGTCTTTGGTCAACACCAAAAGTTTATTAATTAGAATTAGCATAATGTGTATTAGAAATCATTTTTGTTAATGACACAAGGAGTGTTTCAGATGCTGGACTGGCTAGTAGTAGTATACAGGCACTCTTGCTCTCCGTTGCTAAAACAGAATACAAAAATCTAGTCACTCGGGGCATCTGGGTGGCTGTCAGTTAAAAGGCCAACTCTTGAAAAAAAATCTATGGGTGTCTGGGTGGCTCAGTGTGTTAAGCCTCTGCCTTCGGCTCAGGTCATGATCCTAGGGTCCTGCGATCAAGCCCCACATTGGGCTCTCTGCTTGGCAGGAAACCTGCTCCCCGCCCCCCACCCCTCTGCCTGCCTCTCTGCCTACTTGTGATCTCTCTTTCTGTCAAATAAATAAATAAATAATCTCGGGGTGCCTGGGTGGCTCAGTGGGTTAAAGCCTCTGCCTTCGGCTCGGGTCATGATCCCAGAGTCCTGGGATTGAGCCCCACAGAGAGCCCCAAGCTCTCTGCTTGGCAGGGAGCTTGCTTCCTCCTCTCTCTCCATTTGCCTCTCTGCCTACTTGTGATCTCTGTCTGTCAAATAAATAAATAAAATCTTTAAAAAAAAAAAAAAATCTAGTCACTCAATAGCCCAGTTGCTTCAAAAAGGCATCCCTAGGTTTAGGGTTCTGAAAGAGAAGATAGTGTTACCCGCTCCTATTAGAAATTTAGGCAGAATTCTACACTTATAAATCGTCACAGTCACCTAAACAGAATCACGGAAACCTGACATTTTGTCACACTTACAAAATCGTTTGTATGACTCTGCTTCCTTATCTGTGGCGAAATTTGAGATTTGGGCCCAAGACTTGCTTTCATTGCAAAGCAACTCCCGATAAATTTGGGAAAAGGAAACCTACAGCCCTCATCTACCTACCTACTTGCTATGTAACTATCACAAGGTACTTATTTTCTCCCAAAAAGGGTCCAATAATAATAATCCCTGGAGGATCTGATATTGCTGAGTAAGCAATAGGCTTAGGTCCATTTGCCTCAAGTAGGTATTATCAACCTATTTTAAAGAGGAGGAAACTAATAAGGTTTGAGATGTTAAATCACTTCATCAAATTCTTGAAATTAGTAAGTGACGGGAGTGGGATTTGAAAAGCAGGACTGTGTGATTCTACAAGCTTTATACCAACCCCTTAGCTATATGATACATCATATATAATGATGAGACTCTGTATTACATTATGGAACATATAGCCAGCCATCTGTTACACTCTAGCCTTTGGAGGCAAAGCTTGGTTCTCAACCCATGGGTGAGACACATGCACAGCCATTGCGAGACTGACCATTCAAAAATACATACTCATTAATCTTCCTTGTCCTTATTACCACTCCTTTGATTTCAGGTTTTTCCTGGTACATTTTTGGGTGCAGAGTTGGTTCTGGGACCCCAAAATGGATGTCTTTTTTAACTATGTCTGCCTCTGGAAGGAAGATGCAGGGCCTCCTGAAATCCCACTAGCTCTCCAAGACACTTTTCTCTCTGCAGGATTCTGCATGGAATCCTGCAGAGAAAAAAAATGGTAGGAAGGGGATAGGTTGCTAATCTTATTAAAATAGTCCAATTGTTTGAGCTCAAATGCTTGGCAGCATATGAATATGCACGGATCAGTTTACAGCCAGGTAATCCAATCCACAGAACATTCTCCCTAAAACCGAGACTGCTCAGACCCACTCTGATGGCAGCCCAGGCTGAGAGGTTTCCGGTAAAAGCAGTGAGATGCCCAGGCCAGTGGGACTCCAGGGCTTCATCTCTGTTGGGTAGGGAGGCTGGCTTCTCCCCATGTATTGATATTCTTTACATGTTTATAGCCACACCAGGATGACATCGCCTTTCTAAGGATGGTTCTGCACAGCTGACTTATGTTCTATTCTCCCCCTTTAAGCCTTTGAAGTCACCTGTACAAATGGCCCAAAAGCCCCATGGATGGTGCCTGATATTGAGGGGAAGGACTCAATTACTATGGTAATAATAATAATAATAATAATGAAAACATTTTTAGTGTTTATTGAAGGACTCAATTATTATGGTAATAATAATAATAATAATAATAAAAAACATTTTTAATATAATAAGGTAAATGCTTTACATACACTGTTCTAGAAGAGCTCACAACAGCCCTCTGATCCGGGTATTATTATTATTATCATCCTCTCTATTTTACAAATAAGGAGACTAAGGCTCAGAAAGTTTAAAAGACTTGGAATGAGAAATTAAATAAAATAAAGAAAGAAAGAAAAAAATAGTGTGAGTCTGCTTGACATGTGCCTCTTTTCTCAACCACTTTTCTTGCAGGCAATCAACCCATGGAATATGAGACTCTTTTTTATTACAGTCACTCAGATGTAATGCGTTTGATGTCTCTCTTGAAGAAATAAGTAGTGATTTACCTCAATATGGTGAAGAGAGCATAGTATTTGGAATTAGGGGACCTGGAATCAATCCTGGGTCTATTATTGGCAAGCCGTCTGATCTTGAACAGATTAATTCTCCATAGAGAACTAATAAGCTCTTCTTATCTGTAAGATGGAAATGATGTAAACATCACCCATTTATTGTGTGAATCAGATAAAATAATAACTCCGTAAGTCTCCGTTCTCTCCCTTCCCCACATCACTCAGCTTATTATTGACTGTGCTAGAATCTAGATCTTGTAACTCCCACTTCTCTTTGCTTTTTAGTTGACCAGACAATCTTTTGATTCACAACTTATTGTAATATGCTGGGCCAGTGTCTTTGGCTTTTGTCCCATTTGATATGTTAGAGAAGTCTTACGTGTACTGACACCTGAATGCCCATTAGTAAGTGAAGGAACTCGAGGAAAACTATAAAATACAAACCCAAGATACAGTACACAGAAGCTATTTAGCACTGGGGAAAATACCCCAAGAGCTTCTAAAAGTGTCCCTACTCTAGCACACAGAACTAATTATGTTTGTTCAAAAATGCAGATAATAATATAATACTTTTTAGAAAGCTATCCACTAGCCATGCTCAAATTTTAAAATGAAAAGATATACTTTCTAGGAAGATAGGCCTGAGATCTGGCAATTCATCCAGAAAAGTTTTTCAAAGTCTCTCTAGCCATTTATTCAATAATTATCAAGACTCTTACCAGCTGACAGACACTGGTACTAAGAATACAGTAGTGAACACAATACACAAAAAGTCCTGCTTTTATGAACCTCACCCTCTTGTGAAGTCTCAGGCAAGGAATACACACACACACACACACACACATACACACACATGTATATATATGTATATACATACACATATATGTATGTGTGTACATATACGTGTGTGTCTGTGTGTGTGTGTGTATATATAGGAAAATGAAACAGGGAAAGGAAGCTAGGAAATATTGGAGTTGAAGGTTAAAGTTTTAGACAGGGTGACCAGGGAAAGCCTTCCTAGAGAGTGACTTTTGAGTAAAAACATAAAGGAAGGGAGGGAACTAGATCTGTTGATGCTTGGGGAGCACCATCTAAAGACGAAGGAAGAGGAAACATCCCCAAATGGGAACATATCTGGCTTGCTGCAGACTAGTGAGACCAGTGGAGCAGAGTGAGTGAGCGGGGCACAGAGTGATATTGGGGCAGCAGGGAGAGACTGATCACTTAGAGTAGCAATACAGGGGTGGGGGAGGAGAGAGTTCCAGTAGGTTGGTCTACAGGTCATACTAAGAACTTTGACTTTTATTCTGCATTAGACCATTGGAATTGATACTTTTACAAGATCACTCTGGCTGCTTCCTGAGAATGGACTATCAAAGGGGGCAGGGCCAAAAGCAGAGAAACCGATTAGGAAGTTATTTCGATAATCCAGGTAAGAGACGATGAGATTTTGACCAGAGTAGGGGCAATGGGAACGGTGAGAAGGGATTGGAAGACAAACAAACAAATAAGTTGTTTTATGTTGGAACTGACAGGGTTTGAGAACAGACTGAATGTGGGGTCTGAGCAAAGAGATGAGTCAAGGATGACACTGAAATGTTTTCCAAAAGCAATGAAAGAATGATGGAATAATATCCAGACAAATCCCAAGCTCCGTAGTCTGGGAGCTGCACCCTTCACAATCTCCTACTTTTTTCCCACCATTTTCCCTCTGTGTTCTGACCCATTTTCAGTTCTCTGAGCTTATCAATGCTTTCTCTTGACCATAGGCCTTCACACAAAGCATTTCTTCTTCTTATAACACTTTTTATTCCCTTAATTCCATGACAGAGGGGACATATCTTCAGCATAGAGCTGGTAGTGTTAAAAATAAAATTGATTAAATGAATATCTCAATACTGCAGGGAACTTCTGGCTGCCTCAGAAGGTAGACCATGCCACTTTCCATCTTGGGGTCGTCAAGCCCCCCACAGGGCATAGAGCTTACTTCAAAGAAAAAAAAATAATATGCTCAATATTCCAGGTAACTGAGGTTTGTCTCTAGGATCCCATGGTGCTGAAAAGAGGTTGGGTCAAGGCTGAGAGGGAAGGCAGGACTTGAGTCCCAAGGAGCTCCAGGGATGTGGATGCCAGTCACTGAAGGATCGGGGTGGACAGGGGTGGAGTAAAGGCTGGGGTGTTTCATTCAGATCCCTGTATCAGGGTCGACATGCTCATCCCTCAGCTATTGGAATTACTGGTTGAGTTTGTCCCTGGAAATTGTCTCAGCCACAGAGATCTATGTCATCCAAGGCATGCCTGTGTTCAGGGAGCAATCTGTGTCCCATGACAGCTTATGTGAGGACACAATGACTGGAGTCCTTGACTCCTTTTGGGATGGCTCTGATGGGACGTCCTAACAATAGAGTGTCTGACAGGGTGGCTGAGGTCTGAGCCGGGGCGTCTTATAGGTCAGCTCCTCTGCTCTGCCCCACCCTGCCTTCCTCATTTCCTCACAAGAGCCTGTCCTAATAAACCTTCTCCATGCAAGTCCCTGTCTTGAAGTCTGCTTCCATAGATCTCCGTCTAGGAAAGAACACATTTTTCCAGAAGACCGCTCCACAGTGGACTTGAGTAAGTAGGATCCCTTGTGTATTTCAGGGGCTCGGGGAGCCCCAGTGGCTTCAGAAGGTGAGACAGCTGTGAGGTTGAGGCTCTGACAATTGGAAAGGTTCATTAGTGAAACTATGTGGTATAATTTCATAGAAGATTATTCTATCTGGAAGCTAACAGATGGCTCTGAAGCCAAATTCGGGACTCTAATTCAACAGAGAGATTCTGCTGATGTCACCAGCACTTGAGCTGTGTGTTCCAGTGTGGGCTTTTTAAGGGTTTGGGTTGTCTTTTTTTTTTTTTTTTTTCTCTTCCACAAACAGCCATAGAGCCTCGAGAGTTAATTCAGCCTTGTAGTCACTCCAAGGCCATCTGTTGTTCAAATTAAAATACATATTTTTAACTTTAACCTTTCAATCTCTAAAGTTTTAAACCTTTGCAATAGAAACAGTCACTTTGCAACAGCTTTTCAGCTTCCTGATTCAGTGACATCAATGAAAGGGTAATGTCAGTTTCAGGGACGTCAGTAAGGAACGTTGGCAGGGCTGACATCGGTAGAGGGACACGGAGAATTTACCAGGCTATTTTCTGTTCTTGCATGACATGGTAACGTGCTATGCTCTCATTAGCTGGAGTTAATCAAAACTCTGAATAGATTTCATGAGGGATAATTTAGGAATTCACATTTATTCTGAGACATAAATAAATAAAGAAGGATCTAGAAAAAAACACAGCAGATTTTCATTTCCTTTGTTAGTTCTATTAATCTGTTGGCATATTCTAGTGTGGAAGCAAGAATAAAATGTAACAAAATATTAATGTCTTTGTGAATGATTTGTTTCTTATTTTAAAAGTCGTGCATGCTTATTATAGAAAAATACAGAAAATGCAGGAAACTCCAAAGATATTCATAATACTGCTGTCCAGACATAAATGCTTTTAACATCCTGGTGTATTACATTTGTATTTTTAAAAGTTTAATCAAACTCTCTCTTAAATGCAGAGACGAGGGATTGTCATTATAACCCGTGGTATGTTGTCCTTGATATTTGAAGAAGCTATTGCTAATACCTCACTAAAAGGGGCATATGTCTTGAATCTATTTCATCTTGTGTCCTCCCACAAAGCTATGGTTTGGCAGGGAATGGGAAGGGAGACTTCCATCCATCTTATCTGCAACAAATAAATTAATTCGTTAAAACGATTTGGAATTACGCAAATCAAAATGGTGTATTATCATTCTCAGTTTGATTTAATTACAGTGTTTTTTATTTATAACAGGTACTTCATATTCTGCACTGTCGTGGGTGAAGTACGGGGATGGGGTGGGATAAGGAGATACAAATGAGTCAGCTTCCTGACTCGACAAACTCATATGTGTTCATCCATGCAACGAATATTTAGTGAACACCTACTATATGCCAGGCATTGTCCTAAGTATTGGTGACATAGTAAAGAACAATAGGGACAAGGTCCCTACGTTTGTGGGGTTTACCTTCTATTTGAGTAGACAAAAGAAATACATAAACAAACAAGAATATTTCAGGTAGTGTGCACTCATCATGTTTTTTATTTTCTGTATCTTGTGATTTTTTTAGATTAATTTTTTATTGGGGTATAACTGATCCATACTATCATATTTGTTTCAAGTATACAGTGCAATGATTTGATATTTTATATATTACAAAATAATCACCACAAATCTAGTTAACCTCTGTTTCCATAGATAATTACAAAAAGTTTTTTTCTTGGAATGAGTACTTTTAAGCTCTACTCTTTTAGCAACTTTCAAATATGCAATAAAAAGTTATTAACTCTAGCTACCATGCTCTACATGCCCACAACATGATGTCTTAACATATTAGAAGTTTTGCTGGCAGGAGAGAGCTGACCTACCCAGAATTGCTAAGCAATTCTTAGCGACGACAAAGAGCTCAAAATGGAGTGCACCTTTCCTGTGCAAACCAACCAATCCTGCCAACGATCCTGGAGTCACTCCCTCCAGCTACCCCTTTACCAAATTCTCACACACCAAGTCCATATTTTCTCTGCCCAGTGCCATCCAGAGCCAGGTACCAGGCAACTAGAGACCACCCTTATAATCCAAAGCCCACCAGAATTTTTCAAACTAGCCTATCCTAATCGGTTTTCTCTGCCCTGCCTTGCCTTTCCCAACAAAGCCTGGGCTCTACCTCGCTTCTGCCTCCCAACACAAACCAGATATTTCCCCTGTGGTTGTACCTGATGCTGCATGCCCCCTTCTCTCCAGAAATGAAAGTGGTATATTCTTATTTCAGTGTTGACTTCCCCCAGTCATCACTCAGTCATCTCCATGAGTTAAGGTCATTGAGACACAGTGGTAAGCGCTATGGAGGCATTAAGACAGGAGTGTTATGGAGAAAAGCTGCCATGGAGAATGGCTTTAAGGAAACGCTTCTCTAAGAAGATGGTGTTTTGGCTGAGACATGATGGAAGCCATGCAGAGAATGTCCTAAGCAGAAGTAATCGCAAGTGCAAATATCCTGAGGTTAGGTGAGCTTTGTTTGTCCAGAATACAGAAAGGCCTGGATGACTGGAGCAGAATGAGCTGTGGTAGGAAGAGGTGGGAGAGGGAAGCAGGCAAAGTTCATGGAGGGCCCTGGAAGAGGGTGGGTCAAAGTGGGCCAAACACAACATACAAATAGGCATTACAATATACAATATACTGCAAACTATTTGCACTTCTCTCCAAGTTTTTGGAGATACAGTACTAGTGAGCCCAGAGGTTTGGATCTCTGGTGCAGTTCCAGGAACTATGGCACAGCAATGTGAATGGTGCTTCTGGGTGGATGTGTTTGATAGTACCCCTTAAGTCACACCCTGGCCTTACTCTTACATCCCCTATAGAATGAGTCTGTAAATTGAAGGAGGACTATTTTCATCCAGCAGTGTTGAGTGAAATGAAATATACCACAATGTGCATAAAAAGGGCCAGAACCAAGGGCAAGGTACACATCCTTATGTGGGTAGAGGTTGGGGGAGGAAGCTGTTCTTCTTAGTAAGTTCTTGTTGAAGCTCAGCTTCCCAACTGTTGGGTTCAGAGCCCGCACATGAATCATGATTCATAAGCTGCAGCAGAATCCTGATCAGAATGACAACTAGGTGGCTTAGTCCTCACTGCTTTATAAAATCAGACACAAGAAGACATATCCTCCTCTTTGGTTTGATGCAACATAATTGTGTTTCCATTTGTCTGCTAAGCCCATAAAAATATTTAATCTCTAGGTTCAAAAAACAGACTCTCAATATTATAGGGAAAAAATTTGTTTTAATTTAATGATACCCTTGTATAATATAGCCCATATATTATTTTCCTAATATATATTCCCCCAAGACAATAGTCATCATAACAACCCATTAAATATTTATTTTATATGTTTATATTTATCCCACATCATATTTCAAAAAAAGCACGAGGTTCTTGGAAAATTATACACAATTTAACATTATACAAACGATTATAAATAAGTGTTTACATAACACAAAGAAAACCGCAGGCAGGAAGTGAAACAGAAGCAGAGACAGGTTATGTTACCCAATATATGTGCTTTAAGGGGCTTTGACCTTACACTTACAATGACTTCCAGTGCATTATCCCATTCGACCCTTAACATAACCCTACAAAGTGGAAAATCTGGGTATTGTTCACCCAATTTTGCAGATGAGGGAACTGAGATACAAAGAGCTGAAATGATCTTCCCATGGTAACAGAACCAGTAAGAAACCAGGAGCAGATTCATGTTTCCTCACTTCTAGCCCGAGACCCAGTGCCTTGTGGTACCCAAGGCTCCAGGTGGGAGAGATCCAGGGAAAGCAGGGATGGCCCACCAGACTCTTTTTGTCCAGTCTCCAGGTATCATTCAAGTCACTCCTGCTGTTTCCTGGCCGCCCGGTGCCCTGCTAGAGCACGGCCATCCCATGCTCCTCCTCCTTACCTCCCCAGGGTCTCATTTAGACCTACCTCCTTGAACAGCATCAACCCCTCCTAGGCTATGAAAACCACCCAGTGCAGGGTATATACTGAGGCTTAAACATATGTATATTAAGGCAAGTCATGAACCGAAGGTGACAATTATAGAGAATGATGTTTTGGTCTCAGTAAAATGAAGATCCTTCTCACAAGGCTGTCTAAACACAGAAGGTGCTGTGCGGGTGAGGGAGGTGTGGATGGGTGGTAAGCTCCCATCCCTGCATGGCTCTTGCATGGGCTCAATGCCCACTTGTCAGGGATATGCCTCTATGCTTCTACTAGTTGGATTATATGCCTTTGTCTTTACTTCCAGTCCTCCAGATTCTAAGGTATTCTAAGGGGATCTACACTGATAGGCCAGTCTAGCCTGGCCTCTCCTCTCAGGCAACCTTTTTATACAAGCCTGCTGGGAGTTGACACTCTCAATCAAAAGTGTGACCACACTGGGGAGAATCCCCCAGGCCCACTGGGGCTGGGGTGGGTGAGACTTCTAACCCCCTTCAATTCAACTGTGGAGAAGCCATGGACCCCATATAACTTTGCTTCCTGGGATGATCTGTCTATGAGGTTCCTTGCAAAACTTCTCTTTTTCGGTTGGTGTTTAAAAGTTTTCCGATAAAATCACTGAATTGTATCTCTATTTTTAGAAGTTTGAAAGTGTTTCTCGGTGAATACGAGTATCAGGAAACATCAGAGCAATAAAGCAGCCTCACATCTTAGTCCTGGCTGATCTCACAGTGATTGTCCCCATCAAGCAGTGAGGCTAGAATAAGAAGTCAGGGAAAGAAGCCCATGCACCTCCCCCAGAGGTGACCAGTCCAGTGTTTCAAGGGTAACGTGTGTTCACATGCGATTGCTAAAGCTATCATGAAAAGCTGATGGAGGAAGCAGAGTGAATGCCGGACTGTGAAATACTTAGCCATGATCTCCAAAGGCTGACCCTGGTTTTGTGTCCTGCATCACCCCAGCCAAGGAACAGGCACGCCCCTGCCTGCCCCCTCCATAGTCAGCTTCCCTCCTGCTTAGATGTAGGTGTGACCCTTGCCCAGACGACTTGTTCTACACACCTCCTTTGTGTCAGCTTGAGCTGGGCACTACCTTAAAACATACACTTAAAAATGGTTAAAATGGTAAATTTTAAGTCATATATATTTTACCGCAATAAAAGTAAAAGACCCTGGATTCCAAAAGCTTAGTACAAAACAAAACAAAAGAACCTCCTTAGTGGGGCACCTGGGTGGCTCAGTCGGTGAAGCGTCTGACTCTTGGTTTCACCTCAGGTTGTAATCTCTAGGTTATGAGATCGAGCCCCGCATCGGACACCGTATTCAGCTGGAAGTCTGCTTGAGATTCTTTCCCTCTCTCACTGCCCCTCCACACTCAAATAAATAAATAAATAAATATTGGGGGGATAAAAAACGGCAAAAGAAAACAAAACAAAAAATACAGGAGCACCCAGGTGGCTCACCTGGTTAAGGGGCTGCCTTTGGCTTAGGTCATGATTCCAGGGTCCTGGGATAGAGCCCCGCATCAGGCTCCCTGCTCAGCAGAGAGCCTGCTTCTCTCCCTCCCTCTGCCTACCGCTCTGCTCTGCTTACTTGTGCTTTCTCTCTAGCTCTCCGTCAGATAAATAAATAAAATCTTCTAAAAAATTTATTAAAAAACACTAAAATATAATGAATAATGTTCTTAGAGGTTGGGACAAGTCCCACAGGAATTTCCTGACCCCATTCTTCAGTGAGGTCCCTATTGTTTCATAGAACAGTGTCACAAAAACTGTTCCACCAGTGGCCAGAAGTACAAGGAAAGGCACAGCAGTGCTGAGTGAATGGTAGATCTCATGAGTGCTACTGGCATTCAGAGGAGAGTGAACTTGCTGGGGGATCATTGGTAACAAAGGGCTTTCTAAATGTGTGGGGCAACTGCTGGAGCCTCAGAAAAAGTAGGATTTAGACTTGTGCCTGGCACATACTGGATACTCAAGAAGTGATAAAAATCTAACTTGACCTTGATTTGGCAAAAACAGAAATGTATGGAAAACAGGTTGAAGTGTCTCATAATTAAAAGAAAGGGTTGAACATTAAACAGTGGAGGCAGCCTGAAGGTGGGCCTCTGTGATGGATGTGAGAAGTGCTGTCCAGATCCCTTTCAAAGAAGGATGTGTTGCCCCAGATACTGCCATCAGCTGTTAGCTACCTCACGGTTTGCCTCAGCTATAGAGAGTTGCCTCACCCAAGGACACATCTTCCATATCTAGTGACCAGTCACTGTGGGAGGATAAAGGTCAGGTTCTCTCAGGTCAGCAGGATAATTCCGACAGTCACTGAACACTGCAGAGCTGTCTGTGAGGTCATCCCAACCTTCATTAGACCTGTGCTGCAGTTCAGTTTCTCCTTCTCCCTGTTACTTCCCTTCATTTCCTTGACTGTTGTTTCCTAATAAGTATCCTGTACCCTAAACTCCATCCCAGAGTCTGATTTCATAGAAACCAACTTTTGACAGCCTAAGAAACATGTAGAGTAAAGGGCTCATATGCCACCAGGATGTTCTCCCTCTTGTTTCTCCTTCTCTCTGCATTTTGCATCTGTCTCTTCCACTCCAGATTGGCTTTCTCCAAATACTGGGAGGCCCGAAGAAGACATACAGATTGTCAACAAACACATGAAAAGATGCTCAACATCACTCATCATCAGGGAAATACAAATCAAAACCACAATGAGGTAACACCTCACACCTGTCAGAATGGCTAAAATAAAAAACATAAGAAACAAGTGTCAGTGAGAATTAGAGACAAAATGAACCTTCATGTACTATTAGTGGGAATGCAAACGGGTGCATCCACTGTGGAAACAGTATAGAGATTCCTCAAAAAATCAAAAGTAAAAATATCCTATGATCTAGTAATTGCACTACTGGGCATTCACACAAAGAATACAAGAACATTAATTTGGAAAAGATATATACACCCCTATGTTTATTGCATCATTATTTATAATATCCAAATTGTGGAAGAAGCCCAAGTGCCCATCAGCACATGAATGGATAAAGAAGATGTGGTATATGTATATACAATGGAATACTACTTAGCCATAAAAAAGAATGAAATCTTGTTATTTGCAACAACATGGATGAAGCTAGACAATCTAATGCTAAGTGAAATAAGTCAGTCAGAGAAAGACAAATATCATATGATTTCACACATATATGCAAATTAAGAAACAAAACGAATAAAGAAAGAAAAAGAGAGAGAGGGGAAAACTGAGAAACAGACTCTTAACTACAGAGAACAAACTGATGTTTACCAGAGTGGAAGTAGGTAGGGGGATGGGTGATTAGGTGATGGGGATTAAAGAGCACACTTATCATGATGAGCACTGAGTAACGTATAAATTGCTGAATCAGTATATTGTACACCTGAAACTAATAACACCTGAAACTAATAATGTTTAATAACACTGCATATTAACTATACTGGAACTAAAAAAAAAAAAAACAAGAAAAATGAAAAAGAAAATCCCCCCAAAATATGTGCCTTTATTTTTTTTTAAGATTTTATTTATTTATTTGGTTGAGAGAGAGAGCACAAACAGGGGGGAGTGGCAGGCAGAGGGAGATGCAGGCTCCCTGCTGAGTGGGGCTGCTGAGTGGGGCTCAGTCGCAGACCCTGGGGTCTTGACCTGAGCCAAAGGCAGATACTTAACCAACTGAGCCACCCACAGGCCCCAAGATGTTGTTTTTAAATTAAAAAAAAAAAAATGGGAGACCTGAACATGCAGAGTTTCTTATTATTTTTGCCACAGAAATGGACAGATTGTTCTTGTTCAGTTTCTAAAAATAAATGTTTTAAATCCCAGAGCCCAGCGGGGGTCAGGTGCCCACCTCAAGCAAATCACCTCTGGCCTGGATGTCAAGATACTCTAATTGGCTGTTTGGATCAAAACCTGTGTCTCAGGCATAGGATCATACAAGAATAAACATGGCAGCCCCCACAGGGCCATGAGGTATGGGGGAGGATTGCTGAGAAAAACACTTGATGATATTTTCTACATTTCAGGGAGTAGGAGCAATTGTCTTTGGAACATTAATTTGTGATTTGAATGTCAGGTGCAAGAAAAGATAAGACATCTTTATCTATTTGTTGATTTTTAAACAAGCACTTAAAGCAACAGAACTCTTAAATAAAATTTAACTTGGGAACACCAACATAATAAGTAGGTAACAGTGGGGGCTGCTGATTCAAGAGGAAGTAGAATCTAGTCTTCTGGTCATCTCAAATTCCATCTTCTAGCAAGCAATGAGTCACCTAATTCATTCATTCATTTTATGAATTTTTACTGGATACTTATTCTGCCCCAGGTATTATGCTATATCCTGGAAAGAAAGTGGCTGAGTAAAAATAAACAGCACGTTTCTGCAGCATACTCTGTATGGTCCTTAGAACACAGTTTGAAACTCACTATTCTGGGCAATTTTGTGGAAGTAGGAGAATGAGGGATTGAGAGAATTAAAAGGATGCTTTAGGAATACTGACCTGGTGGTTGTTAGATGAGGTCATCTGGATTTGGTGAAGACTGGTGTATTGATTAATTGGGAGACCATTGTAATAACCAAGACATGAAATGCTGGTTCTAAACTAGAGAAAAAGCAGAGGAAATGAAAAAGAAATGTAAGAAAAATGGATGAGTTTTGTTGACAACTTCTTAACAGATCTGGCTAATATCAATGCACAATATTAAAACAATCCCACATATATTTATAGGTACTAGATACCCCCTACTTTTCCCACTCAATCGAATGTGCAATATATTCCAACCCATTTCACTGCACGTATATATTAATCATTCATGCATTCTTGACAGCTCATTTCACTCTTACTCTTTCAGCTACTTGATCACACACACACATTTCTCATGGCCTAAGTACAACACTCTCTCCTGACTGATAGCAATCCATGCCAATCCTTATGTCTTCTTTGTATTCCACTGTAATCAATGATAAGTCCCTGAACATTTGCAGATCAATTAATGTCAAATACTCCTTTAGACAAGACATTGTTCCCTGATTTATCAAGGATTTATTTCGTGTTGTATGAAAAAATTTAATATTCCTTCTACATGTTTTAAGTTCATGAATAGTTCGATGTGATAATGACAGAAGATCCATTTTTCTGGCTGCATTTGTGATGACCCAGTATTTTCTAGCCTCTTTGAGTTGAAGATACTTGTAAAAGTGTCCCTTTGTATACTCCCTTTAGATTATCTAAAAGTTTTACAAAAGTTATTTTTAAGAAGGTCCATTTCAGTCATCACTCTAGTGCCTGACCTCACTTGCATTTCACAGATGAGGAAAGTAAATTCTAGAGAGTTAAAATACTATACCCTGAACTCCTTAATTTCAATCTTGTGTTCCTTTGCTATTAAAAGATGATATGAGAAAAAGTAGACAAGTATATATTTTATTCCAATCACCCTAAAGGATCAGAGTAGTTTTATTCATTACTGAGCTCTGGTCACAAAACTGAAGGGCAAAGGCTTAAATTTAATTCCTGCTATAGAATATTTTTTTCTATAGAAAAAGTTTTAGAGTTTTGTGTGCTTGATGCTAAGTGTATACCTAGGCTGCTGACTAATTGAAGAGAGAGTCCCATGTATTATATGTCCTTTTATCTCACACACTCTTTTACTGGGAACCAAGATTCTAAGTCACAGATTACTCATGTATTTATTCATTCAACAAGTATTTATTGAGTACCTCCTATGTACCAGGCACTATTTGTTTAGGATAAAGCAATAGGTAAAGAAGATAGTCTTTATCCCCATGGGACACATTATATAATAGGAAAATAAGACACTGAACGAGTAGAACTTAGTAAAAAAGAGAATATTCAACAAATAATAGGAAGTCTGATGAGGTTTACAAAAAAGGAAGTGCAATCTATGGGAACTACTATCAAGAGACCACCACCCAGTCCTCTCCTTTCTTCCCCATCTTACATAATGGGAGTGTCATAAAGTTGAGAGGCAACTGGCAAACTGGGAAAAAAAAAGTTAATAACATACACCACAGACCAAAAGGTCTTTCTCACAATAAACTCACAACAAAATCCTAGAAGAAAAGAGAGAAATAAAGAATCATCAATATATAACTAATTTTTTAAACATTTTTGTTTATTTGAGAGAGAGAGAGCATGAGCAGGTGGAGAGACAGAGGGAGAAGCAGCCAAACAGGGACCCGATATGGGGCTCCATTCCAGGATCCCACGATCATGACCTGAGCCACCCAGGTGCCCCATGAGAGTGAATTTTTTACCATTGGGAAAAGAAGTTATAAATAAGGAAAAGGAGGGATGCTAGAATAAACCCAGTGGTTTTAGAGTGGAATCAGTATATAGATTAAATAGATAGATGATAGATAGATAGATAGATAGATGGATGATAGATATATATATGTATGTATATATATACCTGCTGCCTATATATACATAGGTTCATATATGGAAATATATTACATACATATATATTTTTCCAGCTCTGGCTGCCAGTAGCAATAATAGTTCAGCAATCATAAACAAACTTGGTGCCCAGATCTTAGTCTCTAAAGACCATCCTCCAATGAAGAGAACTCCTAGAAGGGTTGATTTCGAAGCAGGAGCAGGGAAAACACAAGATGATCCTGGAACCTACTGTGATGACAGACAGAAAATGCTGAAGTAAGATGGCAGCATCTCAAAGAAAACAGGGGCAACCTAATGGCCAAAGCTGGAACAACAAAATCAATATTGATACCATTAGGTTATTTATCCTAAATAAATATCGATATGTCCATGTGCATATAATATATCATCATATAAATAAATGGGAGGATGCAATAGCTCTTTATCACAATAAACTCACAGTAAAAACCCAGAAGAAAAGAGAAAAATAAAGAATCATCAATAGACAAACATAGCAGTAATTATTGCAGACAAGATGTACTGGTGGATGCTCAGATTACTGCACACAAGCTTGAGAAGGAATAGGATTTGCATTATTGGAAAGTATCTCTCCTAAGATACTTAGCAATTATGAAGGCAAAAGTGATAACTTTTCAATGAAGAAACGGTCAAATACCAATTAAACCAAGTGATCAAGGTAATAATACCACTAGCAATTAGACACGTCAACCTCATGAACCCCTTGATATGATGCACTGAGTTACAAGAGCATTTTTGTAGCATTCTATCCAAAATTGCACAGCCTCAATCTAATCCTGAAAGAGTATCAGATAAACCCAAACTGAGCAAAAATCTACAAAGTATCTGACTAGTATTTATCAAAAGTGTCAAGGTCGAAAAAAAAAAAAAAGACAAGGGAAGACTGAGAAACTCTTATAACTAGAAGAGGGTATGTGGAAACAACAACTAAATGTAATGTGGGGATGTGGGGTCATCCTTAGAATCCTAGTACAAAAAAAAAAAAAAGGACATTAGTGGGGAAAGCGGGGAAAATCAAATAAAGTCTGTAGCTTAGTAGCCTATATTGTGCCAATGATAACATCCTGTTCTTCAGCCTTATACTATGGTTAGATAAGTCATTTTCTTAAGGGGCCCCTGGGTGGCTCAGTCGATTTCAGTTAAGCTTCTGTCTTCTGCTCAGGTCATGATCTCAGGGTCCTGGGGTGGAAAACCCATGGGGCTCACTGCTCAGTAGGGTGTCTGCCTCTCTCTCTGCCCCTCACCTGGCCCCTCCCCACTGCTCATGTAGGCTCTCTCTCTCTCAAATAACGAAATAAAATCTTAAAGGAAAAAAAAATATTAGATGGTTGGGGTGCCTGGGTGGGTCAGTTGGTTAAGTATCTGCCTTTGGCTGAGGCCATGATTCCAGGGTCCTGGGATGGACCCCCATGTCAGGCTTCCTGCTCAGCAGGGAGCCTGCATCTCTCTCTCCATCTCCCCCTGCTTGTGCTCTCTCACTCTGTCAAATAAGTAAATAAAATGTTTTAAAAAATAAAATAAAAAGATGGTTCTCTTAAGGGATGTAGAATGAGGGTATATAAGGAAAATGTACTGTTTTTGAAATAATTTTTAAGTTTAAAATTGGTTTAAAATAAGCAGTCTTCTTAAAAAGACTTTCGAGGGGGGTAGAAGGGCTCTTTAGGTTTTAGGGTGTTAGGAATCCCCAGAGGGGCAGATGTCCCATTCCTTGAAGTCTGTGGCCCTCTGTGCCTGTGCTACACAGACCTTCAGCCTGAACTTGCCACAGTGTTGAAAATAATTACTGAGCTCCGGGGCTCCCATTTATGATTCTGCCTCTGCACTGACCTTGAATAATAAGAAGAACCTCATAGTCCACTACTAATTCCTAATGAATGACCATCTGACCTGAGCTGAAATTTCACAGTTGGAAGCTTTTGCTAAGGAAATGTGAAAAATAGGACATGCTTTGCTTGTTGTTGTTTCTTTTTTTAAGTTCAAAAAAAAGCATATTGTAGCATTATTTATAATGGCTAACATGTAGGAAAAAAATAGCGTCCCAAACCAGGGGACTGGTTAATAACTTATGTTTTTTTCATACATTGGAATGCTAAAAAGCATTAGTGATGTGGACTATTCAGTGATATTCCATATCATGTTTGTAAAAAGCTCAATAAAAGAGGTTAATAAATAACATGCAGGCTAAAAAATTATTATGTACCAATTTACTTAGAGAGAAACTGAAAGACAGAACATTTGGAAAAATATTCCCTAAAATGTTAACAGGAGTCACCACGGATTGTCAAAATTATCAGCAATTTTCCCCTTTATTTGTTTCACTTTTCTGCAGGTCCGCAGTGAACATACATTCCCTTTCCAATTTATAAAAAATAGTGTTTGAAAAATAAAGCGAGGGGACTTCTGTTTTAACCTGGTGGAGTAAGGACCACCTATGCCCTTTCTCATCTCCAAAGTCACCCTGCAACGATAAACAGAAGGAAAACAGAAATGCAAGCTCCATCTTTGACCAAACTAGGAAACAGTTCCAAACCTGAACCTCATGTGTGAGGAAGGAGCTGGTCAACGCAGAGACTGCCAGGGACGCCCGTGGGAAGACAGCACCGGAGCCTCCCTGCAAACACAGAGCTCAGGCAAAATGTGCAGAGCACCAGTGCTCCTCAGAAATGGGAGACCCTGAGAAGAGAAGCCAATTCCTTGTTGCAGCAGTGGTAATGGAACACACAGCCTTGTAATGGAAACTTCTTTGGTCTTCATTTGTCACCCCAGAGACTTGAGGAAGTTGGGGTTGAAGGCAGAACCACAAGTACATGACCTCTTAACAGGAAAACAATCAGTGAGGTGAGGCAAGGTGGAAATGACCTTGAACTGTCAGCCGCCACCTTCCATTAGCCCTGAAAACACAACAATTCTCTCACACACCCATGTACCCACACTCACTCACACAACCCTGCATTATGGGAAGTTTTATTACTGAGGTTCCTGGGTGGCTCAGTTGGTTCAGTGTCTGACTGACTCTTGATTTTCACTCAGCTCATGATCTCAGGGTTGTGGGGTCAAGCCCAGCACTGGGATGTGTGCTCAGCACAAAGTCTACCTGTTCCTCTCCCTCGGCTCCTCCCCCTACCCATGATCACATGCTCATTCTCTCTTGAATAAATAAATAAAATATTTTTAAAAAATTATTTCTAAAAAAGTTTTATGACTGTGTCAGTTAAGATTAAGCTCTTAACATCATAATAGATGTTTCTCTCATTGAAAAGAATTTTTAAAATAGAATTTGTACCATAGTTTCACGGTGTCATCAGAGAACCCAGCTACTATTTTCTGCTCTGCTTCTGTCTGTACACGGCTTCCACCTTCAAGGTTACTTCATAGTTTAAGATGCCTTCTGGAGCTCCAGTAATGCATATTCCAGGCTAAAGGAGTAAGAGGGCCTCATTCCCCTCCCACTAAGGAGCTTACCCAGAAGTCACACTGAACACTTTTTTTGCTTTCCATATTGGTTTACAGATAGAGTTAGTCACACAGCCATAACCGGCTATAAAGAAAGCTGGGAATTTTAGCATTTTAGCTGGGCACAATGACAATGAATAGAATCTGGATCCTGTTGTTACAGAAGAAGAAAGAAATGAATATTAGAGAATGAACTATGAACTGTAAAGAATTTCTTATAACTCCAATATATAGGGGCACCTGGGTTGCTCATTTGGCTAAGGATCTGACTCCTGGTTTTGGTTCAGGTCATGATCTCATGGGTCTTGAGCTTAAGGCCCACATCAGGGTTTGCACTCAGCAGTGAGTCTGCTTGAAGATTCTATCCCACTGCCCCTCTGCCTATGGGCATGCACATGTTCTCTCTCTCTCTCTCAAATAAATAAATAAACAAATAAATAAACCTTTAAAGGAATAAAAGAAATACAATCTCATTCTGTCTCTATAAATCTCCTGCAAATAGCTAGTTCAGAAAGAACGGATCTCATTCAAAGTTAAGTAGCAGATGATAGGTTCCTTAAAAAGGAGCTAGTACATAAAGATATTACAAGAGAAAGAAGAAACAAAAAAAAGCAAATGGCAGAAGAACATTCAGCCCCCCCCAAATGTTGCCATCAGACAGTTAAAATTACGACCAAGCATATGGTCATATACCCCAAGAATTTAAAGATTTTATTTATTTATTTGACACACAGAGAGAATCACAAGTAGGCAGAGAGGCAGGCAGAGAGAGAGAAGGAAGCAGGCTCCCTGCTGAGCAGAGAGCCCGATGTGAGGCTCGATCCCAGGACCCTGAGATCATGACCTGAGCCGAAGGCAGTGGCCCCACCCACTGAGCCACCCAGGCACCCTACCCCAAGAATTTAATAAGAACTTTTAATTATCTCAAAGCAAAATACAAGAGTCAAGGAAGAAAGGAATAGATATTCCTGAGAATACTATAAAGTATACAAAAGACCAAGTTTAAACAAAGAGCAAAATAAATAAATATGAAAAAAGCACAACAGAAGCCAATCAATGTTAAATGAAAATGTACATAACCGGTATCCTTGGATTACATGTGTTCATTTCTGTATCTAAACAAGAGAGATAAACAATCAAACAAAAAAAGGATCAAATGTACAGTGTCCCAAGAAAATTAATGTAAAACAAGTGATGCCACAATATAGCCTACTAGATTTCAATAATACAGAAAGAATCCTTTCAGCATTCAGGCAAAAAGATCAAGTCATTAATGTGAGTAAAGGAAGAGTGGGCAGGAACCCAGCTGACCTCTGACCTCCTCGCAGCATTGTTTAACATTAGAAGATGAGCAATGCCTAAAAATGACTCACAGTCCAAGCATTTTAAAACTAGCTAAACCAGGGGTCAGAAAACTTTTTCAGTGAAGGACCAGATAGTAAATACCTTCAATACTCAATTGCAACTCTGCTATTGTGTTTGAAAGCAGACATAGATAATACATCAATGAATGGGCATGACAGTGTCCCAATAAAACTTTATTCACAAAAACACACAGCTGGCTATATTTGGCCCATGGGCCATAGCTTGCTGATACCTGAGCTCAAATATCACTCAGGTATAAAAGCAAAAGAAAAATATTTGGGGGGTTGTGAAATCTTCAGGGATATATCCCCATAATCTAGTGTTAGAAGACAAACTCCATGGGCAAAAAAGATAAATGAAGGAATTGAAGCAAAAGGACTGGGAAGAAATTAAAAAGCTAAAATAAGCTCTACTACCTGGAGAACAAAAAAAAAAAAGGCATACCTTCCGGCTCCTTTGGCAGCAAGTCCTTTAGAAGCCCCATGACGTGAAAGGATAATTCAAGAAACCAAGACATCTGTTGGAAGCCATAAAAATTATGATCAGTTCTAAATAAAGAAAGTGATGTCACATTCACAGAGCCCTTTTAAAAACATCTCACAATTCACAGGGATATTTGAATTGTTAACCCACAGCGACAGCTGAAGTAAAAGGGCCTCACTTTCTCAGAAGTAAAATGAGTTGCTGAATTCAATCAGAGATTCTCAGTCCTGACTGCTCATTCAAATCATCCGAGGCATTTTTTTTCCCCAAATGCCTGTGCCTGGGTCCCATCCCAGGCCAATTAAATCAGAATTTCTGGAAATAGGAAAGGCATATGTATTTTTTTAAGCTCCACTGATATTCAGACATGTAGCCATGGTGGAGAACCTATGGATTAGTTATTTTTGAGGTATGGATCAATTCAGAGACTCTATAATCATGTATATCTACACAAAGAATTATTCCCAACTTGGAAATTCAGAAATTGCTACCTAAAAGAGGTTAAAATACTTAGCCAATTTTGGGTGTGTATTTCTGTAACAGAACGTTATGGTCCACACCGGTCCAACTAACAGAGGCTTCTCAAGAGAACCTAGAGAACTAATGCCATTCTAACCTAAAGAAGCTGGTAATGAAGGAAGAGTAGAACACCAACTGACAATACAATCAATCCCTTATATTAAAAAAAGGTGTCCCTGTCACTGTCAGGGAACTTGTAAAAGGCAAATGTTTCTTAGTTTTTGACAGACTAAGCCCTTGAGATGATGTTTATTTGCTTTTTAAAGAATTTCATTTTTAATTTTAATTCAAGTATAGTTTTTAATTTTAATTCTAGTATAGAATTGTTTTTAATTTTAATTTTAGTATCATTAACATACAGTGCTCTATTAATTCCAGCTGTACGATACAGTGATTCAACAATTCCATACATTACTCAGTGCATATCACAAGTGTCCTCTCTTGATCCCCTTCACCTATTTCACCCATTCCCCCACCTACCTCCATCCTAATAACCATCAGTTTGTTCTCCAGAGTTGAGTCCATTTCTTGGTTTCTCCCTTTCTCTTCTTTTTCCTTTTGTTCATTTGTTTTGTTTCCTAAATTCCACATGAGTGAAGTCATATGATATTTGTCTTTCTCTGACTTATTTCACTTAGTGTTATACTCTCTAGCTCCATTCATACTGTTGCAAATAAAGAGAGTTCATTCTTTTTTATGACTGAGTAATGTTCCATTGTGTGTGTGTGTGTATTATGTAATGGATAAAGATACATATGTATATAAATACGTGTAACAGATATATGTAATTATATATATATATAATGATGTAATGCATAACAGATGAAGAAGATGTGGTATATACATTCATCTATTGATGGACAGTATTTGTTTGCTTTTCACGAACATTTCAATAAGTCTGGTCCTTACTCTATTTCCTCAAATAACTTACTCCAGAAATTTGCAAAGTCAAAGAGAGATTTAAACACATCAAGAAAAATAAATGAATCTCAATAAAAAAAGGTAGTTTCCCAGGTAAACTCGATAATCACTAATAATTAGGGTGACAGTAGTTCCAATCTGCCCAGGGTGATCTCGATGTATACCTGTACTGGAATTGACAGTAATTCCTTTCATGTTCAAACATTTCCTTGTATAGACAATACATTGTATGGTAACTACTGCTGATGTTCACAATAATAAATGAGCCATACCTTTTCATTAGAGCAGATGCAAAGACCCTATGCCTAAAAATGTATTAATGATTAAATGGTACCCTCAAAAGAGGGGACAGCATCTGTAGCAGGAGTGTGGAATTGGGACAGTCTCAGGCTGTGGTGTGGAAGGTGGAGCTAAATATGTAGTTGGGTCACAATTAGTATTTTCACAAGAGGATGTCATAAGACATTTAAATATAACATTCTGGAAAGGCAAATTGGAGTTGAGGAAGGCATTGGAGGAATTTGTTTGGGAATCAGACAGAACTTGCTAAAATGCTAAGAGAAAAGCAAGTGCAAGGACCAGGGCCCCAGGGAGGAAACCTGATCATGAAGAGTAACGGGAGGAGGGAGTCCCAGAAAGGGAGGGTTTGGTATAGGACAATTTTGCCAAGGACCTTCCTACTGTTTCCTCTAGCTTTATTGACCTAGTCTTACTACCACGGCATCTTAAAGCACTAAGTTTTTGGGGCACTCAAATGAAGGTAAAATTCATACCAAAAAAAGTAAAACAACGTCTATTCTTACAAAGATTTTCTTAATTCAGATCTTTAATTCAAACTGTTAAGTTGGTTTAAAAGATAATTTTTCAAATCAGGATTTCTGGTTTTGAAAGAAAACTAATTGAATGGTTTGATAAGGTAATTATCCTGAACTAGTGTTAACTTGATCTTTTAAGAGTTTCATGCATTATATAGAAAATTAGAGTCTGCAGAAAACATGAAGATTAAGTGTCAGATCAGTCAAATCAATCCTGTCAGTCTGTGGAGTGACAAATGTCACTGTCATATCTTCTTCCAAAAAGGAACAGGTGGGGCGCCTGGGTGGCTTAGTGGGTTAAGCCTCTGCCTTTGGCTCAGGTCATGATCCCAGGGTCCTGGGATCGAGCCCCACAGCGGGCTCTCTGTTCAGCAGGGAGCCTGCTTTCCCCTCTCTCTCTGCATGCCTCTCTGCCTACTTGTGATCTCTGTCTGTCAAATAAATAAAATCTTAAAAAAAAAAAGAAGAAGAAGAAGAACAGGTGACAGCACCCTAAAAGTGAATGAAGTACATTTATTTATTCAACAAACATGTATTCAGATCTGCTATGTAGGTGACACTATGCCTACCTAGAAAATTATGGGGGTTTGTAAAGACATGTGAAAAGTTAACTATAACAACAATAAATGTTTGAACCCATAAAGGCACAGAACAATGAGCAAGCTGTTTAAAAATACTCAGTTTTACGTCTTATCTTAGAGTTTAATGAGCCATCCCTGTTTTTTTTTTCTAATAAATTCCCCTTTTTGCTTAAGCTAATTGAAGCTGATTTCTATTGGTTGCAAATAACAATATTGACTAAAATGGATAACAATGGCAAATCTGATATTTTAATATAAGAAAGTAAGTATAATTCATAGGCTTTCCTGACATTTGGTACAATTCATATCAAGAATATAGCAACCAAAGGAAATGTCTTCCCGGAAAGACATGGATCAACTATAAAAGGAAGGAAAGGAGCCCAGGGATAAATAAAAACAAGATTAAGATTAGTGGGAGTCCTCAATCTTAACACTGGAAGCATAATGAACGCAATTTGGGTGAGGAGAAAATGAGAATGAAACAGAACTAATAGTTACGGAAGCATGCTACTGCTTATTTAATCAATAGAAGTTAGAGACAGTGCCTTCTTTTTTTTTTTTTTTTTAGATTTTATTTTATCTGCCAGATTGAGAGAGAGAGAGAGAGCACAAGCAGGGGGAGCAGCAGGCAGAGGGAGAAGCAAACCCCCCAATGGCAAGGAGCCCAACATAGGACTCGATCCCAGGTCCCCAAGATCACGACCTGACCCAAAAGCAGATGCCCAACTGACGGAGCCACCCAACATCCCTAAACAGTGCCTTCCTAAAACATACCAGCAGCCCTGAGTTTTTATAATTACAAATGGGAACTCTTAAACTTCCTTTTATGGGTTGAGTTTGAACATTTATCCATGAACTTTCAAATAAACACTTCCAGCTCTCACTGAATGGCATCGCCTGTTGGTTGACCAAGACAACTTAGTTTCAGCAATGTAGCCATCTTTGCCCTTACTACAGTGTTTGCGCAATTATTAGAGTATTCTTTTATAAAAGTCTGTGACTATTGTCTGAAATGTGAGTGGGAAATAGAAAGATTAGTAGTAATGTTACCACTAAGTAATATATTTCTCATTAGCTTATTACAATTAAAACCAAGATTGAAGTCATTAGATTTATCAAAAATAGTGGATTCTTTGCCATCAGTTGAGTTCACTGGAATTAAGCTGTCAGTTGATACTTACGTTAAAGGAAAAAAATAATATTAAGGAAAATGTATTAAAAAACAGAACTAACATCGTTGTCTTTTTTTCCTCCAAGTTGTGGTATAATTAAGGATCTTGCTTTATTATTCTGGAAACAGAGTCCTCCATTATAATGTCCAGTCTAGGGGCCTGGGTGGCTCAGTGGGATAAAGCCTCTGCCTTCAGCTCAGGTTATGATCCCAGGGTCCTGGGATCAAGCCCTGCCTTGGGCTCTCTGCTCAGCAGGGAGCCTGTTTCTTCCTCTCTCTCTGCCTGCTTTTCTGCCTACTTGTGATCTCTGTCTGTCAAATAAATAAATAAAATATTTTAAAAATAATAATAATACCAAGTCTACCATTTAATACCTGTATATCTGATTTCTGCACAGGCTTAGGGAACAATCATATACTAAAATAAGGGGTGTAACAAAATTGGCACACAGAGACGAACTATATGTTGATGGGAAATTGCAACTCTCTTGACATCTACTGGAAGTCTTTCATAGCTCAAAGTAAAGTGGTTAAAATTGTTTTACTTACCTTACTGAATATCATCTCTAAAATAATAGAAGCTGCAGCAAAAAGACTGCTATTTTGGACCAACTTTTCTCTGACAAGAAAGAACTGAGTGGTTACCATGTCATCTTGGAATTTATAATAAGGAGAGGAAATATACAGCAGAGGCTGATATGTGCTGAAGGTTTTAAGAAAGCAGATGTCAAAAGCTTCAAAAGAGAGGAAGGAGTTATAGCACGGGGTTTGGGGGGCGGGGGAAGGAGTGGTAAGAGTTCAGACGACAGACTCAAGAAAAATGTAGGTTTGAATCCTAGGTGTGCCACTTATGAGTCGTTTGACATTAAGCAAGATATTCAACCTTTCTAAATCTCAGTTCTCCTTGCAGAGTAAGGATAGTAAGGTAGAGCTACAAACTGCCTGGGAAAATTACTTAACCTCTCTAACCTTGTTAAACACACACACACACGCAAAGATTGTAATTATATATGACACACAGGTTTGTGGGAAGAGGACACTATGAAAAGTCATATAAAATACCTAGCACTGTGTTTGGTAAATAGAAAGCATTTTTTAAAAATGCATGCACATACATATTTGATGGTCTCTAAAATTCTGAGAGAATTATTCTATTCTATCTATTCTAGCTAGATCAGATTTAAAATGAATAGAAGTTGGATTAAATGAGGATCCAGCTAAGAATTAACACCAAAGGCAATCACAGGCTCTAGAAATGAGCTTTAACAGGGTAAAAAGAAATGAAGTTGTATTTCTAAAGACAAGGCTTCTTCAGCCACATTTTGTGGGAAAATGAGGAACAGAGTGCCTGTACTCTTTGGGGACTATTATACAAAGTTACTAAGTAAAAAAAAGAAGGGGGAGGGCTACATCATTTCTATTTGAGATCTACATTTCCCAGCAAGAAGAATGGTCCTCAGCTGGGAAGAAAAAAAAAAAAAAGAGGAAGCCAGGCAAAGAGAGTGTGTACTAAAAGATGGGTTAGAAGATAGAAAGGGAATACAGAGTCACATGGATTCAACTCTGCAGATCCACAGACTGGTCTCTCGGATTTTTTCAGGATCACAAATGCAATTGCTTGACATAAAAGAATTTGTTACAGCAAAGAAGATCTGAAATTTTTCTGACAAAGAAATATTGATATGGAGA
The DNA here is from genome assembly GCF_020171115.1 of Neogale vison. NCBI lineage: Eukaryota > Metazoa > Chordata > Mammalia > Carnivora > Mustelidae > Neogale > Neogale vison. Next base: position 173,280,310 of record NC_058097.1, on the reverse strand, counting down.
TAGAGATACACTCATTTAAATAAATTGGCCATCCAAATCTTTATAGATTTTATTGGGCTTTATAAATCATACATAGTTTTTACTTTGATGCATTCTTGTGTAGAATATTTAATTATTTAGACCAAATAAGATGCTGCTGAAGCCAGTCAACCATTAGTAGACATTATCCATTACAAAAATCTGCTTCATCTTTCTAAAGCCTGACAAATGGCTCAAAGAAACTAATTCTTTTTTATTTTTTTAAAAGAGAAAGAGCACATGAGCAAGTGGGGAGGGGCAAAGGGAGAAGGAGAGAGAGAGAATCCTAAGCACGATCTACCCTCAGCACAGATCTTGACTTGAGACTTGATCTTAGGCCCCTGAGATCATGACCTAAACCAATATTAAGAGTCAGAGGCTTAACTGACTGAGCCATGAAGTCACCTCTCAAGGACACTGATTCTTTTTTTTTTTTTTTTTAAGATTTTATTTATTTATTTTACAGAGAGAGATCACAAGTAGACAGAGAGGCAGGCAGAGAGAGAGAGGGAAGTAGGCTCCCTGCTGAACAGAGAGCCCGATGAGTCCCAGGACCCTGAGATCATGACCTGAGCCGAAGGCAGCGGCTTAACCCACTGAGCCACCCAGGCACCCAAGGACACTGATTCTTAATCATCCAACAAAGTTTGAAGCATTTATTATGTGGGAGGGAACTAAAGATATTCTCTTCTTTCTATGTAGTAAGGAAGATAGTCATGTGAACAAGTTGAAGTTCAAAACATAGTTTGTTTGACATATAAAACATAGGTACAAGCAAATTGTTATAGGAACACCCAGAAAAAATAATAATTCTGAGTTGAGAGATCAAAGAAAAGAAAGATTGTAAGCAAGATTGCTACTAAAAAGACACAACTTAGATAAGATCACCAATCAGAATGGACCTCTGACAAATCAGAACAGGCTCTAAGTATCCAGTATCATGATACTAGAAAAGTAGCTGTGGTTAGAGGGAGGTCTCGTAAAGGCTAATCCTCAAAAGATATGTGAAATTTTGATAGGTTTAGAATGGAAAAAACAAAACAAAACAAAAAAACCAAAACAAAACAAAAAACACCCTTCTAATCTAAAAGAGGAAAACAAACAATGGACAGAAACATGGATTGTATAATATACAACTAAGAACTTCAAATTCATTGGTATACTGGTATGGCAGATCAGTTTGATTTGAGGAAAGAAATAGAAGGAGATGTCACTGCGAATGTTTTTTGAGGCTCATCTATAGCTTAAATACCAGAATAAGTGGTTTGAATTTAATTCTACAATTAGCTACAAATAGCTACAATTTATGGAGCACACACTATGTAACAAAAACTTTATGTGCATTATTTCATTTAATTTTTACAATAACCTCAGGAGAAACATCCAGTTATGACTCGGATTTAACTAAACTTTAAGACATTTATTGACATGCCCAAGTTCACACAGCTCATTAAAGGTTAGAATTTAGATCCAAATCCATAGCCACAAAATAACTAAGCTGTACATCTTTGATTGTGGGGAAATGGGAATGATGAACACTTTTTGAGAGGGGAGACATAATTAAAACTGAGTTTCTGGAAGATAAAATATGCTGGCAATGGATTCCAAGAGAAGTGAGAAACTGAAGGCGGGAAGTTTAGCTAAAAAGTTATTAGTTCAGATGAGAAACTTGAGGGACCTGAATCAGACATGAGAGCAATAAAGAAAAAAGGATAAATATAAACATTGAAGGGAAGAATGAAGAGAACTTAATGTATTAGTTTTCTATGCTACATAAGAAATTAACACAAACTTAATCACTTAAAACAACATGCATTTATTATCTCACAATAAACTTATGTTTATTGTCTCCAGAGTATAGACACCTTAGTTAAGTCTCTGCTCAAGGCTGCTGTCAAAGTATTGATTGGGCTATGATCTGATCTGAAGGCTTGACTAGGGGAGAATCTACTTCTAAGCCCATGTTGGCAGAATTCATTTCTTTGTGGTTATATGACTCAATTCCCCCATTTTCTTGGTAGCTATCATTGGGGAATACCTCTCAGTTACTAGAGGTCACTCTGAGATTCTTGCCCCAGGTTTCCTCCTCTCAAACACTGCAGGGTACTAATTCAAGGCCAGCAAGGGAATCTCTGCTGCTTCAAGTCTCTGGGCTCAAGGAAGGCTAAATTCCTTTTTTAAAGGACTCATCTGATGAGGTCAGGCATACCCAAGTAATCCCCTTTTGATTAACTCAAAATGAGCTGAATGGGAAACGTTAATCACATCTGCAAAAATGCTTTACCTCTGCAATATAATGTAACCTAATTACTGGAGTAATTAGATATCAGGTTCTAGGGCACATGGTTGGCTCAGTGGGTTGAAGCCTCTGCCTTTGCCTCAGGTCATGATCCCAGGGTCCTGAGATCAAGCCCCGCCTCGGGCTCTCTGCTTGGTGGGGAGCCTGCTTCCTCCTCTCTCTGCCTGCCACTCTGCCTCCTTGTGATCTCTATCAAATAAATAAATAAAATCTTAAAAAAAAAAAAAAAAAGAAATCAGGTTCTATACACACTCAAGGGGAAGAGATTATACATGACCTATTATATCAGGGACAAGAGTCTGGTGCCTGTCTTGGAGTTCCGCCTAACACATTTAACAGTTGCTTTGATACAAGGAGACAAAGATTACTCAGAGTTTTTAGCCTGAGTATTTAAGATGATATCTGTTAATTGAGATATGACATTGGAAGAAGAAAAGAAGCTTAATGAGAAAGATCAAAAATCTTGCTTGAGATTGCTCATCTGTAGGTATGAGTGGTAGGTACATCCACTTCGCTCAAACAAATTGCATCAGTTAATTTCAATGGTACTTAATGTATTATTAAATGATGTGGAGAAGAGGGGCTTCTTACATCTGGAAGTGATTCCATCATAAGGTACACAATTTTTAAAAATGTTACAAATAACCATAAACTTGAGAAACATTTAGCAAGTTGATTATGTTTTAGATTCATGTCTTCCTTTTATCCCAGCAACCAGTCACAGTGATTTTTTTTTTAATTGGGTTGTTTTGATAAATGTTCCTTTCAGGCTCTGTTTTTCCTGAGAAATAGCCAAACATCTTATTTCCTCCATGAATGTTTATCTTAAAGTATATCCAATGATAGCTGAATGAGTTGTTAAACAAGTAGATAAATGAAATACCCAAAATAACCAAGAGAATATCAGGGTTTTAGTGCTAGTATAAATTAGAACAAATAATCTAAACTCTCATTTTAAACTATCTGAATTATCCCATGGCTTTGGGGTTAACACCAATTACATGTTCCCTGGCACACAGTGAAACAGGATATTACTTACTGGCACACTGGAGAAAAGTTATAGTTCCTGGGTGTCTTCCTAATGCCAAGCCCTATAATAGAACTTTTACATATGCTATCTCATCTTGTTCTAACAACTCCAAAATAGGCATACATTAATCTTATTTCTTTAATAGATAAGGCAGCTGGGGCTGAGAAGTTAAATGTTGCTCCCAAGCTAGGAGGTGGGAATAGTCTGATTTCAGACCCAAATTAATCTTATTCTTCAAGAATACTTACTCACTCTTCCCACTATTAATCTTTATTCAGTTCTTAGATGAGCTGTACCTTCCTCTAAGAAGTCTTCCCTGACCACTCTGGGATCTCCCAAGACCGCATTGGTTGCACAATCCCACCACAATGTTTTTTCCATACAACCGAGTAGGATCAAAGTGCTTGATTTGAATGACTGCCTAGATAGGATTCAAATGTCACCTTCACATTTGCTAAGTGTTTAAATTTGCAAAACTGACTAAGCTTCAGGCTTTTCACCTGTAAAATAGGAACAATATATGGTACCTGGGATACCAGGGATAGTGAACATAAATCCCTATCATCAACAACATCAGCAGTAGCAGCATCATATGCTATTCCACTTGTTACACTGTTATTTCACTGATTATACTGGGTTGCAATAGCCTCTTGGCTTTTCTGTACTCAGACTAGATTGTGAAATCATCCCTGGGACAGTAGCTACATCTTATTAGCATGATTTTCCCAGAGCCTAGTACAGTGCCTATGGCACTCAAAAAGTTCTGCTGTGGGAGAGAGAGAGAGGGAAGAACGGGGGAAAAGAAAGAAGAGAGGGATGGAGGGAGGAAGAAAGGAGGAAAGGGGAGAGGAAGAAAAATAAGAGACTGTCCGTTACATGGATGTTCTTGCTTTTCATTGGCACAGCCTTAATAAAGGTAAGAACTCTCATGTTTCTTGTGGTATTATTCACAACAGTCAAGATATGGAATCAACCTAAACTCCATCAACCAATGAATAGACAACGGAGATGTAATTTATATCTATCTGTATCTATATATCTATATCTATATCCATATCTCACAGCCGTGCAAAAGAAGGAAATAATCCTGCCAGTTGTGACAACATGGGTGAAACTTGAGGGCATTATGCTAAGTGAAAGAGGTCTGACAGAGAAAGACAAGGAACTACTGAATACTACATGATATCAATTAAATGTGCAATCTAAAAAACCTGAAATCATAGAAACAGAGCAGAGTAGTGGTTTACCAGGGTGGGAGGGCGAGGAACGCAGACTATTGGTCAAAAAGCGCAAACTTGCCATCGTAAGATAAAGAAGTTCTGGGGATCTGATGTACAGCATATGGTGGTTATAGTTAACGATACTGTATTATATACTTGAAAGTTGCTAAGAGAGATCTTAAATGTTCTCACCACAAAGAAGAAATTGTAATTGTTTGACAAGACAGAAGTGTTAGCTAAAGCTGCAGTGGTAATTATTTGCCATATACAAGCATATCAAATGGGCAGGTTTACACCTTAAACTTATACAAATATTCGGTTAAGCCTCTGCCTTCGGCTCAGGTCATGATCCCAGGGTCCTGGGATCGAGCCCCGCATCAGGCTCTCTGCTCAGCAGGGAGCCTGCTTCCTCCTCTCTCTCTCTCTGCCTGCCTCTCTGCCTACTTGTGATCTCTCTCTGTGTGTATCAAGTAAATAAATAAAATATTAAAAAAAAAACTTATACAAATGTTCTATGTCAACTATATCTAAATAAAATTGAAAAATAATTAGACATGAGAAGTATGCCGATGAAAATAAGCCACTACTTCCCTCAAATTATATTAGACAGTAAAGTTTGTTATGACATCATTAATGCCGAGTATGACCTAAAAACCTTAATCGCGGGACGCCTGGGTGGCTCAGTTGGTTAAGTCACTGCCTTCCGCTCAGGTCATGATCCCGGTGTCCTGGGATCGAGTCCCACATCGGGATCCTTGCTCAGCGGGAGCCTGCTTCTCCATCTGCCTCTGCCTGCCACTCTGTCTGCCTGTGCTCACTCTGACAAATAAATAAATAAAATATTTTTTAAAAAATAAAATAAAATAAAAAAATAAAAATAAAAACCTTAATCGCTAAATTGTGCCTGGGAGAGGTCAAAGCCCAGGCAGTCTCTTAACAAGTGAGCATTCTCCCTCCTTAGGAGAAGAGATAGCCACCCTTATCTCAAGACTGAGAGTCCCGTGCTAAATGGGAAGGGCCTCCCCGAAGTTTCAAAGCCACCCAAAGGACAGTAGCCCATTCTCAGCTGCCACCAACTCCCAACACCGCTCTGAAAGATGCCCCTGGCTCCTACTATCTCTTTAATGTGAAATAACCTAATTTTTGTATTTCAATAGAATTGACATAAAAACATCGTGTACGTTTAAAGAGTACCACGTGTTGATTTGGTATCTTTATATATTTCAGTAAGATTACCGCCTCAGCCTTAGGTAACACTCCTATCACATAAGATAATTATCACTTGTGTTTTGCTGTGACAACACTGAAGGTCTAGCTTTCCAGCGACTTTGAAGTATCTAACACAATATTGCTGACTATAATCACTATGCTGTCCATCAGATCTCTAGAACTTATTCATCTTCTAACTACAGTTGTGTACACTTTCATCAACATCTACCCAAGTCCCCCACCGCCCAGCCGCTGGTGACCAGCTTTCTACTCCGTTTCTATGTGTTTGGCTTCCCACTTTTTATTTTATCTATCTCATCCATATACAGTTGCATTTTGTCGCTTTTGGCTCCTAGCAGGCCAGTGCCTGTTTTTACTCTCCTGATGGAAAGAGCATGTTTGGATTTGTATTTACATATGCATATGGGTATATGTACGGGTATATGTGTATATGTATATGTATATGACTTGTACCTACTTGAAGTCCTGCATGCAAGTGAGGTCAAAATATCGAAGCAAGTATATTTAACTAATCCAGGGTAAACCAGTTTGGGCTCTTGTGGGCCATGGTAATAAGAGAGGATTCTTCATATTTTTCATATATTTCTTATAATAAAGTCAAAATCTCGGGTAAAAATGCAAATCAGGCAAAAGTAACCCCAGGAAAGAGAGATGAATACAAAGATGAACAGCCCTATTCATTTGTGATGCAAAAATCCATTATTAGGAGCAAATCTCCCTGGACAGCCTTGTGTGCATAATTCACCGAGCCCAACCATACTTAGGAAGTGATGGTTAAATATTGAAACTCTGATTGGAAGACAGCAGTGGCTTCCTGCTCTTTCCTGTAATTGCCTTGTCTGATTTTTCTCATGAACAATGTATCACCGGAATTTTTGACTATGATAGAGAGCACCCTCCTGAGAGTTCTGCCCTGAAGGCTAGGGCTCCAGCTTCTCAGGAGTTCTCTGATGGAGGACTTCAGACACATCCTCTGCACCTGTCATCTCCCATCCCTCGTCCAGCCCTAGGGTGGTGTGTGGAACTTAGGAGCCTCCGCAGAGCCTGCCGCCCTCCACCCTACTGCCTCTTGCACATTACAGCAGCCTAATGAGTTGAAGAGACAGAGCCAGCCCAGGCTTCCCATTACAATCACATTCCATTTTCTTCAAATAAACCCTACTCAGAACAAAAGCAGGGCCTTCTGGACACAGCCTTGGTTGTAGATGTTTAATCACAACATTTTGGTGGGACCCTGAATATTATGATGATTGCTTTCAAGCAATTTGGGATATCCATGCTTGGCTGATGATGTCACTGCGCACTGCTGCTGTGCTTTCTGCTCCGTGGCTTCACGCGGCATAGTTTACTGTGACTGTGACAGCATACTCTACAAATGCAAACAGATGTGTTTCCCATGACCTTAACCCTGACAAGGAAAGAGTTGTTTTATGTATTTCCCAGTTAACATTTTTGAGAGCTTCAAAATGCTGCCTCCTAAGGTCTCTCCCTACTTGAGCATTTTATACTTTTGACTATTTTAGGTATTTTAGGAATGTGATAACACTAATGAGACATTAGGGCAAGAACAATAATAAAAAGCCTACAGGCTCCAACTTTAAAAAAGTTTATTTTAAACTTGTTGGTTTCCCTTATGCTTCATTCCCCATTAACTGATTAAAGTGATAATAAAGAACTTTGAGGGGCATTACATTTTAACACAAAAATATTCAGGGGAAAAACATCCAGATGTCGGAATATAGATTGAAAATCTAGCGAGAGGAATTCATAGTATGTCATATCACAAGCAAGTGGGGATTGTCCTAAGAGAGTTGATTGATAAGATCAACTAAACCCATCCTGCCTCAAATGCCATAATCATCTCAAGGAACCATTTCCTCTTTTGGGTTTTGTTCTCCTAGGGCCTAAGGAAACAAAAAGAATTTTAGTAGCTGGGAGTGCCCCTTAGTTGTGCCTGCTTATTAATGCCTAGAGCTGTTTTTCCAATGTTTCCTTACTAGTGTTAGATAGTACGGAATGGCATGGACTTTGAAGTCAGATAGGTTTGAAATCAGAACATTTCCAAAATGTTGTTACAACTGATCTTTTAAAATTATAGTTTCTTATTTTGAAATGGTTTTTGGCTCACCAAAGATTTCTAGAAATAATACAGAGAAGTGTCGTGTATCTCACCCAGTTTCCCCTAATGATAATATCTTCCATAATCATAGTGCATTGTCAAAACCAAGAAGTGGACCTGGGTACAATACTATTCTACTATTCTCAAGTGCTGACCTTATTTAGATTTCACAAGTTCTGCCATGGACTCTTTTTGGGGTGTGTGTGTGTGTGTGTGTGTGTGTGTATAGTCTGTAACTGGTGTAACCATCACCATAGCCAGTATACAGAACTGTCCTATCACTGCAAAGAAATGCTTTGGGTTATACCTTAACATTATATCCTAGCCCCAAACCTAACTCCTGGCCACCACTCATCTATTCACCCTTAGAATTTTGTCTCCTCAAGAATATTATAGGGGTTCCTGGGTGGCTCAGCTTGTTACGCGGCTGCGTTCACCTTAGGTGATGGGGCCACATCAGACTGCCTGCTCGGCAGGAAGTCTGTTTCTCCTTCTCCTCCACCCCTCCACCCAACTCATGCTCTCTCTCTCTCTCTCATTCCAGTAAATAAAGAAAATCTTTAAAAAAAAAAAAAAAGAATATTATATAAATGGAAACAGACCATAGGTAACCCTTTGAGATTGGCTTCTTTCACTCAGCATAATTCTTTGAAATGCATCTAAATTGTGAATATGTGTCAATAGTTAATTTTATTGCTGAGTAGTTTAACGGTTTTATTGCAGTGTAGATTAACGGGTTTGCTTATCCATTCACCTGTTATAGGACATCTGGGTTGCTTCCAGTTTTTGACTGTTACAAAGAAAGCCACAATGAACATTTACATACTGGTTTTTGTATGAAGTAACTTTTTGCTTCTCTGAAATACATACCCATGACAGAAATCGCTGAGTCGTATGATATGTGTATATTCACCTTATAAGAAACTGATAAACCATTTTCTAAAGTGGCTAAACCATTTTACATTCCTCATCAGCACTCAGCACTATTGATATTTTTAATGTTTGTTATTTTATATGTGTGTAATATGTAACACATGCAGCTTTAATTTGCATTTCCCTAGAGACTTACGTGTTTATGATAATCAGTTGTCCTCTTTAGACTAGTGTCTATGCAAGTGTTTTACCCATATTCTAATTGGATTGTTTGTTTTCTTACTATTGAGTTTAGTGAGTTCTTTATTATTCTAAATACAAGTTCATTATGAGATAGTAATCTGAAAATCTGTGATTTTTTTTTTCATCCTTTTAGCAGGTATTTTACACAAAGCAAAAGATTTTCATTTTGATGAAGTCTGATTTACCTTTTTTTTTTTTTCTCATTAATGCAGGGCAGGGATGGAGATCAGGTTTCCTTGCACAGGCTCTGCCAGAGAGGTACACCTCCTCATTACTACAGGATAGGATTTGTTATGAAATGAATTGTGTCCCACCCCCCATCACAAAAAAATTCATGTATTGTTGCCCTAACTCCCCAGTGTGATTATATCTAAAGATAGGGCCTAGAAAGAGGTAATTAAGGATAAATGGGGTCTTAAAAGTAGGATCCTAAACTGATAGGACTAGTGTCGGTATAAGCAAAGGTAGAGACATCTTTGTCTCCAGGATGCACATGGAGGAAGGGTCACGTGAGGACACAGTGAGAAAGCAACCATCTGCAAGCTAGGAATCCAGATCTCATCAGAGACCAATCCAAAGGCACCCTGAACTCAGACTTCAGCCTCCAGAACCATGAGAAAATAATTTTCTGTTGTTTAAGTCACCCAGTCTGTGGTCTCCTGCTATGGCAGCCCAAGCTGACTAAGAGAGGGCTGGAAGTCAGAATGCCACCCACAGTTCTGCAGGGGAAGGTTCCCCCACTTCTTTACTGCAGAGAGTCTGGGCAACAGGGCTCTGCCCCATGGAGTCTACCCGGCATCTATTAGGATGAAGGAGGGACATGACTTGCCCATGGAATAAGCCCTGTAAGAAAGTACATATGGCTAAAGGTTTCTGATAAAGGATACTCTTCACAAAGAACTTCTCACATTCTTTTTCTAGAGAGCCCAGGCTCCTCCTGTGGCTATTTTTTAGTCTTCATGGGCTTCCAGTAGTAGGCTTCTGTAGTGCTAAGACCAAGACAAATAGTGAGCAAGAAAAAAAAAAAAAAAAAAAGAAAGAAAGAAAAGAAAAAACAGGGAATTTACTTCTAAGTAATTACTCAAGTCCTGAGGTTTCTAGCCAGCCCAACTTCTCTATTTTTCAGATTTATGTATTTTATCCAGGGGGGGTTGTTGTGATTAGTGGGAGGAGCAAAATGGAATTTTTCCTTCATCCTGCCCAGAACTAGAGACTACAACTGTTTTTTTAAAATTTTGTTCCATTTTGTTTTTAAGAAAATGAACTTAAAAATAAGATTTCAGGAACATAATAGCAGCATTCTCGGGGGTTAGAAGTTTTCTTGTTTGGGAGACATATTCAGGATTCAACTAAGTCCAATACAGAAAACACTGTGCTTGGAGGGCTCAGTTCTTGTCTCAGTTTCTGTGTAACCTTGGACAAATTGCCTCACCTGTCCATGTCTCAAGCTCCTCACCTCTCTAAGACACACTTGGACTTGATCTGGATTAGTAAATAGGTTTTCTCTCTTGAGCCAATCAAATGAAATAGGAAAGCTTTTTGAGATGTCCTTTAAGAACATGATTAGGCTTAGTGAGAAGCGACACTGTATTTTATTAAGAATTTCTGCCTTACACACAAGATAAGATAATAGTAGCATACCTTCTTTGATTTTTTATTCTTTGGACTAGAAGATCTTTCAGAACATTTCTAGTTCTAAAATTCTATAATTTTAATACAAAAGGGAAATTAACTTTAATATATGGATATTTTAAATGAAGGTAAAAGAGGTAAAAATTATCTTATGAGAAGGGAAGATAAAACATATTAGGAACATAGGATGAAATAATTGAAGGAAAAAATTTGTCTTAGGTTCCTGACAGCCACGGCAAAAAGGGAAAGTCATTGAAAGTCATTGCTTTTTTTTAGCCTCCTGTCCTACCTTCAGATGAACTTGTAAATTTTTTATATTCTCTTTTCTCTCTACAAATTTGGATGCTATAGAAAGTATATCTATCCTTTTAATTGCTATGCTTAGATTCAAAAAATACATTCTTTATAAGTGTTTCAAGAAGAGTGTAACATTATTCAGCATTAATACCTCTACGTTCCTCACAAACAAAACAGAGGTACCAACCTACTAAGTACCCAAGGAGGACTCCCCCCTATTTTCTATTATTCTTATTCAGAGATTTCTTTTCTTGTTTTGAATACTGTGCCACTTACTTTTTTCAGTTTCTCTGCTTAATTTTGTATCTTGTATTACAGTCTTCCTCTGAGTTAAAATATCTTCTTGCTAACATATATCCTTTAGAATTCTTTTAAAGATGGTTTGTGAGTAAAAAATTCTCTTGTTCTTACATGTGGGAAAATGTTTTTATTTCCGTGCAATAAGAATATAACACCACTAGCAGTGATCACAAGTTAGGATTGGCAACCAAACTCACATAACACAATATGGTTGAATCTATCATTATATTTATTTAGATTTATAGAAGGATAGAAGTCAGGAAAAACAGTATTTTTCCAATTGGGAAGCCCTAAATTTATGTATGTACACAGTTTCTTGTTTCTCCCCTTATCTACCCAGGATGTGTGCAACAGATAGGGATGACTTCAATATGTATGTGTGTTTTTTTTTTTTTTAAGATTTTATTTATTTGAGATAGAGAGTGTGTGTGGGAGAGAGAGAGAGAGAGAGCGAACACAAGCAGGGGGATGGGGTAGAGGGAAAAGAAGACTCCGTGCTGAGCAGGGAGCCCAATGCAGGACTCATCCCAGGACCGTGGGATCATGACCTGAGCTGAAGGCAAACACTTAACCAACTGAGGCACCCAGGCACCCTGGGATGAATTCAATATGTATGTGGTAAAACTTAGTACAGAGAAGACACAGCTTTAACCCATCAGTCTTTTATATTGTTCTTGTCCAAGGTTTATACTCCTACCTGTAGCAATCCCAGTCCAGGAGTACTCCTACCAAACCAAAATTTCACAGTAAATAAGACAAATTGTTGTTTTTACATGTAACAGTCCACATTTGTCTTATCTCAATACGTGTCCAAAGAAATGATACTGTGAGAAGGAAGAACAGAGATTTTCTTCCTAAGAAAGTCTTTTTATGTTTAGTTTCTGGGCCTAATCCCACAGGTGGTTTAGCCAGGCATAGAATTCTAGATTGAGACTGATTGAGAGTGAAGGTATTGCTCCATTGTTGACTAGTATCTATAGTTGTTGATGTGAAGTCCGCTGTCTGCCTGATGGTTTCTTCTTTCTTTCTTTCTTTCTTTCTTTCTTTCTTTATTTATTTCTTTTTTGTTAAGTAAGCTCCATGCCTAACGTGGAGCCCAACACAGGACTTGAACTCACAACTCTGAGATCAAGACCTGAGCTGAGATCAAGAGTCAGACTGAGCCACCCAGGTGCCCCAAGAATCAATTTCTCGCATAGATTTTATATTTTCTCCTTATTTTTAATTTCATAATAATGTTTCTAAATATTCATTTATTTTTATTTAACCTTCTTAGAATGCAGACTACATTTTTAATCTGAGGATTTATGTCTTCAACACTTAAGCCAATGTCTCTTCAACTGTTGGATCTCTACTCTTTCCTCTATTCTAATTTTTTGAAACTTCTATTGAGCTAAATTTTACCAGTTTATCCTTCAATTCTCCTAACCACTCTTTCATAAGTTCTTCAGTTCTAATTTATGATTTACTAATTCTCTCTTTGATCCTGTCTTTTATAAAATTTATATAGTCTTATTATCTAGAAACTCTAATAGCTCATTTCTAGATCTGCCTGTTATTGTTTTGTTTCTGCATATTTTTCTTATTCTTTATTATGAATTGTTTCCTTATTTTATCTTGTTGGTGAAAGTCTAAATAGCTTACCATAAAGTCTTTTGCAGATTATTCAGTTATTTTCATTTCATCTGAAAAAGGATTTAATTTATTTTTGTTGCTCTCTTTTCTTAGGATTTTTTTCTTTGTAAATTATGTAAATTAAATTAGAATTTCAGGTTTTCTTGAGTAAGAGGAAGTTTTGTCCACTATTTAGGGGTTTCTTCCTCCATCTATCTTCTCTCCTTCCTTTCCTTACTGGCTGTTTTTCAGTTGCCTCCACCCAATCCAGCTAGCCTCCCAAGATAAGATGAAATCTTACACTGATAATCAGGTATCCTGCCCTATAAGGGTAGGCTAATGTGGCAAGTAACATGACATTAGAGCTCTAGTTGCTGGTTAAGATCCTGGCTTCAAAGTTGTGTCTAGATCTTCCCTTCTTAGATATTCAGGTAGTAGTAGACAGAAGTTTGTTTGTTTGTCTTAAGTTTTCTTTCATGGCATTGTACCCCATATCATGCCCTAATTTCAAACAACTATCCCAGGTCTGATCCCCACTTACATGGCACCTTTAGACCCTGTCACCCCATAGGAACTGAACTCTAGTTGTCTCTGCCTCCTTACAGTGCCAGAGCCTAGTAGACCCTCAGCTACTGCCCCATTTATTGCTTTGTATTTCTGTTCACTTTCTGGTCCAAAGAAACATTTATTTTGTTCTTTAGAGTGTTGTTATCTTTTAAATGTTTCTTTTTTATTGTTTTTTCTATAATAACTGTTACCCAAAGAAGGGGTAGTTTAAATGTTGAAACTTTGTCTTGAAGAGAATTATAATAGATTTCATTACCCAATATAAAAAGTATTCCACTTCTTTAGAAACATTCTTTTGAAGATACATTTAGTAAGATAATGGAAAAATACTTCAGAGGTGGTTCTTCTGAAGTAGACATTTCTTTACCATTCCTGCATAAAACCAGATAGCATGTTACTTAAATGTCATTCAATGATGACATTTCTAATGGAATTAGAGCTGTAGTCTAAATAAATTTTTAAACTTGGTTTAAGGTTAAAATGTAGAGACTGAATGGTTAGCTTCAAATATCTCTCAAATATCACTCTTCTCAGCTAAGCTTTTTGACAGGGCTGAATTTCAGTCAGTCCAAGATTGAGCTCTTTAGAGGAAGTGAAGACATTGTGTTGATTGAAAAGAGATCCATATGCTTTAGGCATATGTTTTAGACTGTCAGGTGGCAAGGCTGACATTCTGTTATAAAAATTCAGGAGTCTGACTTGTATTCTCACCCCAGCAGAAGGCCTTCTCACCCCCCAAAGTGAGCCATAGCAATGCCTGTGAAAAAGCTAAACTTTTTATTTAAAAAGAGCTTCAAATCCTCTCAAAGTCTTGGTAGAAACCTGACTTGAGGTTTTCCATAGCACAGGAGGAATTTTCTAGGACCCAGAAGGAAAATATTGATAAAATAAGACCTTAGTTCAGAGGAACTTTTAAAAAGAAGGAACACACATGTCCTTTTTATTCAAAGTTGAATTCAACAAGGAACCTTCATGTGCCCATCTCATAATCAGTTCTGAGGATCAGAGCAATGATGGTCAGTTGGTTCCTATCTTTGAAGGATTAGGCCATAACAAGATTAGAGACAGAGAGAGGAACCAGAAAATGACTAGCCATCATGAGGCATAAAAAGGCCAAACTCAGGCAATAAGAATGTAGAAGAGATAAGGAAGGTTTAAAATGTATTTAGGAAACAGAATTCTGATCTATTATAGAATAAGTATGCAAGAAGACTTTATAATTCCAGAATGATGCTTACATCTTTTGCTTATTTGACAGAGGTGATTGATAGGGCCATTAATCAGCACAAATAATATGTGAAGAAGAGAAGGAAAAGGAGCATTACAGCAAAGAGTTTAGCTGTTAGCTTGGACTTTAAGTGTTTGGGAGACCTTCAGATGGAAGAATCTAGTGAGCAGAGTATATACAGTAGATTTCAGGACAGAAACTATAAATTTGGGAGCCATAAACATATAGGAATACAGAATGAACAGAGAAAAAACTCCTGGGAAAGTACGAGAAAGTTATCACTTTTCAATCCATGAAAAATTTCTCAACCACTTCTTTCCCTCCCATCCAAGTACTAACCAGGCCCGACCCTGCTTAGCTTCTGAGATCAGACAAGATCGGGCGCGTTCAGGGTAGTATGGCCGCAGACAAACCACTTCTTTCCCTTTGTTATATCTTGAAGAGGGGCTCAGCATGTCTCAACTGCTGACAAGTAACCTGAAAAGTTGGACTTGGAATTAGATTCATTCTCTGAAATATATAAAGTGCTAGCAAAAAGCTCAGTCTGAGAGGGAGAGAGAGAGGACAGATTCCCACAGAGGTTCCAGTCCATGATATCAAAGGAGAATGCAAATCTAAGTAAGCAGTATCTCTCATATGTGGACAAAAAAAAAAAAAAAAAAAAAAAAAAAACAAGAGAGAGAGAGACATGGAGTGCAAGAGGTTCTCCAGCTGCTTCACAGAGGCCAACAGAAGGTAGCTGGGCCCCAGGGATCAGGCAGAAGTAGGAGAGTAGGTTAGGAGAAGACTCAGACAGTTAGGAGCACCAGCAATGGAGAGATTCCAGAAACAAGGCAGATGATGTATCATCAGAACTATAGTACTTAGAGCTTGAGGGCTAGATCTCAGAGAAGAGGTATTAAAATGCCTAATGACACAGGGGCACCTGTGACTCAGTTAGGCAACTGCCTTTGGCTCATGTCATGATCCCAGGGTCCTGGGATGGAGTCCTATGTCAGGTTCTCTGCTCAGAAGGGAGTCTGCTTCTCCTCCCTCTGCCCCTTCCCCAGGCTTGTGTATGCTCTCTCTCAATCTCTCTCTTTCAAATAAAGAAATAAAATCTTAAAAGAAAAAAAAACCTGAAAAACTACTTCTTAAATAGTATTCAAATCTATGATCACTTTCCCTTTTTACTCCTGCTTTGGTTCAGACCACCATCGTCCCTTGCTTAAATTATTGAAATAGCCTTTTACTGGATTATTCTGTCTCCAGTTTTGCTCTCTTCTCCTGAGTCCACTCTTATCACTACAACTAGAGTGACCCATTAAAACTATAAACCTGATCATATCACACCCACCTTCCATTTTAAAACCTTCCCCTGTAACCTTCTTTCTCAAAAGATAAAGTCTGAATCCTTCATGTAACTTTAAGTTTTCTTATGAACTGGTCCCCACTCACTTCCATAATTTTGTTTCTCATCACATGCTGTCTGGTATTTCATGGTCCAGGCATACTAAATTATGAGCAGTGCTCTAAACTCTCTCTTTTCCAGATCTTGGCAAACTGGTGTTTTCCCTGCCTAGACTACTTCTCAATGTCCTCATTTGGGGATGCATGTTCTCCTGCATCTCAGCCAAGATATCACTTCCATATAAACCAGAGGGAGTTGAGTATGCAACAGGCTCCCAGAGCATCACACATATTCTGTCATACATTGTCCTGCCATGTTGTAATTCCCTCTGTCTAGCTCCTCCTCTACAACTTCCAGGACAGCAAGGACCCTCCTAGTTATCATTTCATCCTCAGCACTCACCCTGGTTTCTTGAAAATGGTCAATGGCTATTTGTTGACTGAATACTTCATTTTCCCACTGAACTACAAAACCATAGGCTGTGGATGGGAAGGTATCTTTTCCATTATAGCTGATGTAGTACAGTGACTGAGGTGGACCTAGGAGGGTAACAGTTAGAAACCCCAGTTTAAGAGAAAGGAGGACTTTCAAAACCCTGATATCTTTGTATCCCGTTCTTTACTGTTTAAGCATCAGAAAAAATAAGTTTGTGTCTGCTTAGAGTGGACTTATGTAATTGTGAATGTGGGACCTCTCTTTTCTAGCTTGTATTGTGTGGGATTGGCACCATATTCAAACTCTAAGGTTGGCCCTTGACCTCCAACATGGTCAATTAGAATATGCTATTCCTGATGCTCCGTTAATGTTCACATGACTTTAAGTGGGCCATTGGGAATCTTTCACAGGATTTTTGCTGGAGCAAAAATGAAGTCTTCCTGGAGATAGTTTAAATTAGCACAAAGAAGACTACAATTTTGATCTACCTAAAATGTCGAGTAATAGAAGACTTGTGAAATTAAAAAAAAGAAAAAAAAACATTAAAAATAATGATCTCTCTGATTGTTCAGTGAATAAAGTTACATATTTTGATGCACAAAACTGTAGTACATAGATGTATATGTGTATTTATAATTCAAATTATGTTTAGGTAGATAGAGTTCGGTAATAGATAGAGAAACTATTAACAGGATTATATTTATACTATTTCTGACTTATACATAGAGTACATATAACAAAGTTACCAGAGATAAGACTGAAGAGCACAGTTTTTAGAAAAATTATCCCTGTATTTTTAGGGCATGATGGTTAAATGGGAGTTCATAAGCAAGACCATTACTTAGCAGTGCGCAATATCATTTCTCCCCTGAGGGGCATGATGTTTTCACTAGGCAGAAGTTAATCTCTAGGCAGGAAATATGGCAGGTCTACGAACTGGATGAAGGGTGGACAAACTTTTTCTGTAAAGATCCTGAGAGTAAATATTTTTGGCTCTGCAGGCCGTACTCCCTCTGTCACAGCCTCTCAGTTCTGCCACTGTAGTGCGAAAGCAGTCACAGACAATATGTAAATAAGTGAGTGTGGCTGTGATCCAGCAACATTTTATTTACAAAAACAGATGGACAATGGATTTGGCCCCTGAGTCATGGGTTGCTGACGCCTGGACTATGGGATAAAAGCCTTTCTCTCTGCGAGACCAGTTGGACGGGAATCCTATGTGTGGAGACACTCGGAGGAGCTCCACTGCTGAGCGTACGCTGTCCCTGTACAGGAAGAAGGCCAGATTCTGTGGCTGCACAAGTGCAGAATATGCTGGCTAGAGGGAAAGTCAAGCTTAGGGAGGTGATAGGGCCACTCTCCAGCTGTAGGAGGTTATGCTAGTCTTCTACTACCAGAAAAAAGCGAACTATTTGTGTCCAACCATAGCAGTGCTGATGACCAGTGGGAGACATGAGTGGTGAGAACGCATAAAGATAGTGGTGGGGTCACAGAAGGTGGTAATGAACAAAGATGGGCTCAGAAGAGCAGGAAACCATGAGAGAAGCAGGGCAGGAGCAACAGTACAATGATTAAGATGAAAAGCTCAAGTAGGAAGAACCCCAGAGACCTGTCCTGTGCCCATGGAAACGGTCAGAAATAGCTGGATGACACTTTGAGTGAGCCAGCTTTCAAGCCCTAGCAATTTGTAGAGCAAAAAGATTTGCAATTCTATTTGTTGTCACTAGCTAATGAGGCCAGAGACATAGGGGTTATTTACATAATAGCCAAAAGCTTCTAGGAATTCAGGAGTACTTGGAATTGAATTGAGTTTTAGTCATCACAACAACATCTATATTCATTTGGAAAATAGTAGTAGTATATGAAAAGGCAAAGCATGTTTTTTATTCAGACTGAGATTGGCATGCAAACGGATTTACAATAATTCCATCTCCCCCCTCGACTCCCCACCCCACCACCAGGGGTCCAAAGGTTGGTGCCATTGCATGGAACAAAAACCCAAGGAAGAGAGTGTGCTGATGCTATTTAGAAAGGAACCTGCAGATCCAGCTGAAGAAGGAGAAAACAAGCCCTCAGTGCCCTTCGTGGTCTGCTCCTGCTGCACATTTCACCTCATCCGATAGCAATACCCAGGTAACTTTCCTTGGTCTGGCCTTATCGGCCTGATTTTGGTTCTCAGGAAGCACCTTTTCCTCTCCTTCCTCAGGGCCTTCCTTCTGCTTGGAACACTCCTCCTTACCCCACTTTCCCCTTTGCTTCATACCTTCCTAGACATCCTCCAGACCAGGAAATGCCATGTTCTGTTCCAGTGGCGTTATGGTGTAGAGAGACAACCCTGGTCTGTAGGTTGGGAGAATTGTTTCTAGTCCTCGATCAACTTCTGTCTAGCTGTGTATTTTGGGTTACTTCTATTCTCTCTGAAAGCTAATTTACTTGTTAGGAAAACGGCTAAAAATGTCACCTGTACCTAGCCCAAAGAGCAGCCAGAGAATTCTAGGAGAAACAGTGAAGAGCGCTTTGAAGAGCAGAAAGCACTATATTTGGAAACCTCCACAAGGACCTTTCTAGCGCTTGGCCCAAAGCTCCCTCTCAGACTGCTCCTCACGTGCTCTTTTCCTCTCTACAGTAGATTTCAGCTTGCTTTCCTCTCCTGTGATAACTGACACTGATGAGGTATAGAAACAGAAAAACGTTCAGATTTAACCTGAAAGGCTAACCTAAAGCTTGCATACTTCTGATAAGGACCAAATACGGGGCTGGTTGCTTTATTTTTTTTTAAGGATTTTATTTATTTATTTGACAGACAGAGATCACAAGTAGGCAGAGAGGCAGGCAGAGAGAGAGGGGGAAGCAGGCTCCCCGCTGAGCAGAGAGCCCGATGTGAGGCTCGATCCCAGGACCCTGGGATCATGACCTGAGCCCAAGGAAGAGCCTTTAGCCCACTGAGCCACCCAGGCGCCCCGGTTGCTTCATTTTTAAAGGGTCTCGTGACTGCCTGCATATCTCACTGATAGTTAATATCAAACTGAATGATAAGCACCAGAGAAATGCTGTGAAAATTGGCTCTACCAGTAGAAATTCAAAGAAGACATTTATGATCTAATACTCCCTGTACATCCTCTGCTTCTTGAGCACTAAGCATGTATACAGCCAAAATGAGGCTTTTTCTGCCCATGGGTCCTGTTCCCAGGCTATCTGAATATACTTACTCGGTTTCATCATACAATGTCTCAACCATTCTTTCTTGACCGCTGTGCTCGACCACCCCACAACCCCACAATCCCACCACTCACATTATCCCAAGGCTGATGGCTCTCCCTACACATGATCATATTTAATGACCCAAAACACACAAGTGGTTTGACTACTAATTACATCCAGGAAGCAGAAATAGCAAACTTGGTGCTATTAGTCACAGAGCTGTGGATTTTTATATTTTACCAACCTGCATTTCATTTCAGAGTGACTGAAACATCCGGTACCTCTGTCTTCTAGTTTTCTTCTCAAAGATGAAGCTCACAAAACCTCCTTTTTTTTTTTTAAAGATTTTATTTTTAACTAATCTCTACACCCAACATGGGGCTTGAACTTACAACCCTGAGATCCAGAGTCACATGCTCCACCAACTGCATCAAACTTCCTTCTCCTTTTGACTCTGATATTAGCAAAATCCCTGAGAACTCTTCCTTGAGGGTGCTCTTCTTCCTCAATTGAGAATGTCATCCAAGAAGAGAGGTTATCCCCTTTTCTTAGGTATCGTTTGCCCCCTGGACGTCTCTAGCCTGGGTGATTCCATGGAGCCTTGAGCCACGTGGGAATGACAGGAAAGAATAGAGAAAATACATTGCTCATGTGCTGGCAGTCCCTGTGCCAATACCCACATGCATGTTGCTAAACGAACACAGTGCTCTTTCCAGCTGATCCCAGCCCGAACTCAAAGAGTTCTATTCAGGCCAATGCTCTAGACAGCTTTCATCAATCAAGAGCAGGCAAGTGAGATAAAGCCAATTAGTTGTAAATACCACTAAGGCAGAACCTTTCTCCCAAAGTTCGGTCTTAAAGTACTCGAGCAACCTTTTCTATAAAGCCTTCTGTTGTGCCAGAATTGGAAAGTGGCCTTTGCTTTGTAATTTATATGTACTCTGGCTCCCAGTGATGGTATTCAGTTCATATTAGTAGACTGCTCTAAGAAAACATTACTAAATGGAGCAATTCTGCTTTGGGTAAAAAGTTTTAGGCTGAAATTGTCTTTATGAGATGATTTGGTTCTTTCTCTAAAACAGTTCTGCATTTTATTTTCTATGTTTGCTCTTTAGGCGCTAAGAACCAAGGTTTTTGCAGCCACCATTGGGGCCCACACAAATCCTTTCCCATCTTCTTTCTTGCTGGCAGAATCACATTTCACTTGGTATTCCTGGGGGCTTTACTCACCCCTTTGGTCTGTGTGTCCTTTCTGTCTGCTTGGTGCCATGCTTTATTTGATGTTGAATATTTTGAATATCACACTCTAGTTTTCCGCCCTCTGTGTGGTCCTGTGCTCAAGAAAAGGGCTCCTTCTCACTGCCAGGAGTGAACTGCTGTTTTTCTAAGCCAAAGTGACCTCATCCCCTTGCCAGTGATTGGTTTAAGCATTCGCATGTAGCCCCATGTAGTATGTCTAGTGGGAAATTCTGGGAAAATGTCTTTAGTATTAGAAAGAGAAGTCCAAAGGGCTTCACAATAAAGTTGACAGATTAAATACGTGTATTCCCTGCTGGTCCTTTCCAAAGCCCCACTAAAAAGATAGTAAACAAAAATTCCTCCAAGGCATAGATCTGTAAGAACAAAGAAACTAAGAGAGGAAAGAAGACCAAAATTTTTAAAGCTAAAATGTTTAAATGTAGAAACTGATTTAGCAGACCCAAAGAAGCTGAATCCTAAGCCATCAGTGCAGAAGCCTGAGAAAAAAATCTAATTTCACAAGACTGCCCCAAAGTATCAGAAATTCTGGGGACAAGAGTAAAAACCAGGCTGAAAACAAAAGGATTTTTTTTTTTTATTCTGTTAAAAAAAAAAAAAAAAAGACATCTGCAAATCCCCTCTGTGCATCTGGTAATTTCTCGCCCCACCCCCACTGAGAGGTGACCATGGAAAAGGGAAGAGAAAATCTCTTAAGGATCACCAAGCAAGAGGCACCTGGGTGGCTCAGTGGGTTAAAGCCTCTGCCTTCAGCTCATTTCATAATCTCAGGGTCCGGGGATCGGGATCGAGCCCAGCATTGGGCTCTCCGCTCAGCAGGGAGCCTGCTTCCTCCTCTCTCTCTGCCTGCCTCCTGCCTACTCGTGATGTCTGTCTGTCAAATAAATAAATAAAATCTCTAAAAAAAAAAAAAAGGATCACCAAGCAAAGCTGAAGACAGGGTGGCTGGATTGAAAACAAGGAGACTGAGTGAAATGTCACACACTCGCACCTGTTCCATCAGGTGGGTCCCCAAAATGCTGACACTCAGGATTATACATTTTGAGACAGGAGACTGGAGGATTCTTTTTTGGATAATCTGTCCACCTGAGGGGAAAAAAAACCGACAATCATGTCATCAAGGATTCCTTCAGGCAATCTACCCCATCTGAACACACAGCAGGGCAGCTCACAGTTGACAAGGCCCAAGCATATACAAAGTGTTTGCAGTTAGCTTTTTCGTGGTCCACTCTCCAGTAAGATGAGACTGCAAAGGATCATCAGGCATTTGAGAAAAGCTCTGACAGGAAGGGCAGAGTCCAGGCAAATACAGAAAAACAATTTGGAAGATACAGCTATGACACAGGGAGAAAAAAAATCATTGATGTCTTCAGAGAGATAAGAGTAAATTTTGCATCTATAAAACAAGAACAAGATGGGGTTTGGGGTTTTGTTTTTTGTTTGTTTGTTTGTTTTTCATTTTTACCAAAGAGGTTAAGGAAGATAATCAAAGAACAGGAAAGATCTTTTGAAAATTAAAAATAAGAGAAGTGAGAAATTTCACTGAAAGGGTTAGATGGTAAAGCTAAGGAAATCTTCCTAAAAATAGAGCAAGAAGTAAAAAAAAAAAAATATGAAGAAGCAGCAGTTAGAGCAAAAATACTGGAAAACAAAAAGAAAACCTATGGCAGTAGATATAATGAAAGAATATTTTTTTTTAAAAAAACCCGCACTTAATGTGGTAAGTTTCCAGACCGAAGGGTTTTACTGAGTGCCAAACAATTTAAAAAAAAAAAAAAAGGTTCACACTAACACACCAAGGCACATCATTATGAAATTTTAAAACACCGGGGACAAAAGAAGTCTATTTATAGAGGTGAGGAAAAAAATCAATTACATACTCAGGATCAAGAATCAGAATGACATTGGACTTCTCTACAGTGACACATTGTAGAGCAATGCCTTCTATCCTGTGAGTGAAAATTACTTCCAAACCATAGTCTGCACTCGGCCAAACTATCAATCAACTATTAGGATAAAATTAAGATGCTTCAACTCTTTGATGTCCCCAAAATTAATTTCCCATGCACCCCTTCTCAGAAATCTGCTGGAAAATGTATTCCATTAAAAGAAGGGAATGAACCAGGAAAAGCAAAGATAAGAAATCTGGAAAGAAGGGATTCCACACAACAAACAGACCAGAAAACTCTGGAAGATGGAGAGAGACCTCAGGGTACCCACTGTGTTGACACTGGCACAGGTTAAGAGGTTGCAGGAGATACATCTCTGAGAAAATAAGGTTGATAAATGAAGCTCCTAAAGGTGTCTGGCATCCCTGAGGGAGTTGCCTTGGTCAAAAGTCAAAGCATTGAGTATAGACCACACTGGTCTCCAGACTTTGCATTATGTGAGATAATAAATGCCCTCCAGTTTAAATTGCTTTCACTTGAGTTTTCTGTTCCTTGTGGGAAAAAAAATCATCCAACTGATACAGAGAGAGGAAAGGGTAGGGTGCTTGACACCAGTCTGGAAAGCCATCACCAATTTAGGCAGCTCCCTCATTAGGTCACAAGAACATTCGACTAGCTTTCTCTCTCTTGTTATCTATTCAACCTTCTCTCTTCAGCCACTGTTTCCTCTCCTTACTCATTCATCTCCTACTTTGAAGCTAATGGCCAGTCACAACCCTCCTCTATGCCGGAACTGCTTTTCATCTACCGCTCCCATTGTTAAAATACATATTCTCTAGTGATATCTTGAAAAAGTAAATAGGATAGGTCCAGCTCATATTTTAATGTCAGGCCACATGGTGTCTCTGATGTTTCTTGCTGATTTCCTGTGGTTACAATTCCCATTCCTGGTCCTCCCGGGAAGGTGGTGGGGAGAAGCAAAGAGGCACTGGGGTCAGGATGGTATAAGCCCAGCGCCTTCTGGTGAGATCCACCGACCACCTCATCAGAAGATTCCTGAGAGTAGGAAGGGGATATGCCTTAGAATGGGCTATGGAGTAGACTGACTTAACCAGTTTCAAATAACTGGTTGCCTTTTTGAAACACCAAAAAAAAAAAAAAAAAAAAAATAAGAGAGAGAGAGAGAGAGAGAAAGAGAATACATAAACTCCTTTAATGGCTCATTCCTTCTATACTACCTCACGAGAAAGGCATTTTAAAGCCTAAACCACAGCTTCCTGCTACAATCATTTTCTCTTGTGGCCTCATTGGAAATGAGATACAGCAGCTTCTCACCACTGCTATAGTATCCATTCTGGAAATATTATACCCCTGGGGTAGTCTCATCTCTAGGGAAAAGAGATCCCATTTTTTTACATTGCCATTTTAAGGACTACAAAAAAAATCTCATTCATCACATTTATAAAAGTTATCTTCACAAAATGAATGTGTTGATCAGTTTTTGTTCAACAGTAATGAAGATATTATGCAAATACCAAAGTCAATATTTTAAATTATGGCATTTTTATTCATGGACTATGCACTGAATACAATTTAAACATGCAAATCTTTTGTCCTTCCATTGATCACAAACTACACAGTCATTTTCTGTAGAGAGCCAGAAATTCATGATGAGTGAAACAATAATATGTAGATATGCATATAGACTCATAGTCCAATATGGAGATATATATGTAGACAAAACTAATATGCCTTTAAGTTCATATCAACTTTGTGATAGCTTGATGCATGTATATCTATAACCACAAAATGTTATTCTACCTTATGTAGGGAATACATAGGGAAGCTTGTGTATATATGTGTAAATAAATATGTTGAGAGAGGGAGAGAAAGCAAGTGATATCTTTCAAAACAGGTATCAATCTATTCTAAAGAAACATTAACATAATAATGTATCTTTAGTGTATATGTGAATAAACCTTCAATGTTAACTCTGTGGCAGCCCAGCAAAAATATAATATTGGCCTGGCAGTGGGGTCATGGCAGATTCATCAAGGCTTATTCCAATGTAAGGCCTTTCTCTTTAGTAGCCTATGCATGTCCAATCACGGTCAGTAAAAGCTCTGTTTACTGAGTACTTACCAAATGCAAGAAATAGTGCTAAGGGTTTTTACTCTCATCTAATTGAAGGAAAAATAGAGGAAGCGGTCTACATTAAATTTATCAAATCTGGATCAAATCTTCCTTTGTGTTCTTCTCATATTTGGCCCTTCCTCTCCATCTGAGTTGTTATCACCCTAGGGAGACCCAGTCATCCCATACCCGAGGTTAGCAATTGCTTTGTTTGTCAGTTGGCTCCCCTCTAGACCTTTCCCCTGCCACTTCCTCCTTTCCTACAGTGAAAATTTCATGGGATCTTCTTCCATTAGCCTGTATGTATTTAGGAGCAGACATTGTCTTCCTCCCATAATTCTCCCCAGTTTTGTCATAAGAAATACCATCCTATGGGAGGGCCAGACAGAAAATGGTGAGAGATCATTGGCTTAGCAAAGTTCAAATCCACCTTTCCCACTTTGGTATTTTTGGATAAACTGGTGTGTACCTTTACCGTCTGGGAAATTACCCAAGTAAGTAGATGATCTCCGGAATCATCTGCAGCAGTCATATTCTGCACACTCCAAAGCTCAACCAGTTTCAGCTCACAGGAATGACAGTGGCTATACAGAGGTTAGACTCTGGAAGTTATCGGTGACTCCTCAAGGTAACAGAACAGGCTCACTCCTTCTGAATGCACCTTTCCTTCACAGACAGGAGCCCTGGGAACTTTCTGGTTCCATTGGTTGGGAACAACTTACACAAAACAACTAAGAAACATATACAAGAAAGTGAGAATATTTTCTTTCTTCTTTCTGCTTAGCCCACAGAGTGACTAAGATCAGCCACACTCATGTCCTCCTCTCACACAGGACAATGATATATCCTCTAACAGAAGTCTTGAATGCATCCTTCGATTCTAAGCTGATCTGAAATCCAGTTTGGGAGAAGGAAATATGCTCACATTTATTTATGATTGTTTACATGGATTGTCCAATCAACTAAGATTATTGTGTTCTCCCAATCTAATGTTGAAAGACATTTTATTGGGAAGTGTTCATCCTATACCACCATTATCAGAAAAGTCCAGTTCTTCCACAAGACATATAGACTACATGTTTTAAAGCTGATGAAATTTACAAATTTGCCAGTCCACCACCTTGTCTAGTCCACCACCTCCTTAACTACAGAGATTGATTTAACTTCCAGGGGCGGAGGATTGAGAGGAAGAAGAAACCTCATGCAAAGCTCAGAACAGCTGTTCCTAATTAGAAAACACTGAGGAAGAAAACAACCTATTAGTTCAGAACAACTGCTAAAACCAATCATAGAGCCTAAAACCCCATCTTCCTCTGTCTTTGCCAAATGAAGCCAGTTGTTCTGGACTTTCTTCCCAAGTCAGTCATACATTGTATAAGGACTTGACCATTGTTATTTTTACAGAGAAGTCAAAGGTGTTCCTGTAAGGCTCTTTAACCTGTTTACACAGGTAGTTTACGTAAAATGATGGTCGTAATTACTTTTTTTTTTTTTTTGGTGGCCAATACTTTAAATATATCAAATGAGCAGCTCTATAGAGTAATGTTTCAGATGTTTAGATTTCTATAGCTGCTTTTAATCTAATAACATTTTTCCCATTATAAAAATAATTCATGCAAAAAAATTCATGCATAGTATAAAAATCCAGAAAATAATATTAGATATTATTTGATATCATATTTATGATATTTAAATATCAAAATCATAAAATATTTACTGTTTTGGAATATATTCCTCTAGTCTTTTTTTCTATTTATATAGTTGTTGTATTTTTTTTTAAGATTTTATTTATTTATTTGAGAGAGAGACAGTGAGAGAGAGCATGAGCGAGGAGAAGGTCAGAGAGAGAAGCAGACTCCCCATGGAGCTGGGAGCCCTATGCGGGACTCGATGCCAGGACTCCGGGATCATGACCTGAGACGAAGGCAGTCATCCAACCAACTGAGCCAACCAGGCGTCCCTGTTGTATTTTTTTTTTTTAACAAAGGAGTATATCTCAAAATTATTATATAACATCCTTCTCTCTCTTAATAAATTGCATGCATGGTATATATATTAGGTAATTCTTTCACAGCATTATTTTTAATGGCTACAAAATAGTTCCTTAAATGGTTGCACCTCAATTCTTTTATCTTAATTACACTTCAGTTAAAAAATCCTGTTACCATGCATTTAGATTATTTTTCATTTTTACTATTAAAAAATTATTGCAATGCATCATGGTTGATATACTTGGGGGTGCATCTATGACCATTTCCTCTTGCTCTCTTCCTCAGCATAGATGTGCAGGGTCAGAGTTAGCAAAATGTTAATACTCTAAAGGTTATTCATGGAAGGTTCATTAAGCCAAGAATTTCATTATAAGAGAAAGAAATGTTGTGCCAACTCTATTTTTTAAAATCTTAGATTCTTTTAGAGTAAATGAAAGGAAATTACTTCTGGAGAGTCTAATTTAAATGCTCTGGAGTGGAGCCCAGGCCAGTCACATACATTTTTTTTTTTTTTTTAAAGTTCTGTAGCTGATTACAGTCCAGCTAGGGTTGGGGACCACTGGGACTCGTTAGTGAGCTTCCTTGTCTACCCAGGAATTTTACTTCCAGGGAAGAAGTAACTGAATTACAATCCCATAAACAAATTAAAAAAAAAAAATAATGACTGGAACAGAAACTTTTTTGAGAGCTGCAACTGTGAATCCTCACAAATGAATTTTATAGAGTATCTTCTGTTGGTGTGCATCTGTAAAGTGCATACAGGCTAAATATCTAAGTTAAAGCAATGATTGATGAAAGGAATCAACTTGTACTTCCTGCCCCATCGCATCTTTACTGTAGAGTCCACAAGTAAATCTGCAACAAACAAATGAAGCAGGCATTTTTCACCACTGTTTTGTCATCTTTATTTAATCATTTTTTTAAAAAGGAATGGATGACTAAAAAGCACTGGAAACACGGTCTCCAACATCCTAAATTCTCAGGGGCAGGAAGATGAGAGATCCTACTACTTCCTCTTTCTTAAGTAATCTCTCAGAACATTATAATCCCCTCATCATCCTAGAGAAATTCAATCAGCAGCTTACTCATGCTGCTCTCTGTTTCTAGGACCCTTTTGTTTCAATAACTGTCTTTCTCTGTCCTTCCTGCCTCCCAGCCCCCCCACCCCTGCCACACTGGCCCAGTCTGCTGTGGACACTGATGCCACTTGACAATTATGCCTCTCCTCCTCTCCCCAACCTCCTAGTATAATGTGCCTTTCCATTTATATCTTTAGTATTGTCTCATCAGGTGTCCCAGTTGAGCTCAGTCCTCCGCATTCAACTGTAAATATCTCTACAGTTCCCATGGAAGGACCAGGTCATACCAACTTAAACCACGTAAAGATCAGCTTACAAGAGACAGTAACTATTTATGTCCAAAAATGTTGGCTTGTATTGTCTTTGGCTATTTCCTACAGAATGGAGCTACACACCTAATTAATAAAAGTAATGCCTAGCATTTATTAAACATTTCATTTACTAAGCCTGGCACTATAGGAAGTACATAATATGTATTCACTTCAGCACTAACACTAACCTATTTTTCAGAAAAGGAAATTGAGATTTAGAGGGGTCAAGGCACCAGTTATACCACTGGTAGGTAACCAAATGGATTCAAGCAGAGATCACCATCTAACTTCAATACTCACATGCTTGTTTATTATGTTCCTAAATTTAGTCTCTCATTGAAGACCATCCATTCTCCCCTCTAATTTATCTTCTAGGCAAACTTCAGCCAAATTGTCCTACTCCCTGTTCCCGACAAACATCATGTGGAATTATGGCAACGGAAAAATCTCTTTCACTAAACTACAGAAACTTTCAGAGTTTTACTAGAGAATTCTAGAAGGATAGTGTCCAATATCTGTTCTTATATATCTACCCACCCCAGTATTTTTATGCCGGAGGTCTTGCTTTGTTTCCAAATGCACTCCGTTTCCTTGTACCTCTTCTTTCTGTTTATACTAAGTGGACACATTTCTCAAGACCACACACATGCCATCTGCACAACTGATTTGCAGCCCATTTACCACCAGGGAAGGAAACTCCCTTTTCCCCATAATTTCTGGTTCACCCAATGACACAAATGCAGTTAGAAAGGGACCAAACGTGAGAGTGTGTGTATTGCTATATGTGAGCAACACTTGTGGTGGAGAGTAGCTTTGTGTTAACAGGAAAATTGGGGAACTAGCAACATGTTTCATCGTTTTTGGATTTATATCTAAGTATTTAATTCTTTGGAGCTACTGTAATTTTTAAAATTTTATCATTGCTAGTATAAAGAAATACATTTGGTTCTTGTATGTTGACCTTGTATCTTTCAACCTTATTAAACTCACTAGTTTAAAAGTTCTGTCATGGATTCCTTGAGATTTTTTTGCATGGATAGTCATGTCATCTGAAAATATGATTGCCTTTTATTTCTTTTTCTTACCTTATTATATAGGCTAGAACATCCAATACAATGTTGAGTGGTGAGAGTGAATATCCTTGCCTTGTTCCCAAATTTAAAGAAAAAGCATTCGGTCTTGCACCATTAAATATGTTAGTTATGTATTTTATAGATTCCCCTTATTGTTTAAAAATTTTTTCTTCTATTCCTAGCTTGTTGGGAGTCTTTCTCACTAATTGATATTACATTTTGTCAAATCCTTTTCCTGCATTGATTGATATGATCATGTGATTTCTTTTTCTTTCTATAGATTGTTAATATGGTGGATTATATTTACTGATTTTCCAACATTGCACCAGTCTCACATCCCCACTAGAATCCCTACTTGGTCATGACGTTTTATTGTTTTTCTATATTGAAATATTTAATTCCTTAATATTTTATTGAGTTTCATTATATTTAGGGTAATGAGGCATATTTGGCTTGTAGTGGTTTTTTGTTTTGATTTTTTTCTAGTGCTATCTTTGTCTAGGTTTGGTGTTTGGGTAATGATGGCCTCATAAATTGGAAATGTCCTTTCCTCTTCTTATTTCTGGAAGAAATGGTGTAGAATAGGTGTTAATTCTTCTTTAGATATTGGGTAGAATTTGTCAGGACAGCCATCTGTACTTAGAGATTACTTTTATAGAAACTTTTAACTGCAAATTCAATTTCTTTGTTACTGAATTAATTATCTGTTACATCTTGGGCAAGTTCTGAGAGTGTGTTGTTTTCATGGAATTATTCTATTTCATCTGTTTTCACATTTGTGTCAATAAAGTTGTTCTTGGTATTCCCTTAATATCTTTTTAACATCTTTGGGATTTGTAGTAATAACCCCTCTTTTGTTCCTGATGTTGGTAATTTATGGCTTATCTTTTTTCTTTGTTAGTCTTTCTAAAGGCTTATCAATATTGTTAACCTCAAAGATTCAGCTTTTGTTTTTATTTTCTCCATCATTTTCTCTTTTTAATCTCATTGATCTCTACGTTATCTTTATTATTTTCTTCTTTTTGCTTGCTTTGGGTTTGTTTTGCTCCTATTTTTCCAGTTTTTTTTTTAAAAAGATTTTATTTATTTATTTATTTATTTATTTTAAAGATTTTATTTATTTATTTGACAGACGGAGATCACAAGCAGGCAGAGAGGCAGGCAGAGAGAGAGGAAGGGAAGCAGGCTCCCCACCGAGCAGAGAGCCTGACGCGGGGCTCGATCCCAGGACCCTGGGACCATGACCCGAGCCGAAGGCAGAGGCCCAACCCACTGAGCCACCCAGGTGCCCCTATTTATTTTATTTTACAGAGATCACAAGTAGGCAGAGAGGCAGGCAGAGAGAGAGGGTGGGGGGGAAGCAGGCTCCCTGCTGAGCAGAGAGTCCAATGTGGGGCTCAATCCCAGGACCCTGAGATCATGACCTGAGCTGAAGGCAGAGGCTTTAACCCACTGAGCC
The DNA here is from genome assembly GCF_020171115.1 of Neogale vison. Lineage (NCBI taxonomy): Eukaryota > Metazoa > Chordata > Mammalia > Carnivora > Mustelidae > Neogale > Neogale vison. The sequence goes on along the minus strand of NC_058097.1, from coordinate 173,249,422 downwards.
ATGCAGAAACCCCCTCCAGTTTTTCTTTTTTTAATGGAAGTCTAGGTTATTGATTTGAGAACTTCCTGTTTTTCTTAGACAAGCATCTAAAAATTTTTAAAATTTTTATGGAAAATTCTGTATGGTAGAAAAATACTCAGACCTAGAATTAGGAGCATTAGGGCACATCAGATTTAATTTGAATGCAAGGCAAGAATTATGAATCCATCACCCCATTTGAGAGAGGTGAGCAAATGATTCCAATATAAACTCTCTAGATAGTCCAGTGCAGAATTAAGAATTAATCACAGAGTAATAATAGGCAAGAGCTGTCAGGGAGCAAAGACTGGACAAGACATTCTCTGCAATAATATAGGAACCTCCCCTGCAAGTTTCTTGATTTTTCTACTAAAAGGCACTCTGATAGCTTTATGTATTTTTTTTTTCTTTCAGTCACCCATGCTCCTACCTTTATGCCTCTTCTGCTTGGGAACACCAATCTGCACTGTGGAAGTGTCCATGGAATGTTGTTTATAATACACTCAATTGCACCCTATGTGATTCACTCGATAAATATTAATAAACATTTCTGGTGTGTCTGAGGTTAAAAAAGAATTACTTTAAGCCCTATATTTTAATGAACTTAGGAGAGAACACAGTATACACAAATGAGACCTACATCAATCAGTAACAGCTATTATTTATTTAAAACATACTGTGTGCCAAACATTGAGTATGCTGTATACTTTACGTGCACTTAATCTCTATCACCATCCAATGGTTTCATGGGAAGAATATCGGTTTGGAAAACTGAAACCAAGTTTGAATCTTGCACTCTCTCTTAACATGGCTTAAGTCAGTTATTTAAACTCCCTGAAGTTCAGGGTTTGGGTCATTGGTTTTTGTTTTGTTTTGTTTTTTTAATTAAAAAAATGGGGATAAAGATGTTGTGAGGATTAAATATGATAATATATGAAAAGGTTTTAGTTGGGTAGGGAAAATAAGGGTTTTGAAGTCTAAGACTTTGGCTTCAAACCCACGATCAGCATGTAATAGCTGTAAGAAGTCCAGCAAATTACTTACCCTGAGTTTTCACCTCATATATAAAGTAGGGCATGGGAAGATGATAGATAAAGACGAACAGGTCTTCTTCTCCTTCACCACCACAAAAACTCTCCTGTAGGTGTCCCCTTCTCCATACCAACCATCTTCTCCGTTGCTCAGCACTAACAACTCAGGATGATTTTCAACTCTCCCTCTAACTCAAAATCATTCCAAAAGCAAATCCTGTTAGTTCTACCTTCAAATCTATTTAAATTCTTTCACCTCTCCTATCTCCTCCTCCATTTTCATGGTCATAATTTCCTAACTGATTTTCTCTCTTCCTCCCTTACCCACCACTATTCACATCACAGTAACCAAGATGGCCCTTTTAAACACAAGTCAAATCAAGTTCTCTAACAGCTTCCCATCAAGACTGAAAGTCAGTCTTGACAATGCTTTAAAAGATCCCTGAGCCATCCCTACAATCTCTTCTCCTACATGCTTCCTGCACTGGCTCCACTCCAGGTCTACCAGACTCCATGCCATTTTGGGGAGTCTTTAGGGTTTTTTTCCACCTGAGTGTCCTTATACTTTCCATTACTTCCACCGGGAGTGTTCTTCAGCCAAATAGCCTCAAGCCTTCCTACTTAATCTCTTTTAAGTCCTTACCCAAATCTCATCTTCTTAGTAAAGCTTTGGCTCTCCATTCCATTTAAAATTCCAAAAGTCCCCAAGGGATGGCTGAGTGGCTCAGTCGCTTAAGCATCTGATTTTTTATTTCAGCCCAGGTCACCATCTGAGAATAGTTAGATCGAGACCTGCATTTGGCTCCACACTGGGAGTGGAGCCTGCTTGGGATTCTCTCTCCCCTCTGCCTCTTTCTATCTCTCAAAAAAAAAAAGAAAAAGAAAAATCCAACGACACTCCAACTCTCCATGCAGTATTCTATCCTCTTAGCCTACTTACTTTTCTTTGTAACATTTATCTCCATCTAGCAAGCTATATTGTGCTTACTTACTTTTTGGTGGTGTTGTCTGTTCCTCCAACACACACATACACACACAGGAATTCCACGAGAGCAGGTATTTGGGCTGTTTTGTTCATTGTTGTATCCCCAATTTTAGAGTGGTATCTAGCACGTGGTATTCTCGCCCCCCTTCTCTCTTGCTCTTCTACCCTACCTTCTTCCCTCCCCTCCCTTCTCCTCTCTTCTCTCCTCTCCTTCTCCATTCTCCTCCCTTTTCCCCTCCTCTCTAAAATATCTACGTACTATACATATCACGATAGAATTTCTGGATTCACGGAACACTAGAACACAGTGTAAAGCCAATCTTAGTTTCCTTAGCTTGTTAGAAAGAGCTCCCCTTCCTTGGGAAAGAATGGAGGATTAATGGTTTATGGATATGTGTGTACCTGCTCCTATTACATATCAGGTACTACTTTAAGATATTTTTTTTTATTTTTTTTTAAAGATTTTTATTTATTTATTTGAGAGAGAGAGACAGTGAGAGAGAGCACGAGCGAGGAGAAGGTCAGAGAGCGAAGCAGACTCCCCATGGAGCTGGGAGCCTGATGCGGGACTCGATCCCGGGACTCCAGGATCACGCCCTGAGCCGGAGGCTGTCGTCCAACCAACTGCGCCACCCAGGCGTCCCAGGTACTACTTTAAGATAAATAAGAAATAATCGGAGTCCTCAACTCACTAACTGTCTAGTTTGAAAAACAATCAAGTAAACATGTAAGAAATAAGAGAAAGGGCCATCTGTAACCCAATGTTTATAGCAGCAATGGCCACGGTGGCCAAACTGTGGAAAGAACCAAGATGCCCTTCAACGGACGAATGGATAAGGAAGATGTGGTCCATATACACTATGGAGTATTATGCCTCTATCAGAAAGGATGAATACCCAACTTTTGTAACAACATGGACGGGACTGGAAGAGATTATGCTGAGTGAAATAAGTCAAGCAGAGAGAGTCAATTATCATGTGGTTTCACTTATTTGTGGAGCATAACAAATAGCATGGAGGACAAGGGGAGATGGAGAGGAGAAGGGAGTTGAGGGAAATTGGAAGGGGAGGTGAACCATGAGAGACTATGGACTCTGAAAAACAATCTGAAGGGTTTGAAGTGGCGGGGGGGGGGGGGGGGGTGGGAGGTCGGGGGTACCAGGTGGTGGGTATTATAGAGGGCACGGCTTGCATGGAGCACTGGGTGTGGTGAAAAAATAATGATACTGTTATGCTGAAAATAAATAAATTTTAAAAAATTTTAAAAAAGAGAGAGAGAAAGGTGCTCACAAAAAAAAGTATTTTACTTGGTGAGGGGGGATTTGTGAGAGATTTAAAAATAGGTCTGATGCGGTCAAGACAAACCAGCAATAACAATCAATTAGAAGAGTAATGGCACAGTGTGTTTGGTGCAGAAGTTTTGATCAATATAGGGGGTTGATCAAGATGATTCAAGTGTTCCTTTGACAATGAGTCATCCATAATCTCATGACTGCTGTTGCCTGTGCTCGTGGTTATGAAATGATCCTCACACTACAATTCCTAATATTAGAAGATTCCCTTCCAACTGGTACAAATTGTTAGGCCAGGGAGTGGGTGTTTAGAGTATGGCTTGTTTGTTCTCCAGTGGGCTGCGGTTACAGTGCACTCAGCATTTACTGAATAAGAAACACATACTAGAACCTTCCCTGATATGCTGAATGGGAGTAAACAAGAGGTGCTTGGGGGCACATTCAGGGGAACTCAAAGAGCTAGATGGAAGAGTGGGAAAGGTGACTAAGAAGAGCTGAAGTATTCCTGTAATATTAAAACAAAATTGCCCTTCTGAGTAAACATTTAGCAAACTGGCAGATTCATAACTCCAGCAAGCAGAGGGCCGAATGCACCTGTAACAACAGTGAAAAGAAGCCTTGAGAACATACCTCCAACTTCCAAGCTTTATTTCATTAGTGGAAACTTCTGGAGTGCTGCGTCAGACACTAGAAGTCTAACTCCACGCAAAGTTGAGGATGGAAACTTAGACACAAAGAAACATCTGGAGGAGAGCTGCACATCCTTTAAAGGTGCTCTTTGGGAATTTGGTGATAACAGTATGGTATTGGGTGGTCTCACACGTGTGATCTCATCTAATCCTCACAACATCTCTGAGAGGTTAAGAACCCTCATTCTTTACTTCATAAAATAGAAAACGGAGATGCAGAGAGATGAAGTTATTTTCCCAAGAGGCAGAGTCAGGACTTGAATTTTGGTCTTTTCACTCCCAATCCTATACTCATCTTCCTCTACTTGCTATGATGAAGTTCTGGAAAACTGTTTCAAACATTCTGGAACATACAAGAGTTGAGTGTTTCTCAACTCTGGTAGCATACCAAAAGCACCTGTGCATATCTACAAACCCTGACGTCTGGTTACCAACACTGGAGATTCTGACTTAATCTGGGTAATGGGGGTTTTTGTTTATTTATTGTTTGTTTTTTTAAAGCATCTTTACAACTAAGATGGGGCTCCAACTCGCAACCCCGAGATCAAGAGTCATGTGCTCTACTGACTGAGCCAGACAGGTGCCCCTGGACAATGGGTTTTTCTGTTTGTTTGCTTGCTTTCTTTTTTTAAGGCCCTTGGTGTTTCTAAAGTTTATTCCAAGTTGAGAACAACTATGGGGAAATGATTTTAAATTACAGATTCCTTGAGCTCCAACCTAGGCTTATTGAATTAGAATCCACAGATGAGTTGGGGTAATTGTGTGATTTTACAATTTTCCCAGATTGTTCTAGTAAGTAGCCAGATCTGGAGACTAGTGGGGTGAATAATACTTGAAGATCCAAGTGCTAGTCCTACCTCTGTCCTTGTTCGTGTTCTTATAGAGAACTGATTTATCTTCACAGTATCTTTGTTGTTTATTCATTCAAAAATGAGGATATTGCTATTTGTTCTATTAGTCTCTTTGGAATGTTCAAAGGAAAAGTGATGGATGTTTTAAAAGTTTTATAATGTCCTACACTTGCAAAGTACTGTTTTTATTACTACCCCCCACCCCCACCCCCACGGATGTACCTGGCTTTTATCTCTAGAACTGACTGCCTTCTCAACAGGTCATTTCCATAGGCGAAGGACTCTGGTCTTCCCTTCCTACTCTCTCTTTCACTCTTTTTATTAGTTGCAAGGAGGCAGCAAAGGGCTGAGAAAAAGGGTCATTGCTGATTCTCTTTCCCATCAGAGGAAATAATGCAGGGAGGAAGGTGACCCAGAGAGGGGAAATGGAAAGAGAAGGGATTGTGTAACCCCAACTGCAGGCACTTGTCAAAGATACAAATGTAACGAAAAGACTGAAACATTAGCCCAGCCCTTCAATTTCAGAATGAAATTTTCTGCTTTCCCAGCACTTCAATTCAGAAATGAGACTGCCTGTTACCAATAACATCTCTTCCAGTCCGGAGTGTACAGCTTCTCCATCTGGGCTATCCAGAGCTTTCTGTGTCTAGCTCTACAAGGGACACATTAGAAATGACAGGGAAGGGGAGGAGATGCATAAAGGAAGAGAACACATTATACAGATGCTTTCTCACTTCAGATCCAACTTCTAGTTCCAACAGCTCACTACTCCACAAATTTTCAGGAGGATGACATAAGGGGATGGATGACCTTCCTAGAGGTTTTAACCCTTCCAACCCTAGGGAAGACTCTGTACATTACTAATGCCTGGGGTCCACACCCACTCAACTTAAAACTTAAATGTTTTCAGGTGGCATTATGTAGTAATTTCTAGGGAGATTTTAATAGGCAGTCAGGGTTGAGACTCCATGGAGAAAGGAATGACAGAATAAGAGGGGCCAGTCTGTATCTGCTGGCATTACTTTCCCCTAGGAGTTCTGTAGTTTTACTGCCAACCCACTGCCATCCTGACCTGAAAGGAGTAGCCATCCTCAATTAAAGCTTTGAGTCGAGTGTCTCAAATTATGGAGGGATTGGGTCAGGATTCTTAAAAAAAAATGTATTCAAATTCAGTTTAGTTATCATATCCTGTATTATTAGTTTCAGGGGTAGAAGTTAGTGATTTATCAGTTGCATATAACCGCAGTGCTCATTATATCAAGTGCCCTCCTTAATGCCCATCACCCCATCCCCCCACCCACCTCTCCTCCTGTAACCCTGTTTGTTCCCTACAGTTAAGAGTCTTATGGTTTGCCTCCCTCTTTGTTGTTATCTTTTTTTATTTTTCTTTCCTTTCCCCGAGTTTCATCTGTTTTGTTTCTTAAATTCTACATATGAGTGAAAGCATATGGTATTTGTCTTTCTCTGATGGACTTATTTTGCTTAACATAATACTCTCTAGTTCCATCCACACCATTGTAAATGGCAAGATTTCATTTCTTTTGATGGCTGCATAGTATTCCATTGTATATATATATACGACATTTTCTCTATCTATTCATCTGTTGATGGGTGTCTGGGCTCCTTTCATAGTTGTGCTATTGTGGACTTTGCTGCTATAAACCCTGTGAGGCATGTGCCCCTTCGGATCACTATGTTTGTATCCTCTGGATAAATATCTAGTAGTGCAGGGGTGTCTAGGTGACTCAGTCGGTTTACCATCTACCTTTGGTTCAGGTCATGATCCCAGTGTCCTGGGATCGAGCCCCATGTTGGCAGGGAGCCTGCTTCTCCATCTCCCCCCAACCCCAGTCATGCTTTCTGTCCCTACCTCTCTCTCTCTCAGATAAATAAATCAATTTTTTTAAAAAACAATACCTAATAGGGCAATTGCTGGGTTATAGGGTAGTTTTATTTTTTAACTTTTTGAGGAATCTCCACACTGTCTTCCAGAGTATCTAGACCAGTTTGCATTCTCACGAACAGTGTAAGAGGGTTCCCCTTTCTCCTCATCTTCTCCAACATGTGGTTGTTTTCTTTTTTTCCTGAGTAGTTAATTTTAGCCATTCTGAACAGTGTGAGGTAGTATTTCTTTGTATATTTGGATTTCTAGTTCTCTGATGTCAAATGATGTTGGGCATTTTTTCATGTGTTTGTCATTGGTCATGATTCTTTAAAAGACCTGACTAAATTTTGAGGGAGAACCAAAATAAAATGACCAAGAAAACATAAGAGATAAATAAGGTTATAAGTAAAAATTTTTAGGCCATAGTTTCTATCAACTATAGCACTTACTAGCACCTGATCCCACCAAAAATCTTCATGACAACATTTACCCACTAGTCCTTCATTGCCAAGAGGGTGTGTGAATGGGGAAAAAAAAAACTTATGCAATTTGAGTTCAAGAAACCAGTACTTCTCAATATATATTTTTCTACAATAATGACATTATGAGTAGCTATATTCATCAAATTCTATTGACTATTATAAGTAATATTATAAGTAAGCATTTTACTATTGCACTCATTTTCAAAGTTGACATATGTATGCACCCCAAAAGCCTTAAAAAAAAACTTTCCCCCCTATGGGGAAAATTAAGGAAGCACCCATGATTAAGCAGGAATAGGAAAAGGGTTGGTTCTCACAGTATTTTTAGAGCCTTAAATATCTCATAGCTATTGTGATTTCCTAAAGTGGGAAACAAATATAATATGGTGAACTTCCCATTCTTATTTGACCCTGGAGACTTTATCCACATGAGACAAGAATTCTACAGAATCCATTTCAGGAAACACTGCTCTTGTCCAAAAGGATCCAACCCACCTCAAAACGCTTTTAACAGCTTCCTTTCCTTTGATCTTCAAGCAGAATGCCTCCATGTGTGGGTACCATCTTACCACCCACCACACTGAAGCTATCTCCTGGTAAGTTAGTACATTTAGTCTAAGAGAAACTTTTCACTTTGTTCTTCTCTGGGTCCTGCCACTCATTGGGGTTCCAACTTTACTGAATGATTGACACGACAAATGAGCTCACGGTTCACGTGTGATCCTAATCCCTATAACGAGAATACTCTGGTCATTTTCAAATTCAACAGTATGATAACACCTGACCATGCAGTATTCAAACCATCCACTCTAAATCATACAGCAAGTAATGGGAAGTCAAGTAGCACTTTCCATTTGCTAGGTGATGTGTGAATATACAATAACAGGTAATAACATAAATTGTAACTACAATGAAGTGAGCATACCTTGACCTGTGATTCTGATGACAAAATGAATATAATGATTGTTGGTGATATTAATGACCAGATGTGGAGAATATATTATGTGGTAAGCTCTGTACTCTACTCTTAACATTTAATTCTCACCACAATAATAGCCACTGTTATCTCCATTTTACAACTAACAAAACTAGGGGCAAAGTGAGAATAACTTGCCCCATATCACATAACTAGTAAGTGACCTAGTCCAATTACCTAGCCCTCTATGATACTAAATTTCCCTATGTTTAATTCTTCAGTTTATCCTATCCTGTTTGAGGTGAAAGTCTCCATATTCCAGAGTTACACCTTAAACTGTAAGTGAAGGCTTGAATCCAGCAACTCCAGCCAGTGGCAGACCAAAGGAAATCAAATGGATTTGTAAAAGGACTACCTAATATGAATCCTGAACTTCAAAAAGTCCAACAACTGACTAGAAATGGTTTCTAAAAGCATTTTTTAACTTTATATCCCTTTTAAAACTAATTGTTCTATTATATTTGATAACTTTTCTGTGAAAAAAATTCTGGGAATTGTTTACCCAAAGAGGAGCTATTGATATGGTAGAAAAAAAGCAAGCTGACCTAGGTTTGAATCTCAGCCTCCCCATGATTTTGAGTCAGGTACTTAAGCACTTCTTGTCTAAAAAAATGTGGATAAGTATATCTTCCTTTTAGAGCTATTATGAGATATAAATTAGATAATGTCATTTGTAAGGACAGGCACATAGCATTTGTCCAGTAAATACAAAAACAACAAATAAAAAGGGTCCACCTGTTCTTCTATCCCTTAGCTTTTTGGTGTGGGTACCATTGGCAAGTTTCCAGTAGGGGGTGATCACACAGTGCTCAAAGTGGTATTTTATTTTCAAGCAGCTCAGATTTGGCTGAAAAAGGTAACACTAACTAGACGGGAGTTCTAAAACCTGTCTAAGCCTTACCTTGGGCAATAATGATACAACATCCCCACCTGTGAAAAGGCAGATGCAGGCACTGACGCAGCTTCAGTGGTGAACGCTGTAGAGCATGGGAGAGTCTGTATTACTCAGCGCCCCTTGGTCACTATGCAAGCTTATGGCTCCCCAGCCCCCAGGAAATCTTTCTACCCAGAGAACCCTTGAATTCAAAGAACAATTATGGGTACTATTTGCATACTGTATAATGGGGGCACCTGGGTGGCTCAGTGGGTTAAAGCCTCTGCCTTCAGCTCAGGTCATGATCCCAGAGTCCTGGGATTGAGCCCCACATCGGGCTCTCTGCTCAGCGGGAGCCTACTTCCTCCTCTCTCTCTGCCTTCCTCTCTGCCTACTTGTGATCTGTGTCTGTCAAATAAATAAATAAAATCTTTAAAAAAAAAAGAGGAAAAATAAAAACCCGTATAATGCAGTTTGGGGTATTTGATTTAAGTCATAATGAAAGCTGTTAAATCATCATACAATGACATATGTAGGAACACTAATATTTTATTTTTTCTTTGTATTTTGATTACAAATTATTAATAAAGTATTTGTAATAGCAGTTTTTAAGATGCATGTTTTAAACATAACTAAATCTTTCCTACTTTGCAGATGGAAGGGATCCTTTCAAAAAAAAAAAAAAAATCAAATACAATGGAGTCTGTCCGTGTGGGAGACAGGACTATAATTTTTGAAAGATTAAATGTTTCAAAATGTAAATGCCAGAAACTGGAACCGATAGCACAGGTGTGTTTACATCCTGACCGTGCAACTCACTAGCTTCAATGACCTCTCAGTAAAATGAGGATAATTTTATATAATTTGCGGAGTTAGTACAAAAATTAAAATGACCTGTGTAAAGAGCCTACCATGAGACCCAGCATGGCACAGACACTCAATAAATAATAGTTCTTTTTGCTTTTTCCTGCTTGAAGATGGGCTTCACTAGCCGATTCTGATTCCACAGAAGTGGTTTACATATTCTTTGGGGACAGAGAAAGCATCTTTTAGCAGGCAGCTTTAAACCCTCACAAACCTCGAGTGAACACTAACCAAAAATAAAATAAATTAAAAGTCAGTGTGAAAATTATAAACATAGACATATTCAGTTATTTTTTGTAAAGCTTGTAGAAAACATTTAAAATATGTAAATGAAAAAGAAGGAGGTGAGGAACTGTCACAACTCAGACAACAATTCTGTGGCTTTGGGGAGTTTATGCTCATCTTTATGCCTCGGTTTATCCACCTTCCTCACAGAGATAAAACAGAGAAAACAAAGAATATACTAAAAGGCTTAAAGCTCTTCTCCTCAGAACTCATTTTTATCACATAAAAGCAGCTATTTGGAAGGTAATGCCTAGAATACCTATTGCTACATTGTTAGGATGAATTACACCCTCTTGTCCTCCATTTGTTGAAAAGCAGAAGTCAAATTTTGCATGGCGGCTATTTGGATGGAAATGCCTGATCACCAAAAGACTTAGAACATTGCCTTTTATTTCAGCCAAATTTGACCCACATCCCAATGAAAAGAATATAAATAACATACATAATCATTGAATGAACTACCCAAAAGAAATTTTCCTTATATTGATTCATTTCCTGTCATTTTCTTGGGGCTTGGAACTGGGTCTTCCACTCAACTGGGACCAACAGTCTTCCTACATTTGAAATACAAAGTAGGCCAAACCACGTAGCTAGCTAACAAAAAACAATAAGGAAATGATAATAACCGTAGCCTACATTTGTAGAAATAAAGCACTTTCATGGCCATGATCTCATTTGATCATCAGTGATTCTGTGGCATGTGGCAAGCTAGGTCTTTCTTACTATCTCCATTTACTTAAAAGGAAAGGGCATCAGCTCTCTATGGGGATGGGGCAGTATATAAGAAATGGTGGCATGTAGCTAATATATGACCGCAATGACACCCACCTGCATTCCACGTTCCATAGGTTCCTGGGCTCAACCCTGGGGTGTTTTGCAATTAGTTACTAGAATGCAAGTGATGCGATTCATGTTGGCACCACTGAAACCTTAAGTTCAACTCCAATGCAAGGACAAAGGAGAATGTGCCACCAACTTGGTTTATTTGAGTAAATATAGAAGCAGATTACCCAAAGCTTAAAAAACAAACAAACAAAACAAAACAAAACAAAAAACCTAAACTAAAACCAACCAAACAAAAAAACCTAAAATAAGCTCTCTTCCTTACCCCACCCTTAGGGAGTACTGGCTAGAAGAAATTACCTATTGTGTTAGGTAACATGAAAGGGGAAAAACAGAGGAGGGCAAACCAAAGTCAAAATCAACAACCTTTGTGAATTTGAGCCATGGACTCTGCCTGAAGGGGATGAGGGAGGAACCAAGTTTCCGTCCTCTTAATGCAGAAATAACAACAATTGTTGATAGAAAAAGGAAAATCTTTTCTTCTCCCTCCCCAGGAAAAGCATTCCTAAATAACAACACAACAGTGCCACTCCAAAACCCCATGTCCTAATTAGAAAGCAAAGGACATGCTTTAAAAAAAATTATACATTTCAGATCAAAAATAACAATAAAGTAGAGTGTTTCCAGCCTTGGATGTAATGTGATTACACACGGTAATTAACAACAAATTTGTAACCAGCCCTGTTGGCTCTGTTCAGACGCCAAGAATGGGAGTCCAGTGGATTGTCAGTTATGGGTGTATATCACTAATCCAAAGGCACTAAAACTTCTGGGTGATGAGTGATGGATTTCAAATGGTTGTAGTGACTTGAAGGAAAAGAACAAGGCTTTTGAGACTGAACACCAGCCAGACACCTGGGTTGCTTTCTTGGTGCCAAATGTTATCCCTCTGGTCCACAGACCTCTTTGGGACAGAATCAAACTCAAGCCCAGCATATGCAGCACAGCCAAGACCCAGCCCAGCACTTAACTCTCCGCCAGCCTGAGATGAGCCCTGAGGACATCTGTCCCAGCCAGGAAAGGAGGAGTGCCAGAAAGTCTGAATTCAGCCTGCCGTCCTTGTGTTTGCTGGGACTTGCAGCATCAGTATCGACAGAGAGCATTTTGATGCTGGATGACAAATTCCTGTAGACTTGGCTTTGTACAAGGCGAAACAGAACGATCTCCTTAATAAAGGATTTGGATGATAGATTATGGTCCCATGGTGATCAAACCATTTCAGCCATTCCCACACAGAGGAATCACATCACCATCAGTGGAAGCAGGCCAGCCCTAGGCCAAATTAAATAGTAGGACAAACCTGTCCTTGGTGTGCTCAAAGCTGGGTGTCCCTACCCGCCTCCCTTCTTTCAACATGCTTTACCTTCTCTGCCTTCTCCCTACTTTCCACCCTAGTAAGGAACCCTCCTTCCTGCCTCTGGCAATGCAAGGATCCCTCTCAGTAACCAGTTGTCTGAAGCAAGGCCTTACTCCACCCCCAACACACATTGTTTGAGTCTTAATTATGGGACAGACAAAATACAATGTATAAGAAAGACAAATATATAAAAAGCGCTCCCGAGCCTTGATGTGAAGAGCCTTATAATTCACTCAACATGTACTGCGTCTCCTCCTGAGAGCAGGGCGTAGTGGCGCATAGCTGGGCCTGTGGGAGGATATGGAGATGAGGAAGATGCATTTTCCTCCTCCAGAAATCTCTTGAACTCAAGAAAAGACTTAAGAAGACAGAGGGGTAGAGCCATGTAATGGAAAGGACCTGAATGTCTTGCCCAGTCACTGTAAAAGCTTCTAACTGCTCTCCCTGCTTCTGCTTCCGTCCCCTGGAATAATAAAAACAAGAACAATAATAATGATATAATATAATATAATATAATAATGTAAATCTATTCATCACTCAGGAGGCAGAGTTTTCTGTATAAAACATATAAATCAGATCATGCCACTTCAATCTTGAAACTTCCCAGACATTTCCCCATGTGCATAAAGTAGAATCCAAACTCCTTCCCCATAACTGGCAAAACATTATCCGGCGGGTCCTTGCCCCCCTTTCCCTCTTACACATGCAGACACATTAGGCATTTCTTGGTTCTTCAGACATTCTTGCCTCGGTGCTTTTAGGTTTGTAGTACCCTCTGACTGAAATGTTCTAGATTTTGCGTGACTGGCCTCATTTCGTCATTCAGGTCTTAGTTAAATGCCCCTTTTCAGACATGCTTTTACTGACAAGTCTGTCTCAGGAGCACTTCCCCAGTCCCTTCACAGCTTTTTTTCTTTTTGCCATGACACACGTCACTAGCTGAAACTGCCTTTCTTTTCTTTCCCTTTCTCTCTCTCTCTCTCTTTCTTTCTTTCTTCAATCTAACAGAAAACTCACACTAAAGAAATCTCAAATCGATCTACTAAAAATAAATAAATAAATAAATAAAATCTTTATTATCTAAATAAACAAATTAAAATCTAATAAAAATCCTTAAAAAAAATAAAGAAAGAAGACAAAACGTGTCTACTGAGTTCAGAGAAGACTTGAGAGTTGATACACCAGAAGCCAAATGCAGATGTTTCAATGAGAGAATAGTCAATTGTTTCAAGTGAGATGAAGACTGAGAACTGACAATTAGCTTTGACAAAAGGGAAATAATTGGAGACATTGACAAGGACTGTTTTGGAGGAACAGTGTAGATAAAAGTCTAATTATAGTGGCTCATGAGAGAGCATGGGAAGAAGACATGGAGGCTACAAATATGAAGAAGTCGTTAAGGGAGTTTTATTATAGAGATGATAAGAAAAATAGAAAGGTAGTTGGAAGGAAGCTTGATATCAAGGGGAATATTTTACTATGAGAAATATAGCGTTATTTATATGCTTGTGGAAATAAACTGATAGTGAAGAAGAGAGCCTCTCTACAACTGTTTGAGTAAAACTGCTTGAGTAATTTCCTTGAGCAGGTGTGAGGTCTTGGGACCTAGTACACAAAAGCAGGTATGTCTTAGATAGGAACGTGAACAGTTGTTTATGCAAGTTGGGACATGGTTATAGATACCAGTAGGTTGGTGGAAGTGATGGAAGCAATATGTGGAAGGTCTCCCCTGGTTGCTTCCATTTTCTTCGTGAAAAGGAATTAAGATCATCAGCTCAGAATGATGAAGGAAGTAAAGGGCTAAAAGTTGGAGGAGACATAAGATTGAATGAGAGTTACTGGATTAGGGGAAGAGTTAGAATTGCTGGGTCCAATCAAGTTTAGTGGTTCATGAGTTTCAAGTAAGGCCATGCCGTAAAGTTGGGTATTTTCCTTCAGCCACGTTCAGCAATCAGAAAACAGGCAAGAGGAGGAAGAGAGTTGCCAATCACCAGGACTGGAGTTTTGCCAGAGAAAGACATAGAAGTTAGAGAAGCTCCGGGCAGTTAAGGGTGTGTAAAGTGAGTGACTATTAGGATAGACTATAAAATGTAGGATGCATAAAGAGTAAGTAAGGACATGTGGGGTATGAGAGACAGTGAAAAGATAAGACAAACGCATTGTCTGGTCAAAGAATCTTCAAGTCAGAGCACCAGAGATTTGCACTGAAAAGATATGAGATGTGGTCCTAGAATGGAATGCCTAAGATTATGGAAGTGTAGGAGCATCTGGGTGGCTCAGTCATTAAGCGTCTGCCTTTGGCTCAGGTCATGATCCCGGGGTCCTGGGTTTGAGTCCTGCATTGGGCTTCCTGCTTGGCCAGAAGCCTGTTTCTCCTTCTCCCACTTCCCCTGCTTTTGTTCCCTCTCTCGCTGCCTCTTTCACTCTCTCAAGTAAATAAGTAAAATCTAAAAAATTTTAAAAAAAACTATGGAAGGGTAGCTGTTACTGCTGTTACTGACAAAGACAAGGTCTAGAGTAAGGGGTGAGTGACCCATTTGTGGGAATGAGTAGCTGAGGTTGAGAAAGAAGGAGATCATTAGAAAGAAGAACTCAAGGCAGTCAGAGACCAGAATATTGAAATGATCATCAATATGGAGATTGAAATCGCCAAGAATTATGACAGACACATTGTTGGAAAGAGTGAGGCTGAGCTCAGAGCTTAAAGTTTCAAGAAGTGTGGGGTGACCCAATGTCAGCAGATGACCGCAATAATAAAGGGTTGCTGATAATCTTCACACCAAAATGCTTTACGAGAGAAGAGAATTTGATCTTGTAGGTGCGATGGAAATCAAAGGGACATCCCCATCCTCCCAGATTCAGAATTCCACTCCAAATTCACATTCCAAAAAAAGGTTTTTGATGTCGCAAAACTTATACTCTGTCCCCAAAGAAGCTGGTATGACTAGAGGCTTCATGCTTTCACTCAAAGGAAATACTTACTAATTGCTGAGACCAGAGGCATTGCATACCACTAGTGTGGGAAAGATATTTTGGAAAAGGGTCTTTAAACCATCCCTGGGCATTGTCCCATATATGCAGCTGTTCCTGTATAGAACCTTCTTCACATCACTAGCAACAATAAAAACATTAAAAAATCAGATAAATGTTTACTAATGATTAAAAACATAAAATTTTACCTGATACTCTGAATGAGGGATGTTGAGGTCAAGCTAATTGAGAACTAGCAGCATGAGTCAGTGGCTAAAATCTGTAGAAGTGCTCTTAATGATTTTTACAATTGTTTCCTTAATAATGGAATCTTAATAAGCAGGTCGATGTTAAATTAATAACATGCAGGCATTCTAAAAAGCGTATTGAAACATGATTCTAGGCCATTCACTCAAGGCTTAAAGCCGTACTCTGGTTTTTTTTATTCCTGGTAGAATATCATCTATCAGAAAGAATTATTTAAGCTAGAAAATGAAGTTTAAAGCATAATATTGATAAGAAGGAAAAGTGGAGTTTTTACAATACCCATGCAAAGGTAATGTAGGCCCAGAGCTACAACATTTCTGCTGTTCATTGACTTTGCTCCACTTCATTCATTGAATGATCACTGAGCATAGGAAACATACCAGATACTTTGTTACCTGCTGGAGAGTCAGAGGAGAAAACTCTACCATTCATGTCCTTCCAGTGAACCCAAGGGTAAGAAGGTTCACCTAAGGGTTCACTATCTGATTGGCAAAAATAACCCCTTTCGTAGTAAACACAAAACAATGTTGATATTTGTGTGAAGTGCAGCACAGATAAGGAACATTTGAAGTGCATTTGGAGAGGAAGCAGAAATGTGCTCAACAGAGAAGAAAAGCATGCCAAGCAGAAAGAAGAGCAGGGAAGCATGGGGTATTTGGGAGTAGGAGCTGCTTTGTGGGGCAGCTCTAGGAACATGGAAGGATGGAGTGGGAGGTGAATGACATATTACAGAAAAAAACAAATTCTTCGCCCCAATTCTAGTCGGCACTGCCCCTTTCTCACCACCCTTCTCCCCTAACATCCAGTCAATCCAAATATAGTCCTCTTCTACGAGAAATCCAAATACGAGTATGTTGTGGTGTTTGAAAACATTACTAGAGATTTAGAGGACACAAGGAAGGATTTCATAGTATAAAATTCAGTGAGCCCCCTCTCTGCCCCCGGTTCTCATTCCCTTGCACCACCTCACCTCCTCAATACCCACCCCACACCAGTCCACACCATCACCAACACCTAGTCCAATTATGTACAATTTCTCCTTTCTTCTCTGATATAACTGGTGCTTTCCAATCAGAGCTTAACAACAGACAACACCCAAACAAAGATGACTCTTCCTTCAAAGCAATTTTCTTAGTATCTGCTATAATAATCAAAGTTGCTGGGGTGCCTGGGGTGCCTAGGGTGTCTCAGTGAGTTAAAGCCTCTGCCTTCAGCTCAGGTCATGATCCTAGGGTCCTGGGATCAAGCCCCGCATCAGGCTCTCTGCTCAGCGGGGAGCCTGGTTCCTCCTCTCTCTCTCTCTCTGCCTTCTTGCCTACTTGTGATCTCTGTCTGTCAAATAAATTAAAAAATAAAAAATAAATCAAAGCTGCTTCTTCAGATTATATTTCTCTTTTTTTTTTCAAGATTTATTTATTTGAGATAGAGAGACAGAGAGCAGGGGTAAGGGAGTGGGGGCAGAAGGAGAGGGAGAGAGAAATTCAAGCAGACACTCATGCTGACCTGAATCCCACAACCCTACAATCACGACCTGAACTGAAACCAAGACTCGAATGCTAACCAACTGAGCCACACAAATGCCCCATCCCTCAGATTATATGTCTAAATTATAGTTCTAATTCTAGCTCTTCAATTTTTAAAATCCTTCAGTGGCTAACTCTAGCCCAAAGAATAAATCCAAGCATCCGGGAGCCTCCGCAATCTGTCTCAACTTAAATGTTAAGCTTCCTTTTCTTCCATACTTTTCCCATCCCAAGGTGTACACCATATACTCCACTGAAGCCTTCCTTGCTTCCTAAACTGGGCATTCATTTTCTTCCTGCATGGCTTTGCTCACATAGCCCTCTGTCTGGCATTCCCATTTCCCACTTACCCACTTGTTAAAATTCTAATGATCCCTGTAAAACTGTTTCCGTTCTAAATCATTAGAAATAAAGCATTTCCAAAGCAATGTTAACCTTGGCACTCTTGGCATTTTGTGCTGGATACTTCTTTGTGGGAGGGGGTGGGGAATTGTCCTGGGCAAGGTGAGCTGTTTAGCAGCATCACTAGCTTCTATGCTCTAGATACCGGTAGCAACCCTCACCCCACAAACCACCATCTGACAATTAAAAATGCTTCCAGACATTGTCAAATGTTCTCTGGGCTTCAAAATAACCCCTGGTTGAGAACCACTGCTCTTTAAAGCTTTCTCTGGTCACTACCAATGAGAAGTCATTTCACTCCACTCTACTGCACAATGCTTTGCCCTCTATTAAAACCCTTGCAACTGAAGCAACAGGAGCAGCAACAATAACAACAATTAGCTCCATCTCTGTTTTGTGTCTGTGATGGCTCATATGTCTGTTCCCTTCTGTGGGTCTGTGAGTCCTTTGAAAGCAGAGTATCTTTCCAGTATCTCTAGGACCCAGCGCAGTGCCTTATTACAGTGGGTAACCAGGACAAATTTGCTGAGTCAATCGTAAGACTACTGTCAGTGTCTGTCTTCCGACTAGACATTTGATGACCACATCACCTGCAAGACTGAGAAGTTAACAATCCTAATGTTGTTTTGCAAGGCTCTGTCCATATCTGGCAAGTTATAAGACACATTAAGATCAATGGATCCTGGACAGTTTGTTGTTGTTGTTGTTTTTTAAAAAATATTTACATTTTGGAATGGTTTATAGTTGAGTAAATATTAATTTTCAGATTCAGTTTAGGTTAATAAAGTAATGTGGTTCATGTCAATAAATATTTTGGTTTCAGTCAGTTTGAGCACAACATGATTTTCTTTTTTGAGTTTGAAATGTAAATATAAAATGGTGGTCCGAACCATAAAACATAGAACTTTAATAGATGTTGGTAGATTGATTAATTTACATAGGTTTCATTCACCCAAATCACTGGAGAGTTCCTTGAGGGTAGGAACACACCTGACATTTCTCCTCTCTCCATAGCACTTGCTGGTAAATACTTCTGAGTTAACTGGCTGAAACTTTTCAATGGGGGAAAATAAATTTATTGACCTAGAATTTATTGACCTTAGAATGCTCTAAGAACTAAGTTTTCAAGTAGGTTTTAGAAGCTGCGGTAAAGTATAGCAAAGACTCCTAGAGAATTATCTCTGCATTTATTTCCCTCTTCCTCCCCAGGGACACGGTAGAAGTTTGTGTAGCTGGGCCCTTTGGCAATCAAAATAAAAGACTTAATTCCCCATTTCCATCACAGCAAGCTGGAACCATCTGAGTCAAAATATTATGTGAGACTTCTCAGAAAGCTGCTTAAAAGATGCTAACTTGGGGTACCTGGGTAGCTCAGTTGGTTAAGTCCCGACTCTTGCTTTCTCTCTCAAAAATAAATAAATAAATAAATCTAAAAAAAAAAAAGAGGCGGACTTGAATAGGAAGGGTGATTGCTACATTTATGCAAAAACATATCCTTTTCTTCTGGCCTGAAACTCACATGTAATAATTGGAACTCCTGCAACCATCTTAAATCATGAGTAAACTTAATGATCAAAGCCATGTCCTAGGATGCTGGCACAAAATGACAGAAGCCAAGATCCCTAATGAAAATGAGGAGCTATCATACTTGCCCCAAATTACCTATCTCTGGATTTCCTTTACTTACTTTAAATGCACTATTACTTAGGACTTCCAAGTTTTTATGAAGCCATACCTAATATTAACTGACACATAAATATTTCATTGTAATTCAACACTATTTTTGAATGACTAATATGTACTAGGTCGGTAGTTCCCAACAAAGAAAGCCCATCACAAAAACCTTCATAATTTTCAGAAAATGAAAATGTTCATTTCATACTCAAGGCTTTCTGAATTAAAATTTACATGGTGGGTCTCTTGTATGAAGAAAATTAAATATATATACACACACAATATACATCAATAAATCATATAAATTAGATGTATGATTATATATAGTCATATATAATATATACATAGTTACATATAATATGCATAGTTACACTTAATATATATTATATATAATACATATGTAACATATTTTTTTATTTCTGTAAGGTTGGTAGTAATTCCGATTTTAATAATTTGAATTTTCATTATTTCCTGGTTAGTTTAGCTAAAGGTTTGTCAACTTTGTTGATCTTTTCAAGAAACCCAGTTTTTGTTTCACTGATTTTCTTACTTGTTTTTATTTCTATTCTATACTGGTTTTGTTCTTTTATTTCTTGCTCTAAACTTTATTTTTTCCATCTTTCTATTTGTTCTGGGTTTAGTTCATTCTTCCTTTTGAGTGTCTTAAAGTTTAAGTTATTGATTTGTGGTCTTTCTCCTCTTTTAATACAGGCATTTTAGCTATAAGTTTCCCTCTAAACACTGCTTTAGCTGCATCATGAATGTATTTTTAAAGCCCTGTAGTGTAGAGAATTCTGGTTTATAGTGGGTGAGAATTGCTGTACTTCTTTGCCATTATAGGATTTTGGGGTTTTATTTGTGTGTGTGTATATTTTTTCATTTTCCAATGTGGTTGCTAAACTGTTGAGTAGACAAAGCTTTTCCTATAAAGCAAAATGCCTTGGCTTGGGTTTGGTTGGATTTGCAGAATGACTCCTGCTTATAGCTCAAAGATTTCTTTCACAGCCTAATGTAAAAAGCAAGGACATGTTTGTTTTACTTGATTTTTCTCTGTAAAGTGAGGATTTCCTCGGCTATATGGGCCCTCTTTAAAGGGCCCTTTCAGTTGGAAGTTTCCTTCTCTGCCTGCTTATTTCTACTAAGCATATTTTTGGCAGCCCTGACACAATGTTTATGTCCTGTAAGCAGAGGTCAGCTAGTAGTGAAAACTTCCTGTGCTACCATAAGTCCTTTTCCTTGGCCTGGGTACTTTGTTATTTGCCATGCTTTGTCCACAATTTGGCAGCACCACTACCCACTCTACGTGACAAATGACATCATTGCTATAATGAGAATTCCAAGCAGCACCACTGGATCAAAGCCCATCTGTGTGCCTGCTCCCACACTTGACAAAACAAATTCCAAATTCATTCAGCATGCCGGTGCCATTTAGTCACTGTGACATATCCCAAATTTTGGACTCTGTGCAAAAACCAATCTGTGCCCACAAAATTAATCATGGAACACATTTTATGACGTTTGACAACAACTTAAAAGGTTCTCATCTCTGGCAGGTGGCTCTGCCAATCTGCAAGTATGTGCATGACAAATCCTGAACAATATATTATGTGGCTGAAAATATATCATGCAGGATGCACACCCTGGAGAGAACCAGAATGAGTCCAAACAATCCTGAGGTCTGTCTCAGGGATACATAAGCCAGACTGCTGTCTTGTGAAGGAAGGATGATGGCCCCAGGTACACACAGAAAGCCAAAGAAAAGGCAACAGCTCGTGTGCCAGTAAATGCTGAGAATATTGGCACAATCGCCTGTGTTGGCAGGACCAAGAGTTTGAGATGGCTAATTTAAGCGACAAGATCCTGGCAAACAGATTTATTTAGGGCAAGGGTGCGTCAGAAAGATGCCAGAAAAATACATCAATCTGTGCCTTTACATGTACTGTAGAGTGATGATGAGACAGTTGACATTAAAAAAGTAAACCCTTACACTTTAATATAATCTGCAGCTCATCCTAACAATAAGTAGGGTTTTACTTTCGATCTCTGGTACTCCACGATGGGGTTTTATGTTTTCACCTGAGATCTTCAATCAAGAAAATATTTCTTCAACAGGTGTTCTTGAAGAGATTTCCCCATATGGTTGTGCTGAATTGATGAGACTAGTGTTTTTATATATCATTTAGTTTATTTAAACATGTAGGCTATTTCACATTTGACAATATCTTTCACTTCAAATAAAGGAAGTCACTGATCTGAAATTTTACTTTACTGAGGAGTATATTACAGGGACTCTATTAGAAAAAGAAAGACAATGGGGATTTTAGTCGTACTGGTAGAACTCTTCGTTTAAGAGCAATATTTTACTTGGTACTAATACATAACTGTTTTTACATATCTATTCTGTACAGTAGTGCTTATTTGTGTATAGTTCAACCGGCAATAAAACAATAAAATGTGAAAAAAAATAGTAAGATGCTCCAATTGGTGTGTCTGGCTTCCTCGTGTTACTTTCCATGATCCATTTTCCCTCTCTAGACAGCCTCCTACCTGCAATTTTCCCCACCTACTCCCTTCTTCTCTGACTCAATGCTGTCTTAGTGCATTGTATTTGCAATGTCTTGGGTTAAGAATGCTTTCATAACCCGACAGCCTACTTAGGACTTTAATTCCTCATATGAAGAAAAATTTGCATAATTTAGCTTTCACTGGGATTTGTCTCCACTCAGAGTTCCTAGTCTGAGTCTTCCTTCCCACCTCTGAGGCAGAAAATAATATGAGGAAGCAACAGGTATAGAGGAGTTCTTCCACAGGAAGAGCAACTTCTTGATTAGGAAGTGAGTCTTAATAACCGGATGAGTCAATAACCTGATAGAGGCATAAAACTCAAATAGCTCTGTGCTGTTCTGTGCTCACAATTGCCTCCTTTGGGACACAGGCCAGTAATCTGCCCTCTCTTCTGGAAAGTGAAGGAGCTGAACTCTAGTCTCTCAACTCCAGTAGTCAGAGAATTGTGAATTACAGAGGGGATTTTAGGGGATCTCTCCTTACACAAATACTGATTCTTTTATTTTGTGCATTAAATACAAATGGATTGTTAATTGATTCATATTTTCCCTGCTCAGTAGCTACTAAAACTTTTTTCTTCCTTTCCTATGCTTAAATAATTAGTGATCTGTAACTGGTCTGATTCCTAATTCTTAGAATATGACTTTTCAATCTTTTTATTTTGTCTGAAAACTTATAGGATTTTCTACTTATCCCTGGAATTCTGGAATTTTATGATGATTATGTATGTTAAGAAATTACCAAGGATGGGGTGCCTGGGTGGGTCAGTCGGTTGAGCATCTAATTCTTGGTTTCAGCTCAGGTCATGATCTCAGGGTCCCGAGATCAAGACCGCATCATCAGTCATCAGGCTCCCCACTCAGCAAGGAGTTGCTTCCTCTCTCTCTCTCTCTCTCCCTCTGCCCCCTCCCCACTCTCTCTCTCTCTCTCAAATAAATAAATTTACCCCTACTCTCTCTCTCAAATAAATAATCTAAAAAAAAAAAAAAGAAGAAGAAGAAGAAGAAGAAATTACTAAGGACAAGAAAAGAATCACCCAAAAGGAGCAAACAATACCCAGTCCCAGCTACTGAGAATTGTTCCTGGTCCTGCCAATCAAAACAGAATCACATAATTCATGGGGCATGGGGTAAAGAACTTAGAATGGTATTGACTCAACAGTGGGACATAATTAGCCCTATACTAAAGGCTGTACTGGTTCCACTTAACAAAGCTCAAAGGACAAAATTGTTTTCAAGTATCCTATCTGCATTTCAAAACAAATCTCAAAAATATTCATAGGCATACAAAAATATCCAGCACCCACAATGCCTGGCATTATAGATAGATAGAGATAGATACAGATAATCTATCTCTCTCTCTATATATATATATATATCTCACTGGTCATGAAAGAAACAGGAAATTATGAGTCATAATGAAGAGAAAAATCAGTCTATAGAAACAGTGCCAGAAATAGCACAGATGACAGAATTAAAATAGAAACATTAAAATTATCATTATAATTGCATTCTATATGTTCAAGAGGCTTTGGGAAAGATTGGGCATGGTAAGATGGACATGGGAAATGTAGAAAAACACTCACACCCTTAAATCTTAACTTCTACAGATAAAAACTATCACCTCTGAAGTGAAAAATGAACCACTGGTACTAAGAGAATGTTAGATGTCAAAAAAAGGAAACAGAAATTTTTGAAAAAACAAAATGAATAGAGCACTAGTCAGCTGTAAGACAGTGCCATACAATGGAAGTACGTGAACGGAGGCTCCCCAAAGGAGAGGAGCTGGAGGAAGGGGGAAAAGAAAATATTTGAAGAAATAAGGGCAATGTCTGCATTTGTCTTGTTCCATGAGGCATTCTCAGTGCCTAGACACGAGACATTTAGCAAACATTTCTTGAAAATATTTGTGGCATAATAATGAGTAAAAGATAATCACATGACTGCTACTGTAGGATATAAGGACTATCAGGGACCAAGGAAGAACACTTTGAAGAGAGGGAAACTTAGTAAGAAGTGGAAATTCTTCAGCAGACCAGGAGGGTGGGTTCAGTTAGAAGGTGTATAACATGGTTTGGAGAATTAGAGGAGATGAGCAAGGCCCTTCTCTATAAGAACAACATAAGTGAAGACTTGGAAGCAAGAATAAACATGGTTTTGAATATATCACCCTGACTGGAGGGGTGGTTACACTCGAGGGAAAATGAGAAATGAGATTAGATGGATAGCTTTCAAGTGTCGGAGTATGCAAGTCTTTAAAAATGGGAAATGGGGGTTAAGGGAGGAACCATTGAAAGTTTCTGAAGAGAAACCTTTAATGAAGAAATCAGGGTTCAAGGGGGAAACAGCCTAATGATGACACTCATGATGGATTAGAAGAAAACATTATACTGGAATGGAACGAGTGGGCAGGACATAACCAGGAAGTTGTTAAAACAATCCTATCATGAAATGTTGAAAACTTGCTTATGAAAGCACCTAACACAGTAATAGCAGAGCCTATGGCTTAAGTGAATGTCAGTGTGATCTAAATATTGAACAAATTAATATTCCATTTAAATTAAGTACTATGTTTTTTTTTTTTTCCCTTGGTTCATTAATTTTCAGAAGCGGTCCTAAGAATCTGCAATGCATTAAGAAAATTTGCTTCATATTTCATTTACTAAGACTTTGGATCTGCTTTTTTAAATTGTTCTTTTGTGGTGCACCAAAGTGCCTTGTTCTCTTGCTCGCCAGGTGTTTCATGCTTTTTTGTACTTTAACATCCTTACTCTCAAACAGATTTGCAGGGAAGACTCATGTCTTGATTTTTAAAATTAAAGGGATGATGCCACAAAAAGAGAATTTATTCCGTTACACATGTTATCACCGAATCCCAAAGTTTAAGAGTGGAAAAGAGCTTGGAGATAGGCCCTTTCGTCGCACAGACTGGGAAACTGAGGCCAAAAGAGATTAAGTAAGCAGTCCAGACTCGTACAGCTATTCCTGGTCAAACCAGGACAAGAAGCCATACTTCACTTGGAGCCAAAAGTTCCAAGCGAGTGGGACAAGGCTTGAGTCCGGAGCAGGCAGCAAGAGTCAGGAAAGGTGCTTCTTCACCTTCGGAGACCGGGGAATCTGCTAGCCTCAGGACCGCTTCATAACCTGCGCAAGACCATCGCCAAGATCCCTGCTCCTATATCGCCCCCACTACCCTCAGAGCCTCCGCTCCTACTCTCGCGATACTGTCAATCCCTCGCCTTCCAGATCCCGCTAAGCCCCGCCTCTCCACCGCACCCTATGTCGTCATTTCCTGTGGGTCTGCAGGCAAAGGGAGAAGATGGCGGCGTTGGGGGAACCTGTGCGGCTGGAGAGGGGTGAGTACGGCAGAGGCCGAGACCGAGGTGGGCGGCGGGAGTGAAAGAGTGCCGTATTGCCGGAGGGGAGGAGGGGCGACCCAGGTTTCGAGATCTGGATCCAGGCTGTCCCTGGCGCCGAAGTCGCTGCGCTTGGCCCCTGGGAGGGTGCTTGTGGTCCCTTGACTGATACTCAGACCCCTGCTCTGTTCACATGGACTATGCCGGGGCACAGTACAGTTAAACACCACCTGTCCGCGTTCGCAAACACACGCCGCACACGCGCTCCTTGGGTGCGCACAGCAGACGGGGCGCCCAGAAGCAAACATCACAAGCCCATTTGGGACCAACCGCACTCACTGGCTTTATTTATGCACGCACAAATCCGGTGTCCCCGCCTTCACTCAAACATCGCAGACATCCCGGGCACACAACGCATTTACCAGAATCCATATTTACGCACGAACTCCCGGCTTTATTTTTACCACGGCCTCACTTGTGTTTGTTTTGGGCGACTTCCTGGCTTTGGTGCCCCTCCCAAGTACGGAGAAGGTGCTTTAAAAACCATCCTGCTGATTTGGTCTTGGGAAGAAGGTTACATAACTAGTTGGAATAGTGGTAGGTTGTAAAATACCGAACGTATAGTCTTATTACCTCTTTACAGATCTTAAAACTGGTAACTGGCTGGTTGCTTGCTTTTTAGAGCAGACTTGTCAAAGAGAGTAAAATCTGTTCTGCTGAGTAATTAGATACGGAAGAGCTAGTGACAGTACATGGCTATGTTCCTTTCAGTCTCCTGTTCCATATTTTCAGCATTCCACTCTTTCCTTCCCCAGACCTTTATTTCAAGCCTGTCTTTGACATACCAGTATTAGAAGTTATTGGTAAGCGAAAAACAAACTGAACATTTTGAGTACTAGTAGTAAACAAAATAAAGGGTGGCGATTGTAAATATCTTCGAAATATTAACATTTGCAGTTACAGCCTGAATATTAAGTAACTTCTACCCCAAGAAGAAATATATTTTTGGAATTACTGTACTTAGAGAAACCTCTTTCCTCATAACCTTCACACAGATGCTCACTTAACATTATTTATTCCTTATGATGTTCACTATTTGTAAGTCTCTTTATAAATGATACTGTTTCCCTCCTGCCCACCAGACCATTAAGGAATCATTTTTGACAGAGGAGTAGCTACTCTGGGAAGACTTAATAAGTTAGGCCTAAGACTGTGACATCTTCCTCTTGAGCGCAATGGCACTGTGCTTTGAAGGTGGGAACAACTCTGTTCCTTGTGAACAGAGGAGTAGGTGTTTTTCTTTGAAAGCCAGTTGCAGGATTCTAACATGTTGGCGGTCTTTTGTATTTTTAAGTGCAGCACAAAGTGTGAAACTTCACCTCTGGCATTTAGTTTTGGTAGTCATGACTTTTTTTTTCCCCCCTTTTTCAGAGTTCTTTTCAGTCCTATAATAGAATGCTCAGCAGCTTAGTAGGATGAATTGCTAGTGGTTGCCATTTAGCAGGATAAGAAAGATTACATCACCTGTTTTCTTTAGAACTCGGTTTAACAAACTCTATTAACAAACACTCCCAACAGTCCTGCAATTAAAATTAATGCATATGATCAAGATCTGAGTGTCTTCTAAATAATCAAAACATGATTCAGTGGAATACATTTAAGCATGTATTGGGTACTGTTTAGGCTCAGTAAAGATTTTTTTGTTACTTCAAAATATTTATGTAGCTTACATATCATAACTTGTAAATTAAAAGGATCCATTATCCAACAATCTATTCACCAGTCATCCTAGGGGTGGGTTATCAGAATGGGGAAAGTCTGATTCCATTGCATTTGATTGACATCATTTTAAGCTTTTATTACCTGAAATTGGAAATCTACTTCTTTTTTCACTACATTTATTCCTAGTTTTGCAGTTGCATACACAAAGAAGGGCATATTAATTCTATAAGGAAAAAGTTTCAGACTTGTGGTATAATACAAAGTTTAGAGCTTTTTCCTTTCAGAAGGAGGCAAAGAATAATAAAGTAATATGTACTCTAGCCCCCTGGGGTACAAAAACAGTTAAGAAAAAAAAATAGAGTCAGTTAACTAACAGTGCTTTAAACATGACTCTGAGTCTTTTTACAAAAGATTTTATTTATTTATTTATTTGAGAGAGGGGGGAGCACAGGACAGGGGCAAGTGTTGAGGGGGTGAGGGGGGTGAGACAAAGAGAAAGGGAGAGGCAGACTCCCTGCTAAGTACAGCACCTGACCCAAGGCTCATCCCAAGACCCAGAGATCATGACCTGAGCCTAAGGCAGATGCTCAACCAACCTGAGCCACCCAGGCGCCCCAGTATAACTGAATCTTGTAACATTTCTTAATTTTCATAAAATATTCTTACACTTCCCAATGAGAATTTCCTAACATGCTTAATATATTTGTATAAATCTGTACAACCCCTTAATATTTCTTGTGATTAATTGA
Source organism: Neogale vison (assembly GCF_020171115.1). Classification (NCBI taxonomy): domain Eukaryota; kingdom Metazoa; phylum Chordata; class Mammalia; order Carnivora; family Mustelidae; genus Neogale; species Neogale vison. Next base: position 173,221,764 of record NC_058097.1, on the reverse strand, counting down.
CATCCAGGTAACTTAACATTTATGCTTGCTACATGTCAGACATGTGTTTTTTGGTTTTGTCAGGTAAGTCTTTTTTTTTTTTCTTTTGGTCAAGTACGTCTTATAGGGAAGTACTGTTACTTCCATTTTACAGCAGAAACACTGAGGCACAGACATTAAATAACTTGCCCAAGATCACACAGCTAATATTGAGGCCAGATTGACAAAACTTTTTATTTTTCTATTTTGTGAACATATGTATTTGATTGAGCCTATCTTAATCAAAATACTGTGTTAATGATTATAAGCTGAAAGCAGACCACAGTTAATTTGTTCCTTTATACCATTGTTTTAACTGTCCCTGCCACTAACAGCATCTGTTACTGAATGGCTCATATCCACATATAAATTATAGTTTTCTTTGGGAAATGAAAAGGAATTTCACTAGCACACAGTCATTTCACTCCTTTGTGCTTTGATCACTAATAATGATAGATAAATTTTTATTGACTAACTAGTTCCAGAAAGAACTGTCAGCATTTTAAAGCAATACAGTTCATGTATCGGTCACATTTGAACACCTGTCCTTTCCTGTGACATTTAGTATTTTATATTCAGTTTTTCTCCATCTTTCAAAGATATGTTTTTCATATCTTACGTGTGCAACATTAGGTTCGTAATTGCATAAAAGCATTCTCAGATTTTGCATTCCCTCCCTCTTAATGTGTGTTCACAACCCTCCTTCCCCCCACCAAACACACAAACTCATGCTCTTATGTTTTGTTTTTTCTCCATATTCTACATTTTTCTGGTTAATCCTTGGGGACTGAATCTTGTTACAAGGCATTTAAAAAGTCTTCAGAGAAAATCATCTGTCAGTGTTTGTTTGTTTAACTCTAGATATTTGTAGAGCAATTGAGTTACTGGAAAAACTGCAAAGAAGTGGAGAGGTACCACCACAGAAACTTCAGGCTTTACAAAGAGTCCTTCAAAGTGAATTCTGCAATGCTGTAAGAGAGGTAAGTAAATGGTATTAAATTTACCAAAAGCCTGAGTTAATTAGGTATAAGATAATACTGTGAAATTTGGGTTCAGAAGTTCTTAAGAAAAGAAACTTTAGAAAAATATTAGAACCTATCCCTCTTCATTTTTTGAAAAAAAAAAAAAAGTTGTTGAATTTTTACATGTTAACATACAATGTAACATAAATTTCAGTTGTACAACATGTTGATTCAGCAATTCGGTTCATTATTCAGTGTTCACCACAGTAAGTGTAGTCATCATCTGTCACCAGACATGTTATTACAATACTAAGATTATATCCCAATGCTATACTTTTCATGTCCATATTTATTTTATAACTGGAATTTTGTACCTTTTCATTTTTTGGAATTTTTAATAGAAAAACATTTTACCAAGATGGCATAACTTTGCCTAAAACTTGAACACGCTTAATAAATTAACTTAGAACTCAAATGTAGTATATTCTGAGATTTTAAATCATGACGATGTTGGGTTTTACAGGTATATGAACACGTCTACGAGACTGTGGACATCAGTAGCAGTCCTGAAGTGAGAGCTAATGCAACTGCAAAGGTAGTTCTTGTTTTTGTTTTTTGTTATTTAGTAAAAGTGAGAGAATTCATCATAAATGAAAGTTTTAAAATATGTAATTATTAGATATTTGAAAGGCTTGTTTTGAAAACTAACATGGAGTATCTTTCAAGCCACACTAAACTTGTCTCACATACAAAGATAAGACATTTTTTATTGGCTTTGCAAGGAATACTTTATTATACAGTTTAGATAATGCATTAAAAATACACTTGCACAAAAATAATAATGCACATGTAATACACAGTTGTTTCATATAATATACATATATCATTATGTAAATTTCCATCAAAACTCTGAGGTATATATTATTCTGATTTTATCGGTGAGGAAACATTAGATTAGATTATTTTTCTCAGACCACACAAACAGCAGCAAATGGTAGGACTGGGTACTCCTGCAGGTTGCTCTTTGCTTTTCACCTTTACCTTAACTCTGCAAATACAGGGTGATGTTGTTAGTGGGTTACCTCCTCAGAGCTGCATATGGTACGTTTTATGTGCTTTTCTGTCCCATTTGTTTCCTCTGATATTTCTAGCATTGACCTCAATGTCTAGCATGTTTTGTTAAAATAAATATCAGCATTAGGTGACTTATATTAGATTTACTCATTAACAAGTACTTTTGTCTTGTTAGTTACTGGTCCATAAAAGGAAATACTGGATGCTTTGTTAAATATAAACACTTAAACATGTGGATACAGTTTGGAAGAGCGTAAAAAAATGTCTTTCTCTGTATTTGAGACAGTTTAATGCAACTTGAAAGATACTCTATTAGGGGCGTCTGGGTGGCTCAGTGGGTTAAAGCCTCTGCCTTTGGCTCAGGTCATGATCCCAGGGTCCTGGGATCGAGCCCTGCATCGGGCTCTCTGCCTGCCTGTGATCTCTGTCAAATAAATAAATAATCTAAAAAGAGAGAGAGAGCGAGAAAGATACTCAGATTTCAAAATAAGCCTATCAGATATCTACCATTTGCTATAAAAGTATAGAAACTTGGCTTGAAATTCCTTAGTTTTATGACCTTCATGGCTTACTGAATTTCTGGGCCTTAGTTCTGTTATCTAAAACAGAGATTCTTTCAGACCTTGGAACCTAGTGATATTCAGTAGATCTTGATTTCCTCCTTCTTCCCATTTTTGCTCATGTACCCTGATCTGTCATGAAAAATGGTACCAGATTACTTCATTACCTTTAAAAGCAGAATGAAGCAAATCTCAACTTTGTGTTAGAATTAATGTAGATTAGTCTAAATTTGAAAGTTTTAAAGAAGATGTGACTTTGTTTCATCTTCTGTGGGATTTTAGTAGTAACTGGGTAGTTAACTAAAGCAACAAAAAATTTCACGGTTGTCTGTACCCATCTTTTTCTCAGCAGTGAATTATTTAATTTGTCATTTATTACATATTACAGCAGCCCAAATGACTGTGTAAGAACACTTATCTCCTTACAGGTTATTATGTATGTAGGTTGTGCTTGTACAAAAACTCCTGAAGGAGCCAGGCTCTTGAGCCCAAAGTTCAGGGCTGCTGGCATGCTGGGGGAGGAGTTATCTGTTAAAGTGCTCCAGTGTTCATCTGCCAGGCAAGCCTGCTTGCCTATTGCTGCTCAGAAGTTCTGAACACTGGGTGGCTGAGTGACCTAATCAATCTTAATACCTCCTACATAGACCCAGGGTGTGCTTTCTAGTCATCATCTCTAAAACCCCATGCACTCAGTTTTATCTTCTCCTAACTTCCAGTGAATTTGTGAGCATGCACACATCAAAAGTAAATAAAAAAGAGACAAAAAGGGGCATCTGGGTGGCTCAGTCGGTTGAGCGTCTGTCTTTGGCTCAGGTCATGATCCCAGAGTCCTGCCATCAAGTCCCAAATCAGGCTCCTTGTCGGCAGGGACCTTCTCCCTCTGCCATTCCCCCTGTTTGTGCTCACGCTCTATCTTCCTGTCAAATAAATAAATATAATCTTTAAAAAATAAAAAAAAATTAAAAAGAGACAAAAGAACTGAAACAAATAAAGTTCACATTTTTAAATATGTAAAATTTTCTTTGAGGCGACTGTGGCTGCGTTTGCTGCCAGTGAAGGACATTCTCATCCTCGAGTTGTTGAGCTACCAAAAACAGAAGAAGGCCTTGGATTCAATATTATGGGAGGCAAAGAACAAAACTCTCCAATCTATATATCTCGAATAATTCCAGGTGGAATTGCTGATAGACATGGGGGCCTCAAGCGAGGAGATCAACTCCTTTCTGTTAATGGAGTGGTATGGATGAATTTTATTTCTATTTGTAGTAATGCATTGTAACCACTTGGGGGTGTATTTGCGTTATAGAAACAAGATGGTGGGGGTGGGGGAGTACCAAAGAAGCTTTGTAGTTCAGAAATCCCTTAGGAGAATCCTGGGCAGTACTATTTAGGACACAGATACTTTTTAAGGCATTTTAAGTGTGTTTTGCTGCTTTTCCAATATAAATTCGCAATGCTTCGTGTGATTTTTATGAAGTAATTGAGCTCTCTAGTAGTTAAGGAAGTACATTAAATTAATAAAAGTCTGCCCTTGTTTTAGTCTTATAGTAGAGCCATTGCTTAATTTAATTCTGACTTAGTGAAATAATACGGCAAATAAATTGGTATTAGGAGTAATTATTTGGAACTTAAAAACCAGTTCCTGGACTACAAACAATACTATTTTAGCAGAAGATTTCACATGGATTAAAATGATAAAGCCAGATTATCTCATAGGTTTGTCGTGTTAAGATGATACATTAAAATTTTTTTACTTATATGTATTGTAAACATTTTGTGTTTTGAGTTACCTAACAAAACCTGAATATTAATTCTTTGTGTGTTCATGTCTATTTTTTTCGTAGAGCGTTGAAGGAGAACATCATGAAAAAGCTGTAGAACTGCTGAAAGCAGCTCAGGGAAAGGTTAAATTAGTAGTACGATATACACCCAAGGTCCTAGAAGAAATGGAGTCACGCTTTGAAAAAATGAGATCAGCGAAACGCAGGCAACAGACCTAATGCAGTTCAAAACTTTATATTCCATTTTGCTTTTAGCTAGAAAAGTTTTACTTGTGACCTACTGATGGCCGCAATGCCAATGATTGTAAAAAAGAAACAGAAACTTCCTGCGAAATCCTCCTTGCCATTTTATAAACACCTATTTTAACATTGTTATGGTTCCAGAGATGCATACGCTTTTTTCTGACAAGAAAAAGTGAAAGGTGATGAGGGCAATTCTGTCCTGCTGTTTTTACAGGCCTTTTTCAAATGCAGATTTTGTCATAAAGTTGTTATAGATTTTTAAAAATGCTTTTTTAATATTAAAATGTACTTTTACATTCTTAATCTTTTTTTAGGGAAAAAAAAAGTTTTCTTCATTTGGCTGCTTATTTAAAAATAACAGTTCTCCAGTTCTTTTTTTGCTTACTCTATTTTTTTTAACCTGTAAAATTTCTTTACGGTTTCCAAGAAATTAAACGTTAACAGTCTGAGCTACAGCAGTTCATTACACTATCAGTGTTCACAGCACTGCTGCATTTTGTACTTTGAACACACGCATAATATATATAATCAGTGGTAAATCATAACGCAGCAGAGTAGAAGTTTTTTACTTTTATTTAAACATAACGTATAATGAATATTCATTTATACTGATTTATAAAAGTTTTTAAACACTGAAAACAATCATTGCTAAAATATATATTTCATAATATTTGAGCAGTGAGGCAAGAGGATATTACTGATTATACCTATTTATGTTCAACAACATATCTTAAATTACAAATGCAAAAACAGGTTCAGGTTTCATCTTTTGCAAATTTTTTTAATACTGTTCATTTTTATTTAAATATATTTCTTATATTTTGGTTTTTCCATTCCTAGAGATGAGCCAATTAGTTTGTTCTGGTAAATAGCAGAAGCAAAATAAAGGAATACTCAACCTCACTAGCCTCAAGAGTTACACACTCTTAACTAGCTCAACATAAGAATTGGTTTTAAGTAGGAAGAAGATAGAAGGATATACTTAAGATACATAGAAATTATGAGGGGATATATTCATAAGAATCTGCAGACTCTTAAGTCAAAATGAGTGGGAACTCATTCATACTGAGATGGTTGAATTCAGAGATGTGATCTTTGATTCAAATGATGGGAATTGTGAGAGATACTTTCATTTGTCCACTGGATGTCACTCTTTAACTGAAAGGCAGCTACTAGTGTAGGACTATGACTGAGGTCTTTTTCAAGGTGGAAATTAAGAGTTGAAGTTCATTTTCAGTCACAACTTATAGGAACGTTTGTATGGTTTTTAAGAATTTAAAGTGACAGATGCTAAAAAGAAGATAATGGGTTGAAATGTATAAGGAATTTATACTAATTACTGACCCTGTGTAAAAAGTGGGCATTTTGTAACATTCCTTCTGGAAGAATAGAAATGTATACCTTTTTCTGCATGTTTGTGAGCACTGTGAGTCTTATAAGATTATTCCAGTTTTCAATGATTTTCAGAATAAGTCAATCAGCATTGTTATTTATCATTTAGGTATTGAACACTGGATTGCATGGTTGAATGTGTCTTTAGTCCACTACAAAACGTGCTTGTATTGATAGGATCATGTTGTTAAATTGTGTATTTTCAAAATTAATTGATGTTTTTAAAATGTTGAGACCAAAGTAGTGTAGAATTATGGACTTAATTTAATTGTAAAATTATTAGAGGTATTTGTTGTAGAGCTTTACATATTAAAGAGAGATATTGGTGCATATAAAAACAGTAATATTATTATGCTCGTATTCTTGCATTACAGGGTAAGTAAATCCTGAAAAATCTTATTTTAGTATAGCTACAGCTGTAGTAGCTTTTAAGGGTGTGTCAACATTTCATTATAAATTATAGCTTCCTGGTTCAGTATCTCAGCTGTTTCAGAACTTTCAGCCAAGTTCAATCTTTTTTGGTGTTGAAACTTAGTAAGTTGAGTAAGCTATTTTTTTTCCTTCTACAGTAATCCACAATCTGTTCGTTGTGTGGGTTGGCACTTATTTATAATTCTTAAAATAAAGATAGCTTAAAGGAGCCAAATACAGTAGTTTTGCTTGCTCCTGTTGAGCATGAGTAGCAGTAGTTTGTTTTTGTTAATGCAGTTTTCACAGTGTATCCCGGAATTTTAAATCTTGACCATAGAAAAATACAGTCATTCAGTGGCAATGATGTACAGTAGTGGTCTAGTATATAGTGAGGGAATGAAGGGAGTTGTCATCTTATAAATAAATGTATGATTCATGAACGTAACTAGGCACATTATAAGTATATAATAAGTTTTCTTATTTGTAAATTATAAACTACCCAATTTCCATCTAATTTCTTGGTATTTCAAAAGGGGTGTATTCAGTGGTTTTCAGCCTTTGCTGCACATTAGAACACCCTGCAGAGCTTTTAAGAAGTAGCACTACAGGGGGCACCTGGGTGGCTCAGTGGGTTAAGCCGCTGCCTTCGGCTCAGGTCATGATCTCGCGTCCCGGGATCGAGTCCCGCATTGGGCTCTCTGCTCAGCAGAGAGCCTGCTTCCTTCTCTCTCTCTCTGCCTGCCTCTCTGCCTACTTGTGATCTCTCTCTGTCAAATAAATAAATAAAATCTTTAAAAAAAAAAAAAAAGAAGTAGCACTACAGGACTTCCATTCCATACCAAGTAAGTTCAGAATCTTTGAGGGTGCAGCCAGATACTTCATTTTTTAAGCTTCCCAGGTAGTTCTAAAGGACATCTAGGGTAGAAAACTGCTTGTTTTCCTCTTTATAAAATGCTCTAATTACACTGGATTCTGTTTGGAAGTATCAGAGTAGAATAACTCAAATTACGGCTACCTTTAAGTAGCTGCAAATATAGTAATTGAGTATCTTCCTTAGTAATTTCTTTAAGAATAAAAGATACTTGGCATTCCTTATTTGGGAAGTAATTACAGTTTATCTTTTATCTTTTTTTTAAATCTGCCAGTAGTTTAAAGTTTTAATGTCCGTCATCTTTCTGCCCCTTTTGCCTTTAAACCTTAACAAAAATAAATGTTTATTAGTTGAGAAAGCATGTTTAAAAACTGCAGGTGAGAAATACTGTCATTGATAATTATGTGCTGTCTTCATATGGCCGCTTTATCTGTTAGTATACTAGATTATAATGGCCTGGTTCTTTGGGGTTTGGTAATTCAGATGTGTTCTTAAAAAATCGTTGTCTTCCTCTACTAAATTTTTTAGTTATTTTTCTCAAGTACTTAAGTAGTTTGGCTCAAGTACTTTGTTTACAATTTAAATGAATATTATAGCATTTAATAGAAGAAATGGCTATGGCTTCTCTGAAAAGAATCTCAGCATGACTTGGTGTAGACTCAAAAGAATACATGTTATGAATATTTTATAATGTGGAATGATCACTGAAATATCCAGGACTCTGGTAATTGTATTTCCAATAAATGTATGTTTATGAATTTTCTAACTTAAATTTTGTTGTCTCTCCTAACAGTCTGGTGTTTTATACTTTCTGTTGTCTAGAATTCCACTAATAGTGTTTCTTCAGTGGTTATTATAGTTCTGTAATGGTTAAATAGCGGAGAAAACCAATTTGCCTGCTCATTAATTTTCAAGAACTTCCAAACTCATTTGTACCTGGACATAGTTTCTAAAAATATCAGCAGATAGTTTGCTTCTACTTTAATTCTTTGGTTTGAGGCAAGAAAGTAAGCCCCAAATGGATTTAACACTTTTTCAATAGATGACTTCATTTTCCAAGTTAATCCTGATTCTAAGGTTTATTTAAAATAAATTTGTATTATGTTCCCATTATTTGGATTAAAAAAAATAATTGGTATAACTTCTACAATAAATGTGTTTCTGAAAGCTCTGTATAAAATAACTTTTACATAAGGTAAAAAGCATAATGTATGGTAGTTACTATTGAGTGAACCTTTGAATTCCTACATTTTGTTTTGTCTTTCATAAAATATAACTACAGAAAAAATTCTCTTGTGTTCTTTTGAGAGAGGCAGTATGGCATGTGATTGACGGCACAGCGTGTACAGGCTCACTACCCTGATGTGAATCCCAGACTCACCATTATTGTGTAATCTTAACAGAAGTTACTTCTCTGGACCTTAGTTCCTCACCTGTCATGTGTAATAAGAATGCCTGTAACTGGTCGTTATCCTTCAAGCCCTGAAAAAGGTGCCTGGTGAAGTGAGTGCTATTTGTGTCTGCTATTATTTGCATATAAAAGCTTAAGGGAACTTAGTAGTTGAAGGAAGATATGTGACCACATAATTAAAATTAGCAAGTTCTTACTTTTGATGATGAGGAAACAGCCTTTAAATTATGCTTGAAGGACACCTGGGTGGTTCAGTCAGTTGGGCGTCTTGCCTTCCACTCAGATCACGATCCCGGCATCCTGGGATCCAGTCCCACATCAGGCTCCGTGCTCAGGGGGGAGCCTGCTGCTTGCTTTGACCCTCCCCCCTCGTGCTTTCTCTCTCTCTCTTTCTCAAATAAATAAAATCTTTAAAGATAAATAAGTAAAAATGTTTGAAAACTTAATAAGGAATAAGATTCATAAGGAATTTTCAGATTTCTGTCCACTTAGATCAAAGAGCTAATGGAATTCTAAAATTAGTGGGGTTTGGGGGGTGGAGGATTAAGGCCACATTCAAAATGAAAATCACACTAAGTTCAAGTAAGGGATTTGTTTAATCAAAAAAGCAGTTTGTAGGAAGGATATGACCTAGCTCTAGAAACCACGGATTGCTGGAATGGGGGTCAGACATATAAAAGGCATAATTCAGCATTGTGTATTTTTAAAATGCATGAAGATGTGTTAAGCCACAAGAGATACAACAAAAAGCACTTATTGTTAGCATTCAGTTTCTTCAAAATACTAGTAAGCTAGAATACTGATTCTCTAAATCATTCAATTCTGGTTTTAAAATACTCACTATTGTTAATTACTCTCATTTTAATGAAGTGGTGACCCAGTTTTTTGTTCACTTATTTGGTGGCAGATAACCTCCACCTAATGGAATTTTTAAGATTTACTTCATATGGTAAGCAAATGAGAAACTCATACAGAACCCATTTGTAAATTTTATTATATCAATTTAATTTTTTTTTAAAGGACAATGTGCTTTATATCAACAAGATAGGTGTGAGAGCTCTCCTAATACTCATCAACTGCAGAGCTACATTTTGATCCTATAAAAAGGCTTTCTTTTTTCTTTTTTTATGTTTTCTTTAGGGGAGGAAGTGTGGAAAAAATCTTAATTTGTTACAATCTCCAGAATTGTAACCAGGGGGATAAAAAGAAAATTTAGCCATTGGTTGCTGATAAGTTCCCCTTACTTTGCTCTTATTTGGCAGTTCTGGAAAGTAATTCTAATCAGTTTCAAAAACTCAAACCTTTAATTTTGTTTTTTATTTGGCAAAAAGTGCAATCGACATGAAACGGGGAAATTTGTGTTTCTGGTATCTCTTACTTGACGTAGGTTTGAGCCCAGAGTTTAAATCCTATCTAACTTTGATTTTGCATCTTAAGGTGTTACAGATTGAATTGTGTGCCTCCCAAAAAAGATACGTTGGAGTCCTAACCCCCAGTACCTCAGAATGTGGCCTAATTTGAAGATGGAGTCTTTATAGAGGTCATCCAGTTAAAGCGAGGCGGGGAGCCTAATCCAACATGGCTGGTATTTTCATTAAAAAAGGGAAATTTGCCCCTGGGGATAAAAATACATTATATGTTTATAAAAAAATTTAAAAATTAAAAAGGAAATTTGAATATAACACGGGGAACACCATGGGTGGATGAATTGGGTGATGCTTCTATAGGCCAAAGAACACCAAAAATTGCTGGCAAACCTTCCAGGAACCAGCAGAAAGGTATGAACAGATTCTCTTTCACTGTCCTTTCACAGGAGACAAACCTGCAGACACACTTGGATCTTGGACTTTAGTCTCTGGAGCCATGAGAATAAATTTCTCTTACTTAAGCCACCCAGTCCAGTTTGTGGTACTTTGAGCAACCCGAGAAAACTCGTGTGTAAGAGAATCCATGTTTTGATGGCATTAGTTACCAAAAATAGGTACAGAAGCAAAGTTGAATATGACTTTCCCCATGTGTGATAAAAAGGTGTCAGTAGAAGTGGTTTTGACCAGGGGAAGAAGATTTCTCACCTCTGGAGTGGGGGAATGCCGGGTTCTTTTGTTTTCTGTTTGACGCTTCCTTAGACTCCCATGCAGCTCTGTTGAGCTTGACCTCCAAAGGGCCATCTGAAGCTGCTCAGAACTTTGTTTTTCCTTCCTTTAGGGCTGCCAGTTGTTGCCTGGCTGCATCTTTCTCAATTCAAGGACTTATGTAGGAGTTGGCAGAGGCAAAAGATCTAGCACTGAGAAGAAACTTGGTATAGCAGCCCTTGCCCCAGGTGGAACATGATGAGAGTTTGCCCTTGGCCAGGGGGATTTCACCCTGTAAAGATTTGTACTGGCTCCTTAGCATCCACATGCCTGACTGAAAAGCATGGATGCAGCCAGAACCAGTTGTGTTGTTCCATCCCGAAAACTCTTCATTGTACTTAGGATAGAATCTGAACGCCTTGCTGTGATTGGAAAGTTTCTGCCTACTTCATTCCCCACTTCCTCTCAGGCCTCGTCTCCTCCCCTCTACTCCGCTTGCTTGACCCCACACCAAAGGCCTGTTGCCAGAAGGTTCTCCCTCTGGTTTTCCCACTGGCTGCTGCTCCCCATTCAGGTATAAACTGAAGTCACCATCTCTGTTAAGGCTTCTGTTCACTCCACTCAATTCCTCATCCTCTGTTAATGTGGCAACGCCTTATTTAGATTATGCACTTCATTGTGTTTTCCCCATTAGAATTAGTTCATGACAGCAAGAAGGATCACCACTATCATTAACCTAGCATGGTGCCTGAAACAGTATTGTGATGTGTTCTACCTTGTTGAATTGGTTTACTTTCCATGATTCCCAGCTAGATCAAGAATTTACCTTGGAACCATAAAAAAACAACAGTTTGTCAGCTGATCTTGATGTTAAAACAAATAGTCCAGGAAGGACCATAATACTATAGGGATGATATCTTCTTCAATCCTTTATTACCTCACTCCATTAACGTGCCAGGTCCTGTTCATGGAAGATAGCAAAGAAAGTTACGTTAGCTCCCTCTATTTGCCACCCTTCTTGTGTCTCCAAACATGACAAGCCTTTACACTTGCTCTTTCCTCTGCCTGGAATCTCCTTCACCCTCTGCTGATCTGTATTTGTCTATGAATCTCCTTCACCCTCTGCTGATCTGTATTTGTCTATCTTGTCAGCCCACTCCCTCCCCAAGATCATAATTGTTGAGGGCCGGCAGGATTCCATTTTGTTCACTGTCCTATATCCAGAGCTGGGAATAGTACCTGGCACACAGACAATATTTGTTGAGAAAATAATATGAAAGAATGCTATTTTAGCAAGTGAGGAAAGGTCTCTCTGAGGACATAGGCATTTGAAGAGAAACCTGCATGGTGTGAACTGCAGAAGCTACCCATGTGACTGTCTGGGGACTTGAGTTTTCAACAGGGTCCAATAAACAGGGTTGCTTTTCCCCCACTATGGCTCTGAATATGGCAGGAAGTAAGACAAATGAGTTGGCAGATGGGTACCAAAATGTCCTCTTCATTTTTTACTCATAATACAAATATTTGTTGAATGTCTACCATGGGACAATTATGGTCTAGGGGATACGGATACACTAAAGAACAAAATGAAGCCCTTGCCTCATAGAGCTTACTTTCTTTCTTTTTTTTTTTTAAAGATTTTATTTATTTATTTGACAGAGAGAAATCACAAGTAGATGGAGAGGCAGGCAGAGAGAGAGAGAGGAGGAAGCAGGCTCCCTGCTGAGCAGAGAGCCCGATGCGGGACTCGATCCCAGGACCCTGAGATCATGACCTGAGCCGAAGGCAGCGGCTTAACCCACTGAGCCACCCAGGCGCCCCTAGAGCTTACTTTCTATTAAAGACCAGGCAAGTGCATATATCTAGGCTTCAGAAGTAAATATGCTTTGGAACGCCTGGGTGGCTCAGTTGGTTAAGCGGCTGCCTTCGGCTCCGGTCATGATCCCAGCGTCCTGGGATCGAGTCCCACATTGGGCTCCTTGCTCGTCAGGGAACCTGCTTCTCCCTCTGCCTCTGCCTGCCTCTTGGCCTACTTGTGATCTCTCTCTCTCTCTCTGACAAATAAATAAATAATCTTTAAAAAGAAAAGAAGAAGAAGAAGTAAATATGCTTCTTCAAATTAGCGAGATGCATCTACCTAGTCTGGACCATGGCTCAGCTCTCATCTTTCCATCCTGCAAGGGCACAGCTCACTCACTCCCTAGACGGATATGGGCTGAGCCAAAACAAAAATGCCTCTTTCTTTATCCCGGATTACAGCTTGGATCGTCATGCCATCTCGCATAGAATGAATGCTTCCATGCATATAAGCAGAAGTAGACACTGAGAATTTAAACCTAGAAGGTGTGATGTCCCCACAGCAAGGTAAATCATAAACATATAAATAATTGTATGAGAAGAATGGTTGGACACAAAACAAAATTTTAAACCATAATCTATGGGGCGCCTGGGTGGCTCAGTGGGTTAAGCCTCTGCCTTCGGCTCAGGTCATGATCCCAGGGTCCTTGGATCAAGCCCTGCATCAGGCTCTCTGCTCAGGGGGGAGCCTGCTCTTCCCTCTCTCTCTCTGCCTGCCTTTCTGCCTACTTGTGATCTCTGTCTGTCAAATACATAAATAAAATCTTAAAAAAAAAAAAAAACATAATCTAAACCATTTTTAAAATTTGGAAATATTGGAATTTTTATAAATATTTTCATTTTAAATATTATTAAGGAGGGAAGGAGGCAATAGCATGTGCACACACACACACACACACACCCCTTTCTTACCTCCTCTCTGTAAATGGGGAGAACCTCACGGATTGATTATACTCTATGTGGATAGTTGGTTTCCTCCTGCCTTTTCATATTTCACCACAAGATGGCACCAAAGTGCTACTGTTGCTATTTCAGAAATTTCTAACAGTTCTTGCTGACTAAAGATCAGGCCAAAAATTTAAAAATCTATTGATTTGACTCTCAGGTTGGTGAACAGGTGGAGCAGTATGAGGAGGGCGGCACCCCTGGAGAAGGACGACACAGAAGCTCCACGTCCCCCAACTGTGCCCTCTGCGTGTCTTCTGTCTGGCTGTTCCTGAGTTCTATAACCTAGTTGTGGCCCAAACACTGTTTGCTGAGGTCTTCTGTCTCTGGACCACCCTGCTGGGTTTTCCCTGTGACCCTGTGTGACCCGCAGCATCTTCCTCTCTGGAGCCTAACTGCTGCCGCAGCCATGGAATTGCCAGAGTTTGCAGCCAATACTGAAGAGAGAACAGAGAAGAAATAGAAAGAACCTCAGGTTCTTGATGACATCACTGAGTGGCCACATCAACCTGCCCTGAGGCCTGACCTCTCTGCAGACTTTCTGCAGCGAGCTAATAACCTCTCCTCTTGTTTGTACCCAATGTACCCAATCTTTTCTTTCACATGCAAAATTAATCTTTAAATGTATTTTATAAAAGTCAAAACACGTAAATGAGTAAACTCAAATACACCTTGAAAGAAAACAGAGCAAATCTGTACAAATCACCAACTTATGTGACTATCTACCTACATTTGGTCTATAGGCTGTCAGGGATTGTGCGGAGGGAGGATTCCTGTAGTATTATTGTAGGACTTCTAAGTACGAACAACTCGAGTTGACTGGAAATTGTCTTTGGCTTTGAGCCTCTTCCTTATCTTCACCCGAGCCCAAACAGGATGTTTGATCAAGAGAAAAGTCCTTTCAGAGAGGACATGGCACGTTCCTTAAATAAACCAAAGACCATCTGAGGCCTTGAGATTAACTTGCTTTGCATGACACTACATTTGTGAAAATTTTTTCTCTCTTCCCTCTAAATTAAAAACACAAATTAAACCAATTATAGAGTACTCACATGCCCATTTATAGCATCCATCTTTTTTTTTTTTTTTTTTAAGATTTTACTTATTTATTTATTTGTCCGAGAGAGAGCGAGCGAGCAGGCACTCCAGATTAGCTCCAGATCTGCCATTCACCAGGTATGTTGCTGGGCGTAATGTAGTTACCCTCAGGTTTCTCACTGTTGAACGAGGGGATTTTACATATGATCTCCACATTTCTTTGTATTTCTGAGTATTTTAACGTATCAAGGAGAAAGAGCTTGGCACCACAGAGGATGGAACTTCTGAACAGCCCATCTGCTCAGAGAGGGACGCTACAGATGGACGTGTGAGTACGCTGACCCTTGAAGAGTGACAGAGACACTTGCCCATTCTTCAGCCTCAGACAGGAAACTCAACAAGCCTTAAGGTCTTTTCTAAATTCCCTAAATTACGTTGGACTGGAAGCTGCATGAAGGGAGGGGACTCCTTACCGTAACTTCTTTGGTGAGGCTGCCATGGAAATGCCCCTCTGGCTATGGGGAGGCTAACGGACTCTCTCAGTCCTGCTGAGAAATCCTTCACCACATCTTCGCTGGGCTGGACCCAGTCAGGGACTGAGCACAGCTAAAGCAGGCTTGCTCAGGAGACAAAGGGACTCTTCCGAAGGTGATTTTCTCTCCGCGTCTCCACCGATCTTGCCAAACCTTGATAGAACTGCACTTTTTTCTTCCCTTACAAAAAGCATTTATTTATTTTTTTTATTATGTTCAATTAGCCACCGTATAGTAGTACATCATTAGTTCTGATGTAGTGTTCAATGATTGATTAGTTACGTATAACACCCAGTGCTCATCACTACACATGCCCTCCTGAATACCCATCACCCCCTCCCTCCCTCCCTTCTGAGACCCTCAGTTCACTTCCTGGGGTCCACAGTCTCTCCTGGCTCATCTCTCTCTCTGATTTCTCCCCCTCCAGATTTCTCTCCCTTCCCTTGTAGTCCTCTGTGCTATTGCTTCTGTCGCACAAAAGAGTGAAACCATATGATAATTGTCTTCTCTGCTTGACTTCCTTCACTTAGCATAATCCCCTCCAGTTCTATCCATGTCAACTACACTTCAAAGACTCACCCAACTTCTTGTCCTTCCTTCTCTCCTGTCCTGGAGTCAAACCTGTGTCTCAATCTAAAGGTTCTAAAAGGTCTCCCTCTGTCCTTCCGCTCCCCTTTTCCCTCAGAAATATTTCCCCTAATAAATTTCTGGCATGAGCTATCCTATTATCCGTGTTTGCTTCTCAAAGGACCCACGCTTGCACAATCTTCTATCAAAGAGTCATAAATTTGGGTGGGAGACTACATTAAACTAAAGAAATTTTAAATACTGAGAATCCAGAGCCCCATGTCAGGCTTACAACATCAGAATCAATGGAGGGGGAGTTTTGAAACATCTTCCCAGGTGATTTACATGTAGACTGGCCTACTTTAATCTAAACTCTTTATTCCGAATCTACTCTGCTAAGGGATAAAGAGTTTAGATTAAAGTAGGCCAGTCTACATGTAACATTCCAGAGAATGTTGGAAATCTTTACAGTTTGTGTTATTCTGAAATAAAAGGAGCAAACTGGCCAAGTTACTATGATATGTTTCTTTCATCTCAGGGTGTCTGACTGGCTTAGTAGGTAGAATATGTGACTCTTGATCCCCAGGTCATGAGTTCATGGGGCTCAAAAAGATATATATATTTCTCTATCCCCTCAAGGTCCTTTTATTTTTTTTTTTAAAGATTTTATTTATTTATTTGACAGTGAGAGAGGGAACACGAGCAGGCAGGGGGAGTGGGAGAGGGAGAAGCAGGCTTCCCGCTGAGCAGAGAGCCCAGTGTAGGGCTTCATCACAGGACCCTGGGATCATGACCTGAGTGGAAGGCAGACGCCTGAGGACTGAGCCACCCAGGCACCCCACCTCAAGGTCTTTTATTCACTTTCATATTGAAAATTTTTTTTAACTTTCCTTACTTACTCCATTCTATGAACAGAGTTCATATATTTTAACAGTAACATGATGCAAAAAGTTTAATAAATAGTACTAAGAGTTTGCCGACCAGACTCCAAGAATAGCGTTTTGGGCATCATCCTAAAGTCTAAGACCATTGTCCTGGTCTCCATAGTTGTCTTTGCTCATTTCTCAAATGAAAATTACAGACGGTTGGTAGTTGGCCTGTGTTGTTTAAAATCATTGTCTCCGATTTTATTTTAAAAAAGGTTTTAAAAACATTTTCAAAAGTCCTAGGGTGATTAAAAGTTTTCATTGTGATTGTCACTCCTTATTTTGAAGAGAGTCATGGTAACTGTCACTAGACAAAAAGAAAGCTTTTGAAATTACCCGTGAGGTGTTCGGTAGTGTCCTTCTTGACACAACATTAGGCGTCCAAGTCAGGAATAGAAAGAATCTACAGAATGGGATGTTTTCTCTCCCCACCTTCCCACAGCTTCTCTTTGAGTTTAAATTCTCTTACTGCTTCTTTGCTAGATTCCTTTCCAAATATGTTCATGCAGATGAAGAAGAGCTTTCTGGGATATTTCAGTTGCCAGGTAAAAACTACTCCCAAGCGCTGGTCTTCTGCATGCATTTGGCTTGTGGGATGCCAGAATTTTGCATGTGCTTCTTTGAAATCTTGTCTCATGCAGTGGTCTTCCTAAAATGTTCAAGCTCTTATTTGGAATTCTGAAAGAGTAAAAAGGAACCCAATTCTGTGACTGAACTTTGTGTTAGTACTTTGCTCCTAACAATTTCTCAGAGTGACCAGGTGATAATCTTTTTAGATTTAGATTTCTATTTTTCTGATTTTTTTTTTTTTTTTTTTTTACTTTCACTGTTCTATCTGTTACAATGCCTGGCTTCTGTAATGCTTATTTATCTCTGCTTCGTTCTGAGCCTCCCCAGTAGGCTCTCAGGCACTCAGGCCTTGGGATCTACATGTGGTTCTGTCATTCGGAAATTGTTTCCTTTGAATGTCTTTCACCTCTTGGGTTTGATTTGAAAGGGAAAAAATCAGGATAAGAAAATCGGGTTTAGAAAGACTGGGCATAAATAGGAAAATATTTTTGATATTTATCTAAATGTTTTGAAATTTGGGGTGAATATGGATGGGTCTTCAGAAGTACTGAAAAGGGTCTCTGACCCCAGGATGTCCAACCAGGTCAGGAAACTGAGACCTCTTTGGTGATGTCTTGAAAAGAGCTGATTTCAAAAATGGATTTTAGTCAGTCACACCAGAAGTTGCCAGTCCTTACATCCCAAGGTCTGTCAGATCTGCGCATGTGGTAGTACAGGAAAATGGGCCCAGAAGCCCAAATCTGGCCACAGTGCAACTTTTAATAGATCAGCAATTTTCCATTGTTATTTTGTGTGCTTCAGAGTGATTGTTGTTATTTTAAATTATCCCTAAACAATAGGTCCTGTGCATAATGGGATCACTCTAGGGACACTGAGACACAGAAGAAAAGAACAAGTAGGTGAAAACACCTGTTTAAGACCAGGAAAGCACGAGTTTGGCGAGCCTCTAAACCAGCGTGGGGGCTCTGCTTGCCCCAAATGCAAATGTGGAGGACTCAGAGCTTAGAAACAATAGCATTTCTTGAGATGTCACCTGTTAGATACATACCAGATATCTGATGGGTGTGATATTCTTTCTTTATTCCTTGACTCTTTCATGTTTTGAAACGTTTATGTATGTATATGTACATATAGATACCCATGTACATGTATGTGTTTGCATGTGTAAATATGAATATAATAACATAAATATAAACTTTTTTTTAAGATTTTATTTATTTATTTGAAAGAGAGAGTATGAGAGGGAGCAGAGGGAGACGCAGACTCCCTGCGGAGCTGGGAGCCTTATGTGGGTCTCGATCCTGGGACTCCAGGATCATGACTTGAGCTGAAGGCAGTTGCTTAACTCACTGAGCCACCCAAGGTGCCCAAGTATTTTTCAATATACATATTCAAGCTTCTAACTTTGGGTGGCAGGTTTGGCACCTATGCTTTTATAAAGCCAGTAACACCTTTTCATAGGTCATGTGATTGCCTCAGGTCAAAAATCTTTGGAGTGCTTTTTGGATGGAAAACAAGGTAAACCTTGAGTGCCCAGGACTCTTTCTGGACCATTCATTCCAGAAAGAGGGGCTTTTTTTTTTTTTTTTTTTTTTTGACTTGCAATCAGGTCTTCTTAGCTCATTCCAAAATATAATCTTTAGCATGAGCTCACCACAGGACCAGAAATTTGGAAGTTTTTCTTGATCTCAACTTGTAAGAAAAGATGATCACCTTTGAGGTATGTCTTTTTGAATTTCACATAATCTTGCAAATGGTTAAAAAATAATCAGATTTCAATAAGGGATTTGTACCTATAAAACAGCGCTGTGAAACTATGGCCCAGGGGCCAGAACTAGCCCAATATCTATTTTTGTCCAAAAAGTTTTATTGGAACACAGCCTCATCTATTTGTTTATGTGTTATTTATGGTTGCTTTGACGCTACAATGACAGAGTTGAATAGTTGTGACAGAGGCCATATGGCTGACAAAGCCCAGAGTGTTAACTATCTGGTCCTAAGCAATAAAAACAAATATGAACAACCCAAAAGGAAATAAACAGGCAAAGGAAATCAGTAGGCAACGCAAATGTACACAAGAGCACCCTGAAATGTCCAGTAAATAGAGAAAAGATGCAGCTGTAATCAGGGAAATTCAAATTTAAACTACATTGAGATGGCATTTCATATGCATTGGATTTATAAATATTTAAGTCTTGTAATATTGGGTGCTGGTAGAATATAGAGAAATGGGAATTTTTATTCTCTTCTGCGAGAAGCACAAGTAAGTGCAATCACTTTTTTTTTTAAAGGTTTTATTTATTTATATGACAGAGAAAGGCACAGCAAGAGAGGGAACACAAGCAGGGGGAGTGGGAGAAGGAGAGAAGCAGGCTTTCTACTGAGCAGGGAGCCTGATGTAGGGCTTGATCCCAGGACCCTGGGATCATGACCTGAGCTGAAGGCAGACGCTTAATGACTGAGCCAGCCAGGCGCCCCAGTTCAATCACTTTTGAAAGGAATTTTATAACATTCAATAATAGTGAGTGCACGTAATCCACTCCTAGACACACAAACACACACACACACACACATACACATACATAATACACATATATAAAAAAGACACATGTTAGAGAAACTTTTGAGTGCACAAATAAGGGGACTTGTACAAAAATATTCATGGTACCATTGTTAGAAAAAATAGAAATAAGTTTAATATTAATAATAAAATGGATAAACACTGGGTACATTATTTAAATAGAATACTATTTAATAATAAAGATGAATTTTAAAGGACCACATATTCCATGAACACATATTTCATAAAGCTCACAGTTGAGTGAAAAAAGCAAAATGCACAGGAATACAGAATTATATTATTTATATTCGCAACACAAGACAGAATATTACTCAGGGATACATATATATAAAAAGCATGAAAATAGGGGTGCCTGGGTGGCTCAGTGGGTTAAGCCTCTGCCTTTAGCTCGGGTCATGATCCCAGGGTGCTGGGATCGAGCCCCGCATCAGGCTCTCTGCTCAGCAGGGAGCCTGCTTCCTCCTCTCTCTGCCTTCTTCTCTGACTACTTGTGATTTCTGTCTGTCAAATAAATAAATAAAATCTTTAAAAAAAAAAAGGCATGAAAATATGCATGGAAATTAATTACAAAATTTAGGAAAAGGCTAACTTCCCAAGTCAAAAAGACTGGAGAGAGGTACAAAGGGTGCTTCAAATACAACTGTAACATTGTTTTTTTCTTTCCTTTTTTTTTTAAGACAGAGAGAGAGCACAGGTGGGGGGAGCAGCAGGCAGAGGGACAGAGAGAAGCAGACTCCCCACTGAGCAGGGAACCCTATGTTGGGCTGGATCCCAGGACCCTGAGATCATGACCTGAGCCAAAGGCAGATACCTAACTGACTGAGCCACCCAGGTGTCGCAACATTTTGTTTCTTAAGCTGATTGCTGTGAACTCAGATTTTTGTTCTTTCTATAAGTTGGAAGTAATTCATAATAAATGAAATTCTGTATGCTCGATGACTTTCAATCATTATAGCACTATGGGAGAGCCCCCAGGACCTTCCAGTTTTTATTTCCCTGATGGAGCACCTTGGCCTAGCAGGTGGAGCCTCTACATACATTTACACAGTCTCTATATTTACAAGAGCACCTGGGTGAAGAGGTGAATGGGACCAAAGTCTAGCTTGTCCACTAGTCGATAAGCCTTGTTGTGCCCTTTGCCCAAAAGCCCCAAGGTGAGCATCACCCAAAATGTGTGACTTCTCCATTGCCCAAAAGTGCCCTATAGAGTGTGCAGAAGACTTGCGACCAGGGTCCACTTCCTCTTCTTTAGCCTGTAGATGCTGCACATTCACTCATCCACAGTTACGAAAAATGAGAAAGACAAGCCGGTCTGGAAACAGTCTCTGTTGAGTTTTAGCTTGCCAACACATTTTGGTTCATCCTGATATCTTTCTAGGTTCTTATGGTTTATTTAACAACTGATCATTTTTCTCTAGTTATCTGGGATAGAATCTAAAAAATTATTTGTTTTGCTGCCTTAGGACAAATTACCCAAGAAGTGAAGACTAACTGGCCAATTTATCTTTAAAGAAAAGCACAAATACTATAGGAACTACAAGAGATATTAACACTTTTATAGATACTACATCTTTTCTTCCTTACTCAAGTCCATTGCTCTTGAAATTTTGTCTTCTTGGACAAACTGCAAATTTGAAATCTCTTTTCTCACCTTCTTTACCTGATAGACAATAGGAATTTATTCTTCAATAAAATCTACATGTCTCCTTTCTCCAAAGTCTGAATCTCCCCTTTCCCTGAAGTTGCCAGCCCTAATATCTTACTCCTTGGAAGCAAAGGAAAAATGTGGTTTATGGACTCCCTATAACACTTTCATGTGATGGGCATCAAAACCCTGATTCCTGGGCTCCACACAAGTCTATTAAATCATTTTGCATTTTTAATCAACCATTGTATGCGATTCTTATCCTTCTTGAAGTTTAAAACCCACTACCTTAGAAGAAAGGAAATGAATTATTTTAGTTAAAAAAAAATCAACCAGTATAATCTATAATTCTTGTTTTAAAACAGCATAAGAAAGTGATATCTTGGCAGGAGAAATTCTGTCATCTTTCGTGTTGTTATAAAAAGAGTGGTCTTAAGAGAACCAATTAAAGAAACCCAATTTACAATTTTTCCTCACTTCACTTTCTCATGAGAGTTGCCAGAAAATAATGGAAATGATTTAAACAATGGGCACCAATTTAGGGAAGGCTCCAAGGGCATGAGACAAGGAGTCAGGAGACCAGAAGTTGCTCTGTGATGATCTTGGGCAGCACACAATACTGGAGGGTTATGAATTTCTCATCTATAAAACCAGCTCATATAGCTCTGAGTTCTCTTTCAGACCCACAATTAGAGGAAATATGTCATTCTTAAAAACTGGAAGTCAAGGCATGTTTGTATATATTGACTCTCTCAAGACTCTACTTTCAGGGATCATTTGTGTAGTGTGTATTTATTGACTCTCTAGCATATAAATCAGTTTATAGTATATTATTCATATGCCCAGCTAGGCATTATTATTATTATTTTTTAAGATTTTATTTATTTATTTGACAGACAGAGATCACAAGTAGGCAGAGAAGCAGGCAGAGAGAGAGGAAAGGAAGCAGGCTCCGCACTGAGCAGAGAGCCGGATTCGGGGCTCGATCCCAGGATCCTGAGATCATGACCCGAGTGGAAGGCAGAGGCTTAAGCCACTGAGCCACCCAGGTAGCCCTAGGCATTATTTTTAAAGATAAATTCTCCAATGCAAAGATGATGGCAATGTTTCATTTTAAACTTCTTAGGTCTGTATCAATTTATTTCCATTTTCCTTAAGTGACATGAGTGGTAAACTTTATGATAGTGACATTTTTAACCCCATCTGCCTTAAAGTATTCATTAGGAAAACTGTCCCTAATATAGATGGTAAGACAACCAAAGGCATAGTGGAAAGTAAGAAAAGAGGTGCCCATAAAGCAGTATTTGTTGCAAATAATGATTCTGTGGGGTCTATTAAGCCCCAGAAGTCCACAAGAGGAAGGAATGCTGATAAATTACCTGACACCAAAGTTGCTGGATGACTTCTCAGTGGTAGTTACCTAGCACTCAAATGTTCTCTTGTCTGGAGAAATTTTCCAGTGTTCAGAAACATCACCTCTTTTGCCCCTTACAAGATTCCTGTGTTTTAGGATTTTAAAGAACGTGAGAAAGCCGTCTGAACTGAGATCCCCGAAACTTGGTATCATCAGTGGTTCATTGCTAAGACTTAGCTAACCAGTGCCTACCAAAATAGGTGTAAAGATCTCAGGTGAAGTGAGAGGGTTGTGAGGGTACGCGCCTTTAATTCCGTATATAGCTAAAACCTAAAAATTTATGTCAGAAGAAGGGAGACTTCCTCTTTCTCCTCAAAAACTTTTTTTTCCATTTGCACAGCTCCCAAAGACCTCACCCTTTGGAAGAGCGGAGAGTCATTTGAAACTAAACTGAAGGCTGGAGACAAGTTCTACTTTTCAGGTCATCCAATTTAGAAGATCCAGTTTCTGCGGAGGGAAGAAGACGGGTGGGGGAGGGGGGAAAAAACAGACTCTACGTCTTCAGATCCTTCCACCTTCCATCCACAGTCTGCCACGCAAAGCCAAGTCGGGGATTTTGCCTTGAACCACCACCAGCACCAGCACCAGCCCTACCTTGTCACTCACGCCCGATAAACACGCCCCTCTGGTCCTACTCTTGGCCAGTGGCGGCTCCCCTTCTTGCATAGTAATGAGCTCGAGACCTCTGCGGGCCAATGGCGCTCCTGGAGAAGGGTTAGTTTTGCATGTACCTAAGTGATTTGCATAACCCAGCGGCTGGGGGCTTGGGAACCCGAGCGTGCAACCCTAGAAGGGAAAAGGACGGGAGGAGATTGAGCCGCGGCTGCGAGAGAGCGAGCAGGAGCCTGGGTGTTTGTACGAGAGCCGGGCGGGGGTTGGGGCGAGGGGCCGGCATGGCTGAAGGCTGCGCTCCGCAACCTTGAAGAGCGGCTGCGGCGCGAGGCCGGGGACGGGGAGGCGGGTGCGATGGCAGAGAGCGGCCCCGGCAGCTGCGCACGGCCGGGCCGGCTGGCCTGAGCCGCCGGAGGAGCGGGGCTGCCTCTGCGCTTCCATGGAGCAGCGGGAAGGGCGAAACTCCGGAGCGCCGCGTCGCTGCACTGCCGCCGCGGACTGTTGAAGGGGCCGAGCCCGCGCGACCGCCGAGAGAGGAGAGCCCCCGCCCCAGTCCGCAGGCCTGCCGCCCCGGGGCGGCGGGGGGCGTCGGAGGGCAGCGGAGGCGCGCGGAGTGAGCGGCGCCGCGGGAGAGGCCGGCGCGGGAGGCGGCCGCAGCAATGCCGGGCCCGCTGGGGCTACTCTGCTTCCTCGCTCTGGGGCTGCGCGGCTCGGCCGAGCCCAGCGGCGCGGCGCCGCCTCTCTGCGCGGCGCCCTGCAGCTGCGACGGCGACCGTCGGGTGGACTGCTCCGGGAAGGGGCTGACGGCCGTGCCCGAGGGGCTCAGCGCCTTCACCCAAGCGCTGTGAGTGCCGGGGTGAGGGCGCCGGGGGCGGGGCTGGGGGGGGAAAGGGGGTTGCCGGGGGGGGGGGACGGCAGAGTCGGTGGCCCGTCCCACCCCACCCACCCGTGTTCCGAGGAGCGGGGCGCGGGTCACCTGTGTGTGGAGGTGCTCAGCACCCACCGCCGCGCGGCGGGCTTTCCAGACTTCGCCAGTCCGGGTCCGAGCCGCGAGCAGCTTTTTAACCCCAGACTTTTGGGGCACAGGCCCCCCCCCCGAAAGAGTATCTGGGGCCAAGCAGGAGGAAGGAATCTGGAAACGTCTGCCCCTGGCAGCCTTTTCAGGGGACCTTCCCTTCTCACGCGGGTCCCCGCTCAGCTGGCAAGAGCTTCGTAGTCGGTAGGCTGAGGGCGCCTAGAACTTGGCCTGGGTCTGCAGACCTAGGCACGTTTCGTGGGGAAACACCTGGAGCTTTCTGGGTTCCAGAATGTGGGGAGAAGATACACCTGTGCTTCAGGGTGAATCCACTTCCAGTTCGGCCTCATCCAGGTAGAGCGACCTGACATCTCGGTCCAGTTCCACCGGGAACTGCCCGACAAACGCCCAGGGTTCTGGAGCGCGCGGGGACGGGGTGGGGGCGGGGGGAGCCGGGCAAAAATAAGACGGAAGGAGGGGGGAAATTGCAGGTTTCTTTTGGTGAAAATACTCTTCTTCCCCAAGTAGGCCTTTTAAAGAAAGAATGTTGACCCGAGGTACAGGATGTTGGAAGAAAATCAAAGCTCCAGACCATATTCTCTGCCCAACCTTCTAGAATGGAAGGCAGCAGTTTTCTGCTGTACATTCATCTCCAGAACTTTTCTTTTGAGCTGCCTGGGGCTGGGGAAGTCACTCAGAGCGTTCTGACTTTTTAAAATCTCGCTCCTCAAAGGGAGACTTGAGGCTTTAGACATTCCCTTCAAAAAAGAAGAGCAAACTAAAATAGGTGTCGTCCGTGGTATTGGCAAATAAGACCAATAAAAAAATAGGGTAACTGAACGCAGGGCTTGGTGTATGCACTTGTGTGTTGTGTGTCCTGCGGAGTGATTAAGTCAAGAGCCCCGAAAGAACTGTATGAGGAAGGGATTCTGAGAGGTATGTGGTGAGGGGAATTTCCTTTTGCCTTATAGCCAAGGAAGGGGACCTCTTAGAAATAAATAATTTTAAAGGAGTAATTGACCCCGTGAAGAAATCTTTTCTGTGCAGACCAGAGCGTTGCGGTGTTTCCAGGTGGGTGGTGGGAGGCGTTCGGCTTGCTCTCTGCCAGTGGGGTTTTACTGAGTATTGCAGCCTGGTGACTTGGAATCTGCCTCATTCTCTGGCCTCCAGCTCCCCCTCCTTATTTCTCACGTGCTAGTAACATATTTGAAGTCATTTTCCTCCAGTATGGTGAAATTTAACTTTCTTACCGAAGGAAATTCATTTTGTAGTGAAGAGCAGTTTGCAAAAAGTTACAGCAAGTGGGCAGGTTCGAGTGGAAGTGAGGGGAAGAAGACTGTGTAGAGGAGATGGGGTTCTTTTTTTCCTTGTTCTCTTGACACTTAGAGAATTCATGCAGGAGAGGTGCCTTTATCTGACCTCTCAAGGCTCTCTAATCGTAGAAAAGCACCTTTTTGCTGTTTTGACCAGTAGTAAAGAGCTTGTTTAGTAGATTCTACCAGTTTGGATGAGCAGTCTTGTCCTGTAAGGAAAGGGTCTGTTTTGCATTAGTACCTAAAACCACAAAGAAATAGCACAATTTTATGTGAGCACGTTCCTGTCTGCAGATCATCTTCCTTTAGAAGTCACTGGAGGTAGTCAAATGCCATATTTTCAACTTAGAGCCTTACAGAACTCCCTGTTTGAGGCTTGGGAACCAAAAGTCATTGGCGACTGTCCAGATTAGGTTGCCTAAGCTAGCAGCACCATCCTGGCACTTTCTGAGCTGCTGTGGTGAGCAAATGTGCTACATTTTCCTCTTCCACTTGTGACCTATAGCTAGAGTGATTGGACCTCCTGACAACTAACTTCTTATTTCACCCCTGTCTCCTCATTTCATCCTCAAAAGTATATGTGACTGCCCCACTTAAAGGGCATTTCAAGGGCAGTGTGTTTGCATTTTGAGAGACCAGCTGGTTCAGTGAATCTCAAAAGCCATATTGAGGATGGGCAGGTCCTGTGGGTTTGCACAATCCCATTGATCATCTCGGAACTCTTTCCAGGTACTTCTGATCTGCTGTCCCATTATAGCTTTAGTGAGCCATGGTTACATAGCAAGGGATTAGATCCATGGTCCCAAACTTTTGCTCACCGTTTCCTAATTTCTGGAGCATTGCACAGAAAATTACAAACACAGATGCAAGTTAAAAAGATGAGGCCAATCAGTCAAAGTTCTTTTATTTTCTTCTCATGGATCAGTGGTATATATGGTATCTTCACCTCCACCGGGGTGTGTGCACTCCACTTTGGAGACCCTGGGACCCACAAAGAACAGAGATTTTATTTTACTCAGCTTGGAGTACACAGAGCCTGGTACACAGGAGGCACTTAAAAATGTTGCAGTGAAGAGAGAATAACTTAAGGCCGACACTGAAGGCAGACTCGGGGCTTGGAATTCAGACATCATTCCCACACAGGACTGCCAATTTCAGCATTCTCAGCATTTAGTCTTTTGTCCAGATTTGAGAAAGTCCCAGAGAGAGGATACTGCTGCTTCTCCGTTAGGCTCGTTTAAACTTGTTCCATCCAACAGTGTCTATTTCCTGCTGAAAGCTGCTTTATCCGAGTCTGGGGGCAGAGTCAGATGTAATCCTCAGTATTGTTGATGGGATTCATGTGTTCACACTGTTTTCTGCACCTGTATTGGTGATTTATATTTTGCAAGAGCTGTTCTCAGTCTTGTGTCACACAATACACTGGCTTGTCACAATTCACCCTGAGGTGTTTTAAAGGAAGTCATCTTACTGCTGTTAAAATTCAAAGTTTATTTTATCAAAGAGATTCAAGGTTATTCCTATAGTCATGGTAACAGGTCACTCTTTAATCACCTATACTCCCATTGGTTTTAGAGAAAGAGATGAAGTCCCAGTGGTGTTGGGGAGAAGTTTGTGCACACGTGTCTCCTGTGTTACTGCCTCAACGTCTGGGTGCCGTGGGCTCAGAGCACAGATCCCCATGTCCTAGATTACGTCTGGTCACGAGTGTTAAGATGACACATCCTGTTTTTGTGGCTTCATGGAGACACTGGTGGGTCTGAGCCCTTGATCTTAGTCCTTACCTTGCCACTAAGTAATTTTGTGGCCTCGGGCAAATCGTTCTCCTTTTTTTGAGGTGTGTGTGGGGGAACAGTTTTCTCATCTGAAAAATGCAGTAATTGGATTCACTAGATTATTTCTAAGGCCGCCTGTAGCTTCCAGAAGTTATATGATTTTATAATTCTTACATAATCTTAGGATGGCAAGGGGACGATAATGTTATGATCGTCTCGTAAAAGATCCCAGGAGCTGCAGGATTTCGTTCTGGGTGCAGTTGCACAAACCTCTTCATTACCACTCACTTGGAGGAGGAGTTCTTTGTGTTTAGAAGTGTGTGTTAGGAAATTTGCCATGGAGACTTGTTGCAGAATGCATGACTAGCTAAGGCGCTTTGCTAGGGTAGAATAGCCCTGCTTGTTTCCTGTGGGTATGGCTTAACACTTGGAAAATAAAATCGTTCTGTTTCAGTAATTTGGATACTGTACAAAAAGTTACTCAATGTCCTCACTTCCATATAATTAGTCATAATCTCGCCAGCCTTCACGGTGTGTGTATCCTGTACATCGGGCAGGTTATCGAGCTTTCTATATAGAATTGATGGTTACCTGAGAGGCTTTGCAGTGTTTTTAAAATAATGTTATTTTTTTTCTTCATTTGGAAACCTGATCTTAGATTCTTCCTTAAGATGTATTATTTCACTACACCAAACAGCTTTCTTCTTTTATTTTTTAATTTTTTTAAAGATTTTATTTATTTATTTGACAGAGAGAGATCACAAGTAGGCAGAGAGGCAGGCAGAGAGAGAGAGGGAAGCAGGCTCCCTGCTGAACAGAGAGCCCAATGCGGGACTCGATCCCAGGACCCTGAGATCATGACCTGAGCCGAAGGCAGCGGCTTAACCCACTGAGCCACCCAGGCGCCCCAGCTTTCTTCTTTTAATAGTATCATCTGAAAATATTTTCTTCTGCTTTTTCTGATGTTTCCTGTATTCTCTGGTGGCTAGTCATCGTATACCTTTGTTGATGGTAGAGTTTGGTATCTCTTGATTTCTGCCTTAGGATCTGTAAGTTTCAATGTTTAGTTTGTGTAGTGTGTCTTCCTAGAAATGCATTGATATCACATACAAGTGAACTTTGTGTTAAACAAAGCCAATATGTGAATATCTTTAAGTTTAGAATCTTCATTTTACAAACCAGCTGAATTGCTGGGTTCTCTTTAAATACAAGAGAAGGAAGAGCATTCTGCTGGGAATATGGAGAGCTGGTTTCCAGACCTGTCAATAAATTGCACAAGTGACCTTGAGTGGGTGACATGCTTAACCCCTCAGGGCCTTGGTTTCGCCACCTGTAAAACAAGGAAATAAACAACTCTTATTGCCAAGAGTTTTCTTTCTCTTGAATTTGGTTTTTTTTTCTTTTAAATACATTTCTTGCATCCTCTCCCTTGGGTAAGGGAAGTATATAGCTCATGGAACCTCTTGCCCACCCAGGAAACTTCTTCAGGTTGTCCAGCTCTGCTGGAATGTTTCCATTGAATGGGGAGCTCACTCCCTCACAGGGCAACAATGTGCTGGTCTGAACAATACCCAGGACTTGAACCCGTCATTCTCTTATCCAAGGCTCCTTAAGGTTTTGCAGTTACCACTAATGTTTTATGATTTCTGTCAAACTGAATGCTTGTGACAGTTATGTTATCACAAGCATTTAATGTCCAGGCACTTGGCTCTTAACATTAGAATCGAAAGGTAACATTTGACAACTTAATCTCTTAGGGAAGATCAAAGTTTTTTACTGGTAGGTGGATCCAGGCAAGTTTAGGCATTTTCTTGGCCTCTTTCAGTCTCTCTCTCAAATTCTTATTTTAGTCATCTTTATAATAGTGAAAGTACTGAGAGCCTGCACGTTTGGATTTTGGTTTCTGGTCTTCCTGTTTGTGCCTATTCCTTCATTCCCACTTTTTCTTACCAATAAGTGATGGATAGTGGACTAGATGATGGCAAATGTCTCTCACTGCTTTGAATTTCTCTGGACCTGTGTTAACTGTTAAGCAAGTAAAGTTCTGAGAATCCTTTAGTGATTTATTGAAATTTTTCCTAAGAATGTCTATCACTGTTTCTCTATAAAAAAGATAAATTTCCATAAAAGTACAGTATTTGTTGGTACACTTGGGTTAAAAGTTAAACCCTGCCAGATGTGCCTTTTACTCTGAAAAATGTAACTAATGTAACTCACAGTGTTCTTGGTAAGAGAGCTTTGCTCTTTTAATTTTTTAAGCTAGATCTCAAGGATTTGGCTTTAGAAGGGTGTTAGCCAGCTTGCCTTTAACTGTCTCATGCAGCCTTCGAGTTTTTGGCAATGCCAACAGCTTTTCTTATATATTAAAGAATACGGATAACTTTTTCCTTTTTTCCCCAACTTTGTTAAGTGAACTATAGCTTCTTTTGCAGAGCTTCATTAGGATGATAAAATGCTCTATTTTTAAGTTCTACCAGGGAAGAAAAATTGTGCTAGGACTAAAGTTTAGCAAATCAGTACTCTTACACAAATGGCTAATTTGTCTGCCTTTCTAGGCATTTCTTTTGTGTTTAAGTACTTGATGGTCCAGCTATAGGCCAGGTAGCACTTCTATGGTCTGAAATTGGGTGAGTTCCAAACTGAGTTTAGAAATCAGTGTTAGCAAAAGACAGATCATGACTTTATAGTTCATATACATTTAATAACCTCAATTTCTAAAGACTTTAGCAAGTTTGTACTCAAGTACCTCTTTTAAATGGCAAGATGTAATTATGTAGTAGTGTACTCTGGATTCACCCCCCAACAGACAAGTATTCTTTCTTTCTTTCTTTCTTTTTTTTTAAGATTGATTTATTCATTTGAGAGAGAGATCACACAGAGGGAGAGACTGAGGGAGAAGCCACCTTCCTACTGAGCAGAGAGCCTGATGTGGGGCTCGATCCCAGGACCCTGAGATCATGACCTGAGCTGAAGGCAGAGGCTTAACCCACTGAGCCACCCAGATGCCCCTAAGTATTTGTTCTTAAACAAATATATGGTGTATATTTGTATATGGCTGGCACCGTTTTTAAGCAAGGTTCTTAAAGTGTAGTGAAGTATGTTGTGTCATGTACAAGCAGTTAAAACTCTGAATGTTGGGGGTGGTTGTTTTTAATCTCAAGCATGTTTGGTACTATTACATATTTTAATTGTCACAGTAGCCAGGTTCTCCCCCTCTGCACTAAGTTGACAGCAAAATTTGGCATTGGGCATCTCTTTTTTTTGATGCAAGTGATTGAGAACAGGAATGCCCTTCTAAACAGTTCAGGTTCAAGAAGTGAACATCTTTAAGAAATATATTTTTCTCGTTTTCCTAGCTTTTCTGTTCTGAAAGGTCTTATGGGGAAGGCATTGATTCGCCCCCCCTGTAGCAACATGTGGGCCCATAAGAATGTAAGAATAGCCTTGTAAGGAAATGTAAACCATAGATATTTTGGGAGGCAGCTGGGCCATTTAGATCCCAGGCTGGTCTGATGTCTGTACTAGTGAGAAACTTATGGAGGGAGCATATCTAATAAATTTCAAGTTACTTAATGATACTTTATCCTTCAAAATTAATTTGTATTTAAGTATTAAAAATCAAGAGAAATAAAGGGTTATGTAAGCCCCTTTAGCTAGTTTTTTCTTTTCCTCTATTTTTACAATACAATGTAGCCTTTTTTTTTTTAAACAAAGTTTTAAATATAAAATGGACCCTTGAAGGAATGAAAATCTTAGTGCATCCTGACAACAAAATATTTTTGATGCTTTAATCAGATTTCAGAACCTCATTCAGAAAAGTCATGAGGTTAAGTCTCCCAGTCCTGTACATTTTTAAGGTTTTATATGGGGAAGTTGTCCCTCCTAAGAAGAGTGACATAAATCTGACTGAGACATGGTACCTTTACCTTTGTGCCGGATTAGGGCAGGGCCAAGGAATGAGCCTAGATTGCTTCCGGTCTCACCTCTCCATTCTCCCTCAGGCAGGGAAGTTCTCACATGCAGCTGCTAGTACAGACTGCAGACAGTGACTTAGTATATGTGGGTGACATCAAAACCTCCATGAAGAACTTGATTAGAACTCCTCTCCTAGGAAGATAGGTAGATTTCCCAATTCTCGCACTTGTCATAGTTCTTGTTATTTTTAAAGCTTTATGGTTTATTGGAGAGAGAGAGAGAGAGAAAGAGAGAGAAAGGTAGAGAATGCTAGCAAGCTTGGGGAGGGGGGAGGGTAGAGAGAGAGGGAGAGAGAGAATCTCAAGCAGACACAGAGCCTGATGAGGGGCTTGATCTCATAACCCTTCGATCATGACCTGAGCCAAAATCAAGAGTCCGTTGCTTAACGAACTGAGCCACTCAGGTGTCCCATGGTTCTTGTTTTAAAGGTGCAGGACAGTTGGGTGTACTTCCAAGTTGGTGGGGTTTTCTCTGGAACTCTTGGGATTAGGTTGTGTTGTTAACTTCTGGGTTCTCCCCATTTTCCCAAGAGAAAATACTAAGAGACCCTTGGAGAAACCATATGGATCACAGGAGAAAGGGTTGGCAGATAAGATTTTCCCAAGAGAGAGGAGACCAGAGGTCACGACTCTGTTCTAGATTGTCACCTTTCTTGTGTGGAAACCATCTCAGAGGGCTGCTTTCCCATGGAAGAAGTCTCTAGAGAAGATCACGAGCTCTTGAATAATTTAAAGCTTTAGTAACTCTGTTTTAAAGTCTACCAATTTTTGGGGTGCCTGTCTGGCCCAGCTGGTAGAGCATGTGACCTTTGATCTCAGTGTTGTGAATTCAAGTCCCATGTTTGGCATAGAGTTTGCTTAAAAAAAAAAAAAATGAAGTCTACTGACTCTTTTTTAAGTTGCAGGGAGAGAAAATAATGTCGACCAACTTTTAGGCTTCTTAATGTTCTAGAAGACTGTTCTAGAAGACTGTTCATATGCTCTTATGTTTTAGGCACTCACTTCATCCAGTCTTTGCATTTTCCAAAGTGATAATTGCCCTTTGGTCCTCTTCAAACTCTCCTTATCTGAAATAAATTGAAACATAGAATTCTTGCACAATATAATCAGAATTAAGGGAATATTAAGTGAACTTAATTCACTTCAAATATTTTAGAATCATGTTGTAAAAATTACACATGGATTTACTGATATCTAGAAGTTTCTTATAATTTCACTTTTCATCTTTTCTGTGCTACTTCTGCTAGTTCATCTCATTTGATTCGTTTCTTAAAATATTAATATTTTCCTTTCTTTGTAACAACGAAAAATTTTCTTGTTGGCCTTCTGCGCTTTTCAAGGTTATTTGAGTCTGTAGTCACATAATCCAGCTTTTTATGTCATTCTTCTTTTCTTTTTTTTAAAGACTTTATTTATTTATTTGAGAGAGAGAGAGAGAATGAGAGAGAGAGCATGAGCGGAGAGAGGTCAGCGGGAGACTCACACTCCCTGCTGAGTGGAGCTGGATGTGGGACTTGATCCCGGGACTCCAGGATCACAACCTGAGCCAAAGGCAGTCAGTTAACCAACTGAGCCACCCAGGTGCCTTATGTTATTCTTGAGTCTTCTTTTTATAGGCCTATCTTTATAAGAAGACCTTCAAAAAGGTTTTGTTTTTGAGAGTATGGCACAAAGAATCAAGACCCCTGAGTTCCCAAATCAGCATGGGCATGTCATGTAACCACTTTGAACATTGACTCTTCCATCTGCAAGAAGAGGTAACTTCATTTTGTCTTCAAGGATCTCACCTGGGAAACTTCAGCATGACCTGTCTGAGTGACGGCCAGGACCCGATTTGTTGTCATTTCTTCTGAAAGTGACTAAGCAGTTGCTTGTGTGTATGTGGACCTTTTTTCTCTGGTTCTTTGAATGTATACCAGGTCCAAAGCCTGTGTAGACTTTGCAGGTGAGCCATTGTGCTAATGGGGAAACGTCTACTTACCTGGCAGATTTTTTTCATTCAGAAAACCATGAAGAGCCAGGTGGAGAAAGAGTATATATTTGCACTTTTATCAAGATATCTTCTCATAGGCGGTACTACTCCCCTTTTAACAGGAAACCGTGATGGGGGGGCCAGTTAGTTACAGTTTCCCTGAAGGAGAGAGCTCAGGGGATATCACGTTTGCTCCCCTGGGTCTCTGTGATTGGCACAGCTTTCCTGAGTGAGATGGCTGGTCATGTGGAAAGGTGCTATCCTTACAGGGGACACAGAGTATCTCCCCACAGTGAAAAGACATGTGACCTTAGGCAGTGTCAATGTGGTCTTTAAAAATTTTTTATTTTAGGGGCGCCTGGGTGGCTCAGTGGGTTAAGCCGCTGCCTTCGGCTCAGGTCATGATCTCAGGGTCCTGGGATCAAGTCCCGCATCGGGCTCTCTGCTCGGCAGGGAGCCTGCTTCCCTCTCTCTCTCTCTCTGCCTGCCTCTCCATCTACTTGTGATTTCTCTCTGTCAAATAAATAAATAAATAAATCTTAAAAAAAAAAAAATTTTTTTATTTTATTTTCTTTGGCGGGGGGAGGGGCAGAGGAAGAAGGAGAGAGAATCCCAAGCAGACTCTGAGCTGAGCCTGACAAGGGGCTTGATCTCACGACTCAAGAGATCACCACCTGAGCCAAACTCGAGATTCTGATGCTCAACTCTCAGAGCCACCCAGGCGCCCCATCAGTGTGATCTTTAGATATGAATTTTCCACTTCCAGACTTTGGAACACTGGGGATTTTCAGTAAGCTGTGCTTAACTCTTAGGGAAGCCTCATGCCAATGACTGCCTACTGCAGTTTCTCAGATCATTTTCCATTTTGGGGATGGATAAGATTTACTCAAGATTGACAGTTTAGCTGCATTCTTGTTTCTTCCCATCACTTGGTTTCTAAGAAACATTCAGATTATGAGAGAACTTTTTCTTTTAATTGCTTTAAAAGTGATATTTTGTTGGATGTTTGGATATCTCTGTCTTCTTTTTTAACATTTGAGATTAATGCTCAAGTTTTGTGGATAAAGCCATTTTAGAACTAAAATCCACTCTTTAAGATCTTCTGTATTTCTAGAAAGTGACATGGTGTTCTTGTTAAGCACAATTAAATCATTCTCAGAAACTTTAAAAACTTTTCTGGGTTTTGATTCAGACCTGATTTGAAAATGAATGGTAAAGCCAGAATAGCAGCAAGCATATGCAGCAGTGCTCACAGCCGATTTAGATCGGCTGAGTGTTTCAACTACAGTTGTGCATTTCCTACCCTGGGTCTCTTTCTTTTAAAAAAAAAAAAAAAAAATGGTTGAGATGTTTTTCCCATTACCATCTTGACATCTGCCTGGTTACACATGAATAGCTTGACCCAGTCCCTCAGCAGGGAGACTACCGTGGCCTTGCTTTCAATAGCCATGTCACTGACAAAGAAAACATATGGAATATTTCATTCCTGTCCTTTGCAAACAGTCTGGGGCTGTGAGGGCATGCAGCAGAAAGCTTCATACTTCATGGTAGGTTGGCAAGTCTGTATGCTAACCACAGGCTCTGCTGCTTGCAATCAAACTGTGTTTTCCAAAGCCCTATCACGTTCTTGAAAATGGAATGTTGTATTTTGGAGAAATCAATTTCTAATACCAGTTTGAATTAACTTTGTATGACCTGCTTCCATGGTGGGTTTCTGACTTAATCATATATTTCACCATTGGGAACTTGTGTGCGTGTGCGTGCGTGTGTGTGTGTGCAGGACATTTGGTTGCTGTTCCTCCAGGTTTGATCTGTGGTGTGTGTTTAATAGATATACAAGTTGGGAATGAGGTTGCTTGATTCCCAAGAGAGCATGCCTCGAGGACTGGCTGCCTCCATGCTTATCTTCTTGTCAGTTCAAGGCTAATTGATCGTTCTCTACTAGCCAAGTACTGCTGCATTGACCTTTAAAGGTTTCTGTTGCATAGGACCAGCCTTCTACTTAGGGACTCTGTTTCAGTTCAGCTAGCATTAACGGCTTTGCTTTGTGGCATCTGAATCCACGGTGTGGAGGCTTGTCAGCAGGTGTGGCAGGAGAGGCCAAGAACGGGAAAAAGAGGGGTAAATCAATTGTTGTCTTTTTCAGGTCTTCTGTGTTAAAAGAATTTTCCCTTGGCACAACCCTGGCTGAGGTGGCATTCCAGAAGGAGAAAAAAACAAAAAACAAAACCTATGATATCCCTAAACGAGAAGATTCGTGACTTTGGTGGAGGAGATGACATATATTTCCACCCAAGTTACCCCAGCCTGAAATTCATGGTTTCCTAGACATGTGGGCTGTTTCTGACAGGAATGGATTTACTGAAAAGGAAATGAACTCCTGTATTATCCCAGAAAGAGCCAAACATTAGAATGTATATGTACATCTTATCTAGAAGGTATTTCTGATGGTTCTTGGTATCATTACTGTACATTAGCTGTAAAAACAATGTGCTGGGAGAAATTACTGCCTTTCACATTTTCTTCTAATTCCTTTTTAAATGTCTTATCATAGATTTCCTTTAAATTTTTTTCTCTTGGGAGGTTACATTTTCAAAAGCTTAGGTTTTAATGAGTCTATTTGAGGTCCTCCCCATTCTTTTAGTGCCTTCATATTTTTATCCTAAAATAACTAGTTTAATCTTGGGTGT
The DNA here is from genome assembly GCF_020171115.1 of Neogale vison. Taxonomy (NCBI): domain Eukaryota; kingdom Metazoa; phylum Chordata; class Mammalia; order Carnivora; family Mustelidae; genus Neogale; species Neogale vison. The sequence continues at coordinate 173,185,542 of NC_058097.1, read as the reverse complement.
TCCATTTTCCTACTTTGACTCCTTAACTAACTTCCATAACTTTGAATTCATATCAGAGGAAAACTCTCTCGAATCTCTCAATTCTAAAATATACCCTTTTTTTTAGTGTACGGTTCTGCCAGCATGGACGTGCCACAATTTATTTGTCCATTCCCCAGTTGAGAAACACTTGCCTTGTTTCCAGTTTTTGGCAAGTATAAATAAAGCCGATATAAATATTCACGTAGAGGTTTTGTGTGAACATAGGTTTTCATTTCACCTTTGTTTTTTTTAAGATTTTTTTTTTTTTTTTTTTTTTATTTGACAGACAGAGATCACAAGTAGGCAGAGAGGCAGGCAGAGAGAGAGGAAGAAGCAGGCTCCCTGCTGAGCAGAGAGCCCGATGTGGGGCTCGATCCCAGAACCCTGGGATCCTGACCTGAGCCGAAGGCAGCGGCTTTAACCCACTGAGCCACCCAGGCGCCCCCTCATTTCACCTTTGTAAATATGTAGGAGCGAGATCCTAGGTCCAGTGGTAAGTGTATGTTAATAAAACATTGGTCTAGGTTTAGATGTCTTAGAGCTGTAGTAAGGTTTGATATTACCAATTACTTAGAGCCTCCGTATAGTCATAGCATGGTATGTATGTAGTAACAGCAAACGCTGTTAAAAACTGATTTTGTTTCAGTGCGTGTACTTTTTAAAGGAGTAGAATTATTATTTTCTAATTAAGTTCTACATTCAAAGCGGGGGCTTAAACTCAGAACTCTGAGATGAAGCGTGGCATGTTCTATGGACTTAGCCAGCCAGCCCGGCACCCCAAAAGAGAATACTTAGCTCCCTCTATGGCATCTGACCGTTATTGTGATACCCCTTGAGGAGGGCTTGTGGAGTAATGTTCCCAGTGTGGAACATTTTGCTTATAGTGACAAACGTTTTGAATTTTTAGCATGTCTGTGTTTGGAAAGTCTGATTCAAAAAATGGAAATTTGGTGAGAATTGCTGGGCCTCCTGGTGTATCAGTCGTGTTCCGTGTGTTAACTGTAATTTCCACAGTAATCATTCTGGGTCCCTGGCACGGTTCCCATTTTAGAGCTGCATATATGGAGATTCGAAAGGGTTCAGAAACTTGCTCAAATGTCCCACAGGTAGTGGGTGGTACTTTGCGAAGCTCAGGTGTTTGCTCTTTGTTTGTACCTCCTGTAGATTACTTGAATTGTTGACAGTTTAGTACAAGAGGGGAAAGTAAAATGAGAAACGAAAGGGTGAGAAGCTACAGGTTTTTACAGGGGAAAAAAGATCAGAACAGAACATAAAGCATCCTGCAGACGCATACAGACCTGTACATACATACACTCGGAGACTGACTGGATTTAGGAGTAACTTACATGACAAAAATGTACTTACTGTGTAAAATTAAGGGATCTTTTATTCACAGTCTCGGCCTTTTGGCTAAGATCAAGTGTATTCACAGCAGATTTTTTTTTTTTTTTGGAAAGTATGTCTGAGTGTCTTTGCTTTTTGTACTTCTTTGTTTGAAAGCGTTTGCATTTTTTATATTAATAGTGTTTTTCTATGTCCGCAAAGTTAAGTATCAGTTGTGTGCATTTTGGCTTGCTTTTTCTTTTTCTTTGTGGAATTTGCTGAGATGGTATATGAGGATCCATTAGCATACTCGCTTTTCTGCTTCTTAAAGCGCACATTTCTGAATGTGCTCCTTTGAACCAAAACCCTGAAGTAGATGAACAAGCGAAGTGTGCCCTGTGATGGTTTCCATATAGCCGCTCCCTTTCACTCACTGGAATTTCCTGCCTCTCCTGTTGAAGGTGTTTTTATAGGGAAGTCAGCATAAAAGTGAATCACCCATGAGCCTTTTTCCCCCCAAGGCATTTCATTTAGTCAGCTTGGTACTAATTTAGTTGGTACTCTTTCGTTGACTTGAGCATTGTGTTTGTTGATTGCGTGAGCTGATGTTTATTAAGCTGTTAATATTTTACGGACTGGATGGGCTCTTGTTTGGATCTGGGTGCTCTTTTCTTTAGCAGCGGGGCTGTTCATGATTGAATCTGTGGCCACAGTTTTGACTTTGAAAGGGGTGACAGCCAGCCCCATGCCGGACCGTTATTTGGTGACTCTAAAGGTTTTCTCCTGGAAGCATTCTCCTTTTCCATTTAATTAACTTTGCAGTCTTGGTCTTCTTTATGGCCTGTCTTCCCATTCAGATAAACCATCATCGTCATCTTGTTACTAACTTAGATGCTAATAATAATAAATGTTATTGAGTACCAGGCGTGATATGGGAAGTGCTTTGTGTGTTATCGATTTAAAACTCTTTTAGATTTTATTTTTATTATTTATTTATTTATTTATTATTCTTTATAGATTTTATTTTTATTATTTATTTATATTTATTTATATTAATTAATTAATATTCTTTATAGCCCTCTAAAACACACGCATTTGTTTGCTGTTTTAGAGATGAAGGAACCACAGGGGAGAGAGCACACAAGTAATGAACAAGGTTTTGTAGCTGGGGATCGGAACTCGGTTTTTCAGACCAGGGTCATTTGGTTGAGTGGGTGGGATGCCAGTGTCCTGTGGTATCCCTTCTGGATGTAGGCATCCATCTATCTTGGTGCTGAGGATATCATGAACTGTTCATTTTATAGATAAGGAGTTAGTTCCAGAGAGGTTAGCTCTGTTTTGTTCTCTGCTTGAAGAGGTCTCAGCCCCTTGGAATACAGACTTGGACCCTTCTGAATCTTAAATGCCATCTAGTACAGTGGTGCTAACGCTCTTCTAGGTCTTTCTGTCCATTTGGGAAACAAAAGGTCCTCTCTTCCCCCACCCCGACCCCCAGACATACATTTATATGTTTATAGGCCTGATATCTATTATTTGCTAAACATTTCAGTTACATAAATTGAAACACCGAATTTTTGCTTATGTTTTTCAGACCTTCCCTCCCTCTTCAGTACAGTTCTTTTAAGACTAGTTGAGAACAGGGCCCCTGGGTGGCTCAGTGGGTTAAGCATCTGCCTTCAGCTCAGGTCATGATCTCAGGGTCCTGAGATCAAACCCCACATCAGGCTCCCTCCTCAGCAGGGCATCTGCTTACCCTTCTCCCTCTGCTCCTTCCTGTGCTTGTGCTGTCTCTCTCTCAAATAAATAAAATCTTTAAAAAAAAAAAAAACAAACCAGTCAAAAAACAGTTGATCTCGCTGAAATTCTCCATTTAACAGGGCAGCAGTCCACTTACATTTAGTTGTATGACTTGTCCAGAACCATTGGTAGCTCTCCAGTGTATGTTAAAAACAAAACAAGCACATTATCAGAAAAGATGGTCTTTTCCTCGGTTATATAAACCTTTAACATTTAAAAAGAGTTTTGGCTTGAGTTGCTTGTCAGATGGTAAAATCTTCTGTGCTTTTCCTTTGCATTTTGTATAGTCTTTCATGGGCCCAGTACTTTGTTGAAATTATAGGAGATAGTTGTTTTATGCAGGTGAATAAAAAGGTTTCCCATGAATAGTTTTATCAGTTCAAAACTACTTTTTGAGAGCCACTAATATTTGTATAATGGCTCATGGAATCAATGGTCTTTCAGTTTCAAAATAATAATTATTGAGATCAGGGGCACCTGCGTGGCTCAGTCGTTAAGCATCTGCCTTCGGCTCAGGTCATGATCCCAGGGTCTTGGAATCAAGCCCTGAATCAGCTTCCCTGCTCAATGGGGAGCCTGCTTCTCCCTCTCCCATTCCCTCCTTGTGTTCCCTCTCTTGCTGTCTCTCTCAGTCGAATAAATAAATAACATCTTTTAAAAAATAATTATTGAGATCATAAGTCAATACTCAAAAAATTAACTCATTTAATATTTAGTGAGTACTTTATGTGTTAGGAACTGTTCTTGGTCCTGGAGACAGAATTATCAGACAGCATCCCTGCCCTCATGTAATTTACCTGGCATGGGATGGTATAGTGGTGGTGGTAGAAAGTTGAAAAATAAATACAATGAATATATGAGGTCAGGTAATATTAAGTACTGTGAAAAAAAATAAAGCAGGGTAAAGGGGGCTCACTAAATAAGGGCAATCAGAGAAGACATGGATGGGGTTGTTAATTACTGATTAAGATAGCATCTACTGGAATATGAACCATCTTAAGCAATGGCAAAGGAGGACTTAAAGTTCTTCCTCACCCTATAGTGCTAATTAAAACTTGAAGAGAATAAAATCAATGTGCCATCATAAACTGGTACATCAATGTCGTGGAATAGTACACAGCAATAGAAGATCAAATTATTGATACATGCAACAACATGGATACATCTGCAAGGTATTATGCTGAATGAAAAAGCCAATCTCTGTAGGTTATATACACTGTATCATTCCATTTAAAACACTATAGAGGGACGCCTGGGTGGCTCAGTTGGTTGGGCAGCTGCCTTCGGCTCAGGTCATGATCCCAGCGTCCTGGGATCGAGTCCCACATCGGGCTCCTTGCTCGGCAGGGAGCCTGCTTCTCTCTCTGCCTCTGCCTGCCATTCTGTCTGCCTGTGCTTGCTCGCTCTCCCTCTCTCTCTCTGACAAATAAATAAAATCTTAAAAACAAACAAACAAACAAAACCCACTGTAGAATGACAAAATTACAGCAATGGAGAACAGGTCAGCGGGGTAGGGTTAGAGGTGGGAGGACAGCAGGGTGACTTAAAGGGTGCCAGGAGGGGGTGATGGAGTAGTGAGGGCAAAGGGCTCTTTGTCATTTTTCTTTGTTCATAGTAGATGTGTAGTGGGTGTGGAGCCTAAAGCGAGGCGTGGAGGTGAGAACAGAATTTTCCTTGAGAGGTTTTTTGTTTTGTTTTGTTTTTTTGTTTTTTTTTTTTCACAGCAACACATTATGGGAAGTTCTTTTTCTTCTTCCAAGTGGAAATTTGTAGAATTGAAAGTGCCGCTTTTTTTTTTTGAGGAATTGAAAATAGTCTGCCAGGAGGAATTGGATTAATTCCACCCAGGGCTTCATTGCAGGTAGAGTAATATGCCCATGTTTCCCTTCTGGTAACAGAGTAGGTCCTTAGGATTGTAGTGGTGACTGCATGAATCCGTACATGTAATTAAAAAATGAATGCACATAAAAAGGAGTGCAATCTGAGTAGGGTCTTTTGTTCATAATGCGCCGAAATGAATTTCCTGGTTTAGCTAATGTATTATGCTTATGTAAGATGCTGCCATTTGGAAAAGCCGAGTGAAGGATGCGCAGGAGCTCTGTACTATTTTTGCAAATTTTGATGAGTCTGAAGTTATTTAAAAATGGCAACAGCAGGGGCGCCTGGGTGGCTCAGTGGGTTAAGCCTCTCTGCCTTCAGTGCAGGTCATGATCTCATGATCATGGGATCCAGCCCCACATCCACATCGGGCTCTCTGCTCAGCAGGGAGCCTGCTTCCTCCTTTTCTCTCTGCCTACTTGTGAGCTCTGTCCAATAAATAAATAAAATCTTTAAAAAACAACAACAGCAGCTTGTTTGGCAGCAGATATACCAAATCGATTTAGGGTCTTGAGAAATCTTTATTTTGGCCTCCCTCCTTAAATAAGATGGGGAAATTGAGTCTCTGAGGTGAGATTATAAACGAGATTGCAGCGCCTAAGTCTGAATCTAAACTTCATTTACTTATTTTTTAATTTAAATTTTGTTAGTGAACATACAGTACAATATTGGTTTCTGCAGTAGAATTCAGTGATTCATCCCTTATGTACAACACCCAGTGCTAATCCCAGCAAGTGCCCTTCTTAATAAGCATCCACCATCTCGCCCATCCCCCACCCCCACCCACCTTCCTCTACCAACCCTCAGTTTGTTCTCTGTCATGAAGAGTCTCTTAAGGCTTGTTTCCCTCTCTCGTTTTTTTCCCTTTCCCCCCTTCCCGTATGTTCATGTTTTCTTTCTTAAATTCCACATATGAGTGAGATCATATGGTGTTTGTCTTTCTCTGACTGACTGACTTCATTTAGCATAATACAGTCTAGCTCCATCCACATCGTTGCTGATGGTAAGTGAATCTAGACTTTTTAACTTTCAGGTCAACATTATTTTGCTCCCTTAGCACATGACCAATTTTAATTGGTATTGAGCAGTGGTTGGGAAATGAGGCATGTGTCCTCTATCTTTCTCCCCAGCTTCCTTCTTTAAGTCCCCTCCGTGTGTGTGTGTGTGTGTGTGTGTGTGAATTCTCTTCTATGACCACAGCGTAGAAAAGTGTGAGATACAAAGTATGCATTGGGTTTATCATTAGAAGGTTTTAGTGGTATATTTGAGTAAAACCCCTATGCCCTTCTATTATGGAGGGATTTTGTTTCTAAGCACTTGGTACAGTCTAAGTAGCATGGGGATGGTGTTGGATCTCTGCCTGTGAATTAGTAGCTGAGTGGTGTTTTACTTCTGATGATTCAGTATATTTGCCTTAATTGCTGGATTAACCAATTTCTTGCCTCCCACAAAAAGCACACACATTTGTGTAAAGAGAGGGTAAATGAATGAAGTTTTAGGGACTAATTTTTGTGGTATTTAAGCAACAATAGTCTAGATTACCCACAACCTTAATTTCCTTTCATGAGTCCTATAGATGGGCTTTGTCACCATTTACACTTGATTACTTCATTGTTAACCCCACTGATGTGATTTAGCGTGCAAAGACTTAATTATTCCTTTCTGGCCTAGTGAGAAATTTCCTTCCAATAATTGCCTCCACTGTCCTTTAGCCTCTTAAGCATTTAGTTTGTTTGGAACAACATGGTTGCTCAGAAAGCATTTCCATGCCCAGCAGTGCCTCGAGCTGTCTTTGGGCCCATAATTTATACCTTTGACATAATGACTTAGGCCTCAGTTCTTGAGCAGTGTGTCTGGTGGATGTTCCTCGTTAGACCAGAGGGGTGATACGTGTGTCTGAAGTTGCAGGAAGAAAAGCTCATGACTAAATAGTACTAAGGACTGCCCACGTGGTCTCTCTGTCTCAGTTTAACATTTCCTTATTTTAGCCAGACAGTTAGGCCAACTTTGGAAATAACATTATATTCTTAAAAACACAAAACAAAACAAAAAAACATTGGTGTTTGAAAGAAGTGTTTTTCTGAGGCGGCCCCATACAGTCCCAGTGTAGAAGAGATCACTGGAGAAGGTGTCACTGTCAACAGGGGATCTGACTTGCTGGAAGAAAGGGATGGATTTAAGCAGTGTTGCCGAAAAGATGTCTTTGTTTTAGCTTGGTTAGTTTGTAATATAGGCATCGTTGCATCTAGAACCCTAAAGCAAGGAATAGAGATGAGAGAAAAATTTTCTGCTGGAGTATTTTTTTATTTCACGGCAACAACATTACGGGAAGTTCTGTTTCATTTTCCAAGTGGAGGTTTGTGGAATTGGAAGTGTCTGTTTTATGCAAGGAATTGAAAATATTCTGCCGGGAGGAGTTGAAAGTATTAATTCAGCCCAGGGCTTTGTTTCAGGGAGAGTAAAATTCCCATGTCTCTATAGGCAGTTTTTAAGGTTTAAGAATCGCTGTGGGCTGGGGGAGACGGTGGGAAACGGGACAGCATGGTTTTAGCGCCTTACTCCTAAGGCCTCTGTCACCCAGCTTCAACATCCTATCCCTTTCCATTCTTTAAACAATATTAACCGCTCCATTTCTCTCAGAGAAGGTCTAGAATAACAATGGCATCATAGGGTCATTGGATATTCTACAGTAAAAATACTTACATGCCATTGTGTTGTTGGAGGTACAGCTAATTCATTAGAAAGTAAAATATCACATTCATCCCACTAATTAAAGATATTTTTACAGGAGGTATCTTATATAGACAGGTTCTACTTTTCAGTTTCCATGTTTTATAAGACATTGTTTTGCCTTAAATGATCAGTTTTTAGGAGAACAACTAATTTTGTTAACCTAAGAAATAAATCAAAGGAATACTTACTGAAGAGATATAGGTAATGTAACAGTTGCAATTGTTGAAAAATTGGGAAGCCCAGCAGAAACAATTGAAACCTTTCTGTAATATATTTCCTAGAGGATTTTTAGAGTTTAAAATACTCAGCATAATCCAGACACTTGCCATTTGATTTCTGTGAAGTACTATCTCAAGTAACAGAATTTGGCTCATAAATGATACTTTCAAAATTCCACACAGTGATTGAAATAGAGTTCTGTTAAACTTCATTCCGATGTAATAATAAATTCAGTATTATCCTTCTTAAACTCCCAGAGATGGTTTAAAGATTCAGTATATTTAGGTAGGCATTGATTATTTTATTGCTAGTGAGTATCTGACCAGTGTTAAGAGGATGGATACCACTCTCTCGGATGAAGATAATCAGACTCTTGACATAGATTGATTTGTTGTTACAGCTTCGTTAGCTTATGATCTTAGATATTAACACCTAGGTGAGCTATCCCCCCTCTGTTTGTATATTTCCATGGAAAAATAAGAAAAGCAACCAAAGTTTATCATGGTGGGTTTTCTTGGTTTTGTTTGAATTTGAAATATCCATGAGAGTGTGAGAAAAGATGTTTGTTGGTGAGAGGAGGTAAGAGGCGGTGCCCTGCTTGCCTTCAGGGGGCTTGTCCGGGCTGTTGGCTTGAAGAGCCCATTTGTGTCGGTCTGTGGCTACTCTCTAAAGAGAGTGGGATGTGGTGAATCTGCCTTGATGTTGTCAAATGCAAATATGTATAGATAGCTTTAATGCGGTATTCAGATTCTCATGAAGTTAGTGTCTTATGACAGAAGGATTTGGGTCAAGAACAAATGTCCAGCAAAATCATTTTGGTTCCATAAGAGTCTTTTCAACTAAAGTACAGCTAAAACTCTGCATAATTTATTTTAATTCAGTAAGGGTTTTAAATTAGTCATGATTTCATTGAAGTAGGTCTTACTAAAATTGCAGCGTTTAAACAAATGGTTCTATACTTGATGATAAAGTCTTTGAAAAGAGCATAACGGAAACGATGATTTTGCTACACATTTGTTCACGACCCAGATTTTTAAAATCTCATGCCTGAGTAGTTTTAACTCTTCCAGTCCTCCAGACAGTAATAACTCTTCTCATAGAACCAGAGAGCATGGACTTGGAACCAATGCATGCACTATATTAACATGGAGCATTAGTAAGAATTACAGGATTCATTGAAGTATGTAAAATACAAAATTCTTAAACTCTTACTTCCCTTAGCTAAATGAGACACATTGGTTGTACATAGTCTTTTAAATATTTGATGGTTTAATACACTTGAGAAAATGCACATTAGTCAAATGTATTGTGAAACACAATCAGCCATGAATGTAATAGGCATATATTTCTAGAAGCCTCATGCTCAGAAATGCTTGTAAGCTCTTGGAGGGCAGGAAATGGATCTCACTTAATATGTTTTTAACTATTCCCTTGCCTGTATTTGTTCTTTGCATGAAACAAACTCTTATTTTTTTATTTGAGAGGAAGAAGGGGGTATGGGAAGTAGCTGACAGAGAGGGAATCTTCTTTTTTTTTTTTTAAGATTTTAATGTATTTATTAGAGAGGGAGAGAACATAAGCAGAGGGGAGCGGCAGAGGGTGAGGGAGGAGCAGACTCCCCACTGATCAGGGAGCCCATTGTGGGGCTCTATCACAGGACCTTGAGATCATGACCTGGGCAGATGCTTAAGGAACTGAGCTACCTGGGCGCCCCAGACAGAAAAACTTAAGCAGACTCCACACTGCTATCACAGAGACCTTAATGAGACTTGATCTCACCACCCTGAGATCATGACCTGAACCAAAATCAGGAGTCAGATGCTTAACTGACTGAGCCATCCAGTTGCCCCTTGCATGAAATATATTCTTAAGTGTTGAATAAACTGAAGGATGTGGAAAGATTACCTTTGAGAATTATATTTTACTTGTGACTTTTTATTAATAAATAAACTTGCTTAGCAAAAGTTGTTTCCATGAACATGGAATGCATGCCTATTATCCTTCCAACTGTGCTACTGTATTTGCTGGGGGAGAAAAGATATGGGTTCTGCTTCCTTTTTTAACATTGGTCGTACTCTTTTTTTTTCTTAAAGATTTATTTACTTACTTGAGAGAGAGAGCAAGCACTCACTCGAGTCTGTGTGTTCACTTATGTGAGTGAGGGGGAGGGGCAGAGGGCAAGAAACTCAAGTGGACTTTTTGCTGAGTGCGGAACGAGAGGTCTGGCTTGATATCATGACTCTGTGATCATCATGACCTGAGTGAAATCAAAAGCGGGATGCTCAACTGACTGAGCCGCCCAGGCCCCAACATTGGTCATACTCTTGATGTATACCAGGCATTGGGCAAAGAGCTTTACATTCTGTAGAAGTGTTCTCTTTTAATTCTCATTTTAAGCTGACAACACGGAGGCACAAAATGTAATTAGCAGTCCAAGGTCATGTGTTTTATAATCTCTAACCAGGATTGGACCCCGGATTGTCTTCTTCCAGAGCCTGGGTTATCCTGCACTCCACCATGCTGGCTCACAAGCTCACAAACTTCCATGGGTGATCTGCTTTGGTGGAGAAGACAGACATAAACACAAAATACAGTGTGGGAAGGATGAACAAAGGCTGTGGGAGCAAAGAGGAAAGGAACTTACTTTGCTTTGGGGAGCTGGAAGGCTTCGCAGCAGAGGTGACATTTGAGCTGGGTCATTCAGTCTTCTGTGGGGCAGCTGCCCGAGTTCTGCCTTGTTTGAAATAAGCACATTTACAAGAGAATAGTAGAGCACATTCCACTTGATGGATTGGATCGACAGTTTGGAAGTAACTCCCCAGAATGATGGCTTTGTTAGGTATTTATTCTCCGAGAACCCTACCTGCCACTCCCCTTTGGTGAATTGTGGCAAGAAAGCTGTCACATTAAGCTGTCACTCAGGATATTTGTGAGAGGGGGAGGGAAGAACAAATTATGGGCAGAACTGGATATTTTCAGAACACTCTAAAACCCGGAAAGATTGTATTTCAGAGCATTTGAACATGAACACAACAGCCTTTTTTAAGTTGTGCAAAAAGAAAATTGAATAATGAAAACTTAATTAGGCTATGGATATTTTTAAAGCTAGACATTCTGATTCTTATCCACTATAATTATGTGAAGCTTTGTGAAGGCCAGGATTGGCGGCGGTGGGGGGAGACTTAAAGGCAGAAATCAATTATAGAATTGTACAAAGGTCTTATAGAGATTGTTTAATTGTAAAAATACTTGATCTTTTTCTATGCGATTTTTTAAGGAATGTGTAAGAAGCAGAGTCCATCATGACTGGCATTCCCTTTTATCTCTGTGGTCCAGTTGTTTGCTCGTCTCATGCGTTTTGCTGTTTCTTTCAATGTGTGTATGTTAATCTATTGAAAGGTTTGAGAGCCCAGTCTAGATCTTTCTAAATTATGTCTGCTAACAGTTTTATTTCTGGGGAAATGGTTTTGCGAGGCTTCTTTGAGTTGGCACTCTCCTTTCCTCCCCCAGCTCCGGCTTTCCCCACCTCCCTTCTGAACAACCCCTTATTCACTGTCCACTCCCCAAGCCTGAAATGGAAAGAACTTGCTTTGTTACTGATGATAATATTTAAGCTCCAAAATTTTAACAGTATTTCAGTTGCAAATAAATGGAAATTGTGTATTCTGTTTAATGTGTTTCAGAAAATCCCTGCTATTTTTTTTCTTTAAATACAAGAAAACAGGCGTGTAATGCCTTATTGAAAAAAGCCTGTAGGGGTGCTTTGTGCTGGTCTTAATTAAGGGCTTTGAAAGACCAAACAAAAGGAAAAAGGAAAATGCTACAGGGTTATTGTTATTCCACCCCATTGGCTCAGCTAGCTGACCATCCATTGGAGCATTTTGTCCATTCTGAAACTGAATGACACTTTTGTTCGTGATTAACAGAGGTGAAAGAAGCCAATTATTGGGCCGTCTTTTTCCATAGAGCAGCTGCTGTTGGATTTAACTGCAGGCAAATATGGCCTTTTACTACCACAAGGATGTTGTGATGACAGTTTATTTTTATAGAACTCTGTGGTGGAAAACAAAATCTGTCCGACTCCTGTTATGAATATGCCCTGGAATTTATCACGGAAGGGCGATTTTAATGTTCTAGCTGTACCGCAGTTCTCTTTTTATTAATAACATCTCTCTGTGCGTGTGTGTGTGTGTGTGTGTGTATGTATGTGTGTACGGGTAATATATATATGTACACATTTTAAACGGCTTTTTACGTGTGGGATTCCAGCACTAAAGTTAGATGCTTGTTAATACGTACATTTGTAAGCCGCTTCAACTTTTCCCCAATCTCAAGCACACCCCACCCCCATTACTTGTTAAAGTTGCAGAGTAATTAGTGGAAGACAGTGGTGTTGCCTGAGTCACTAGCTGTTTTGATATATAGACTATTTAGGTGGGACAAATGGGTCTCAGAGACCACCTACCCATTAGTGCAGACTTCTGGCCTCTCCAGCATTCGGTGGTAGGAATGTAACTTGAGAGGACTCTCCCATGTGCCTTGGTATTAAATGAATGCGTAATAATGGGGTGTAGCTGAGGGAGGAGCACAGGGGTCAGCTCTCAGATCCACCCTACTCTGATATCCTCTTAGATAGCGGGGCAGGAGGGGGTGTCTTGGAGTCCCAGGGGTCAGCCATGATTTCCCTGGGTGAGACTCTATATTTTCCTTTTTATCTTTTGCAGCATGCTGGTGCAGTGGACAGAGCACCCTGTCCAGTCTCCTTGGGCAAGTTTTTTCATCTTTCTCAGCTTATTTCCTTAGCTGGAGTTTAAAATACCTGCCTTTCAGAGTGGCTGGAAGGATTAAATGATTGAGTGTGTGTCTAGCACAGTGCCTGGCACACAGGAAATGTTTGATCTGCATGAATTCCTGTTTTGTTTTGTTTTTTTTTTTGGGTTTTGTTTTTTTGGCTGGGTGACTCCTAATACTGAAATCTGAAGCCAAAAGGCAAAAATCTAGCAACTTGGCTTCTTATCCAATTCAGTTTTCTTCTCACCAGATTTTCAAGTAGCAGAGGGCTGAGTTTCTGGGTATAATTTAATGAGAATAAATGGCTTCCCTCTGCAGCTTTCTCTTCTTCATTGGCCTAGGACAGAACCATCATGACCCCTCCCTGCATTGTAGAGCATCTGCCAACAGCCTGGAATGTTGATTTGGTCTTTGAGAGCCATTATCACAATTCATTTAAGAGTCTTCTCAGGCCCGGCTAGGTCTTGCTTCGCAATCCTGGGAAAGCTCAACTTCTGTGTTTATTGGCAACATGGGAATAATAACACTTAACTCATGACCTCCTCTCAGGTATGTTTTGGAGATGATTACATCATTGACAGTTCTAAAGACCTTCATAGAAGCCACTACATTAAAATGGAAAGATGAGGTTCCCAAAATTGTAAAAACAAAATAAATTTTTGTGACAAGCAAGGTATCTTAGTTGTGTAGCTGCATGGGATTCAGCTTCAATTGAACACGCTATTCAGTTCGTTAGCTCCTGGAGTCTTCGGAAGCATTTTCATCCCCATGGGAAAGTGAGTAATTTAGCTGTGATTGTAGACTTCCCAGAAGACATGGTGTTAAAGCTGGGTTTTGTGCCTCAGAGGCCCCGATGTGACTTCCTATTCCTCCTCTCTATCCCACATCTTTGCTGCATGTTCTCTGACACTCTCCCCAGGTTAATAGTCTCTCCTACCCCGGCAGCTGCTTCATCGGTTCTTCCTGCAAACTTCCGGTTGTATTGCTCATCTTTCCACACCGTTAAGATCTTAGTGTTGAAGTTCTTGCCACTGCTCACTGCTGCCCGTAGGTCACTAAGCTTCCCTCTTCACTTACAACCTCTGTTCCTTCTGTGGTGCATGACCTTCAGTTCTGACACCTCACTGGTACTGTCATCGACTGGCTTCTTTGTTGGTCCCCGTTAGGCAAGTCTTAGGGGGTGCCTGGGTGGTTCAGTCGGTTGAGTGTCTGACTCTTGTTTTTGGCTGAGGTCGTGATCTCAGGGTCCTGGGATTGAGCCCTATGTCAGGCTCCTCACTCCACAGGGAGTCTGCTTGTCTGCTTGGGGATTCTCTCTCCCTCTGTCCCTCCCTGCTGCTCACACACTCTCTCTCCCACTCTCTCTCATATATATATATATACATATATATATATATAATAATAAAAAAATCTTTAAAAGGAAAAAGAAAAGAATTAGGGGCTGAGCACATGGTCCTCTCATCCCCCCCCCCCCCCGCTACCGTGAATTGTATGATTTACCCCAACGGCTAATCCTCAGTGCACTTACCTCTCACTTCACTTCTCCTCACCATGTGCAGGAGCCCTGGTGCACGGCCACTTCAGCCATTCCTCATGGCCATATTCTGGGCCTTGCTAGCCTCCCAAACTGCGAAGTGTTCTTTATTGTTAGCTAAGTTTCTCCATGACTGTCATTAGGCGAAGTCTTCCACCTCACTATGTCCACAGGTCCCGTGATCCTTTTACTACTGTCTCTCCATGGACTCATTTCTTTCTCTGGCCAGAGGAAGGTCTGCTGTCCGTTCCTTCAGTTGCTCGCCAGAGTCCTTAGCCTTCTCATCCTCTTGTCTTCTCAGAGTTGTCTTTTTGTTCAACGGTGACAGCTACTTAGTCATCTTTGCTGCATTTTTGGTGAAATACCTAGTAGGTCCCAAACCAAGTATCTGACCACCCGTATACGTCTCAGGGACATAAAAAGTGACTCATTGTTTAAGAAGGTAGTTGCTATTAGAGAAGTGGTTTGTTGGAGAATGAGCTTTCCCTTATGATACCATGTGGTCTTTTTCAGATCGTGCAGCCTTCTGGGCCTCTGGCTGCCTCGTCTCTATAATGAGACTGCTTGGCTATGTGATACCCAATTTTTTTCTAGCCCTACACGTTACATAATACTAAAACGAATTTGTTCTAATTCTCCATTTCCTTAGCTGTGTTACTTTCGACAAGTCAGGTGACCTGGGCCTCAGTTTCCTCATTTTTAAAAAGGGACACTACCTAACTCTGCCTGCTTCACAAGGTCATTAGATAGCAGGAGGATAAAAGTGCTTTCTAGGGTCTGTGGGCAGTTGTATCCCTGTAATGTGTATTTGAATCACCAGGAGGAGGGCTAAGTAAAACTCAGATAGCCACCCCCTCCTCAAGTTTTTCATTCAGTAGACCTGGGTTAGGTCCCGATAATTGGCACTTCTAATAAATTCCTAGGTGATAACTAATCCCACTGATCATCCAGAGAACACACTTTGAGAACCACTGTTTTCAGAAGTCCTAGGTCTATGAAAGATTACCTCATTACACTTTGACACAGTTTTATGTAGCTGTGTTAACCATACTTTTTAGTTAAAAACCAGGATAAGCCAAAGTTACACATAGTTGGAATTCATACTCTTTCTGAACTTCTTGGACCTACTGTCCCATAGGAAGGTATGTCAAGCTGCATTTCTCCAAGAGTTAACTCCTGGAAATGAATTTGGACTGCACACTTAATCGTAGTACTGTGTGCTCTGTAAAACCAGAATCTTTTCAATAAATACAAGATCACAAAAATCCCAAGACTCTTTTTCTTGAAGAAGGTGCCACATGGAAAACTCAAAGTTTTATGGGAATTATCTGCATCAGGTTTCATAGCCTGAAGTCACAGACGGAGCGGTGTGCCTGGCTGGCTCAGGCAGTAGAGCATGTGAGTCTTGGTCTTGAGGTTATAAATTCAAGCCCAGTGTTGGATGTAGAGATTACTTAAAATCTTTTTTTTTTTTCAAAGATTTTATTTGTTTATTTCAGAGAGCATAAGACTGGGAGGCAGAGGGAGAAGCAAACTCCCCACTGAGGAGGGAGCCTGATGTGGGGCTCAATCCTAGGACCTTGGGCTCATGACCTGAACTGAAGGCAGACACTTAACTGCTGGAGCCAACCAGGCTCCCTGAGATTACTTGAAGTCTTAAAATAATGGATTTGGGGAAGGTTCCTCTGCTGGGCATGCAGGTGTTTTTCTTTGTATGTTTTCCATACTCTTCATAGCCCTTCACCCTGGTTAAGAAGTGTTATAGAAATTTTACCTCAAGGAAATAGAGGGTGACTGTTCATATTTAAAAATCATTCCCTAGGGTTTCTTTAAGGGTACTCCAATTTTAAAAGTATTGGTTCACTACCTGCTTCATAAAAAGGGTAGGATTTAGAAAGGAAGTAGAGCAGGGAGATGTAGACAGAAGAAACTTCAGAAATGGGTGGTCTTGCTAATTCAGAATGCACTTGAAGGAATGTAAAATGATGCAGCTACTAAGGAAAACAGTATGGAATTTCCTCAAAAATTTAAAAATGAGCCATATCATCCAGCAGTTCTCAATATATACCCCAAATATTTGAAGGGAGTCTTGAACACATACTTGGACACGTTTTCATAACAGCCTTATTCCCAATAGTCAAAAGCAGAAGCCACCAAAGTGTCCATCAATATGGATGGATAAACAAAATGCAGTACATACAAACAGTGGAATAGCAGTCAGCCTTAAAAAGGAAAGAAATCCTGACACATCCTATAGAATGGATGAACTTCGAAGACATTATGTTCAATGAAATACTATTGAAATATTGTAATGAAATATTGCCAGTCACAAAAGGACAAATATTGTATGATTCCATCCATATGAGGCACCTAGAGTAGTCAGATTCACAGAGACAGAGTTCTCCAGAGAAACAGAGCCCAGTAGGATATGATAAAGAGATTGACTCTTACAGAGCCTGGGAAGTCCCAAGAGATGCAGTTGGCAGGCTAGAGACCCAGGAGAGCTGATGATATACTTCCATTTTAAGTCTGGATTCCAAGGCAGGAGAAGACTGATGTCCCAGTCTTTTGTTCTAGCCAGGCCTTCAAGAACAGATAAGGTGAGGCCCACCCACATTGGGAAGAGCAATCAACTTCACCTAGTCGGCAGATTCAAGTGTTAATCACATCCAGAAACATCCCCACAGACACATTCAGAATGTTTAACTATCTGGGTACCCTAGAGCCCAATCACACTGACACGCACAATTTACCATCACTGGGTCTGTCTGTGCATTGTTGGAGGTTTAGCCCCATCCCCTGCCTCTGTTCACTGAATACCAGCAACAACCCCCACCTCTCCAGTTGTGACAACTAAAAATATCTCCAGACATTGCTGAATGTCTCCTAGGGGGCAAAATTACCCAACCAAAATTAATGGTTGAGAACCATTGCTATACACTGTTCAGTTCTTAGGTAAGGAAAAATTGATATTCTTTGTGGATTTGCATTTGTTTTGCTATCTTTGCTATAAATTTTTTAGATTTAGATTTTGTATGTAATACACATCAATTACCAGTTTGTATTGGGAGGAATGCAGGAAATGCTGAGACCTAGATTTTGGTTTTCATTCTGGTGATGTGGCTTTAAAAAAGCAATTGTCCCATTTTGGGCCTTAGACGTACTCATCAGTACAAGCTTTGGGAGCAGGGGTGGGGTTGGATGAATTAGATCATCTCTGTGGCTTCATTTAGCATTGACACACACAAACATCTGACTCAGGTGAGATTCAGGTAAAAATCCGTAGACTTTAGAAGTAGAAACATCTTTTTTCCATGCTTAGCATGACAAGGCTTAGAAGGACAGACCTAATTCCTGTTCTTTGCAGGAAAATACCTGACCATGTGGCATTCAGTAAAAACAGACACTCTTTCTCAGTTTTAACTCACTGTTTATTAATATATGTGCTGCCGAAGCGAGCACTCACTGTTTATTAATAAAGCACTTTGTAGAAAGTGCATTTTATGGAGATACATTGGCTGTAGTGATTGTTCCTAGGTATCATTTTGAAATTTTTTCAATGCTAGAAAATGGCATGTCATTGGCCTGTCCACCATGCATGGATGATTATGATTTCTTTTCAAAACAGCAATTTATATATTAAAAAAAAAAAATTGGCCAAAACAGTAGGGTTCCTTGGCTATTTTTTTTTAAAAGATTTTATTTATTTATTTGACAGAGAGAGATCACAAGTAGACAGAGAGGCAGGCAGAGAGAGAGAGAGAGAGAGGGAAGCAGGCTCCCTGCTGAGCAGAGAGCCCGATACGGGACTCGATCCCTGAGATCATGACCTGAGCCGAAGGCAGCGGCTTAACCCACTGAGCCACCCAGGCGCCCCTCCTTGGCTATTTTTAAGGAAGAAATTGCTAAGATGCAAAATAAGGTTTAAAATAAAAACGAGTGTGTGTATATTTGGACTAACTTACATGTTTACATTGGTTGTCCTGGCTCAGCCACATAAGTGGCAGTTTGCAGTCTGGGCCAAACATTTTAGCCTTGCCATCCCCCAAATTTTAGATCTATTCCAACTTTTATGGCTCATGTTGCTGCCTAAATATTGGGTGGAAACAACAGAAGAACTGAAATAAAATGGGGAGGGGGGTTGGTATTTGAAATTAAAACTAGTTAGTAACCCAACAGGCAGATGTGTGCCAGATTTTCTGGTGTCACCCTCTCAACCTCCCTCAGTGCGCACTTACCACCCACCCCCCCGCCCCCCACTCTCCACCCCCCTTAGACCTACTCCTGGTTATAGTGCAGAGACGGGCTGGCTAAGGTACAGCCAAGCAAGAGGCCTGTCATACAGATACAGGATTTGCAAGCACATGATATTTAGGCCTGGATGTTTATGATACTTACTTGCAAGTGTGTGATAGTTGCAAGATAACATTGGGAACAAATGATATTATGTTAATACCTGGGACAAGGGTAAGTAGCCTAGTAGTGATTTTCACTACCCTGTAGTAAACTATAATTAGAAAAATTGTAGGGCTGTAAGGAATCATCTTTACTGCTGTCATTTTCCTGAGATTTTCTTTACTTTTTTTTTTTTTCTCCCACATACATGCTGAAAAATTATGGAGGAAAAAACTACGCAATACATGTTTTAGTTATATAAATGTCTTCGCTTTCCACCAAACTAAATGAAACTTCCATTTTTTTTTAACTTTTTTTTTTTAAAAGATTTTATTTATTTATTTGACAGAGAGAAATCACAAGTAGATGGAGAGGCAGGCAGAGAGAGAGAGAGAGAGAGGGAAGCAGGCTCCCTGCTGAGCAGAGAGCCCTATGCGGGACTCAATCCCAGGACCCTGAGATCATGACCTGTGCCGAAGGCAGCGGCTTAACCCACTGAGCCACCCAGGCGCCCCTTTTTTTAACTTTTTTATTACCATTTTTTAAAAAAGATTTTATTTGACAGAGAGACAGATCACAAGTAGGTAAAGAGGCAGGCAGAGAGAGAGGGGGAAGCAGGCTCCCTGCTGAGCAGAGAGCCCGATATGGGATTTGATTCCAGGATCCTAGGATCATGACCTGAGCCGAAGGCAGAGGCTTTAACCAACTGAGTCACCCAGGTACCCCTATTACCATTTTTAATTTAAATTCAACTAATTAATATATAATACATTAATGTTTCAGAGGTAGAGGTCAGTGATTTCATCAGTTGTATATAATACCCAGTGCTCATTACATCACGTGTCCTTGTTAATGCCAGTCACCCAGTTACCACATTCCCCTACCCCTCTCCCCTCCAGCAACCCTCAGCTTATTTTCTATGATTAAGAGTCTCTTATGGTGAAACTCCCATTCTTTTAGGATAAATTTCCTGGATACATAGATGGTTTTAGAACATTTCTTAAAATAATTTATTAGTGCTTGACAGTTCTTTGTTTTTGTTTTTTAAAGCATTATGGTATAGTGACTATGGAGACAAGGTTTGGAGACAGGCTGCCTGGGGGTTTGAATTCTGGCTCGCCACCTCTGCTGGGTCATTTTGAAGCAGTTCCATTTCCAGTTCTGTAAAATGAGAATAGCAATGGTATCTCTCTTCTGGTTGTTGAGAGGATAAAGTATGTGAACCATTTGCTACAGTGCCTGGCACTAAGCGCCACCTCGTTTTGTTATTGAAAGTAGTGTTGTTCAGCAGAAGTGGCACGTGGTCAAGTAAATGTTATCTAGAAAGGATAATGCTGTTACAGAATTTGATCGTTTATGAGAAACTAAACGAGTTTGTATCCAGTTGGAACACTACAATCTCTGAGTTAAAATTTTGGTGAGAAGAGCCATCTGATGTAAGGGTGTTGGTTCCCACCTGCCTGTGTGATGGAATGCATGGTGAAATATGAAAAGCAGAGGTAATGTCATGTTTTTATTTAATGATTTATTTTTTTAATAAACATATAATGTATTATTAGCCCCAGGGGTACAGGTCTGTGAATCACCAGGTTTACACACTTCATAGCACTCACCATAGCACAAACCCTCCCCAACCCAACCACCCTCTCCCTACCTCCCCGCCCCCCGCCCCGCAACCCTCAGTTTGTTTTGTGAGATTAAGTGTCTCTTTTTTTTTTTTTTTAAAGATTTTATTTATTTATTTGACAGAGAGAAATCACAAGTAGGCAGAGAGGCAGGTAGAGAGAGAGAGAGAGGGAAGCAGGCTTCCTGCTGAGCAGAGAGCCCGATGCGGGACTCGATCCTAGGACTCTGAGATCATGACCCGAGCCGAAGGCAGCGGCCCAACCCACTGAGCCACCCAGGCGTCCCAGATTAAGTGTCTCTTATGGTTTGTCTCCCTCCCGATCCCATCTTGTTTCATTTATTCTTTTCCTACTCACCAAGCCCCCCACATTGTATCTCCACTTCCTCATACCAGGGAGATCATATGATAGTTGTCTTTCTCCGATTGACTTATTTCACTAAGCATGATACCCTCTGGTTCCACCCATGTCGTCGCAAATGGCAGGATTTCATTTCTTTTGATGGCTGCATAGTATTCCATCATGTATATATACCACATCTTCTTTATCCATTCATCTGTTGATGGACATCTAGGTTCTTCCCATAGTTTGGCTACTGTGGAATGTCATGGTTTTTAAATAAGTCTACTTTTAGTCACCTGAACAGCCATCTTTTATTCTAAGACTATGCCCTTTTGGCTTATTTTGGTATTAAATCCCTCCTGCCCCTTTTAAAAATAACCTGATGGATATATTGTAAATGTTCTCACATGTCAAAACATTGTCAGTCCTCCATTGGTTTCCCCAGTTGTGTGGGATTTGGGACCGGGGACTCAGTGCTCTATTGATGTGTGGTTCCAGAATTCTAGAAGTCCCGTCCATTATAGGAATCTTGTCTCATATCCTTGTCAGAGGCCTTCTAGCCACTGCCTGAGTATTTCTGGTGTTGACTACGTGGTGGCTTCTCCTACTGAACAGCTCTAAGGCATTCACAGTCTTCTTTCCTGTTTCATTTTGTGGTATATTCTGCCTGCTTATTCAGTATAGTGGAGAGGCTAGGCTTCTACTGCAAATATTATTGTTCTTTGTCTGTGGAGGCCAGAGTTCTATCAAAAGGGACACAGATGTAAACACTGAGCATGTATTAGACTCTTGGGAATTGCTCATTTCCTTCCATCTTCCTTTCTCATCTATGGCATCTGTTCATTCATTGTGTCTAGTTCTGTTCATTCATCGTGCCTAGTTCTCTCACCAGCAGCGACAGAGATGCATCTTCTCTGATCCACAGGAGAGCTTTGGCTCCTTCCTTCAAGCTCATCTTCTCCAGACCAGATCGCCTGTATTTTTAGTGGCTCCCCTAGTTGGCATTTTGAGGTCCCTGTGCTTCCCAGCCTTCAGTTTTTGAGGTAGACTGCAGATTCTCTATGTGCCAAGCCTTTTGCATGGGCACCTAGTATGTGCACAGTAGTAGTTCACAGAAGGCTCTGTAGATTGAAAAACGTCGTCCCGTCTCCCCAGCCCTGTGGCAGAGCAGATGTTCTCCCATCTGCCCATGAGGAGCCTGAGAGCCTTTCTAAGAACAGACAAACATCATTTAATTTTAGAATTGGGAAGACTGCATACCACGCCAGCCTCGTGTCCCAGAAGAGAAACCGGAAGCTCAGAAGAGTCAAGGGACTTGTCTCAGGCCCCATGGCCAGAGTTTGGCCAGACCCCTGGGGAATTCGACTTCATTTTGAAGTCTGGTTTTAGCCTAGAACTTGGACCACTATACTGTGCTGTCTCTGTGTTGTGCAGTAGGTGAAGAGAAGCATTAAACAAATAAAACAGGGGTTTTTAGCATAAGGAATTTGCACAGGAATAGGGCTAATGATCTGTTTAGTTCCTTAAAAAAAAAAATCTCAGCAGCCAAATTGATGATGGCTACACATTTGGGAAAGAAAGTCCACATTGAGTGTGATTCCTCAGGAAGGATATTTTGAAGAGACGTTGAAGAAAATTAGATTCGGTTCTGGGGGAAACAGTAGAGGTGTGTCCTATGTGAGGAGTCTAGGTCTAGGTCAAGGGGTCTAGGGCATTGTTCCTTAAAATATCTGTGGTGATGGACCAATTTTGTTTAATTTCAGATATAGTGTGGTTTGATACTTTTGTAAAACATAACAAAGGTGAACTTTTAGAAAAATAAAATGGAAAAAAGAAAAAAAAATACAATGGAAGAATACCAACCCAAAGTTTTTATTATTCGATTTTTAGTATAAAATGATTTTTATCTATTTGCTAAGATGTGAACTTTGAGTATCTCTGCTGGCCTCATGGTGGCATTTTAACAGTTTATGGAGTGGCTCCATGTTTTGAGTAGCACTTGTCTAGTGTGAACAAAAGTGGGAAAAAGTGGGCGTGGTGGCAGGGAGGGATGGACACACAGGAGGTCTGAGGGAAGTAACCCTCCCCAGAGCAGGAGAGTGTAGGAGAAGCCAGGTGTATCTCGACTTGTTGAGATCTCAAGTTAAGAGAGTATCTCAACTTCCAGCGGGGATGGGGAGCTTAAATTTGGCCCCATGAGCAATAGGGAGCCCCTGTGGGCTCTTGAGCAAGGGAATGGACTTGTCAGTGCCATGCTGTAGGATACTCTTGGATATTTGAGATCCTTGCTGCTGTGAGTAAGCTCTGGGTATATTTAAAAGTCCTTTGTTTCGTGTCAGCTACTCTTCCATGATTTCTGTTTTTCTTCATTTTCCTCTGTTTACATCATTCAAGTAGCAGAAATAGGTGTCCTGTATTCGCCTTTGGGCCTCGTCTGGGATGGATACTTCTGCCGAGAGCAGGTTAGCCATTTCCCCCCACTCACTCTCCTATTGCTTTCCTACTTTCTGTGCAGTTACATTCAACTGCAGATGTCTTCCAGAAAACTCCTCTAACTTTTTAAGCAAATACAGTTGACCCTTGAACAATACCGGTTATATTTTCATGAAAATGTGTTTTCTCTTCCTTATGATTTTCTTAATAATGTTTTCTTTCCATGGTGCCTGTGTGGCTCAGGTAGTTAATTGTCTGACTCAATTTCAGCTCAGGTCAGGGTTGTGAGATTGAGCCCCGAGTTGGGCTCTGTGCTTAAGGTTTTCTCTCTCCCTCTGTCCCTCACTTACCACCCCCCAACGCCGCTAATAACATTTTCTTTTCTCTAGCTTACTTTCTTGTAAGAATACAGTGTATAATACATATAACATACAAACTGTGTGTTACTTGACTGTTTATGTTATTGGTAAAGCTTTTGGTCAACAATAAACTGTTAGCCATTAAGTAGGGAGTCAAAAGTTGTACTGGGGGTTTTGATTGTTTGGGGAGTGGGTAGGGAGGTCAGTGCCCCTAACCCCTGTAAGGGTCCACTGTACTTGTTTTAATTCGGAGTATTTGGAAAGCAAGGTCAAAGATAGGGACTGGGGAGAGAGAGGTTGTTTAGTTGGAAAGGGCTCTGGGGAAAGGGTATTGAGGGGACTGTAAAGACAGCTCATCTGAAGTGGGATCAGTGCTCCTGATATATGGAATGCCTTTTTGTTTGTCCATGAGAAAGTGACAGTGCTTTGCTATACAGAACAGTATTTTGGTCCTGAACTCCCATGACTAAGAATTTGCCCAAGACCTTGGGCTAATAAGCAATAGGCCATGGACATGATGTTTAACAGCCCACATGTATGGAGTAAATGGAATCCTAAGGAGAGGATTCTTATTTTGAAAAGAATTGCTTTGGACTCCTGGGTGGCTCAGCAGGTTAAGCCTCTGCCTTCAGCTCAGGTCATGATCAGGGTCCTGGGATTGAGCCCTGCATTGGGCTCTCTGCTCAGCGGGGAGCCTTCTTCCGCCTCTCTTTCTGCCTATTTATGATCTCTCTTTCTCTGTCAAATAAATAAAGTCTTTTAAAAAAAGACAAGAAAAAAGAAAAAATAATTGCTTTGAAAAGATTGTTTTGGGTGTTAGTGCAAGTTGAATTGCAGAGGGATAAGCATGAAAGCAAGGAGACCAGCTTGGAGGCTGCTACAGTGTCCATCCATGGAGAGAGAGGGTGGGGAAAGAGGATGGACTTGTCCTGTTGTTCTGGTGTTTATCACAACATTGGAAGCTCCTCGTGGGGGCCCAGGAAACAGCTGAATTATGTATTGTACATGCTGTTTTAGAAAGCAGAGAAGTGCAAAAGGCATTTTAGAAAAATAGCTGTTACCAAGAGTTATTTAAATGCCTGCGCCTCCGTTCCCCTGGGGGGTGAACCCTTAGCTACCTGGAAAACTCGGCTACCCGGGACAACTCATTCTCTGAGAGGTCTGGCTTAGCTATATTAATGTGGAGTGTAATCTGTGTGTGTGTCATTGCTTAATTGTTGGCATGTAGTGACTCAACTGGTAATTTAAATTAATAGAGTGTGCGTATACGCACACTATTGTTCTTCTTAGATCTCGATGGAGCTTTGATTGGCACTTAAGTGATGGTGTATTTGAATTAATTACCATAGCTGAGCAAGAGCTGGGAAAACACATTAGGAACAGAGTAGAGAGTTGTGATGTAGGGAAGGAATACATTCAAAGTGAGAGTGAGCGGAGAGTACGTGCCCCTGGATGTGGAGAATGGAGTTGATGCCCGCACTCACAGAC
The DNA here is from genome assembly GCF_020171115.1 of Neogale vison. Taxonomy (NCBI): domain Eukaryota; kingdom Metazoa; phylum Chordata; class Mammalia; order Carnivora; family Mustelidae; genus Neogale; species Neogale vison. The sequence continues at coordinate 173,160,604 of NC_058097.1, read as the reverse complement.
ACAGACATCTGGGGGTCTGTGGACACCAGGGCTGCCTCAGGAGGTGTGCTCTGCTGGTAGCCTCAGCTGCTGACTGGAGGTGGATCCCACTCTCCTGCCCCTGCCCATTCTGGCCCCTGCAGGAGGAAGAGGCACCGTGTAGGTCCCCCTCTCCCTGTCTGTCAGGATCCGAGCCCAGGCAGTTCCACCTCAGGCGGGCTCTTCCTCACATGTTTACACACATCCTCCTTAAACCTTGTGTTACTTTTCCTTTTCTCTTTTAAATCTTGCCCAGTTACCTCAGGAAATTCTCTCCCTTTCTTTGTTCTCTTCCCAGAACCAAAATAAAAGGGGAAAAAAATTCTAGTTATGGTTAATATTCATGAGATTCATGCTGTGATAAACCTATTGACAAATGATCTAATTACCAAATCCCGTGGCTAATAGAGTTACTGATTAGTTGGCAGCATTTGACAGGGTAGTACTTCATCTTCTTGAAACTTTTTCTTGAGATTTTTCCCTCACCTTCCTGGTCATTCCCTTCCTGTTCGTCTCTCAAATTGAGTTTGCTTCTAAAAAATTTTTTTTCTCAGGCACTTTCTTTCTTACTGGGCACCTCCTCTCTGGGCGATGCCATTCGCTGCAGCAGTTTTAATTTTCCTTGTTGCCAACTCCTACATCTTTACCTCCTCCTTGTCGTGTCCTCAGTTCTGGGCTTGAATTTACAGCCATCTGCTGATAACACCCCACTACCAAACAGACCCAGTGCCCATTTCCCTCCTGTTACGTCCCCAGCTTATGACGGCATCACTGTCCCAGCTCTGTGGACAAACCGCCATGGTGTCATCTCCAAGGTTCACCCTTCTTTCTCAGCTTCTGATCATTGAAGCTCTGCTGGTTCTGCCTCTGGAAGAGGGCTCTCCTCTTTCTTTTCCTCTCTGTCCCTTGTGCTGCTGTTTTGGTTCTAGATCCCCTTCTCCTTCACAGTTGCTCTCTACCCCACCCTTCTGGCCGCTGCAGTTGCCCTTTCAGACCACCACGGATGCGTGTGTACATTTGTTGGCTTACGCCGGGCCCCAGGGATTGCTCACAAAATGCTAGCATAATCCACCTTATCCCAAAAAGAATTTTAAGATAGCTTACAAAAATGTGTAACATAAAATAACAGAAAAAGTGAATGAGAAGCTGAAGACCATCCCGGACTTGAATAAGAACAAGAAAGGATCACTTGCAGACAGGAATTACTGAAGCTACGCACCTAGGGTGTACATTTGTGAAAGGGGGTAGGATACAGTTTAAGTTTGGAGAATCTTAGTACCCTGTAGAAGGGGGAGAGATTCCACGTTGTCATAGGGTAAAAAGGACACATTGTGCAGGAGAAACATAGCTGTTCTTGGAACTGAGGCCAGAGAGAACTTACTCCCAAGGGTTCTGGTAAAGGGAATACTGAGCAGCTTCACAAATCATCACCTCACCTCATGCTTACGGTGTCCGCGGTGATCAGTTTCATGGGGCTGCTGCTTCCACCATCACAGTAGCAGGCCAGTAGCGGAGTGCCCACGTGGAATTTCAGTAAAGGTAGTTGTAAAGCTATGTAGAATATAAAAATGGTGCCCACCCAACCAGAATTTCTCTGCAAATCAGCCTTCTTCATGTTCCTTTAAAAATAATCTTCCAGAGTCTCTTGTTTCTGTGCTCACACTCTTTGTTACATGGACCGTCTATGTCCTCAGTAATCTGGGCCCCTGCCGTCATTCGAGCTTTGTCCCTCACCTGAACTCTGTGTCCCAGTCAGGTCGGTCTGCTTGCAGGTTCGTGACTGGTTCCATCCTCTAGAATCCACCTGCATGCAGACAGTTTCTGTAGCTTTGGAGACCCTTCTCTTTCTCTACCTTTTTTTTTTTTTTTTTAAGATCAGAGGGAGCAGTTTACTCATCGTGCCAATAAAGATTTGTTGAACAACAACAGCAAAAGGTATAAGTTCTTTAAACAACTAACATACGACTGTCAGTGCATCACAGCTTATAAAGGTAAACAGAATTCCACTTTAGCAATTTTGCCTCATTTTAAACTTAAAGGACCAGTATTTTTAGTAAGAGACTTTTCATCCATTTACTTGGTTGAGTATGGGTAGTATTAGTTTATCTGTTTCCATGTTTCGGTTGTAACATTTGTTCATTAGTTGAACTATAGGGCTCTATAGTGAGGGGCTCTGCCAATGGCTTACTCATTAACCTCAGAATCCAAGCACCATTTAACACATGGCTCCTGGGGAAGCTGTTTTCCTGAGGTCCAAAGCATATCACTAAAAACATCACTGCCACATGTTCCCTTTGAGGGTGGTAGAAAGATCCCTGGACTTGGATCGATCTTTCTTTCTTTCTTTCTTATTTCAGAGAGAGAAAACATGAGCTTATGAATGGGGTCACAGGCAGAGGGGGAAGGAAAGAGAGAATCGCATTCAGACTCCCTACCTCCCTGCTGAGTATGGAGTCCAACATGGGCTGGATCCCAGGATCCTGAGATCATGACCTGAGCCAATATCAAGAGCCAGACACTCAACTGACTGAGCCGCCCAGGCGCCCTTGGGATTTATCTTTTTGATTCTGACCTTGGTTCTTTAATTAATTAATTATTTAACCTCCCTGGGCCCCAGTTGCCTCATTATTAAAATGAAATGGTGAGATTAGATGGTGATCAGGTGATGATAACATTAAAATAATAATTGCAGAGTTTGATTGAATTTTGACTGTGGGCTAGGTGCTGGGCTGCGCACAAGTTGGAATTCACATCATCTAACCCTCACAATGATGTTCTGAAGCCGGAAGTCTTATCCCCATTTTGACTGAGGAAACTGAGGCACATAGAGATTAAGGGACATGCCCAGGGTTATATAGCTGGTGAGTGAGCAGAGCTGTATGCAAACTTAAGGCATTTGGTTTGGCTTCTGGGGGAAACATTTAACCACTATGCTTTCTAGTTCAGTGGTTCTGTAAGATACTATTTTTAGGAGAAAGCCTGTATTTTAAAATTTTGAGGAAGAAAAATTAGTTTTACTGAAATCCAAATTTACATCATTCCTCCCAAACTATTTTTAAATCCAGGAACTTGTATTTAAATGAACACTTTGCTCTCTTTCTTGCTTTTTACCAAATATGTTTGCGTATAGGGTTACTATTTGATTATAGCAATTAGACTTTGGGAGGAAATCTGTCATTAACACTCTTTGCTGTCCATAAGACATATTGTGTTCCTGACTGTTCCACAATCAGGTCAATTACAAAAATTTGTTAAAAGAGGATAGTTTATATGCCCTTTCATTCTTTCCTCCCACAACTAGGCCATTGACTTCCTTTAGATGACTGGAAAATTAAACCTTTTTTAAAAATTCATTTTTTTGGAAATGCTAAGTATGTATTTGCTACCATGACCGTTAAAATGTTTAAGAGTGTCTGGCATGCCATTCGCTCAACTGTGGCCACACAGTATGCCACAGGCTTGGGACACAGTAGGAAGCAAAACACACACCCTGCCTTAATGGAGTATATGGCCCAGCTGGAGGAGCAGGAAGTTGATCAAAGGGATATTTACAAACTCTACAGATGTTTAATAAGTTGTGTGTTTTCATATTATAATTATCCATATGGTATTATACCAATGAGGAATTAGCCTTTTATTCAGATCATCCCCAAGGCAATCCAAACCAAGATTTCCACTTCTTCCCATCACAACTCATTCAACGTCATTCAGTCAAACCTACTGCCGTTAGTGGGATGATCATTTAATTTATCATTCCCATATCTGTACCTCTGAGAGGGAAAAGGAGCACCATTAGTAATTATGCCAAACAATAGATGTAAGCTGGGGTGGTCTCAGGCAGACTGGGGTTTAGTGGTATCCTGCTTATTGGTATCTGAATTGACCTTCCAATCTTACAATTTTTAATTGTAGGTTAAGCTCTTTTTGGAGTGTGTGTGTATGTGAATGTGAGTGTGAGTCAGAAGTACATGTCTGGTTTCACTGGTGGTTACAATATTAAGTATTCACTTTTTTTAGGAATTTCGTTTCTTTTCTTTCTCTCTTTCTTTACTTCTCTCTCTTTCTTTCTTGCAAGATTTTATTTATTTGATCGAGAGCGAGCAAGTGCAAGAGGGTACAGGCAGAGGAAGCAGCAGAGAGAGAGGGAGAAGCAGAATCCCTGCTGAGCAGGGAGCACAATGTGAGCCTCGATCCTAGGACCCTGGGATCAAGACCTGAGCCAAAGACAGACACTTAGAGACTGAGCCACCCAGGTGCCCTAGGAGTTTATTTTCTAAGATATTATTTCTTCTCTTCTTGCCAATTAATAACAAAACTGCTCCAGCAAACATTGTCAACTCCATAAATGAGAGATTTTCTTAGATAAACAATATAAACCAATAATTCTGAACATATTTTGGAGTTCCTAGAGTGCATCTGTGTCTTTCTTTTTTTAATAACCAAATTTCAAGGGGCGCCTGGGTGGCTCAGTGAGTTAAGCCTCTGCCTTTGGCTTAGGTCATGATCTCAGGGTCCTGGGATCTAACCCCACATTGGGCTCTCTGCTCAGCAGGGAGCCTGCTTCCCCCTTTCTGCCTGCCTCTCTGCCTACTTGTGATCTCTCTCTCTCTCTCTGTCAAATAAATAAAATCTTAAACAAACAAACAAATTTTAAGGTAGCCCATTGTTTTCTGTCCAAGGTAAGAAATAAAGGATCATATGATCCATGTTAATTGCTGAATTAAAAGGAATTAGTTTTTTGTTTGGGACTTGTTAGAACTTAAAAACTTGCTACAAGTGGAGATGTCCAGGAGTATTACAAAACCAAATTTGAGAATCTTTCCTCAAAGATTTAAGAGTATCTCAGATCTGATTGCATAGCTTCTTCTATGGTAAATAAATCATTAGTGACTTTAATGAGTTATTAAGTCATTCCCAAGGGAATATCTTTTTATAAACCATCATTATCAATGTCTGTTGTCTTGTAGTCACCAGAAATGATTGAGTCATCTTAGTTACAATTTTGAGTCATTCCTTTAAGGATAGAATATGTTTTATAAGCCTTTTAAAAAACGGCCATCAGAGGGGAGAAGGGAGAGTGTGTGGTATGTGTGTTTGGGAGGGGTACCACATACCTCATAACCTGAAGGGAAACAGTTGCTCCACAAAGCCTACATTAATAGGTTGGTGAAATCTCAGCTTGTCTCTGAGTTTAGGCCTACACCTTATCATTTAGAATTTTATTCTTGTCTCCCCATAATGAAGTCAGTGCCTCAGTGTCTTAGAAATTGGAGCTTTTCTTGTCTAGGATGATTATTGGATGTACAAACAGTGATTTATCATATACTTCTAGGAACCCCCACAGAGAGAAGAATGGATGAACACAGAACTTCAAGAAAGAGCTAGACAATGTAAGAAAGTGACAGTGAGAGATGAAGAAGACAATAACAGAAGGGGAAAATACCCTAGAGGGAATAAACAGCTAGTTAGACAATACAGGAGCTGGGATTAATGATCCAGACGACAGGGTAGTGGAAATCACCCAAACTGTACTTCAAAAAAAAATAATAATAATAATTTTTTAAAAAAATGAAGCTAGTTTCAGAAACTTCTGGGACAACATGAAGCAAACTAACATTCATATCATAGGGGTCCAGAAGAAGGAGAGAGAGAGAGAAAGGGGCAGAAAACTTATTTGGAGAAGGGGTACCTCTGAAAACTTCCTTAACTGGGGGAAGGAAACAGACATTTGGGTCCCAAAAGTAGAGAGTTCCAAACAAGATGAATCCAAAGAGGTTTACACCAAAATATATTATAATTAAAATGTAAAAAAAGCTAGAGAGTCTTTATCATATGATCTCCCTGATATGAGGAAGTGGTGATGCAACATGGGGGCTTAAGTGGGTAGGAGAAGAATCCATGAAACAAGATGGGATAGGGAGGGAGACAAACCATAAGTGACTCTTAATCTCACGAAACAAACTGTGGGTTGCTGGGGGGAGGGGGGTTGGGAGAAGGGGGGTAGGGTTATGGACATTGGGGAGGGTATGTGCTTTTGGATAAATTGGAAGGGGAGGTGAACCATGAGAGACTATGGACTCTGAAAAACAATCTGAGGGGTTTGAAGTGGCGGAGGGGTGGGAGGTTGGGGTACCAGGTGGTGGGTATTATAGAGGGCACGGCTTGCATGGAGCACTGGGTGTGGTGAAAAAATAATGAATACTGTTTTTCTGAAAATAAATAAATTGGAAAAAAAAAAAAAAAAGCTAGAGAGTCTTAAAAGCATTAAGAGAAAGCAGTTCTGTATAAGGGAACCCCATAGACTATCAGGCTGTTTTTCAGCAGAAACTGCAGTCCAGAAAGGAGTGGCATGATATATTCAAGTGGCTGAAAAGAAAAAAACCTTAACAGTCAAGAATACTCTACCCAGCAACATTGTCATTCAGGAATAGATGGGAAAATAAAAAAGTTTCCCAGACAAGCGAAAGCTAAAGGAGTTCATTTCTACTACCACAGCTTTATAAGAAGTAACAAAAGAGATTTGTTTAAGTGGAAAAAAGGCCATACATAGAAATAAGAAAATAAATGAAAGAAAATAATCTCATTGGTAAAGCAAATGTACAGTGAAGTTGGTGGATCAGCCACTAATAAAGCTAGTATGAAGTTTGAATGACAAAAGTAGTAAAATCAGCTATAATCACAGTAAGTTGTTATGGGATACACAAAGTAAAAAGTAAAATATGCTGTCAAAAAACACAAGTGTATACACATCCCTATCAGTAATTACTTTAAATGTAAGTGGACTAGGTCAGTCAGTTGATATCCAACTTTTGATTTTGGCCAAGGTCATGAACTCAGGGTTGTGAGATCAAGCTCTGCATTGGGCTTCATGCTGAGTGTGGAACCTGCCTAAGATTCTCTCTCTGCTCTTTCCTCGTTTATGTGTATGCTCTCTCTCTCTCTGTCTCTCTCTTAAAGAAAAAAAAAGTGGACAAAATGCCTTTTAAAAAAGTTCATTTATTTTTCAAAAGGTTTTATTTATTTGACAGGGAGAGAGAGACAGTTAGAGAGGGAACAAGTAGGGGGAGTGGGACAGGAAGAAGCAGACTTCCCACTGAACAGAGAGCTTGATGCAGGGCTCGATCCCAGGACCCTGGGATCATGACCCGAGCCGAAGGCAGACGCTTAACGACTGATCCTCCCAGGCGCCCCTATTTATTTTTAAAGTAATCTCTATTCCCTGTGTGGGACTCAAACTCATGACTGAGATTAAGATCTCATACTCTTCCAACTGAGCCAGCCAGAAGCCCTTTATTTTATTTTATTTTATTTTTTTATTTATTATAATGGACTAAACACTTTAATCAAAATACATAAGATAGCTACATGGATAAAAAACAAGGCCCATCTATATGTTGCCTACCAGAGACTCACCTAAGATCTACAGACATGCCCAGACTGAAAGTGAAAGGACGGAAAAAGATTTTCATGTAATTGAAAATAAAAAATAAAGCTGGGATAGTAATACTTGCATCAGACAAAATAGACTTTAAAAAAGCAGCTGTAGCAAGAGACAAAGAAGGGCATTACATAATGAGAAAAGGATTAATCCAACAAGAATATGTAGCACTTGTTAATCTGGACCCCACATATATATAAAGCAATGTTAATAGACACCAAGGGAGAAACTGACAGTAGTACACTAACAGTAGGGAACCTTACCACCCCACTTCCATCAGTGGATAGATCATCCAGGCAAAATTAATACAGAAACATTGGCCTTAATGCAGATGGACTTAATAGATGCAGACAGAACTTTCCATTCAAAAACAAAACACACATTCTTCTTAAGTGCACATGAAATGTTTTCCAGGCTAGATCCCATTTTAGGCCACAAGACGAGTCTCAATAAATTTAAGAAGGTTGAGTGATTTCAAACATCTTTTCCTACCACCACAGAATGAAAGTAGAAATCAATTACAAGAAGAAAAATGGAAACGACGCCAACAGGTAGAGGCAGACAACATGCTGCTACACAACCCATGGGTCAATGAAGGGCTCAAAGAAGAATAAAAAAAACCCAAAACACCTTGATACCCATGAAAATGAAAACAGAATGGTCCAAAATCTATGGCATGCAGCAGTGCAATTCTAAGAGGAAACTTTAAAAAAATTTTTTTTAAGATTTTATTTATATATTGACAGAGATCACAAGTAGGCAGAAGGAGAGAGAGGAAGGGAAGCAGGCTCCCTGCTGAGCAGAGAACCCGATGCGATGCGGGGCTCGAACCCAGGACCTTGGGATCATGACCTGAGCCGAAGGCAGAGGCTTTAACCCACTGAGCCACCCAGGCGCCCCCAAGAGAGAACTTTATAGATAAAGGAAGACTTTCAAGATTACTAAATACATTGAGCCAATCCTGTGCTGGGAAAGCAGCTGCAGTTGTGATTCCATCGGGGTGTGTGTGGGGGGGTGCTGTTGGGGAAGAATAAGAAATATTTGGCTTTAATAGCCAAACCCTTGAATTCATGGTTCTAAATATATTTCACAGACAAGTGTATACAAACTTGAGACTTTGTAGTCAGTAAGACAGAAACACACATACACTAGACCAAAATTCCCTGAACCAATACTTTCTGTTACTACATTTGATATACTCTGATTTTTTTTCTAATTTATTCTATTCTTTCCTATTTAAATTAAAAAAAAATTGGCTATGACCCATCAAAATGATTTCATAAGCCATTAATTGGTTGTGAGTTGAAGTTTTTTTAAAAAAAGCGCGTCTAAACAGAAGTTTTCGTGGGTGTGCGTGTTTGAAGGCAGGACCATGAAGTAATGTTTTTCCTATCAGTGGTGTTAATAAGTGTAGCCATAATAAAACATAAACCGTTTAGTTAATTAGAATATTTACCATAATAAATGCTGTTGGGTTGATTTCTTTATGAATAGTGCATTTTGTTGGCTGGGATGAAGTAATTGAGTGTTTCCAATGTGCCCAGCTGACAATACTTACTTGTTGATGTTAAATGGACTATTGAAATACCATTCTGTCTGTGTGTCTTGGCTGGTAATGAGCGCTGTTTTGTCATCGTTAGGGTTACCAGAACAGCTGTTGACACCCAAAGAATGCCTGGGAACACCCGTTAAGTAGCAAGAAAACAAAGAATATTAGAGTTTAACCCTTGTCTGTTCCGTATGATGCCAGATGCTAGGGTCCTTGATCAAACTATAGAAAGAAAAGTAATGTTCTTTCTCTCTTTGGCATGCATTTCTTCTTTGCCATTTAGTAAACATTACTCCAAGTTTCGAGCATTTTATATTTTTGTCGTCAGTGCACATTCCACACTTGACAACTAGACTCTGTTTAGAAAGACAAAAACAAAAAGCTCCAGAAACAAGTGGAACTTGTTTCAATATTAGAAAATATTGAATTAGCCTGACCACTTTTATTTTTTAAAGGTACCCCTTTAAGGATGTGTAATTTCAACCACACCTGCCTTTCGTTGTGGTGTGGTATTTTCACACCGGTGTTTTGTTCTCCCTCTTTACTAACTAGTTGGGTTAGCATCTCCTTGAAGAACACACCCTTCAACGTCTCCTAGGCTGTATTGCTTCATTGAGAGCATAAACAATTACAGCATAAAATATTACCTTTGGAAATGAAGTCATGCGTCTTTCTTAATTGCTGAACTCTTGTAATTCTAAAGGGGGTATGTTTTAAAAGTCTGTGCTTCACACACTTGCTAACACAAGCAAATGTGCCTGCGCATATAGGAAAAACATGAATCTAAGAGTTGCTTATTTTCTACTAATTATGCATGGAATGTGCAGAATCAGGAATGCCAAAGTAGGAGTCATAATGATAGATTTGGAAAGGACCTGAGAAGTAGCAAGTACACAATATTTTACAGTCAGGGAACTGCGTTCCAGAAGGGCTGAATTTCATCTTTGCTTCCTTTCCTCCCATTGTAATATATGGCTGCCAGAATTATCTTCTGCTGCAAACTTGATATGCTTTAAGCTCCTCTGGCAGTTCTGATTTGTTTTTAAAATTTTTTTTTCTTTTTATAATTTTTTGAAAGATTTTATTTACTTATTTGTCAGAGAAAGGGCAAGTGAGCACGAGCAGGGGGAGCAGCAGACAGAGGGAGAAGCAGGCTCCCTGCTGGGCAAAAAGCTGGATGCGGGACTTGATGCCAGGACCCTGGGCTCATGACCTGAGCCAAAGGCTGACGCTTAACTGACTGAGCCACCCAGGAGTCCCTGACAGCTCCGATTTCTAGAGGTCACATCAGCAAGGCTTTTGGGGATGTACGTTCTGCTAATCTTGGTAGCTTCTCTTGCCACCTGTATCCCTACTAGTTTGTAATGTTCAAGTTCCTAGATAGTTTTCTCTTTTTAACCGCTCTGGTTTTATCTCATTCAGTGTGCTTTCACACGTGATTGTCCCTGTGCCTGGAAGGCACCCTTACCCAAACAAATAAGTTATCTCATTCAGAGTCTTTCAAATTTATTTCCCCATGAATCCAATGACTACATTTTTCATCATGAAGCAGTATATATGGAAAAATCTAAATGATTGTCGTGAAACAGTCCTGGTTCTCTTTCTTTCTTTCTTTTTGTTTTAAGATTGTATTTATTTATTTATATATCAGAGAGAGAGAATACAAGCAGGGAGAGCGGCAGGCAGAGGTAGAAGCAGGCTCCCCGCTGAGCAAGAAGCCCAATGTGGGGCTCAATCCCAGGACCCTGGGATCATGACCTGAGCCGAAGGCAGGCACTTAACTGAGTGAGCCACTTGGATGCCCAGCTGGTTCTTTTTTTATGTGATGTACTTTGATATTGGCTTTTCATTATATATATATATATATATATTTTTTTTTTTTCTTTCTTCTTTAGAATGCCATGTTCTACTTGCTAAATAAATTTCATCTTCCTCTCTGTGCTACCAACTTGCTTGGGAAGGTTGGAAGTGTTTGGGAAGTGTTTTTAGTTGCACTAATTAGTGTGCTGGTGAGAACAGGGATGCCAAGTGCCCTATAGTGAGCAAAGTTGTCTTGAATAATGAGGAATTATCCTACTCAACATGCCAATTGCGCCCTGCTGAGAAACGTTGCCAACCTAATGAGTGAGTGCACAGATTGAAATACCAGCACTCTACAAAATAACATCTTCCCTTCACACCTTGGCACAACAGCCTTGCCTTTAGAAGTCTGTCCCCTGCTCCAGGTTTGGCTGATTATCTTCCCTTGCTGTGCCACACATATCACAGTGTACTTGTCATTTTTTATTGCCTTGCTGCTGTCTCAGAGTGCTCTTTGGGTAAACTCTGTCTTACTTGCCTTTATGTACCCAGTGCCCAGCACACAGACACAAACCCAGCAGGTGCTTAGTAAAGAGGGAATGAAGAGGCTTGGGCTGATGTCTTGCTGTAAGTGGGTAGCTGTGTGTCATATCATTTGGAGTTGGGTCAGCCTGGGAAAGAGAACTTCTAGCCATTGGATTAATTCTTTTTCCTGTGGAAGAAATGTGAGGAGGGTAATATATATGTTCTTATTTATAAAAGGCTGGTGTTGAGGTTTAATTTACATACAGTAAAACTCTCACTCTTTAGTAGACAGTTCTAAGAGTTTGGATACCTGTAATCATATAACCATCATCAAAATCAAGATATAGAGCATTTCCATCACACCAAAAAGTTCTTCTGTTCCCCTGTGTAGCCATTTTTCTCCCACTCCATCCCCCCCAGCTGCTGGCCACCACCAATCAGTTTTCTGTCTCGAAAAGTTGGCCATTTCTAGTGTGCCGTATGAGTGGCACACGGCGGATAGCCTTTTGAGTCAGGCTTTGACGTAGCATAAAGTATTTGCGATTCATCTGTGCTCCTGCTCCTATGTATCAGTAGTCTCCTTTTTGTTGTTGGATGTTATTAACATTGTATAGATACACCAGAGTTTCTTTATCCCTTTACCAGTTGGAGGGTGTTTGGGTTCTTTCCATTTTTTGGCAGTTACTTATACCTGGAGCTGCTGAGTCATGGTCATAAGTGCACGTTCGATTTTATAAGGAACTGCCGAACTGCTTTCCGAAGTGGTGGCACCATGTTGCCTTCCCACCAGCAGTGTATGAGAGTTCCTGCTGTTCTGTATCCTTATCAGGACTTGACATGTTCAGCATTTTTTGGGGGGAGGGGTGTCACATTTTAGCCATTCTGATAGTTGTGTGGTGTATCTTGTGATTTGTGATTTATTTTGCATTTCCCCACTGGCTACTGTTGAACACCTTTTTTTAGGTGCTTTCTGCCATTTGTGTAATCTTCTTTGGTGAAGTGTCTGTTCAAATCTTTTTGCCCACTTAAAAATCAGGTTTATTTTCTTACTGAGTTTAGAGAGTTCTTTCTGCATGGAGGTACTATTCCTTGATCTTACGTGTTTTGCAAATATTTTCTTCCAGTCTGTTTCATGTCTTTTCATTTTCTTAGCGATAGCATTATAGTCATTAATAGAAAAATTCTAAAAGGGCCTGAAGGGGAGGTTTTAATCCGCTAAAGTAGATGATCGTAAAATGAATTAAAAATGTTGTTCTCTATATCTCCCATACCAAAAAAGTTTTCATTTTTTAAGATCTGAAGTTGGCATTTTCTCTAGACTTTCTGTGTTGTTAAGAAGATTATATATAAAGATATTCAAGTACTTTAAATAGATCATGACATTACAAGGTGATAACTTTTCTCTGCAGTAATTAAAATTTATTTTTAAGTATCATTATGCTGGGTTGTAGCAGATACCTCCTTAAGGACTGCAGGCCTGCAGGGAAACAAGTTTTGGATTCTTTCCCTGGAAATCACTGCATTTTTGTGTTTGAAACACCAACCAGTGGTCCAGATAGCATGAAGTCAATTCCTCTTGCTGACTAAAACTGCAGTAGAAATGTTGCCCATGGCATTAGAGGGTGGTCTGTTTTGACATCTAGCTGGACTCCTGTAGTGCTAACCATGTAAGGTCAGGAAGATACCTCGGGAACAACATCTGACTGAAATGGCGTATGAACTGTTTTGGCCTAATTTCTGTAGTATAAAGAGCAGCATCTTCACATAGACATAGCTGCTCTGGTTGCTTTCAGAATGCAATGATGCATATTTCAAAAGTTGAACTTAATTGGATGTTGCAACAATATATAGTGATAGTAAGTGGTAGAGGAGACTAGAGTGACAGATTTTCATTAAAAAAGAAAATAACTGGGAGCACAACTTCTGACACAAGGAGCCTCACATACTAGCATGCTGCCTGGCACATATGTGGCTCATGTTAAATGGGTCACACGATATCTCCTTTTATAGGCAAGTCCTTAATTCACCTCTTTTGCCATTGGCATGGTGGCTTTAACTAACAAGGGCTTTCTCATCTCATGCTGTATGTCCTGCCAAAAAGAGCATCAGGGTCTATTAGATGGTAATATTGTACTTTTAGTCAAATATATTTTCAGGGAAGTTTTCATTGCCTCTTGAAGACCTTTAGGTGCCGATGGATAAACATGTTCAGAACTATAGGATTTCACATTTGTAAAATAGTACGCTCTATGTAGAAAAAAAATCTGTCATGACACCCATGAAATAGGACAGTGGTTATTTCTGTGAATTGATATTGTGGATGGTTTTCTCCGTGCTTCAGGGTTTTTTAAAATCATTTTTAAAAAGATTTTATTCATTTATTTGAGAGAGAAAGAAGAGCACAAGCAGGGGGAGAGGCAGGCAAAGGGAGAAGACACAGGGCTGGATCCCTGGACCCTGGGATCATGACCTGTGCCGAAGGCAGACACTTAACTGGCTGAGCCTCCCAGGCACCCCTGTATTTCAGTTAAAAAAAAAAAAACCCTATACACATAGATAACGTTTGTTCTGAAAAGAAAGAAATAGGGAGAAAAAGAGATTGCTTGCCTAGAGATATAGAATTGTGTTGGAAAAGAAATGAACTCTTCATGGGCTTTGACTAGAACTCTGGTGTTCTGTGGGTGTTGGCACTGCTGGGGGACCAGAGAGACCTTCCCTTCAAATTAGTTCCCCCAGAAGCATTTTTCAAATGTAGTTTTTGTTTTCTTTTTTGTTCATACTGTAGACATCTGTGAATGGGAGACTGACCTGAAATTTTGGGCTAACTACAAAAGACCCTAGAAAAGTCATTGGGATAGTAGTACTCACTATCAACATATGTTTGTTGAGTTTAAAGACATAACCATTTCCTAGAGAACACATTACAGAACCCTGTGTTCTCCAGCACCTGCATGTCATTTAGGGACTTGAAACTGCTGGATAGTGTTTGAGATATAATCAACAGTCTGGTAGTAGCAGTACGGTTTTATCTAGTACAAATAGGAGGGCTTATTCAAATTTAGATAACATTGGGTCAGTCACAGTATATTGGAAATTAAATAATTCCGTGGCAGGAGGCCCAGACCCAGCGAGCATGCAGTGGCGGAGTCTATGGTGGTACACGCTTGGCCATCAGCAAACAGGTTAGGCTTGCTTCTGGAGCATTTTATGGGGATTTTAAAAAGGTACCTTGTTGAAACATGATGTTGCTCTTTACTCTGTAGATACATTAGAGGTAGTGAATTTTATGAGAGAAAAAAGATGAGAGTTTAACCACTGGGGAGATTTAGCAGTTTCAATTAAACAATTGTACCCTTTAAATTTTAATTTTGAAACCAGTGACTGCTGGTGTTTGAGCATTCAGCTTTATTTTTCTAGTGAGGTAATGCACCTTCTGTATTTCTGATCTCTGTGGTAGAAAATTGGGAGTTTGGTTGGTATAATATGCAGACATTTGTTCTGTTTGAGAGAACTAAGTATGAAGAAGTCTGTTATGGAACAAATATGTATGGAAAAGATATAGTCAAGCACCCCACTAAAAGCTCTGGATTCTGTTCTCTGCTTATAACTGTATGAAGCCCTCCTAATCCTTAGAAAGTGGATTGTCCTTCTAAAAAATTCCTGTAAGAATATAATTTCCTTCCTCTCTGCCCATTCCTCTTCCCTCCCGCGTCTTTCAAGTGCTTGACTCTGTCAACTCCTGGGCCTCAACTTTTTTCTTTTAAAGTGAAGTATGTGACTTCAAAGGGCTCTTCTACCTTAAAAATTTTGACTCTTGGAGTTCTGGAGTTTAGAATCTAGTTTCGTAGTTGGAATGACTCCAGGTTTTAGGTCTTCTGCACCATTGAGTGTTTCTCTTGTGTAAAACTGATTTCTTTCTGGGAAGGAAGTCCACCACAACATGTCATGTTGTGATGCTCGGCCTGCTAGCTTTCACTGCACTGGACTCAGACCGCCAGCTTCCAGGAGCAGCACAACTCTGGATGGTAGTAAGCTAATACCTTATTACTTACTTAGCGTCTCATATGTAACTTGACATTTTCTGATCTTCAGGAGTCTACAGGATTTAGTTATTCCTGACTCTTTTTTTCCAAATGAAGAAGCTAGGGCTCAGAAAAGATGAAAGGCTTGCCCAAGATCGCACAGCTAGTACATTCATAGGTAGATCTTGGTCTTTGTGATACCAAGCCTGTGTACTTCCAACTATACCAGGCTGAACCCAAGGAAGGCCATCACCTCTCTTGAAATTGCCCTCGGACGCATTTGTGAGTTGGTGATGTTCTGACCTTGTATGATTCATTCATTCATTTTCTTTTCTTTTCTTTCTTTCTTTCTTTCTTTTTTCTTTCAGATTTTATTTATTTATTTGGCAGTGAGAGAGAGAGAGAGAGCATAAGCAGGAGGAGTGGCAGGCAATGGCTCAGAGAGACTGAGCAGGAAGCCAGATGGGGGACTCTATCCCAGAAACTCGAGCCGAGGGCAGATGCTTAACTGGCTGAGCCACCCAGGCACCCAATTTTTTTGTTTTCTGTTATATTTATTTCCTTCATAGGCATCCAGGATGGCAAATCAGTGGGTTTGATATCACAGATTGCTTCTAAGATTGTGTTGCCCATATGAAGGTCAAACCACTGATCTCAAGGTTTATCTTTTAGCTGAACATTTTCTATATAATTTTTTTAAACTTAGGTGTTTTAATGATTCATATGGCCTGTGAGCCTGAGATGTTTGTAATTATGGCATAGGGCTTCCATTTGTAAATTGTTACAGTTAACTTATCATCCCCAGCATCCTTTCCAACCATAAACTCTGTTGTCAGAGTTGGTGATGTCAGGTCTGGAATCCTCTCTAAGGCTTGTCTGTAGGTTGTTTATCACCATTAGCCCTCATTATTTTAAATGAGTACCCACCCACCTTATAATCTGTAACCACATGTTTCCAGAGCTTCTCTGGAGATAACATCTTGTAGGCTCCCCCATCTTCTTCTTTTTTTTTTTCCTTCCTATTCTCAAATATTTTGTTTAAACCCAGAAAGATGAGGGGAAATAGCTATAAAGGTGGAACCTCTCTAGTTTTGTGAAATTTAGGACATTTTGGAAACAAGTGTTGCTCCTGAATCTGAAACTTTGAAACAAAACCTCACCACATGTTTAAAACATATTAGTTTGTAAATATGGAGTCCTACTAATTGCATTTATGGCTCACAGCAGAACTACCTGTCATGTCTTGTTACTCTTAGGGGGAAAAAAAATGAGAGAATTATATAGGTGTATGTGTTTTAAAAAATTGGAATGCAGAGATAATGTGGTGTAATTTCTAAGTACGTGTCTTTTTATGGTGAGGCAAATAATCAGTTTTTCTGTTACGGTGATAGTCACATGAATTCAGAGAAAACTGTATGGAGTGCCTCCTTCTGTAAAATAATAAACTGTGGTTGTCCTTCTTTCTCCATTTATTGGAATGGCTAAAGAGCATCAATGCTGTGTGATATTTTACAGAATCATTGCTCACTCAGATTATTATTTTGCCTTTCAGTGTGACTAAACGTTTTGTTGTATTCTTAAGAATGATTTTATTGGTTAAGGGCAAATGGGTTTCCAGCGGGAATGACTCAGTGGTTTTATAATGGCAAACTAGTAGTCTTTAAATTTTGTGTTATGGTAAATGTTTCAGAAGCATGCCTTTTCCACAAAACGAACCTCATATATTTTCATTTGGGAGGAGGGGGCCCCTCCATGAAAACTGCAGGAAAAGGTGAATCATAGAAGTATACAATTTCAGGCTGGGAAGCCCCTCAACCAATCAGTTCAGTGCTCTCATTTTGCAGATGAGAAAACTGAGGCCCAGGATTACACAGTGGCTACGTGGCGGAAGCAGGGGTTGAGCCTGCTTCTTCAGATCCCAATTTTGCTGCTGTTTCTCCAGTATCTTTCTTGAGTGTTTATGAAAAACAAAGGGTTTCCCTTCCCCTGCCCAAGGATATTGTTCACTGACTAACGAAAGTACCATTAGGGTCTCTGTTTAAAAATAATTCCTTAAGAAAAAAAATTCCTTCAGATATATATTCATTTTATTTTTCTTACAAATTATCTTTAATAGATTTTGAGTTACTTTCAATGATAAAATTTTGGAATGCATGGGAATCTCTATGGACAGAGGATTCATCTCCAGAACAGTTTCATACTCAAATTTATATGAACTCTGATTCCTCAAATTCTAAAGCTATTTATAGTTCTTTTTTTAAATTGTCAAGCAAGAGCTCTCCTAAAATTCATTGATGATTGTACCAAGGTCTTGCGGGCAGCATCCCTCTCACTTTTACCCTTGGTAGGACCGTGGGTTTGCTTTCTATCTTGACAATTAATGGAGAGAAGTAACAGGATTTGCACAATACCTTGGGAAGACTCAATGTGCAGTTAAAATCATGGACCCTGGAGTTCACATTTCCTGTGAACATTGGGGAGGGTCTATACCTCAGGAAGCCCCAGTTTTCTCATTTGTAGGGGAGGATCTTTCGTGCGGTCTTAACCACGGTTTCAATATTCTCTACACATCAGCTGCCACTGCTTTTGCTGGTTTTGTGCCTGCTGTTACTGTTAATTCCCGAGCCAGGAAGATTTCCAGACTTGCCTTGGGAAGGGCTTGTAAAGAGGGTGCAAATTCCATTTCCAAATTTTAGTGAGTAGCAAAGATAGGGAGAAGGGACTCACATACCTTAGTACTGAAGGTGTCGGCTCCTTTAAAAGAAGATTTCACCTGACCAAATTAATAAAAATCATTGTGTTTTTATTGTTAGCTGATTTTGGTGTTTTATTGTTCGCTGATTTCGCTTCTACTTTCGTACGTGTTGAGGCGGTCACAATTGTGAATTTTCTTGGTGACTTTTAGAAAGGAGAGACCTGAGGGCACAGCCACAGACAAGAGGCAGAGGAACCTGAGTGAGGTAATGGCCCAGTGCATGCTGGGACTTTCCCTCTGAGGCTGCCTTAACCTGCCTTTCACCGTGTCCATGTTAACACAGAGTATGGAAAGAGAAAACCAGTTGAGAAGGCAGCTGCCAGGGAAGAAGAAAATGGTTAATAAAGTATTTCTTTTAACTCTTTGAACTAGTTAATTGTCAAGTTATATCAGCAAGTGAGTTCTCTCCTTCCTGCTGCTTCTGGAAGGAAAAACTGGAAATGGACAGCATACCTGTCATGTAGCCACATGTCTCTGGGCTGCATCTGTTCCTAGGCTAAAAATGAAATCCCCTCACAGCTATTACCTGGAGGACTTTTACAGGTTTTGCAGAAAATATGACTGGAATACAGCTACAGCCTGTTTTATTGTCCCTGACAGTGACTTAAGAAGCAACCCGTACCTGCAAATCTTTTATCATGCCCCAGGGTATTCATTTGTTTATTTTTTATCAGGTACAGCACTTTGAATACCAGAGCCCTGGGCAATCAAACTGGCCTACTCATTGTAGGTAGTTTGAGGCCTCTTTTTTCCTTTCCCTTTCCATGTCCTTTCCTTTCCTTGAATACTTAAAAAGTGGGATATACATAGGATCCGGGTATATTTCTATGTTCATTTCTAAATTATGGAACATAATTTACCTTTGCCTTTGGAAGCCAGATTGTGTTTATCCCTATGTCTGACTTGTGTGTTCATTTTTCTCATTTCTTTATAGAATGCCAGCACTTATTTTTCTGTTGAATTAAGTTCTTTAAGTCTAATATCACTTAGTCAAAAATCTTAACTTTTATGTTTTCCAGGGATATCAGTATGAACAACATTACTCAATTACCGGAAGATGCATTTAAGAACTTTCCTTTTCTAGAGGAGCTGTAAGTAATATTTTATGAAATGTGTTTTATTTGTGTGTTTGTTTCCCTGTTCCCTTTGAAGCTCTTACAAAAAGTCTAATGTTTCTTAGGGGGCATTTAGATAGCTTAGTTTCAGTGAGATTTGTGCAGAGGATATAAAGTGGTTTCTTTTTTTCTTTTCTTTTTTTTTAAAAAATATTTTATTTATTTATTTGACAGAGAAAGATCACAAGTAGGCCAAGAGGCAGGCAGAGAGAGAGGAAGGGAAGCAGGCTCCCTGCTGAGCAGAGAGCTGGATTGGGGCTTGATCCCAGGACCCTGAGATCAAGACCTGAGCCGAAGGCAGAGGCTTAATCCACTGAGCCACCCAGGCTCCCCTCTTTTTTTTTTAAGATTTTTATTTATTTGAGAGAGAGAGAGAGTGTGAGCAGTAGGGGGGGCGTGGGCAAAAGGAGAGGGAGAAGCAGACTCCCTACTGAGAAGTGAGCCAAAGGCATGCGGGGCTTGATCCTAGGACCCTGGGATCCTGACCTGAGCCAAAGGGAGATGCTTAACTGACTGACCCAACCAGGCACTCCGGAAATCATGTTTTTTTTTTTCGGGGAAACTTGATTTTTTAAGCAGTGTAATTGCTGAAGTTATTTTTGAATGCCAAAACTAAAAATGTTACTTTCTTTGGAATTTTTTGGTACAATTATTATAACCATGAATGCTACAGTGACACAAGTTAATTACAGTGTTATCCTGCGATAACAAGGCTAGAGTAATTACCATTGTTGCCAGAGGAGTTGCTGTGTGGGTAACACAACCATAAAAAATAATACAAGGAGTTTTAGTGTCATGATGCAGGAGACAGTATTGTTGCAAGTGAGCAGAAAATTGAGTGTAGGTCCCCTGGGACATTTGCACAAGACTTTTGGGAATTGGGAGAAGGCATGGAACATAATCCCAGTCTCTTCAAACACCTTTAAAAATGTTTTTGGACTTGTCAATTGTAGCTCACACTTCCAGCTTAACAGTTTATTTTGTGGTGAAGTTCTTTCCATCTGTTTTCTTTTGTTTTTTTAAGATTTTATTTATTTATTTGACGGGGAGAGAGGCAGCAAAGGAGGGAACACAAGCAGGGGGAGTGTAAGAGGGAGAAGCAGGCTTCCGGCCGAGCAGGGACCCTATGCAGGGGCTTGATCCCAGGACTCTGGGATCATGACCTGAGCCAAAGGCAGATGCTTAATGACTGAGCCACCCAGGCATCCCTTTCCATCTGTTTTAACCTCCATTTCATTTTGCTTTCCACACTTTTTTGAAGCTTGTGATCAAAATAGGCACAATTACATTTTAAAGTAATTGGAAACTATAGATTACATTGAGAATCCAGGTGAAAAAATAAATTAAAATCAGACTTAAATCAAGCTAAATCTAGGCCTCTAATGGCCAGGCTAATGGATTATGTAATACATGTAGGTAAGAAGACTACAGTTTGATACTAAGAACATCAAAGAGATACAGCCCTGAAGGAATCTAAATTCATATTACAGATTATATTCTGTAGCCCAGCTATTGAGTATTAGATCCAAGTCCATGAATGTCTCCTATCTTAGCTCAGCCTCTCCCCCAGCATGGGGAACAGGAGTCAAATATAAGCCCTGCAGGTTGTATGTTCTCTCTTGCTTCTGACAAGAGCGCTGATAGAGCAGTTAAGTATTTAATAAAATCTAGGCAAAATTTTTCTTCCCACACTACTTAGCTGGACACAATGTTCCCACAGCAAAAATTGAACAGAGATTATTTGCCACGTCTAAGCTTGTGAACTGGGTCAAGTTACTTAACCTCCCTGTGCTCAGTTTCTTTGTCTATATGGTACAGATAGCAACAGTCTCCCTCATAGTATTCTGGTGAAGACAGAATGAATTAATAGATGTTAAATGCTTAGGACAGTGCATGAAGCAGAGCAAGTGTTATGTAAATTGTAGCCAGTATTTATTTTACTATTTTAAAAGTGCAAGGAAAAAAGCAGTGAAATACTAAGTGTTATCTTTGGGTTAAAAAAATTAAATGTATATTTTATTTTTGCCTCTCTTGTTTCCTATAGTGAACATTAATTATTTTGTAGTAAATGGCTATTCATTCTTTTGTTGAGATACGATTGACTAATAACATACTGGCTTCATGGTGTTCAATATAATGATTCAATGTTTGGGTATATTATGCAATGATCACCACAGTAAGTCTAGTTAATGTCCATCCCCATGAGTCACACATTTTTTTTTTTTTTTGGTGATGAGGACTTTTAAGATTTACTCTCTTAACAACTTTAAAATATGCAATACAGTATTATTAACTGTAGTCAATGTGTGCTATACCTTACATTCTCATGACTTACTTATTTTATAATTCAAAGTTGATTCCTTTTGACCCTCTTGACTCTTTTTGCCCACCCCACTCCCTAACTGGTCATTTTTTAATTAAAATTTAAATTAAAAATGAGTGAACTATGTGTTTGAAGCCCCCGCCTCCTGACTCCCACCAGTCAAGCTTTTAAGATGCTTTACCTATTTATTCTTGTTTCTTATTTATATGTTTATAAATACACATTATACAAATTTATTTACATATTTTTAAAGTTTTAGACTTTAGGATTAATCTCCCTTTACGGAAGTAATGATGCAATGAAAGGACATTTACAATTGGTTGTTCACCCATTGTATAGCTGCTGTGTGATGCACCAGATAGGAGAGAGGCTCTGCTTGCTCTGGGTGGGGTGACTGGGTGCAGACCACCTTCCATGTTGCCTTGGACTGCCAACTCCACTCCGAGGGGTTGTATGGTGAGGGCCTGGATATGGAGTCAAACATGCTTAGTCTCTGCTTTGTGAAGTTCACATCTTGGGTTTTTTAAAATCGCCAATGTCAAGCTCATGAATTCTGTCAGTTGAGACTTTTCATTGGCACCAAATTACCCTTGACTGTTAGTGCTTTGTGGGTAGGTCACATTGTCTTCATATTCTGCTCTGGCAATGATGGAGCCCATCAGATCAAGCCAGCACATCTTCTCCAAATATTGGATGGGATTTAGAAATGAATTCAGGGGCGCCTGGGTGGCTCAGTGGGTTAAGCCGCTGCCTTCGGCTCAGGTCATGATCTCAGGGTTCTGGGATCGAGCCCTGCACCGGGCTCTCTGCTCAGCAGGGAGCCTGCTTCCCTCTCTCTCTCTCTGTCTGCCTCTCTGCCTGCTTGTGATCTCCCTCTGTCAAATAAATAAATAAATAAAATCTTAAAAAAAATAAAAATAAAAATGAATTCAGTTAGGAGAGCTGATGGGGATATTTAAAGAATACTTTAGAATAGTCTTTACTACTTTGGGAATACTTCAGGCATTTAAAGGAATTTTTTTCCATGTTAATAAAAGCATGGTAAAAAGTCCCCCCTCCTTTTTTAATAGAACATTGTAGTTGATTTTGACATTCCAAAATGATGCTGCCATGACTATTGTAATAGTTCATAAACCTTGTAACCATTTACCCAGAACTCATCTGGAAGTCATTTAAGAGTGATTGTGAAATTGAGGTGCCCTGAGTTGAAATGAATGATTTGCTGAGGTTTTGGGTTTTTTTTTTCTATTATAGTTAATGAGGTGCACTTTACAAGATGTGACCGGGTTGGCCAAATTTTATATGATGATTCCGAGTGCTTGGAGTATTGGGTGGAATCACTTCCCAGCAATACATAAGAAGTATTTATAGATACTTAAACATTTACTTATTTTTTTCAACAAACACTGGATCCTGCTCTGTACCAGGTTCTGTAGTAGTTTCCAGGGGTACAGAGACAGGTAAGTATGGTCTTCATCCTTGGAAGTGACAGTCTGTCTGTTGCTGTGCTAATACTAGAGCCATTAGCCATAGGTAGCTTTTTAGTTTTACATTTAAAATAATGAAAATTAAATAAAAAATCCAGTTCCTTAGCAAAACTAGCCATCTTTCAAGTACTTGGTAAGCATCTGTTGCTAGGGGCTATTGTATTTGACAGCACAGACAATAGAACATTCCTAACACTGCAGAAAGCTCAGTTTTACAACATGGGTCTAGAGGAAGGTATGGAACTATCTCTTGGTACAGCGTGATGAAGACTGTGAGAGACATGTGTGTAAGGTCAATGAAAGCCTAACGTGATATATTACTTGAGATTCTAGGATTTGGGAAAGGCTTCCTAGAATAGCTTCAACAGGGATGCCTAGGTGGCTCAGTGGGTTGGGCCTCTGCCTTCGGCTCAGGTTATGATCTTGGGGTCCTGGGATCGGGCCCCACATCGGGGTCTCTGCTCGGGTGGGGAGTCTGTTTCCCCCCCTCCCTCTGCCTGCCTCTCTGCCTGGTTGTGATCTCTCTCTGTCAAATAAATAAATAAAATCTTAAAAATAAAATAGCTTCAACTGAGTCTTAAAGGACTTCTGGGAATTACCAGATGCATGTAAGGTTGGGTGCTCCAGAAAGAACCTTTTAACATGTGCAAAGACATAGAGGTAGACATTTCAGAAATGTTAAAACACACTTACTAACAGGTATTCCTAATGAAATATAGAGAAATTTGAAATATTCAAAGATGGAGAAGTATCAGAATATGAGGCCAGATAGATCATAAAGGGACTTTTTAAGCTAAACAGTTTAGACTTAATCCTGAAGAAGCTGAATTGGATATGAGGGTGAACAGGTGGGAGTTGATTAGATGTTTGCCCTGAATGACTGGATGCCCTTCACTGATTTCTCCCCTACATCTCTCCTCCAAAAACGTTCAATTCAATACATACAACATCTGAAAATTGGGGACCGTGTCTTGATTTTTGTACCTTGGCTTCCTACTCTTGAACATGTAACTCCTCACAGTAGTATTGTGAAGGGAAAACGGAATAATTTATGTCAAAGTGCTTTGTGGCCAAAGTGCTATGTCCACAAGAGTGAGGTAAATTTCACCAATCCTCATAAACATTGCAGTGCTTCTTTTTCTTGAAGTATTTCAGAGAGAGGTTCTTTTGCTTGGCGATGGAAGCTGGAAAGGGTCAACATAGGTTTCTGTTAGCAGTGTCAGAGGAAAGCCAGAATTCTTAGGAAATATTAACTTATTATCCACAGAATCTAGTCTGATGTGATGCTGGTACAACCACTTTTGGATTTCCTTGAGACCTGCAGGGTATTGATAGGCATTTGGGGAATGGCTGAAATGTGGAGTTGTGAAAATGATTTAATTTGAAACAATAGAGGGAGTATCCAATTGCTTTTCCATAATTGCCACCAAAAAAGTCCATGGATGTTACTTCGAGTTTAAATGTTGCAATAGCAGGTAGAAACCATTGCCAGCTTTGGCAGTTATACACTTTATTGTTTAATACATTCTAGCAGATGAGGGTAATTCCATTTGTTTCAAAATGTACTTTGACTTTGGAAGACTCACAATGCTCAAGTAAAATTTAGATCTCTGAGTACTATTCAAGCTTACTCATCATCTTTTTTCCTCATCTGTAGGACATTAATTCTAAATTAAGGCATTACAGTGCAAAAGAGGACTAGTGAATAATTTGAACAGGGAGATTTCAAATCAGATACAAACAGTGGATCAAAACCAAATAGTTTAATTTGGCCAATACTTAAACCTAGAACAGGTATTCACACATACACACACATGCGCACACATGTACATAACATTTCAGGCTTACGAAATGTAAGCATAAGGAATTTTCACACATACCATTTAGTCAGATTCCCCAAGTGTTAATATTCTCTTTCCACATGCATGCACACAATAGGAGATCTAAAATATATGTACATTTCCCCCCTGAATCATTTGAGAGTAAGTTGCAGTCATAATTCCCCTTTACCACTAAATATTGCAACTATTCTAAATACAAAGATATTCACAGTTGCCAAACTCAAAAAAATAGTGTTGATGTATATTATCATCTGATCTATAATTCTCATTCAAATTTGACAACTGTTCCATTGGTAATTCTCTATAGCAACAGAAAAATAAAATTCTGGTCCAGCATACAGTCTAGAACCACAAGTTGTATGTGGTTGCTGTGTCTTGATAATTTATTTTAAGTTTCAAAAACTGTTTTTTCCAGAATGTAAAAGCGTTTCTCAGTTGCTCTGGTGATGTTTGAAAGTTAAAAATACTCTGTTCTGGGGTGCCTGGGTGGCTCAGTGGATTAAGCCTCTGCCTTCGGCTCAGGTCATAATCCAGGGTCCTGGGATGCAGCCCCGCATCGGGCTCTCTGCTCAGCTGGGAGCCTGCTTCCCCCACTCTCTCTGCCTGCCTCTCTGCCTACTTGTGCTCTCTCTCTCTCTGTCAAATAAATAAATAAAATTTTAAAAAATAATAAAAATAAAAATACTCTGTTCTTAGGTGCAGTCTCCTGCTCCAGTTTCTAGTGCTCTGTTGGGATGATTTGGTAGCAAAGATCACTCCCTTTACTGCTGGGAACTATACAGTGAGCTCACTGACGGACATGGCTTGTTCATGTTAATTCCTATGTGTCATTTAGAAAGCTGTCAGATCAAGGAGTAAAGGCGGAAAAAGAGAAATGGGAAGAGAGCTCGTACTAACTGAACCTGCTATGTATTGGGTAGCCCTGCAGCCTCCAAATAGACATTGTTTTAGTTCATAAAATGTTGAACTACATATTCAGTCCCATTTTCCTGGTGAGGAGCTGAGGTTTTCCTCAGAGAGGTTAAGTAACTTGCCTGAGGTTACATAGCATGTCATTAATGGACCTGGATTTCATCCCAGGGTATGCCCCTGTAGATGTGGAGAGGATGGGGAAAGACTTGTAAAACAATTTGCTAACTCAACAGACTTTTGTTAGGTAGAGCACTGTGTTCAATGTTGAATTAAATGAGATCCTTGCCTTCAAGACAAATGGGTGGTATATTAGAGTTTGGAGAGTTCAAAGGAGAAAGAAAGTTCTACTTACTAAGAAATATTAGGGAAGACCTCATCTAAGAGTTAGTATTTCTGGAGAGTTTTGAGGGTTGGTAGGAGTTAATTCATAAGGAGATGGGGAAGAAGGAGTGTGAGAAAAGATATAAAAACTGGTACAGGTGTTCAGAATGATGTGGTGTTTGGTTCGGTTCTAGTGCTGATTTACTGAAAGGAAGTTATGGAAAAGAAACCTAGAAAGGAGTTTGGGGCCAGACTGAAGCCCCAGTCTTGTGCTTGTTTCCTGGCAGACGAATGAGGAGTTTTAGCCTTTGAGTGACTATTGAAGTGTTTTGAGCTAAGGAATGACTTGACCAGATATGACCTTCAGTAAAGGTAATCTCGTAGTAGATAGTAGGATGTTTGTGATTGAGACAGTGCAGGGAGACAAATGAAGACGCTGATGGCAATTGTCCAGGTGAGAATTATGAGAATCTGAACTAGGGCAGTTGAGAGGCAGTAAGAGAGAGCCCGGAACCTCTGTAAAAGGTACATGGAAGTAGAGTCAAGAGGATGTCTCAGGGGCTCCTGGGTGGCTCAGTTCTTAAGCATCTGCCTTCAGCTCAGGTCATGATCCCAGGGTCCTGGGATTGAGCCCCGCATCGGGCTTCCTGCTCAGCATGAGGCCTGTTCCTCCCACTCTCCCTCCTCCTGCTTGTGTTCCCTCTCTCTCTGTGTCTCTGTCAAGTGAATGAATAAAATCTTAAAAATAAATAAATAAATAAATAAAGGACATCTCAGCTAGGGTGATGTGGATGACATCTGTAACACGTTCATTTAGGATTATCAGGGTCTGGTGTGCTTTGATAAAGATGCTGACATACAGACAATACAGAAAGAGAAATTGTTTGGAAGAAAAGCTATTAGTTTTGAATATACATATAAAATTTAGATGAGATCTGAATGGGGTCCCTGGAAGTATAGGCATGGAGCCCAGAAGTATAGATTATAGAATTAGAGTACTATGGGTATATATTTGGGAGTCTTTTATTTTAAGGTGATTACTGGAAACATGAGATGGAAAGAGCTTGCCAAGAGAGAGAGGGCAAAAGAAAAGGGAAGGAAGCCAAAGACAACTCCTTGGGAAACACTTGAATCCGGGTGTGGGAAGAAAACCAAGTGCCAGAGAAGCAGGAGAACTAGGGCAAAACTGTGCCCCAGGAGCTGTGGGAGGAGAGATTTTTCACAAGAAACGAAGGATCAACATTGACAGGCTAGAGAAAGGTGCCTGTGGCCAGATACTGAGAAAAGGCCTTGAATTTAAGTTTTTTAAAGAATCATTTCAGTGAGGTTGTGAGATTGACGTTGGGGTCAAGAAGTGCATCAAGGGGCTGGCTTTTGGGGATTGCTGTAGGTGGTTTCTGGTTTGGGGAGAGTAGCTAAAGCTTGGAATATGTACTGTATTTGACACGAGTCCCCAAGGGTTAAGAGACAGAAACCCAGCTGAGGCATAATAGAGGATTTATTGTTTCATGTGGAACTAGAAAGTCCAGAGGTGGAGTTGGCTTTAGATGGTACTCGATCTCAAGGTTTAAAAATTATGAGAGTTTTCTCATGCTCTTCATTTCTTAACTTTGATTATCTCTAATTTTGTGTTTTGGCTTCATTCTTTCCTGTTGCAAATAGCCTGTCTCCATATGGTGGAAAAGTAAACCTTTGGTAGTCCCAAGCACGTCTTTGCATCTTGAGATCCAATGAGTATCTCAAGTCTTCCTCACTGTTTTCAGCAGAAAACTCCTAGGAGGACTTAAGTTAGCTAGGCCTACTTCATGTGCTTATTCTTGAACTAGTTACTTTGTTTGGGATGGCATGGTCCAGTCTAGCTTATGAATTCATCCCCACCCATTGGGACTACTTGAGGTGGACAGTCCCCCTGAAAGGAAGTAGAAGGGGGAAGGAAGACTGGCAGAAAGAAACCACAGTTGTTGGGCACCTGGGTGGCTCAGTGGGTTAAGCCGCTGCCTTCAGCTCAGGTCATGATCTCGGGATCCTGGGATCGAGTCCCGCATCGGGCTCTCTGCTCAGCAGGGAGCCTGCTTCCTCCTCCTCCTCTCTCTACCTGCCTCTCTGCCTACTTGTGATCTCTGTCAAATAAATAAATAAAATGTTAAAAAAAAAAAAAAGAAACCACAGTTCTTTCAGCCCATTAGAGTCTCGTAACTACACATATTGTAGGAGATGTTTGTTTAATTGGGCCAATCAGAAATGAACAAAGGACCAATGAAGAATATAGAAGGGTCTCAGTTAAAGCCTAAGTATTATTAATTTATAGTGGAAGCAACGGGTTCTGTAACTTTGTCTTGTAGTGCTTTGCAGTTTTTACAGTTTAGAAGTAGAGGTGATGAAACATGGGGTGTACTCAAATCTTGGGTTTGAGAAGTCAGGACTTCATAGGGGACAAGGGGAAATCAAGTAGGCAAATCAAGCAGTTCATTGTTAAAAGATTTGTGGGATTCAGAAAGTGTAGAAAAGCAACTGAAACCACAGTTTGCTGGTCTATTTATGTATTTTAATCAAAGCTAATTATTTGTCATTTAACTAAAAATAGTAGTGATTTCAAGTAAGTGAACATGTATTGGACTTCCTACTAACATAATTTAATTTTCACTACCTCTTAGTTAGGACTATGTGTTTATATCAAAGAAGATCATGTTGGAGGTGCTAAAAACTCTGTATGACAGATACACTTAATTTATTAAGAAAATGACCATAAAATTAATGGATACTTGATTTTTAAAATATGGAAGCCTAGAAAGATAAGGTAGAAATATAAAAGGAAAAAGTAAGCACCCATCATCTCAAACAACAATGGCTTAAACGTGTAAGGTGCACGTGCACACACACACACACACACACATATCTAGGGAACTACTGTGGTATGTCACAAAGTCAGTGGGGCTGTAGGATCTGATACTCTGCACTTCTCATTCTATAGCTATCATGTCAAGATCATAAAATAATTGTCTACATAAGCTGTAGCCATCCTGACCCAGTTCTTAACAACAGGAAAGATGAAGGTGGAAAGAAGGAGGTGGGTATTTCCCAGTGGTCAGCTTCCAGAAACCATCTTAAGCCTCCCATATAATACTTCTGCTCACACATCTCACTGACTAGAACTTGGTCACATGGGTACACTTAACAGTGGGATGCTGGGAAGTATGGCTTTTGAACTGAGCTTATTGTTGTCTAGACCAAAATCATAGCTTTATTAACATGTAAGAAGGGAAGAAAGGTTATTGATTGGACAATTAATTAAAGTACTTTTGGGTTTAAGAAACAAATTCAATTCAAAGTAGCTTCAACAATAAGGGAATGTATTATCTTGCCTGATGTGAAGACCTACATGTGGTAGAACTCTTGTAGGGTTGGTTAATGGAGTTAGGTCACCTCTTCAAGAATTCACTTTCTGTCTTCCTACTCCGCTCCTCCGTTAAGGGTAGCGCCATGGTTTCAGTCACTTCACATAGTATATTTAGACATGCTAGCACCCAGAAAGAGAAGAGAGTTATCCCTTCTATTGAATCCCCATTTAGGAAGAAAGCTACCTTTCCAAGAAACGCCCGCAGACTTCGTGTAACCAGAGCTGGGCTCACAGGTCTAGCCCTAAACCAAGTCACCAGAATGGGGTCAGTATGATTGGTTAAAACCAATCGTGATTTACTCATGGAACTGTGCCATGTGAAGGAAATGATACTTGAACAACCCAGGGCTCTGCCAGGAAGGCATGAATCAGTATTTGATATGCGTGGTTCCTCTCTCTTCTCTTCATATCTTACCCTTCTCATACGGGTCCATTTTGAGCCCTTTCTGCCAACAGAAGCCTTCCCTGGTCTTTCTTTTCCAAGTTCCTCTTGCACTTTCTGTGCTCCTCTCCACGAAGTGCTGGCTTGAGTGCCCTGTTATTTTGTGCTTAAGGTATGTCAATGTGCACTTGTCTCTCCAGCTCCTCTGACTTTTCCCTAAGGCTGGGTCCTGTTGTCATACCCTTCCATATGACCTGGTGAAGGTAACCACAATTTTGAGCTTGAAATTGAGGGAGGAATGTTAAGACAAAGGATTTCTTCTTATTTTGAATTGAGTGCAGTCAGAAACTCTATCAGACTACATTAAAACTAAATTCCATTAAAGTTTTATGTTTAATGAATTACCCTTATTTAAAAGAAATGAAATGAGAAGTGTATTGGGAAAACTCAGTACTTACCATGCCAAACCTATGGTGCTTGGCCTGTAGTCGAAAGTCAATATTTATGGGTAGATGTGAGTTGTAAAACTTTTTAAAAGCTATAACATAGTTCCTCATATGAGTGGATATTGTGTGTGTTTATTGCCAGAAGTTGTCAAGATAATTCTGCTCAGGAAATGTAACCATTGCCAGGGTTTTATTGCTTTACCTATGATATATGTAGGTATATTCAAGTAGATATATGAAATAATTTTCCTCTTCTCTGAGGGAAATCTACTTTAAAAACCTTGGGAATTTCTCTAATAAGGGTTCTTAATACATGCATGTTCTTTAAACATTCCATTTTAATGTGCACTTCCATAAAAGTTATATGAAGATATAAAACTTCCTGGTATGTGAAGAAATAGGGTGAGTAAAACATTGTCAGATGAAGTTTATTTAACCTTGATAGGAAGAATGTCCAAGGGAGGCTATTTAGTTGTTAGCCCTTGTATTTACTAAGAGAATAACTACATCCTTTGCTTCTCTTAAAGCCATTCATAGAAAATACACAAAGCAACATTGCTTTGTTTCTGCAATTTACATGATTTTACTTATTTACCTTGATTTATTTCTAGGATTTACGTTATTTAGCTGTGGTATAGGACCTTGGACAAGGCATGAAGGAAACATAGGCACTTTGTTCTATTTAAAAAAACAACAGGAAGATGGTGATAATGAGGACCAGTAGAGTAGGATAATATAAATGAAGAGGTGCTCCAGTAATGTTACTTTTTTCAATATATGGACATATATGTCTAAAGATTTATGTATTTATTAAGAGAGAGAGAGAGTGCACGCACATAGGAGGGGCAGAGGGGAAGGGAAAGGGAAAGGGAAAAACTCCCAAACAGAGTCCCCACTGAGCACAGAGCTCAACATGGGCACAAGCGCATGACCCTGAGATCATGACCTGAGCCCAGACCAAGAGTTGGACACTCAACAAACTGAGCCACCCAGGCGTCCCAACTTTTTGTCAATATGTATTGATCCTAAATATCCATCAGTGGAAACCAGTGTACCTCTTGAGGTCTTTATTTTTCACAAGAGGCAGCAGAGTTCCAACCATACAGTAGGGCCTTAACATGTAAATAAATACATGCTCGGGGACTTTTATTAGAGTCCTGTGTTGCAGTGTTTTTTGCTTTTACTTTAAAATAATTGCCAACATTTTAGAACCTGTGGATTTCAAATTACATTTATTAAGAGGAGGCCACTCACACCTTCTGTTAGACACTTTCCTGTGGCCATTCTTGCTCGGTTCAGTCTTGAACAAGAAATGCCTTCTCTGGAGGCAGTGTCCTGGGCCCGTGCTTGTGTCTGTTGTACTTTGCAGGCAGCGTGACACTGTGCTGACCCACCCGCTGGACAGAATTTAATGGCATTGCAGGAGAGGCAGCCTGGATGTAATTAGGGGTAGTCTGGCAGTTCCTATGTGCGGCTTCATCTGTGGGATAGAGAAACATAGGTACAGAAGGAAGTGGTGAGGGAGGAGAGGAGACCCTGGGGAAGGGGTCGATGAATATAGCTCAAAAGGGAAGGGGGGTGCACCAAGTACTTTTCTGCCAGAACTTGACAATAGCGTAGTGCTAGCCCAGCTGGTAACCGCTTCTGAAAAGGGAAGGTAGGTGCACAAATGGGTGGGGGCCTTTGTCCTCTATTCCCCATCCTCTCCGTAGTGTGGTAGAGAAATGGCCTCGAGCACAGCTCTCTATTGTGTGTGCACGCGAGCTTCCGGCCTGGGCCCGACTGCGGCAGTTGCTTCAGCTCCCGCTTTCTCCACGCCAGGCTCCTCACGACAGCTGCTGCAAGCTCCTGAGGCCTTGTCTGCCCTCCTCCCGGCTGGGTGCCTATGTCAAGTCAGTGTGTAGATTGCAGACCTTAGTCCACCGGTTCTTGGCCGGAGTTCCAGCCAAATGGCTACAGTGAAATTTCTGTAATAGGCCAGAAGAAACCTAAATCCAGGCCTTTCTTAGAGAAATAACACCAACTGTTTTATTATCTGTTCCACACTTGCCTCTCTCCTTTCTTTAAATTGCTTCCCAAGTGAGGAAATCCAGTCTAATTCAGCACATTTCATGAAAGCATGAAGCCTCTGGTGCAGATTACACACTGAAATGTGGCCTACTTGTTCATACCCACCACTGGCCAGTGCCCATTTAACCAGCGCTGTTCCTGCTTCCCCCTTCTGGGATGGACAGCAGATTGAAAATATCATGTAGCATATGCATTAGGAAG
This sequence comes from Neogale vison, assembly GCF_020171115.1. Taxonomy (NCBI): domain Eukaryota; kingdom Metazoa; phylum Chordata; class Mammalia; order Carnivora; family Mustelidae; genus Neogale; species Neogale vison. The sequence goes on along the minus strand of NC_058097.1, from coordinate 173,128,002 downwards.
AGAGGATATAATTGAAAACTCTAGCTTCCCCTGGAAAGAGCTGCTAATGTGAAACCTTGGACCTTATGAATAATAAATGTGCACAAAACAGATTCATAAAGACATTACACACTGAGCCACTTGTATCCTGTTTCCTGGAAGGGTTCCAGATCCAGTGGGAGAGCGGAAGTCTAATGGCTTGCTCTTTCCCTCTCCACCCTCTGTCTGTCTCTCCCCTCCCAGACTTTCTCTGCTTCTGAGACTGTTGTAACAAGCAGAATAAATAGGAGTTGCCTTGAGGTAGACTGTGTCCCCATTTGAAGTCCTGCTAGACTTGTTTTAATTTTGTGTGATCATGTGTGCAACTCAGAGTGTGTTGAGATAATACTGTTGACCAGTGGATTGGTGTTCCCGTGTTTAAGGTCCACCCCCTACCCTTCCCTAAGAAAGCGTACTCCCAGCAGATGTTAAGAAAGAAAATTGTTGCCATAGCACTTTAAGAGCTAGCCCAGTAGTTCTTTCTTGTCAGGAGAGTGAAGGGCAGTAGGGGAGCAGAAATGAAACAAGAGCAGAAAACATGCAGAAGAGAGAAGGTTAAACAGTAAGGTTTCCCCACTCTTTAAGAAGCAGTGAAATCCAGGGGCGCCTGGGCGGCTCAGTGGTTTAAGCCTCTGCCTTCGGCTCAGGTCATGATCTCGGGGTCCTGGGATCGAGCCCCATGTCGGGCTCTCTGCTCAGCGTGGAGCCTGCTTCCCCCTCTCTCTCTGCCTGCCTCTCTGCCTACTTGTGATCTCTCTCTGTCTATCAAATAAATGAACAAAAATCTTTAAAGGGACGCCTGGGTGGCTCAGTTGGTTGGACGACTGCCTTCGGCTCAGGGCGTGATCCTGGAGTCCCGGGATCGAGTCCCACATCAGGCTCCCAGCTCCATGGGGAGTCTGCTTCGCTCTCTGACCTTCTCCTCGCTCATGCTCTCTCTCACTGTCTCTCTCTCTCAAATAAAAAAAAAAAAAAAAAAAAAAAATCTTAAAAAAAAAAAAATCTTTAAAAAAAAAAAAAGAAGCAGTGAAATCCAGACTCCTACTGGGGCTTAGCAGAGGCATTACAGCAAATACAGAGTGTCTGCTACACATAAGGTCCCATGCAAGAGAGTACAAAATGAAGAGAGTACAGTATGATTAGGTCCCTGCCCATAAAGGACATATAATGTAACCTAAGGAGGTGTGACAAGTTTCTAGTAATGAGAAGCAAAAGAAGAGGTGCCTGGTGAGAGCTTTGGCTAAGTACCAGTGGAGTCAAAGGAAGCTGATACCGTGATGGTTTCATATTCGAAGTAGTATCCAACTTGGACAGTAATGATGAGTAATGTTTCACTTGGCAGAGACTGGAGTCAGGGTATTTCAGGCGAAGGAAGTGTGGCCAAAGAGTCAGAGGTCGAAAAGCCTGGTGTGCTAAACGGTAGGACACAGGCAACTTTGCAGAATCAGGTAAGAAAGGAAGGGAGGACCCATAACGAAGTTCCAGCTAAGTCAGCAGGGGAAAAAAAAGCCTTTGGGAAAATTCTCAGAGTTGTGCTTTTTGAAGATTTAGCTCTCACAGTATTATAATTAAGTGATTGAGGCAGGAGTCTTGGGCAGGTTCATGGCAGTAAGCCAGTGGATGGTGGAGGGGAATTGAGGGCTTAGAGTCAGGTGACAGCAGAAAGAGTCAAAGAGTGAATGGGTTGAAACTGAACAAGGAGGCTCTTGGCCTTTGGAGACAGGAGCTACAGGGTCCAGAGGGAAAAGAAGTGATGCCTGGGACCTGTACCCCTAGCATGCAGAAAATCGAACGTGGTCACCTTTCTGTTCTTACACTAATGATTATTTGCCCCTTAGATCTTCACAGCCATTGGAGGAGTAGTAATAGTAGATATCCATATATCCTCATTTAGCAAATTAAAAAGGTTTTCTGGGGCCAGCCAGTATGTCCTCATGAAGTGAGACATTGAGAAAACTGCTGGGTCAGGCACAGACTAACCCGGGTATGGAGTGGGAAGTGGCTGGTCATTGCTAGTAGAGGGAGACTGTGGACTCTTCCTCAGGACCAGCCACCTCTTTTTCCATGAGAGGTGCATTTAAAGAAGCACAACCAAGAATACTCTACGTCCTAAATAAAGTCCCAGTGAGTTTAGGGCCTGCTCTCACCCTGGGTGCACTCAGGCATCCCGTTCTTCCCCCCCTTTCCCGCTGGTCGTCTTTGGCTATGGGAAGGATGGCACTGTTGGGCTGTTGGAATTTCCTCCACAGTGGCAGTTCTGAGCTCCTAATGCCAAAGTCCCTGGTTGGGAGCTGCAGTGCACTGGTAGAGAGCTGTTGATACTCGGAACGAGGCTCTAGCCCAAGTCCACTCTGTTCCACCTCTCTGGGAATTATTTCCCAACCTCTTGGTGACACACTGGAGCCACTGACGTGAATAAGCACTGAAGCTAGCCAGGCAAGAACTGGAATATGCTGGCTACTCCACTTCCCATCAGTGTGACTTATGCCGTGGCGCCCAGCCCCTCAGGTGCTCAGAGAAGTGGGGCTGTAGCGATGAGATGATTAAGACAGAGAATGTCTATAAACCATGTATCTTGGTGCCTGCTACTATTGTGGGCTTGTTACATAGGTTTCTTTTCTTTCCGAGTTTTTGGGATTCTGTCGCTAACCCTGTTCATTATTCACTTTGCTGTCTTCCGGATCTGAGGTTTTGGATGTGAAGCACCCCCAGTGTCTCCTATAAGAGGTACTGGCTCATGAAAGCTGCAAAATGGGATGAGACTTTGGGGCATGTGATTGCTGGATCTGTAGAGCCTTTTCTAAGCTGTTGTATTTTTTATTCGTGAACACAGCAGCATGGCTAGCCTGGGTTGATACATTCCTAAAGGCTCCACAGGGTATGGTATTCTAGTGAGCAACAAAATAATCACAGTAGTGTGCTCTCTTGCTCTCCATCATCGCCATGTGCTGCATCCCCAAGTGTTTGTTTCTCCAGATAGTGAGTGGGCTTTTCATTTCAGAAGAAGCCACATACAGAGAGCTCAGTTGGTCATTTCTACTAATGATAAGAGGATACTTCCTAAAGTTAGGTTGCTTTAGTTTTCCCTCGGCTTTGAAAGGGGACAGAAATTTTCGGAAATCAATATCCTGGCTAATGTGGTTCAACACTCTCTTCTGTTGACAAGTACAGGTAATCAGGTGCTCTGCATTTTGCCACTTCCTTTGTTATTTTGTAAAATACTCTTTCATGTTCCCTAGTATAATAGATTGAACTCCTCAAGGAAAACCGATAGATATGGGGACATTAAAACTAATAGTAGAGGCAAAAGATTAAGAATCCTATGACAGGGGACGCCTGGGTGGCTCAGTTGGTCTAAATGTCTGCCTTCAGCTTAGGTCAGTACTAATTGGGCTTCTTGCTTCTCCTTCTGCCTGCCACTCGCTCCTGCTTGTGTTCTCTCTCTCTCTGACAAATAAATTTAAAAAAAGAAAGAAAGAAAGAAAGAAAGAAGACTCCTACAACAACTTTACTCTGTAATAGTTTTGTCTTTTAGTAGACCTGAGCTTTTTTTTTAATCCTTCTTTTTTAAAAGATTTTATTTTTAAGTAATCTCTGCATCCAATGTGGGGCTCAAACTTATAACCCTGAGATCAAGAGTTGCTTGCCCTTCCAACTGAGCCGGCCAAGTACCCCCTCTCCCCTTTTTAAAAGATTTTATTTTTGAGTAATCTCTATACCCGTCATGGGCCTTGAACTTATAACCCCGAGATGGAGAATCACATGCTGTACTGACTGAACCATCCAGGCCCCCCAGACTTTAAGGCACATCTTTCAGATAACGTGGAGGAGCAGTCATAGTCATCTCATTGCTTGCAGCCCTGGGAGGGAAGAAGGCTATTTATTGCCCCTTATGGTACAATTTGACTTTTTTTTTTTAATTTGCTTTTTAAAAATGTGATCTTTTAAACACTCTGTTACAGCCTTCAGCATTATCGATGGAATCTTAATTAGTGGATCTGAGACATAGAAAGTCCCCTGACAAAGCTCACACTGAGCCTGCTCTAAGGTAGACTCTGGGATGCTATGGCATCAGAATGGCAAGCATTTTCAAGGGGGAAATTCTGAGAAAACAGTTCCTGACTAATGAGTTGACATGTGGGTGGGTAGTCACAGAAGTCTGAGATGCATGCCCTGTTCTGGACACTCTTTGTACTTGACCTACAAGACTAATGTGCCAGAAACAACCTATAGAATATAGCCTGTGTTTAATTACGAGTTCTTGAATTTACACACGAGATGTGTTCATGAGAACTGAAGTCTTCATGGGAAGTAAAGCTGGAGTTGGGTTTTCAAGGAGTAAAGGTGAGGTTGTGAGGTGAAGCATTTAAAGACAAGGGGTGATGCGGACTATTCTAGAACCTAGAAGATTGCTAGGAGAAATAGGAGGTATTAGAACTGTCTTTTCCAATCCCTCATTTTACATCAGGTGCATCCTAGGAGGTAAAAGGCCACGAGACTGGTGGTACAAAATAAGCGAATTTGAGGCTGGATTTTGGGAAGTCTTAAAAGGTGCTGGGTGCCTTATGAGATCAAAGCGTGTGGCAAGAAGGCTTTTTAGGAGATATTTCATTGAGGGGCATGAACCCTGTGTTACACCTATGGTATTGCCTGAGAAAACAGCACTATGATCCTTGCAATGGAAGAAATAATTTTATGTACGCACTCTTGGTTTCTGAGTCCTCTGGTTCTCCACCTGCAACCCGTCACCCCTGCCCAATACACACCTTCAGGGCACATTTCTATGTTAGTGCAAGGCGAGGATCAAACTTTGTTCTTTCCAGGGCTATTTGCATTTTAACTGGGACAAAGAGTTCCAGAGAAAATAATGCATCTAAAAGGTAGAGTTTGAGACCTCAGTGACCTCAAATGAAGGAGCTTTCTTTGTGTTCCTATTAGAAAGTAGGGGCGCCAGAGGCGGGGTGCCTGGGTGGCTCAGTCAGTTAAGAAAGTGGGGGTGGGGCGGAGGTCTGAGAAGAGGACGTCCTAGGCCTGGCACTTAGTAGACACTCATATTTGTTAATGAATGAAACTCTTTAGTGAATGAGTGAATTGATGAATATAGCTCAGGGGTGTAGGGTGCTTGCAGAGAGAAGAGAAAGGGATGAAAATAGAACCTTTAAAGGAGGAATTAATATGACTTGATGACTGTGTGATCCTAAGAAACAAGGAGGGAGAGAGCATTAAAAATTTTACAGATACACAGTCTTGTTTGAGAGAGTACCCCTGGTGAAACCAGGAAACTGGGGCAGTCCTGTGTTTAACATATGGGCATACAGCTCTCATTTCTAAGTCAGTGCTTGGAAACCTTCCTTCAGTTCTCCTGTTTGTAAGTTACTTACATGAGTTGCTGCCTTACTCCCTGCTTCTTCTCCCTAAAGTCCTCTGTTGAACTTTTTCTCCCATTTCTGTGTGCCTGGGAAAAGGGGAATGAAAGTGGGGCTCAGTAGAAATTGTGGGCTCAGATATCTTCTTACAAAGGACCCAAAGAGTTCTTATCCTTTCCTCACTCTTACTTCCAGTTAAATGTGTCACTTTAAAATTTCTTAAGGAAAACATGTCTTAAAAAAAATCCACCAAAACCATATGTGTGTGTGTGTGTGTGTGTGTGTGTACACACATATATGTGTGTGTATATGCACATACATGCCTTTGCTTGGAAATTTACGATTACAGTGACTTTCACTTTTTGCTTCCCTTTTGCACAGAAAATGCGGCCCTTGGTAATGGAGAGATAACAGGCTGACTTGCCTCCAGAAGGCATTCCTCCTAAACAGACTGGTTTGCTCTGATCTGTATAAACACTCCTGCCTGCTGACCAGTGGTCTGTATTTATGAGGCACTTGGAAAACACTGCAAGCTGCAGAGAGTGACCATGAATAGCAAACTTAATTTGGTTTAATGTGTTTTGGCTTGCTTGACCTCACCAGAATAAAAATGTGTCTGTTTGAATTATTGTATTGGGAGTTTTAAAAAAATTCTAGAGACATTTATCTCATTGGAAGAACCTTGGGATCGCTTTAGCAAAGCTTTAAGTCCATGTTTAATGTCAGATAGACTTGAGAAATGTTTAACATAGAGCTTTAATCACAGATTAGTTTATTGTGAGTTCTGAATTTTTAAGAGCCTGAATTACTATTTTTTTTTTTTTTTTGCTACTTTTTTCCCTAGACGATTGGCTGGCAACGACCTTTCTTTTATCCACCCAAAGGCCTTGTCTGGGTTGAAAGAACTCAAAGTTCTGTAAGTAATGCAATTTTAGAGTTCCGCAGCTGGCTGTGTATTTTCTTTTTGCATAGTCAACATGCTTGGAGCTAGGGTAAGCACAGTTTCTTTTAGTTCAGGATTAAAAGATTTAAGGAGTGGCCAATGGGTAGTGTGGGAGGCGAGGGTTGATTTAGGCAACCTTGGGTCTAGATAACAAAAGTTAAAACTCTAAATAATAGGTGTTCTGACCTTCACTGCATTACAGTTGAATGTATTAGGCTTTTTTGTGGGGCTAATGGATTGAATCAAAATCATATTTAAACTTTACTAGTAGAGTTTTGTTTCTACTTATTGTATAGCTATAAGAACTTTGAATTAGCTGACCCTAAAGGGGAAAAAAAAAAGGCTTAAAAATGTTAAAATCAAAATGTTAAAATCGTTTTAAAGCTAAAAGGAATTAAGATGCCTATCATTTACAGAGTCTGTGAGGGACCAGGAAATAAATTCCTGGCAGTGGTTAGGGGTTGGGCAGGTTGGGGAACAGGTGAACTCACTACCAGCCCCATTTCTGCCACTGGCTTGCTGGGTAACCCTCCGCAAGTTACCCCTGGTTCGGGGAATTATATGTGGCTTTTACCATGCCATTCTGTGGTTATGACTCATGTCAAGCAGTCATTTTATTAATATGATTAGAAATGGCTTTAGGCAAAAATAATAAATATTTCATTTTTGGTACTGGTCTATGCTTCTCTTCTCTGTTAGACCGTTCAAAAGCTCTTTTTCGGCTCTGGCCCACCATTCACTAAGGACATGTCTGCTGCTCCCTAAGAGCTCAGGATCGCTGTCTTCTTGGAAAAATTGGCTTGACCCAAGGTCCTTATTCCTGGGCTCTGCTTTGTTCCAATTTGAAAAGGCACTAGGGATTCCAGTAGGTTTGCTTGTTGTATCTCTCAGTTAACTTGTTATGCTTCCTAATTAATATGAACAGTACCTACGGTGACAAACATTAATTAGGGTGCTTTAATTCCTAAAAGTGAAACATCCCTGGAAATGTGTATTACCAGTAGGTCTGTGTTAAGAGATGGCTTAGGGATAGCAGCTCAGGTTTCATTTCTGGATTCATAGCAAATGCTTCTGGCTTTTTTGCAGTTTTTCTTCCTTGGGAGCTCTCCACCTTGATCTCTCCCCCTTTTCTGCCATTGGAAATATTTTTGGGATAAAAACGTTCTGAATTTTTCTAGGAAAAAATAGTGACAATTGCCTGTTATTCACTAACCAAAAATTTCCTTCCAGAACCCTGCAAAACAATCAGTTGAAAACAGTTCCCAGTGAAGCCATTCGAGGACTGAGTGCTTTGCAGTCTTTGTAAGTAGCTTTTTAGTTTTCTGTATCCTAAATCACGAGTAGACCACTCTGGCTGCTAAATGTGTGAAGAACTGGAATCCCAGGAAAAGGGAAGATTTATCCTCTCACCTGGGATAAAATTGGAGATGAGTAGGAGCTATTACCAAAATGCCCTTTGGTGAGAGAGAATGAGGTGGTTCAGTTTATTCCCTCTCTTATCTCAGACGCTGGGAGAAAAGTTACAAGCATACAGGGCTAGGTATGATTCCAGAAGCTTCTATGGCAGGTGATCTTCACCTCTTTAGAACCAGTTATGTGTACAGAAGTTCTAGAGTCTTACGCCATGATGGTCACAGTTACAGAGAGGCTTCTGTTTTAGGTGGTAATGATAATCAGACCAAATTGATTATAATTTATCATCTGTGGGCCTTGAAGTCACATTGTCTCTTGTATTGCCTTCTTCCCAAGTTTTTCTTTTTGAGGAGAGTTTGGTTTTATGTGGAGTGTTCAAGTTTTCAGTTCTGGGTTTTTACCATGCTCAAAAGCTTGGTTTTTATTAATTTCAAAAGTTTTTTTTTTTTTTTTAAGATTTATTTATTTTAGGAAGAGAGGGAGAGGGCGAGTGAGAGTGAGCATGGAAGGGTAGTGACAGGAGAGGAAGAGAAAGAAGCCCAAGCAGACTCTCTACTGAGACTAGAGCCCTACACGGCACTGAGTCTCACAACCTGAGCTGAAGCCAAGAGTCAGACACTCAACCGACTGAGCCACCCAAGTGCTCCAAAAGCTTTTTCATATAGCACTTCACTTTGTTCTTTTTTACATTCTTTCCTGGGTGTGTGTGTGTGTGTGTGTGTGTGTGTAAGTGAGTGTGTATGCATGTATGTATATAAACCTGGAGGACAGTGGTCACTGCTTCCACTGTTGGGTTTTTTTTTTTTTAAGTTTTATTTATTTATTTGACAGAGATCACAAGTGGGCAGAGAGGCAGGCAGAGAGAGAGAGAGAGAGAGAGAGAGAGAAGCAGCTCTGCTCTGAGCAGAGAGCCCAATGCGGGCCTCGATCCCAGGACCCTGAGATCCTGACCAGAGCCAAAGGCAGAGGCTTAACCCACTGAGCCACCCAGGCGCCCCATACTTCCACTGTTTTGATGCACAAACTCATATACCTCCCTTCCCGCTCTAGCGGTGGATCAGGTAAGCAGCAGTGGTATCACCAGAACCATGAAAAATCCATGGAAGCTTTTGAAGAAACAATGAATTTTTATATTAAATAAACATATTTGTTAATGACTAGAATGAATATTATAAACTGGTGGTGTTAGGGCTACAACTTTAGTTTTTCTCATCTCTGGGACTGGAAGATCCAGCGAGAAGCACTGAACTGATGCGTGTGGTTTTTACAATTTGCCTTTTGGCCAGATTAAGAAAAGCCGCTAGCTTATTTATCTGGCTTGTCTGGTTTGGGATCCCCACTTTGCCACTTAAATCAGCTGTGTGAGGTAGTGCAAGTTATTTAAAATTCTCCATACGGCAGCATGCTCATTACTTGCCGTATGTGAAGATGTGTGAATCTGTGAAAAGCACTTGTAACAATATCTGACATGTCGTAGGTGTTCAAGAAACATTTGTGGAATCTACTAATAGTAATAATGATATATTTTATCAGTGCTTTCTTTTGATTCTTAGTTTACCCAGTTTACATAATCAGGTGATGGGAATGTCTGATAGTAATGGAAAAATATTCTTTATCTTATTTTACCTTTTTTAAAAAAAGTATTCTTTGAAACAAGGAACTTGGTTAGTTTGTCATTCTCCTAGAATAACAAATACCAATGCACACTGTTTGGCCTAATTGCAAATACAGTGAGAGGAAGGTGTGGTTTGTCAAAGTGTGGCCCTTTGACCACCTGTAATGCAGACCCCTAAGCCGTATCTTGGAAGTGTTGGTATTTTCTCTTTAAAGGTAAGATCTAGCAAGCTATATTTTAAAAAAAAACTTCCCCAGGAAGTTCTCATGTGTATGGAAGTTTTGAGAATCACTCTGAATAAAAAATTGTAATAGATAGCATATGGATATGTTCTGGGTTATAAAATTAGGTTTTAACCATATCATATACTTGAGTAATCTACTAATCTGTCCCATACGTTTTTCTTTTTATTGCTTTTTGAAATAACTTTATTTTTATTTATTTATTTTTAAAGATTTTATCCATTTATTTGACAGAGAGAGACACCGCAAGAGAGGGAACACAGGCAGAGGGAGTGGGAGAGAGAGAAGCAGGCTTCCAGTCGAGCAGGGAGCCAGATGCAGGGCTCCATCCCAGGACCTTGGGATCATGACCTGAGCCTAAGGCAGACACTTAACGACTGGGCCACCCAGGTGCCCCTGAAATAACTTTTAAATGTATGCTTTTGTAGGAAACACCTATAGCAGAAGACTTGATTGAAAATGATTGTGCTGCTTTGCTTGTCTCTGCTTACTGATATAAAACCATTTTTTAACTGCATCCAAAACACATCTCTGGAAATTAGATTAGCTTTTCATTTAGATTAGATAATCTCCTAGTTAATGTGAAAATAAAATAAATATGTACCAATAAAGGGGTACCTGGATGGCTCAGTTGATTGGGCATCTGACTCTTTATTTTGGCTTAGGTCATGAGATCGAGCCCAGGTTCTATGCTCAGCATGGAGTCTGCTGGAGATTCTCTCTCCCCTTTTCCCTCTGCCCCTACTTGCGTGCGCCTCATTCTCTCTCAAATAAATAAGTGAATCTTTAAAAAAATACGTACTATAAAGCATATTATACACTGTAAAGGTTAAACTTTAGAAATGTATCTAATGTCATAAAGAGTATCTGAGGCATTCATTTAATTTCTAGTTTTTTTTTTAATTTTTATTTTTTTAAAAATTATTATTTATTTGAGAGAGAGAGAGAGCAATGAGCAAGATCAGGGGCAGAGGCAAAAGCAGGCTTTCCGCTGAGTGGGGAGCCAGACACAGGGCTCTATCCTGAGACTCTGGGATCATGACCTGAGCCAAAGGCAGCCCTTTAACCGATTGATCCATTCAGAAGTTCTAGTTTAAAAAGAAGTTTAATTTAAGGTGAGAAATATATTAAATAACTAATTTTGCCACAATGCCAAGTTGTGGAACATAGGGTTTGTTATTTGCCGTAACTATTTGAGTTGACTCTGAGTAGACTCCCTCAGTGAATCAATTGGAATGACTTCCTTCCCAGACACATGACTATGTTACCCCTACACACTTTCTGACCTTGGACAGATGTACAGGGAGGGAGCCATCTTACCTCCCTCAGAGCCAGATTCATTAAACATTTTAAACATTAAAATAGTCATTTTCTTGTGTTACTTAAGGAACTTCAGATGGCGTTGTTCTTGTTTCCCAAACTAAATGATCAAAATAGTCCTTTGTTTAGTTAGAAGGCTGAAAAAGACAAAGCTAAAATCTTTGAGCTTTAGAACAGAAAAACCATGAAGATTGATTGAAGATAGATTGTGGTCAATAAGCACATTAATGTCCACATGACATTTACTGATAATTTAGACGATTTAAGGTGTTTTTCACAGTAGGTTTCTCCCTCTGAAATAATATTTTTAAAAAGCATGTGCTTATCACTCATTGAGTGAATTGCATAGTTTAAATTATCTCCAAAATTGGGATGGGGGTGGGGTAGAGAGGAGTCAAAGCCAACTTTTTTTTTTTTAAAGGCATTGGGATGTTTTTATCTGCATCAGAAACACAAGGAGCTAAGTGTCGGCCTGTTTTACTTAGAAGGAAATGTACATGGGTTTGTTTGCATAGTGGGTGTAGCAGTCAAGTTAGATACAATTGAAATTCTGTCATGGTGAAAACAGTCTTATCGCCCCTTGAGTTCAGTTTGCGAATCTGATCTTCAGACCTGAATTACATGAAAGATTTCCTTGTGGTTCTGAAGTAGTGCTCAGAAGGAGCAAAGTTCGTTTGGGGGAGTTAAAATTGACCAGAAGTAGTTTGATGCAAGTGTATGAGGATAACTATAAAATCTGAAAGTGAATTGTCAGAGTGAGTACAAAGGTAGCGTGATAGCCTTTCACAAAGCCATGAAAATGGCTAAGGCGTTATCTGAACAGGCTATTAAAATGACATGTCAGAATTTGCTCCAGTGGATTCTTTCCCCTTAAATTAGATCACACTTCTATTGAATGGTAAAGGAGGATTTCAAAGACTCAATTTCCTAGGTTTTCCACAATAAATTATTATTGTAATAATTTATACTTGAAACTGGTAACAAAATGTAACACTGTAATATATACATTAGTAAGTTAGAAGTAGAGAGAAAAGGGGAAAGCTTTTGATTACACCAAGTAGATGTTGGTAAACAGACATTCCTCAGTAAAATCTGCATATGGAATTATTTGTTATTGTAATTTCATTTAAGGCAAGAAAAAAAAGTATGTGAGTTTCAGTAAGATTTAAAACAGGCTTTTGAGACTAGGGAATAGAAGCACATTTTAAAGACAAAAATAGTAAGGGAATTCAGTTAATACGATGTTAACATCGTATTAACAAAAGTACACTTAAAGTAGTAGTTCTGTCTTGCCAGATGGAGTTTCAAGGGTAGAATATGTTACACAAGCCCTCGTTATTTCCCCAATGTGAGATATCTGATTCTATTCATGCATCTACTGAATCAGTGATAGTATTTTCTTGGTCTCTTAGTTAGGGTGAATATTAAGTATTTAGGTCATTGATACAAAGCCATAATTCTAATACTGTTTCTCTGTGAAACATTCATCTTGGTGTAAGGCAAAGTCTACATTTATGAGTGTGCCCCCCAACATCTGCATGTGAACTGAGGTTAAGGATTAACCACTGAGTCACCACAAATGCTTTGCCTCATTTAGCTTCTTATTTAAGAAGTTCTTCCCTTTCCAGAGTTCTTCCTTTTGATCTCTTACTTATGTGTGACTTTATGATTTGGGGAAATTTTTAGCACAGAGGAAATTGCATCTGTGTGCTTATTGTTGTATTACTATTTTGCATAGTAGGTAGTTTAATTACCGGCTTAACTCAAAACTTGCTTGGATATCTTGCCCTAAGCTAAGGCCGTCTCTTTTCTACGATGGTACGTGGTGAAGAATTCTGCAGGAGCATAAATGGTGTATGTAATACTGAAATTATGCTTAAAAGGTACGGATAGCTTTCCTTATAGTATTTTACCACATCTTAATGAAACACTTTTATAGAGGGGTTAATTTCGGTAGAGTGTTGTGTGCATATGTAGGCAAGCCTCGCTCATTATTTTTGGTGAATATGAATGCACATCATCATCAATATGATCAAATAAGCAATTTACACTTTTGAAGTGCTCTAATGCTGAGAAACTGGAAAGGGACTTCAATTTGAACAATTAAGATACAACCCAAAACCCTTGCCTGGCCTACAGGGTCTATATAACTTGGTCCCTGTTTGCATGCTCAGCTGTGGCTCCCCAGACCCTCCACACCTCCCTCCTCTGTTCTGATCACTCTGATCTTCTGGGAGTTGCTTGGACCATTTCTGCTGAGTCTCTGCCCTCTGGATTTCAGTTTGAATAGCACCTTCTTAGAAATGGTTTTCCTGACCAGTGCATTTTAAGTAGCTACCCTTCTCCCTTAGTCCCTATTAGTCTTTACTCCAGGACCCTGTTTATTTCATAGCACTTAAGCACTCCATAATCACTTTTAAAGTTTATTATATTGGGGGTCATTCTCCATTAGAATGTTAGTCTCATGAAGACAGGCCTCCTCATGTAGGTGTTCACCATTTTTATCTTTTGTGCCTAACAAGATACTCAGTTTAGATGTGTTGAATAAATTAGATACTTGCAGATAATTAAATCAACTGCAAGTAGAATTTAATTGCATTAACCATTTTTTTAACTTTTTAAAAAAAGATTTTATTTATTTATTTGACAGAAATCACAAGTAGGCAGAAAGGCAGGCAGAGAGAGGAGAAAGCAGGCTCCTTTCTGCTGAGCAGAGAGCCTGATGTGGGGCTCGATCTCAGGACCTTGAGATCATGACCTACTGCAGAGTCCTTAACCCACTGAGCCACCCAGGTGTCCCTGCATTAATCATTTAGTTACATTATATGGTTGATTATAGGTCCAGTGTCTCTCTTTCCCTAAGTGGTAGTTCCTCAAGGTTGTGAAGTGTGTGTGTGTGTGTGTGTGTGTACGTTGTTTGTGTGTGTGTGTGAGAGAGAGAGAGAGAGCGAGAGAGAGACCGAGACTGAGAGAGAGAGAGAAGATAGAGAGAGAGAATACTCCACACATTAAAGCAAATATCCTAAGCAGCTCCATATCCAGGACTTTGCCAGTCTTTATAAAATGAAGGATGCCTGTCTCTTCTCAGGGGTTGGTGCTAGAGAATCTAAGGAATAAAGAGCCTTAAAAAATGTCTTTTCCCAAATGGATTGTTAAGTTAGCTGCTCAGTTCCCTGTGCTGTCCTCTTTAGTGCTTATCTCGACTTTATCAAAAAGAAGCTACTATTGGACCCTCACCGGGACCAAGGATCTTGAACCCTTGCTCATCTGAGGCTGGAGCAGGTGGTTGGGCACAGGGCTCCGCATTTGCCTGGAGGGGAAAGGGGCAATGATGGCCTGAAGCCAGAGCAGTATAAGGCAACAGGAGGCATAAGCACCCCTCTAAAAGAAAGAAATTCCTAAACTCGACAGCTGCCAAAATCCATGTCTTTAAAAATATGCTGTCATTTTGACTTTTCTTTTTTTGTGTGTTCCCTGATTTTCACCAAAGAGGTTCATGCCTGGAAGGTATGAATTTAAGTAGTGAAGATATAGCATCAAGGGATTCATGCAAACAGTTGTGATTTGCCTGGTGCATACTGTCCTTCATCTTATTAATATCAGGGTGCCTCTGTGTCAAAAAGTGATTGTTCCCTTAATTACGCCTGATTGTGCCGACAGTAACACTTAGGACATAATTTTCCAGGTTTTTAGATGGGGACTTAAATTTTAAGTTTGAATAATCCTATTAGCAAGATGTCTTCGACTCCAGAATTTGGAGAAAAATTAAAAGAAGCCCTAAGGTCACAATGACATTGATCAGTGGCTGTTTAATTTTTCTTGTGGACAGTTTGTCCTTTTCTTAGTAACTGTTAATTTTGAACTTAGTGCTAAGAGAAGAAGAGAAGGTTATTTGATCAGTACATGACACCTATAGTTTTAATATGCCTGGTGGTAATAAGGATTGTTAATAATTTCTTGCTGTGAATATATTTTGGGGGTAAATATTTCCTTATTTTTTCCCCTTTTGGTTCCAAGTCAAAATAGCAGTTAAATTTAATATCAGATATTAGTTGTGATGTAAAATTTTAAGGACAGTAGCTTATTTACTCGGCTTAGTTTCTTCTCTTTTTTTGTACTTTTGATTTACATAGATTCTGAAATATAAGATTCTAGCTTTCAGTTTCTGAGAGTTTTCTTTAAAAAAAAACAAAAACAGACATCATCTTGCTATAAAGTTATTCTTAGCCAAAGATTCTGGAGAGATTGAGATTTGCATTCATTCCTTTGTTATGTGGGAAGGGAAAGAAGGGACTTCCATACTATGGTCTTAGAAAAGTTGTTAGAGTTTATGAGACTTTCTAGAGAAATTGAAGAAATAAGGAATGCCATGACTCTGGTCATTTTTGTAACTCCTTTCTGTTTTGAAAACTGAGAGTTGTCTGTGACTTGGCTCATCCTTCCAGAATTCGTTTTTGAACGTGGTTGTTTCTGTTTCTGTCAGGCGTTTAGATGCTAACCATATTACCTCAGTCCCTGAGGACAGTTTTGAGGGGCTCGCTCAGTTACGACATCTGTGGCTAGATGACAACAGCTTGACGGAAGTACCCGTGCATCCCCTCAGCAATCTGCCCACTCTGCAGGCATTGACCTTGGCTCTCAACAAAATCTCAAGCATCCCTGACTATGCATTTACCAATCTTTCGAGCCTGGTAGTTCTGTAAGTATCTGTCCCCTTAAATACCATGTATTTGTGTGAACTTGGGGGGCAAAAGCAGATTTCTTGTGACAAATTATTATGAAGGTATGTCACTTTTGATTATACTTCTGAAGAGATATTTGGGGGGAGTTGCCTTTTTTTTTTTTTTTGACAAAATTAAGTGCGATTTTTAAAGATACAAGGTAGGATAATTAAAAAATTAACATCTGATAACTGTTGAGTCTTTCTAAACTATGTGGCCGTTTGTAATCATAAGAAGAAATTGGGACATTCAGCAAATACTTAGACAATACCAGCAAGGTATTCAGTGTTAAAAGAAGTGGCATTGTTTTCAGGCACTCACAGAAAATAAGCTTCAGTGATACTTCATGTTTTGACCAACTTGTCTGTTCAAAGAATATATGATTCTCTGTGTTTTTAATCTTTGAAAACTTGGACATAAAAAAATGGCATTTCTTTTAAAATCTGTTACTCACTTTCAGTGGAGTAAGGTGATGCACTCCCCTCCATGCTGGTTCCCTCACCTCCACAAGGGGAGCTCACCAAAATTTCACTTCATATGATGAGAGGCTCATTAGAGCTTTTCCTCTGATATGGGTAAACATTAAAGAATCTTCAGTGTGCATACCATTTTTCCCTGAGAGATCCTTTCTGTGTTCAGTGAATCCGAGTCGTGCAGCATATATCAAGAGATGTGCAATTTCTTGTCCATTAGTCAAGGGTTGAAATGTTTGGCTACAGGGTTCCTTTAAAAGCCAATTTAGATGCATAAAACATTATAACGGTTGCTATTGGGGGATGTAAAAGTCGTTTCAATTTTTTTTTTTTTCTCCCATAGACATCTTCATAACAATAAAATTAAAAATTTGGGTCAGCACTGTTTCGATGGACTAGATAACCTGGAGACCTTGTAAGTGGATTCATATTTCAGATGGTTATGTTGTGATATCAATGGTGCAGTTTTGTATTTCCTTGCAGAAAAGGATAAAATAATGGTCTTGAGTTCAGCTCACTATTGTTTTTAAAGATTTATTTGTTTATTTGACAGAGAGAGACAGCACAAGTAGGCAGAGAGTGAAGGGGAAGCAGGCTCCCCGCTGAGCAGAGAGCCCCATGCGGGGCTCGATCCCAGAACCCTGAGACCATGACCCGAGCCAAACCCTTAACCCACTGCGCCACCCAGGTGCCCCGAGTTCAGCACCCTATTAACTGGCTTTAATACATGACTAAATTCTTGCCATCAAATAACACAGTTAAGAATACTAATCTCAGGGGCGCCTGGGTGGCTCAGTGGGTTAAGCCGCTGCCTTTGGCTCAGGTCATGATCTCAGGGTCCTTGGATCGAGTCCCGTATCGGGCTCTCTGCTCAGCAGGGAGCCTGCTTCTTCCTCTCTCTCCCTCTGCCTGCCTCTCTGCCTACTTGTGATCTCTCTCTGTCAAATAAATAAAATCTTTAAAAAAAAAAAAAGAATACTAATCTCAGTTTATGGTTAAAATGGTGCACAAGTTTGGACTTGATATTTCTTTCAAAAGTACATGTAAAAAGCAGCTTCATCTGCCAGGCCGTCTGTCTACTTTCTCAAAAATTTTGATTTTGTTATTGAGCCTTATAATATTAATTCTGGAAAAAAATCTTTTGTTTGTCTTTTCCATGATTTCAATTGTCTTACCTAATTATTAACCCTGGGGTTTGAATATTTTCTCTGCTTGCTTATACGCTAAATGAAATAAACTTCTGTGTTTTGCTTAGGATACTTTCATTGTTATTCTTACTAGTTAAAGTATTTGGGAATTCTGGCTATTTCAACTGCACATTGCACCACTGTTGGAGCAGAAGACATTGTGCAGCTATGTGTAATTAAGAGTAGGATCTCTATCCTTTTATTTTAGTTAATTTTAGTCATCTTTATGAGAAGATTTATAGCATTTGCTATTGTGGCATAGTAAATGATTCAGAAAATGTCCCAATTAGTAACATTTAGTTAGTAACATTTGATTGGAATGCTCAGGATTTGTAATATTTTGTTAAATTGAATATTCTGGTTGGCTGTCAGTTAAGGAGAAGACCTAAAACCTTTTAGTTCTTTATTAGTCCACTTTCCTGTCTAAATAACCAAAGGATAGTGAACATCAATGGATATTTGAAGGTTGAAGCTCTTGAAGAAGAAGATAGTTCCAAGCTCAGTTCTCCTTTACTGTGTAGATACCAGTGAACCAAAACACCGGATGGATCTTCTGATACTAGACCGTGTATACCAGTTATATGAAAAGGAAACCTCTTCTTTCCAGATAAATTTTTATTTGCCACTTTTCTTTCTATGTAGTAAAGAAAAACAAAACAGGTCCCTGAAGAGCTGGGCCTTTGATTTTAACTTACTCTCATTCTGAAATCAACCATGATAATCATATGCCAACATGCTCTTTAGGTTATAAAAGAAGTTAAAACTTAAACACTCAGAATTAAGACTTTTTAGCACAGATCACTGTGGCTTTTCTCTCTCCTAATTAATATAACATTTTCAACAAATTATAACCTGCTTCAAGACAATAATCGTGGGAGGCCATCCTGGTCCTTCCCCTTGTTCATACTTCTCTCCGGTCATCCACCTGATAGTAGGGCTGAGGTCAGCTGCCCACATGCCAGAATTTCAGGAAGTCACTCCAAACCCCAAATGGAAACCTTGGTTTCAGGCTATTGTCATTTAGAAATGGATATTCCATAAATTCTGTTTTATGGTGAATTTCCCGAGAAATGTCATTCAAATGATTTATTTAATGTACCAATAAAATGTGATTGAGAATTCCTTGACCTTGTAAAATGAACTTAAAACTAACATGGATGAATTACGATTCTTTTTTTTTCTGTTCAGTATTCTAAGAAAAAGTGTAAGAAACTACAGGGTTTTAAATGGCACTATGGTTGGTGAGCAGAGATCACCATCCAGAGGATGTGATTTTTAAAGAATGCATTTGTACCAAAATGCCTTATAAATTGTACTACTCTTCAGTGTCCTTACATGCTTCTCCTATTTTTTTTCTAGGGACTTGAATTATAATAATTTGGGGGAATTTCCTCAGGCTATTAAAGCCCTTCCTAGCCTAAAAGAGCTGTGAGTATTGTTTTGCTCTGTCTATGCCTTAGTATCCTTCGAACTCACCACTTAATGTTCCAACAGTGAGATTTGAAAACCTCTTTGCTCCATTACATATATCACAATACACAGACACACATATGATCACACAGACTGGATTACGTAAGCTAGTGCAGACAGTTTTGAGCCTGGATTTCTGTGCTGGGCTCCATACTGCTGAAACAAGAGTCGTAATGTATGGTCCTTGCCAGTTAGAAGCTTGGAGTCTTAGTGGCACTGGGGAGGCTAACCATGTAATAGAGAGAGCAGTTGCTATGTAGAAATAAGTGCTAAATGAAGAGGGTAAATGAAGCATCTCAGAAAAAGGATTTCATTGAGAATTGGGGTCTTGGAAAAGGTAGCACTGAAGAGAAAGAATTTGACTGGAGTTAAAAGGGTAGGGGTGTGTGTGTGTGAATTTATTTAAAGTAAGGGTCTGTTTATTTGAAAGAGAGAGCAAGCGTATGAATCGGGGGAGGGGAAGAGGGAGAGAGAATCTCAGGCAGACCCCACGCCCAGCATAGAGCCTGATGTGGGCCTTGCTCTCACAACCCTGAGATCATGACCTGAGCCACCCAGGCCCACAACCCTGAAACTATTTAACCAGCTGAGCCACCCAGGAACCCAAAAGGGTTAAGGGGGCATTTTAGATGTTGGCTTTGTCAAGGGCAGAGATAGGAATGTACATGGCATCGCGGGGCTTGTGTATGGTCATCCGTTGACAGCAAATACTCTGACACACGTTGCTTAAGGACTAAATGTAAGGTGACAGAGGAATATGGACGTTAAAACACCTTATGATTCTCACTCATGGTCTAAAGTTCTTTGTTGAGAAAGCAACAACTCAGCGTGTATGAGAGACCTGAGCGATACCAGTGTAAGCGTGGGTTTAAGAGGAATTAGGAAATGGTCCTGGAAAGGATGAGATGGAATTGAAACTTCCTTTTCCTCATACTTTTGGAATTAACATATAGTTGTTATCAGTTGTGTTTCACATAATACTGAACAGGGCTAGATATTTAGGTTTTAACTTATTTCACAAGGGGACACGTGTTTCAAAATATTTTTCTCCTCCTTTTTTAGGTTATTTCATAGTAATTCTATTTCTGTTATCCCTGATGGAGCATTTGATGGTAATCCACTCTTAAGAACTATGTAAGTAGTTTTGAAAGTTTGTTTTAATAGAGAATCATGTAAAGCATGTCTGTATGATGCCAGGCATCTCAATGAAGAATGAAAATTCAGGCTTTTAGATGTATGGACTTTGTGAAGATAGATGCAGTGTTGGATGGCTTGTGAACATAAGAAAACTTTACTTTTTTTGGGTATTTTTACAGACATTTGTATGATAATCCTCTGTCTTTTGTGGGGAACTCAGCATTTCACAATTTATCTGATCTGCATTCCTTGTAAGTATCATACCAATTTTATTTTTAAATTTTTGTTCTTTTTTTTTTTTGTATTATACAAATTGTAAGACAATCTGAATATCTATGCAGTTGCTTTACTGGAAAACTAGAATGTATTATTGTAGCTCCAGAAGACAAAAATCTTTCTCCCCCCCCCCCCCCCCCGTTGGGTGAAAGTCCAAAGGACAATTCTGAAGATTTATGATGGTTCTTATTTATGTGAACACTTGGCCTAATTATCACAGTTTCAGGTGCATTCAAGAATTGAAACTGATTTTATTTTTAGGTGTAGTAGTTCTGACATTTTAACTAATTAATTAATTAATTTTAAAAGATTTTGTTTATTTATTTGACAGAGAGACACAGCGAGAGAGGGAACACAAGCAGGGGGAGTGGGAGAGGGAGAAGCAGGCTTCCCGCCGAGCAGGGAGCCCAATACGGGGCTCAATCCTGAGCTGAAGGCAGATGCTTAATGACTGAGCCACCCAGGCACCCTGTAATTTTAAACTATTCAAAAAATAAAACAAAAATATTATCTATGAAAACTTTTTATTTTAAATTAAATTACGTTTTCTCTCCCAATTTCTTGAAGAGTCATTCGAGGCGCAAGCATGGTGCAGCAGTTCCCCAATCTGACAGGAACTGTCCATCTGGAAAGTCTGTGAGTGTGGCTGTTTTTGAACAGGGGTAGTGTAAATATAACATGCGGGCCGGCTCAGCAGGGTGCTGGTGCTTTTTGGCGATGGTGCTGGGTTTGTGTCGGTTCCTGTATCTCTCTTTGTGAATAGCATACATGGAGATGTGTATTTATTGGGTTAGGGCTTAGTCAGCTCAGTAGCAGAGAGCCTGGTGCATGGATATTAGATCTGAAAAGTTCACTGAAAATATAAGCAGTAAGTAAATGCCAAATTTGAAGCAGTGCTTTAGGAACTCAGAAGTGGAGCAATTGATGTAGAGTATAGAGAAAGCTTTAGGGAGGAGGTGTAATGTTTTCAAAACTGAATACTGTCAGGTTTCCCAGAGCCGGGGGTTTTATTTAGAAAGGCAGGATTTAGTAAAATGGGGAATACTGAAAATTTCCTCAGGGGTGGAATGCAGATGATCATGTGTAGCTAGAATTGCATGTGTTTAATGGAATGTGGTGTGATATGGAGAAATTTGGAAAATCATTTGGGTCACGGTTTTAAAATGGCAGCCATCGAACATGGAACATTTGGTTATGGCAGTTCTTCCCAGTGGATGGTCTGTGAATGGGATACATATGGATCTGAGCTTTTGCTGACCTGAGCCCTCCAGAAAGCCAGAAAGAACCTGAGCTGGTTAAGGGTCTCCAGCCACAGGGAACCTTACCAGAGTAGGTCACATAAATGTTATGATTTTCACATGTGCCAAGATGTAAGGAAAAAGTGGTCTGGAAGCATTGGGCTCAGAAGTTTAAACTTGACTATTAAGGTGGTTTTGTTGTGTCGAGTACATGGCAGCAGGTGATGTTAGGACACGAGAGACTAGAGATGGGAAGAACCACAAGGAGGGCCTAGGAATAATCCACTTGCTAAGTGGACACCTTTAACACCACTGGCGTTCCTCCGAGTGGCCTGAGACTCTCTGCCTTATTCCATGTGTGATCTGCATAATAGCAGTAAAAATGAAGAGAGAATCAGATGCTGGACACACCAAAGGAAGAAAGCACAGGAATTGGTATTGACTACAGATGGGAGCGTGGAGAGGGAGGGAGGAAGAGAACATTTTCAGAATGGTGAGTTAGGTTGGCTGGGTTTGGAATGCAGGATGCTGAGTTGGCTTCCCACGTTTTTGGTATGAGGTGGTGTTACACGTGATTATAGTCAGGCTGTGCTGTGGATTAGTATTTTTCTGTTGGTCCACATGAGAAATCAGCCTCATTGTCTGGACAGTATTAACAATACTAACATAGTAAGGCTTTTCTGTCTTACTATGAAAATGAAATCCATAATGGAGGGCTTAATCCATTTCCCCACATACCTGACTTTAGGGAATAAGTAGGCAGCGGAATACACAGGCTTTAGTTCATAGGCAAATATCTGTTTCTTTTTCTATGTGAGAATAGCATTTTATTTACCCTCTCAACTTGAAACATTTCTTAGATGAACAATGTTTTTCCACAGGACCTTGACAGGCACAAAGATAAGCAGCATATCCAGTAACTTGTGCCAAGAACAAAAGATGCTTCGGACTTTGTAAGTTGGGTCCCTCTTCCCTTCTCATACTTTTTCTTTTATGTGCTTCACATATATTGTTTTATTTTTGATAAGCTATTTACATTAGCTGATTTTAGGGTAGAATTGTGTCTTATTTGTTCCCTTTAAGGAAATGAGCAGGTGTTTTCGTGACCCCAGTGTAGGTAACATTTATTTCAATTTGGCTTTAGAGTGATATGTATGTCACACATCTTGGGACTTCTGCTTTGAAAAAAGTAAAACCAGACTAGGCTCTTCCTTGGTATTTTTCCTGACTGGACTCCCTTGTCCTTATCCTAGAAGCCCCAGGAGTGTCAGCTTTCCACGTCTTTCTCTTTCATCCATAACCTAAGCAGAGCCCAAATCTTTCTTGGGTCAGGAACCAGCTAAGCATGGAGCTTTCCAAAAACTTTAAACTATCTGGAAATTAAAAGTAAATAAAGGGTATAAAAATGTCACAAGAACAAACAATTAAGTTTCTAAGCTGTTAATAAGTATTCAGTGGAGAGAGATAGTAACAAAATAAGTGACTGATTGATGAAGCAAGCCATTAAATGTTGTGGAGTATCAAGCACAGTGATCACTACTGAGGAAACACTGCAGTGGAATTAACTGAGAGTTATTGAGTCCCTGTACATGATTTAACACAATTTTTTTGAAAATGTGAGCTATGCATACCACCTCTCACAGCTTTATAATTAAATAACAGAGAAATTGTTTATGATACTATAAAAATATAAAAAATAATCTACCAATTACACATAATTTTATATATTTTCCGTATTTTTGTATATTTAACTTTATATGCTTCATGTTTTTAACAATTTTACTTAAAAATTGAAAAAGAAATAAATGTTTTTAATATATTTTATATTGTCTATACTCGATATTATGTATTTGAAATTTGCAAATCATAAGCCCGCTATATCACTGAGGTACTCTAGAAGCTTATAAGTCTTAGAAAAAAAATAGTTGTTTTCTTCAGCTCTCTATTATAGATCTTGGAGCTGCTTTCAATACTTCTGAGTATAGCTTCTTTTAACTTAGTGTTCTGATAACATAGAAATTAATTTGTTAATTTTTGTTGCTTTAAGGGACTTGTCTTACAACAATATAAAAGACCTTCCAAGCTTTAATGGTTGCCATGCTCTGGAAGAAATGTAAGTTGGTCTTTGACTTACTCTTTTTGCTGTGGTTTATTGTTGATTCACTGAACATGTCCTATTTTAAATAATGGCTTTAATATTTAAAAAATTAGAAATGTTAGAGAAATAGATGTGTGTAATCAGGTGTTCCTGTCAAATTGTACTAGCTATGGTCATGCAACCAGCATTTCTTAGGTATTTATCAGGCAATCTGGGAGACGTTATAGGGGGAAGCCTGTGTACACAAAAAGCAAACAAACAAAAACTGTTCCTGGATATTGAGGGAAATCAAACATGCATACCTACTGTGTATCTATAAGCTCTGGTGGCAGTTGATTGGGAGAAGGGAGAGGAAGGCATTAATTCTCCCGTTTCTGATCCCTTTCTTCTTCTAGCTTTCTTCCTGCAGTACTTGGTATGGTTATGTTGTCCTGGATCCTTTTTTACCATATTGTCTTCCTGCTCTCCTAAGTGGGGTTGTTAAGGAATTTAGATAGTATACATTAATTCCCAGTAAAATTTGGGAGGGGAATACCAATTAATCTAACTCTGTGATATTACGGAGGAGGAAATGGCAGTTCTTTTTACTTTCAGCAAACTCAATCATTGTTACTTATGAATGAGTATTTTTTTTTTTTTAAAGATTTTATTTATTTATTTGACAGAGAGAGGGATCACAAGTAGGCAGAGAGGCAGGCAGAGGGAGAGAGGAGGAAGCAGGCTCCCTGCTGAGCAGAGAGCCCGATGCGGGACTCGATCCCAGGACCCTGAGATCATGACCTGAGCCGAAGGCAGCGGCTTAACCCACTGAGCCACCCAGGCGCCCCATGAATGAGTATTTAAACTTAGGAAAAGTTGAAGAAATGTTAGCTTTCAAAATCGAAAATAATTTTCTTTTTTTTTCTTTTTTCTTTCATTACCCTTCCTCTTCCTTCTTTTCTTCCTTCTCCTTCTTCAGTTCTTTGCAACGTAATCAGATCCACCAAATAAAAGAAGGTACTTTTCAAGGCCTGATATCTCTGAGGATTCTGTAAGTTTCTCTCTGATTATTAGAAACAAAAACAGTTTTTGTCCAGTTCCAAATTAATATATCATTACAATTCCCATGATAGATATGTTTAAAGATACAATTTATTACGTGTAAATACTGTTCCAATTTTACCACATGGTACTTTATCAATACTCCACTCTCAGTATTTTTTTTAATCTTAGCTTTTTAGTTAGTATTTTTTACCTTTTACCTTAGCTGATTTATGATATCGTATGTTAGTAAGTGAAAAAGCATAACACATATAACCTGCGAGATGGAGTTTGCTAGTTTTCTTGTCATGCTAATGAGGTTTGCCACTCCATTAGGGCAGGGTTAGGCTAGGCAAACTATAGCCTATGGGCCAGGTCCAACCTGCCTCCGATTCTTGTAAATTAGGTTTTACTAGAACACAACCATGCCCTTTTGAGTAAGTGTTGTCTAAAGCTGCTTTCACCATATTATGGCAGAGTTGAGTAGTGGGGAGTAGAGACCATATGACCTATAGGTGAGAATATTTACTATCTGGCCCTCTACAGAAAAAATGTGCTGACCCTTATGCTGTGGTATGTATTGTCACAAATATAGCTAATATGCAGCAGAAGCACGCATTAGAAAAAATGTATTTGCATTTGAGTGTGTATTTGTGCCAAATATTCACTTAAGCACTTGGGGATAGAGAGGTGGCTAAGACAGGCCTTGTCCCCACCTTCACAGAGCTTTAGTGCAGAAAACACAATATGCTAAAATAGTGACCACTTTTAAAATACACAGCAAATTTAAAAAATTGAAGGTGAAGTGAAATTACATATATTGAATCCTGTCTTCCAGTAGATCCCCAGTAAGACAATGAAAATGTTTTCTACTGGAAGATACTTTATTGGAGCTTGGGATCTTTCCCTGTGCCTGACAGGCTTACTGTGCATGGGTCTGGGCAGTAGCGAGGAAGGGGACTGGCTCCTAGCTGCCATCACTTCTTAGAGCACTGATAAGCTACAACAATGAAAAGCTGGCCTTTTCATGATTTGGAACCAAGTTTGTCCAGTTGTCCTGTGATCCAGGAGATGGGTAATGGAATGAATTTATCCACCCTTTAAATTTCCATTAATGCTCCGTTTAAGGGTGGTTGCAGATTATTTCTCCATTTCTATTAAATCTGCAAGATCAGAATTTCTCAGGGTGTGTTTCTGAATATAGTACAGCTTTGGTGTTGATAGGATTTTTATTTCCTGCTCGGGAAAGAATGATATCTGAAGCCTTCTGGAATGCTCTTGTTTACATATTGATTATTTGTCTTCCCTCAGGGCCTTATCACTGACCTTTGAGAAAGCAAATACTATGAAACCTGTTTTCATTTTCAGCTTTGTCAGGAGCTGAGTTTTTCCTCACCTACTTAATAGTACCAAAGGTTATATCATATCATTTGTATTTTTGAACTGGTACCAGAAGGATAAGGTGGAGAAAATTCACAACTGTTTTGAAACAGATGCCAACTAGAATTACTGCTCCATGGAACCCATTCCAAGAAACAGATTTTTGTGAAGGGGAGGGATTCAACATAAACGTAAAGTTGTTGGTCAAGATTAATATCTTATCAGGGATACTGTGACTACCTCAGATTCCATAGTGTGGTCAAAGTAACTGCAATTTGAATTTATTTGAAAAGATTAACAATGCTACTCTTGTAATTGCAGAGATCTGAGTAGAAACTTGATCCATGAAATTCACAACAGAGCTTTTGCAAAGCTTGGGTCAATAACTAACCTGTAAGTTGATGATTTTATGCAGTAATATCTTGAAAGAAATGAACCATCTACAGAAACTTGTGTTTTAGCATTGTCCTATGGAAATATTTTTCTGTTCAGTTGTTCCCCTGTGTAAATGCTAAGCTGCATTCGTATTGAAATGGTTTCTTAGATGGCAAGAAGCATGCCCGATCTATTGTTTTACTACACCTTAACTTCCTTGTACAACTTTAATATTTGTGATGTTTACACATGTATAATATATAAACATATACATGTTTTTGTGTAACTTGTATCCTAGGAGTTAATTTGAAGTCTCATTCATATTTCAGAGATATAAGTTTCAATGAATTAACTTCATTTC
Organism: Neogale vison; assembly: GCF_020171115.1. Classification (NCBI taxonomy): domain Eukaryota; kingdom Metazoa; phylum Chordata; class Mammalia; order Carnivora; family Mustelidae; genus Neogale; species Neogale vison. Next base: position 173,101,349 of record NC_058097.1, on the reverse strand, counting down.
CTACGGAAGGCCTGAATGGGCTAAATCAACTGAAACTTGTTGGCAACTTCAAGCTGAAAGAAGCATTAGCAGCAAAGGATTTTGTTAATCTCAGGTGTGTTTTTACTTATTTTTCTTTTTTGTTGAAGTTGTGGTGGCCCTCTAAATTATAGAGTATGCTAGTTTTTTTGCTGTGGTTCCCAGATTCTCTGGGAGGTTATAATTTAAGAGTATTTTCTACCTCAGTCCTCACAAATTTGGTAAAAAATAGAACATGAGCATTATTCTGTAGTTTTTGAGAACATGAATTAGAGTCCTGGAGACTGCCAGAGAGAGAACATAGCTGTTCATCAGACTGGTTTTTCCTATAGCAGATTTGTCATTAACGATGTGGCAGGAGCCCATAAGTGTGAACCTACAGAAAATTGGCACAGTGCTCTAATACGTTTATAAAGTATTTGATAAAGACATTTGATACCATAGATATAGGGTTGGGGATAGTACCATGGGAGAAGAGAATAAATATGTTTACTATAGTTATGTGAACAAAGTACATTCATTTAGTGGTAGAAAGTCACAAAGGATCTGCGACATTGATTTTTAAATCAAACTGCCAGTATCATATGATAAATTAGGCACGGTTAATTCATGTATAAAAGGAGTCTGATTAGACTTCACTTTAAATTGCAGCATTACCGCTAAATTTTAAATATGGGTTGTTTTAAATTGAGTTTTTAAAAGCATATCTTATATGAAAAGAGAAAGTCATGGTGACATCTGATAGGTGACATCCTTACCAATGAGGAAACAGAGGCCCAGAGAGGCTAATGACCAGCTTTTAAAGCATGTGACAGTCAGGTCTTTCTCTGGGGCTCTTAAAGATTGAAGTACTTTTTACAGAACAAAAGCATGTCTGTGAAGTTGTTATTCAACGTAGATTTTACCATCTTTTCCAGGTCTTTATCAGTACCATATGCTTATCAGTGCTGTGCATTTTGGGGCTGTGACTCGTATGCACATTCAAACACGGAAGATACCAGCCTCCAAGACCACAGTGTGGCAAAGGATAAAGGCAAGTGCATATACTTCTAAAAATAGAACACTCTTTATGGCATTAATTCAAGTCTCTGTTCTTGTGATCATTTTTGAAGGATAGATACAAAATATGTGAGAAAATGGCATTTTCTGTGTTACTGGCATCTTTGTTATGAAGCTTCATGCCAGCTGAATTTACATCATGCATGACAGAGAAGACTGCAGAAGAGTTTGGTTCTTTTCAACTGCGCAAAGCTTGAATTAAACACAGTTTATGTTATATATTCAGGTCCCACTGATGGAGCAGGTGTCACCAGCAGTGTGGAGAATGAAGAACATAGTCAAATAATTATCCACTGCACACCCTCCACAGGTATGCCCAACACATTTTGCTGCAGTTTCTTGTTTTAAATGAACTTTAGGCAAATATATCTGAAATGTGTGGGGAAACGTGCGATTTTTTTTTTAATAATAGGAGTGGGACACTAGATGATGTCATAAGGCCTTATGCCTCAAAGTGTGGTCTGTGTACCAGAAGCTTAGGCATCTCTTACAGAATCTCAGTCCCAGACTCATTGACTCAGGATCAGTGTTAACAAGCTCCCAGACAGTTATGGGCATTCAAAATTGAGCGGCAAAATTGAGGGCTTCATTAACTCTAGGACTAGTTCTAGAACTTACTGATCTGCAAGGATTTTTAGTGTTACTCCCCCCCCCCTTTTTTTTTTTTTTAGATTTTATTTGTTTATTTGACAGACAGAGATTACAAGTAGACAGAGAGGCAGGCAGAGAGAGAGAGGGAAGCAGGCTTCCCGCTGAGCAGAGAGCCCGATGCGGGACTCAATCCCAGGACCCTGAGATCATGACCTGAGCCTAAGGCAGCGGCTTAACCCACTGAGCCACCCAGGTGCCCTCCCCCCCCCCTTTTTAAATTCAACCTTCCTTTTCCTTTTCATTCTACTTTATTTCATTGAATTTTAGTAGACTTGGGAAGGTTACTAAAACGAGACCATATATTTAGTTCTGACATACTGTTGGATTAGACTTCATCTATGAGGGAAGATGGATTTGGAATTTTACTGTAAAAGAAAAAAATTGGCTAACTTCTGTGCTATGAAGTTGATTTTTTTAAAAGATTTTATTTATTAGAGAATGAGAAAGCACAAATGGGGAGCAGCAGAGGCAGAGGGAGAAGCCAACTCCCCACTGAGGAGGGAGCCTGATGTGGGGCTCAGTCTCAGGACTCTGAGATCATGACCTGAGCCAAAAGGCAGCTGCTTAACTGCCTAAGCCACCCAGGTGCCCCCCACTTGTTTTTTTAAGGATTTGTTTATTTATTCATTTGAGAGAGAGAGCACAAGCAGTAGGGGTGCAGGCTGAGCCAGAGGGAGAAGGAGAAGCAGACTCCCTACTAAGCAGGGAGCCCATCATGGGGCTCAGTCCCAGGACCCCGGAATCATGACCTGAGCTAAAGGCAGATGCTTAACAGACTGAGCCACCCATGTGCCCCAGTCATGAGCTTTTTAAGGGGCTGTGTTTACCTTCTTTTACTGCTTAGTACAGAGCCTATGTAGAGAATGAGCTGAACGTGACCAGATGAGTGAATGGAATTGGCAAAGAATCATTTCACCTTAAACAATGTATGTTGTCTAGTTTCCAAATAAATCACTGGAAGGTAATGGGGTCCAGCTTGCTCACTGCCCTTCCTGGGGTCCTTGTGCTGGAGGATGTACCTATGGAACTGACAACCCAGTGAGAAGGGAACAGCTTTATTAAAGGGGAGACTAGACCGGAACCGGCAGGGATTCTATTTCCTCCACACTGAATTTAAACCTTAGTCAGCCAGGAGGAACATTAGTTGTTGGTCTGAGCTCCTCTCCCCAGGCTGCAGGAGAGATACACTGTAGAACTGACTCCCCCCTCAGTTGTAGTAACACACAGACACCCAGGTGTTCACTCAGAAGCAGGACTTAGTAGAGAGTGGAGTCCTTGTGTTAAAACTGGAGGAGGCTGGGTGGAGCCTCCTTGCCAGGATTTTGAGGGAAAGTACCTCCACCTACCAAACACTTCCCAAAGGGTGAACTGTTCTCTCAGGTCAGATGAGCTACTACTCCCTCTTCCTTGAAAGGAGATGAGTTCAGATACAGAGATAAACGTGAAAGCTTTCTTTTAATACTCCCTGAGGTTGGGGGGGGGGAAATGAAAATAGTTAATTACTTAATTAAAAAAATTTTTAAACTTGTGATATTTGGGATATTATATAAGACATAAATGTTGCAGAGATGGCTTGTTAGATCTATGAATGTCTCAGTGATTTAAAGTGCTTTATGGGATGTATCAAACTTCATAACAGTTCAGAAGGATAAATCAGAACGTGTGTTTTAGGCAACTGTAATAACATAGTTTTACTGTGCTCTATAAACAGCATTTCATTTTTCTTTACTAATTTTAAAATAAAATAGTTGTCATTTGTGACATAACTAGCCTGTCAAAGCCCCTTACTAGAACATACAATTTAGTTACTGAATTAGTTGTTGCAATCCTAGTGTAAGTTTCACAGGGTTTTATTGGATATGGCTTTGTATGTATTTAACATCCATGTGGTTTTGCTCTCCCTTCACTATCTTATTGAATTAACATTTGTCAGGTCAATTGAACATTTTGACATCTCAATTTCTCTAGATGAAAAGTGGGTATAATTATACCTATCTTAACCTTCTTCATCAGGTTGCCCTTGAAAGCCATAATGTGGGAAAAAATAGATGTATACATGCATACATGTACATATATAATTTTCAAAAGCTGTATTAGGACTAGGAAAGAGGAAGAAAAGGACCTCTTATTTATTGAAGGCCAGTTATGTACCTAGTAACCTGCTTAGGTACCTCATGTATATAATTTTACTTAAGCTACACCATGCTATGAAATAGGCATTAATATCCACAGGCGAGAAAATGAAATTGATTTGGGTTTAAGCTGCTTTCTCAAAAAAGAACGGCAAGTCATGAACCCTAAATTAAAACCGTAGTTTATCTCATTCCAAGCCTTCAGTATATCAAGTACTCTTCATATATGAGACAGTGTAATTAATATATATGTGTGTGTATATATATACACACACACACACACACACACATATCCATATCTATATCTGTATCTATATATCTATATCTATATATCACTCACTGTTTGGGTTTACCAGATATTTAATAAAAGAAATTGAAGTGTGTTGTTTTTAAAATAGCCTAGTTCAATGTGTAAAATAGCTAAGAAATAGAAATCCTTTCAATTTGGTTCAATTCAATTTTGGTACCAGATTTAATTATTCTAGATTAACCTTCTTTAGTTTTTCTCTAAATCCATAGCATATGAGAATAGGGTGTTTTCTAAATTGTCTTTTATTTCTCTCTCTTGTTTTAGGTGCTTTTAAGCCCTGCGAATATTTACTGGGAAGTTGGATGATCCGTCTTACTGTGTGGTTCATTTTCTTGGTTGCTTTGTTTTTCAACCTGCTTGTCATTTTAACAACATTCGCATCTTGTTCACCGGTGCCTTCCTCCAAATTGTTCATAGGCCTGATTTCTGTATCCAACTTATTCATGGGAGCTTATACCGGCATCTTAACTTTTCTGGATGCTGTGTCCTGGGGCAGATTTGCTGAATTTGGCATTTGGTGGGAGATTGGCAGTGGGTGCAGAATAGCTGGGTTTCTTGCTATTTTCTCCTCAGAAAGTGCCATATTTTTATTAATGTTTGCAGCTGTCGAAAGAAGCTTATCTGCAAAAGAGATAATGAAAAATGGGAAAAGCAATCATCTCAAACAGTTCCGGATTGCTGCCCTTTTTGCTTTTCTGGGAGCGGCAGTGGCAGGCTGTTTTCCACTTTTCCATAGAGGGGAATATTCTGCATCACCCCTTTGTTTGCCATTCCCCACAGGAGAAACGCCATCGTTAGGATTTACTGTAACCTTAGTGCTATTAAACTCATTAGCATTCTTATTAATGGCCATTATCTACACCAAACTTTACTGCAACTTGGAAAAAGAGGACCTTTCAGAGAACTCACATTCTGGCATGATAAAGCATGTCGCGTGGCTCATCTTCACCAACTGCATCTTTTTCTGCCCTGTTGCGTTTTTCTCATTTGCACCACTGATCACTGCAATCTCCATCAGCCCTGAAATAATGAAGTCTGTTACTCTGATATTTTTCCCATTGCCCGCATGCCTGAATCCGGTCCTATATGTTTTCTTCAACCCAAAGTTTAAAGAAGACTGGAAGTTACTGAAGCGACACATTACCAAGAAAAGTGGATCGGTTTCAGTGTCCATCAGTAGCCAAGCCGGCTGTGTAGAACAGGATTTCTTCTATGACTGTGGCATGTACTCACATTTGCAGGGTAACCTGACTGTGTGTGACTGCTGTGAATCCTTTCTTTTGACAAAGCCAGTGTCATGCAAACACTTAATAAAATCACACAGCTGTCCTGCATTGGCAGTGGGTTCTTGCCAAAGACCGGACAGCTATTGGTCTGACTGTGGCACACAATCGGCCCACTCTGATTATGCAGATGAAGAAGATTCCTTTGTCTCCGACAGCTCTGACCAGGTGCAGGCCTGTGGACGAGCCTGCTTCTATCAGAGTCGAGGATTCCCTTTGGTGCGCTATGCTTACAATCTACCAAGAGTTAAAGACTGAATTGACATGTTTGTAACTTTCCCCCATCAACCAAAATCACAGCATTTATAGACTGAACCCTAGTCTGCTCTTTCATCTGGGAAGCACTTCTGTGATCACTGCCTGGTGTGTCACTTAGAAGGAGGAGAAGGTGGCAGTTTATTTCTTAAACCAGACATTTTCAGAGAACAAGTGCCTAAACTGTCAATCGATGAAAAATGCAATGTCCAAGCAATGTGTGGTCTATTTGGAACAAATTTATAACTTGAAAAAGATTTTATGTATATCATAGCAATATAACGTTAGGTTTTCCTGATCCGTAAGAAGCAAATTTAAACCTGTTTCAGAATTAAGCACAAGATGAAGAACAGCTGTTAATATTTTTTTAAGAATATTTGAAAATGTGATTTTATGTAACTAAGAAAAAGTCTTGCTAATTTTACCTAATGTTGCATCATTAATCTCAGGACAACTTACTGCAGGGCCAAAAAAGGGATTGTCTCCCAGGTAGAACTGTGAGAGTAGAAGAGTAGGCATTATCACCCAATTGCATTTTCGGGTCCCATCTTTGACATAATAGCATCATAAATTTTGTTTAAGTGACTTATAAATCTAAAACCTGAAGATGTTTTTAAAACAATATTAACAACTGTTAGATTTTAAAAGAAGAGCTGAACATTTGTTTTCAGACATTACGCATCTCTTTGGTGCAATCACAGTGATTTTTTCCTCAATGTCTTGTGACCACACTAGGAAGAAGTAAAGGACTAATGGTTGTGTGGGTTTGGTAGATTTGGATAAACTACTAGCTAATATGGGGTTGAACAGCATCTGAGGGATTTGATGGCTCCATGGAATGTTCTCATTCATAAACAGTTCTTTAATAACATTGGCTGTACCAACATTATCCAATTTTGTTGGTATGTTATCTATGGATAGTTTGAATTATACAGAAGATAAACTGGTAAATTATTGTGTCAAGGTGGAAGAAATTGGGAGTAATTATTGACACAAAGCACTTATCAGGGTTTCTTAGTGAGCCAGATTCTCCTAAACCTGTGCTGTTATCTGGTAGCTTCCGTACATTTCCCCCTTACTGTGATTTAAACACAAAAGAGCCTATGCAACAGTTCAGAAATTGTGTTCTTGTGAGACAAAACAAATGTGTTGTCAAAGAAAAAGAAAAAGGAATAAAGCTTAGGCCTAGGTCTTTAACAATTCAAAATTTTACTTGATTCTTATCTATGGACTTTTGACATGTCACTTTGTGGAGTCTTAAAGTTATAAATGTTCAGTGTGTTTTTTGAACAATATGCTAAATCAATAGCAAACCCACTGCCATATTAGTTATTCAGGATATACTAAAAAACATTAAGCTAGATTACAGTTTAATAATTAAACTGTATATACTGTGCATATAATGAATTTTTATCTTATGTAAATTATTTTTAGAACACAAGTTGGGAAATGTGGCTTCTGTTCATTTCGTTTAATTAAAGCTACCTCCTAAACTATAGTGGCTGCCAGTAGCAGGATGTTAAATTGTGGTTTATATACTTTTTTGCATTGTAAATAGTCTTGGTTGTACATTGTCAGTATAATAAAAACAGAATCTTTGTATATCAAAATCATGTAGTTTGTATAAAATGCAGGAGGGATTTATTTACAGTGTGTTGTAATTTTGTAGGGCCAACTATTCACAAGTTTTTAAAGTTGCTATCATGTTTGTATATTTACACATCTGATAAATATTAAATCATAACTTGGTAAAAATATGTAGCTAAAAGTTTTTTTTCCTCCAAAATTCAAGTCACTGAAAACTTTGCATTCATTTAAAATATAGAATAGCAGGTATATAAAATGTGTGGTAAATCATGCATTTACCACATTTATTTCTATTGGGAGATACACTATTGTAAGCTGTGTTTTGAATTATTAAAGTTCTAGAAATCTAGCAATCTATTTTGCCTTATTTGTAACTAGGTATGTTAATGAATTTGGTTAATGTTAAAGTAGGCAAATTAAACTATTTTTTTAAAACATAGAATGTATTATTTGGGGACGCCTGGGTGGCTCAGTTGGTTAAGCAGCTGCCTTCGGCTCAGGTCATGATCCCAGCGTCCTGGGATCGAGTCCCACATCGGGCTCCTTGCTCGGCAGGGAGCCTGCTTCTCCCTCTGCCTCTGCCTGCCATTCTGTCTGCCTGTGCTCGCTCTCTCTCCCTCTCTCTCTCTGACAAATAAATAAAATCTTAAAAAAAAAAAAATAAAAAAGAAAAAGAATGTATTATTTGTTTCAGGGGTACAGGTCTGTGATTCATCAGTCTTAACAATTCACAGCCCTCACCATAGCACATACCCTCCCCGATGTCCATCACCCAGACACCCCATGGCTTCCACCCCCTCCCCTCTAGCAATCCTCAGTTTGTTCCCTGAGATTAAGAGTCTCTTATGGTTTGTCTCCCTCCCCGGTCTCATCCCGTTTAAGTGAAGAGTATGAGAAGAAATGTTCAAAGAACACTGCTGATATATACAAGTAAGATTTTATTCTATCTTAAGTCTGAACCATACTCATGGAAAAAAAAATTGTGAAATTTAAGAGAATACCATGAATTAGATCTTTAGGTGGCTCAGTTGGCTGGGCAGCTGCCTTCGGCTCAGGTCATGATCCCAGCGTCCTGGGATCGAGTCCCACATCGGGCCCCTTGCTCCACAGGGAGCCTGCTTCTCCCTCTGACTCTGTCTGCCACTCTGTCTGTGCTTGCTCTGGCTTGCTCGCTCTCTGACAAATAAATAAAATCTTAAAAAAAAAAAAAAGCAAATGATTGGTGGTGGTGGTGGTGAGGTGCCTGATTGGCTCAGTAGCTGGTGCATCTCGATCTCAGGGTCGTGAGTTCGAGCTCTACATTGGATGAAAAGATTACTTAGAAATAAGATCTTAAAAAAAAAAAAAAAAGATTGGGGTGCCTGGCTGGCTTAGTTGATGAAACATGCAACTCTTGATCTCAGGGTTATAAAGTTCTATCCCTGTGTTTAATGTAGAGATTGCTTAAAAAAAAAAAAAAAGAAAAAGATTTAAAATCCTGCATGATACCAAATGTAGTCAGTGGCTGAAATGTTTAGATATAAATATTCACCATCATGAAGCCCTCATTTTACAGATGAGAAAATAGAGGGCTTGATGAAATTCAAGTGAATACCTAAGACACACACAACAAATTAGAAACCAAACCAGCACCCAGTTCCTCTTAACTTGAGACCTAGTTTTTTGGTTTTGTTCATTTGTTTTAAGCTTAAGTATGTGTCTAGAATTCCCACAACAAAAAGTGGAATAGTGTAATTATTCCTCCCATCCCTTCAGCCTTCAGCCCAGGTACCCATCACCCAAATGTGGCAATTACCAACAGCACATGGTAAATCTTGTTTCATCTCCGCCCCATTCACCTAGTTACTCACTCCCTCTAATCCATCTGCCCTTTGGATTAGTATTATATATTTAAGATTTATTTATTTTAGAGAGAATTTGAAGCAGACTCTGTGCTGAGTGCGAAGCCCAATGTCAAGTCCAAAATCCCACGACTTTGACACCATGGCCTGAGCCAAAACCAAGAGTTGAAGCCAAATCAATTGCGCCATCCAGGGATACCTGCCCCTTGGATTATTTTGAAGTGAATCTAAGACACTTTATCTGTGAATATTTCAATATATCTAGGGATAAATTTTTAAAAGTTGCCTAATATATTGCTACAAGGCTAAGTGGTAATGGTGTTTTTTTTTTTTTAAAGATTTTATGTATTTATTTGACAGAGAGAAATCACAAGTAGATGGAGAGGCAGGCAGAGAGAGAGAGGGAAGCAGGCTCCCTGCTGACTAAAAGCTCCCTGCTTTTACTAAGACTTGTGCTTTTTCCTATTTTGCTTCAGGTATGTCAGATTATATCTTTTGGAAATAGCTTAAATTTACCTCCTATGAAGCCCTGAAGTGGCCCTAAGCCTTTTGATGCTGTTACTGATTCTAAGGAGGTTCTCATAAATGGTTTTAACCAGATATGCTAAAATTGAATAATTGGGGTAGAGGACTCGATCCCAGGACCCTGAGATCATGACCTGAGCCGAAGGCAGCGGCTTAACCCACTGAGCCACCCAGGTGCCCCACGGTGTTACTTTTATAACAAAGTCAGACAGGGATTTTAAAGCAAAAGTTACTCTTATAACAAGGTTACAAAGCCAGGGGAAAAAAAAAAAGTTATCTAGAATATATATCATGAAAGTGAAAAGAAACGAGTAGTAAGAAGTTACTAAGTTAACACCCAAAAACTCAAGGGGAGAGGCCTTCTTTTGAGCTTATTTATACATTTATGTATAATTCTACCAAACTTGAGGGGTGCCTGGGTGGCTCCACTGGTTAAGTGTCTGCCGTTGGCTCAGGTCACCATCTCAGGATCCTGGGATGGAGTCCCACTGTCTGGTTCCCTGCTCAGTGGGGAGTCTGCTTCTCCCCCCACCCCCTTCCCCACCCCTGCTTTCTCTCTCTCTCTCTCTCAAAAAAAAAAAAAAATCTTAAAAAAGTCTGCCAAATTTGATTATGGCTTCTCACTCTCAGCAATGACAAGACACTAAAGAGACCACATGATTCAATTATGTTCACGTAGCAGCACCCATACCATGCATCTCTTTGCTTCATTATTTCCAGCGTTGCTATGGCATAATGCAGTAGTTGGCCATTATTTCAGGATTCTGAGGCATCAAGGAAAAGACATAATTTGTTTCATAAAACATTTTGAGGAGGCAGAGAAGTATATGACATTTTAGCTTCCTATACCAAGAGGCTAAAGTGGGAAAGTTTGGGAGTTTATTTATTTATTTATTTATTTTTTTTAAGTTTGGGAGTTTAAATGACACAATTTATCATTTATCGTTTTCTCTGTCCGGTCCTGTGCCAGAAACTTTATTATTAATGAGATAATATGACTGGGAGGTAGGTTATTTCCCTATGTTACAAAGGAGTAAGTTAGGACTTACAAAAGCCAAACAGCTTGTTTAAGAAGACCAAGTAAGAAAAAAATCACTGATTCAAATCCAGGTCACTTTTTGTTTTTACTAAGACTTGTGCTTTTTCCTATTTTGCTTCAGGTATGTCAGATTATGTCTTTTGGAAATAGCTTAAATTTACCTCCTATGAAGCCCTGAAGTGGCCCTAGGCCTTTTGATGCTGTTACTGATTCTAAGGAGGTGCTCATAAATGGTTTTAACCAGATATGCTAAAATTGAATAATTGGGGTAGAGAATGTAAACTAAGCCACTTTTATTTTTTGATTAATTTTATTACTCAGTTAAATATTTCTTCCATTTCCATTTTTGTTCCTACTGAAATTTTAACAATTAACAAAAGTTAGCATTGCATTAAAACAGTTTTAACCATGTGATATTTTACTAACTATAGCTACTGCCTTCTGAATTGCCCTCGGTTGCTATTATTTCTACCGTATCTAATTCTCCTGTGTCACCTTTTGCATATCTGAATTTCATCACGGACTCTCTATCACTCTGGTCAATAACAAAATTTGTGTGCTATTTTTGGCCTTTGTCAGTTTTCACTCTGATATTTCTACTAGCAATATGCATTATGACATAAATAGGACAAAAAGCCCTGTGTATTTACAAGTGTACAGAGTTTTGTCAGCAGGAGTAAAGCATCCAGCTTTATTGCCTATCACCTCTTTCTTGCTACCTTCATCCCTATTCCCAGTCCCCGAGAGGACAGGGCTCCTTCCGAGGCCCCACAAATCATTTTTGTTATGAATAAAATGTGTTACCACAGAATATTTTAATGGTATGATGCTATACCACAAAATAATGAACGTGTGACGGTAGCGTTTTTTTCTCCTCTCTCTCTAGTGCTTAGCAGAGGCCCTAATAAACTAGAGGCTCAAAAGACCTCAAAATTGACACGCACAAACTAGTTACCTGAAGTTTCCTGGCAAACAAGGCGCTACCGAACGGAAGATCATCCCCGAAGTGCATTCTTTTTTTTTTTTTTAAATATTTCATTTATTTATTTGACAGAGATCACAAGTAGGCAGAGAGGCAGGCAGAGAGGGAGAGAGAGAGGAGGAAGCAGGCTCCCCGCTGAGCAGAGAGCCCGATGCGGGACTCGATCCCAGGACCCTGAGATCATGACCTGAGCTGAAGGCAGCAGCTTAATCCACTGAGCCACCCAGGCGCCCACCGAAGTGCATTCTTGAATACACTCGGAAATTTGGACAAAGTTCGCTCTCTCCTCCTCATACAACATGGCTGCGTGCTGAAAGAAATCACGACTGAGCCTTATAACCCTGACCTCGTAAGGATACGGGGTTAGTTTTGGCTTCCGCCTCTTGCTCTGCCTTGCTCAGTGACGGCACAGTTCTACCACAAGAACCGCGCCACAGCAGACAAGGGACGCGCGCCCTCGGAGCTGTCAGCCGGGAGCAGGAGCTCGCGGGGGAGCGGAGATGCGGAGTTAAGCTCTCTGGCAGCAGCGGCCCGCGCGGTTGGGAGGCGGGGGGAGCGGGCCGAGAGAGGCCTGAGCGAGGCAAGCCGCAGCAGGCCGGGACAAAGCCCTCGCGGCCTCCACGCGTCGCCATGGCAGCGCGGGGTCTGTGCCCGACCGGATAGGCCGGCCCGGCGCGCGCGGGGCCTGCTGGGAGCGCACGTCGCCGCCGTCCCTCCGCCGGTTTGAACTTGGCGGGCCCGATGTGGGCGGCCGGGCGGTGGGGGGCCGATTCGCCACCTTCCGACGCGCGGTCCTCAGCCGACTGCGGGTCCAGGTCTCGGCCCTCCTCCGGCTCCGTCTCCGTCCTCATGGCGGGCGCCCGGGGGCAGGGACTGGAGCCGGTGACTGTGTGCTCGCCGTCGCCCCCGCTGAGCTGCAGCAATTCCACCATGTCGCTGTTGTCTCCCCTCGGCCACAAGAGCTTCCCGTTCGACTACGACGATGGCGACGGGGAGGATGAGGAAGACCTGGACGAAGGTGCTCAGGATTCACAGGCTAAGGTGGCGAGCCTGAGAGAAGTGGAGTTACAGGGGTACGTCAGGTAAACTCGAGGCCGCTGGCCTGTACAGCCCCTCTCAAGATTCCTTAGACCCTTGGAAGCCCCTTCTGGCGGCCCACCCCCTCCCGGCCTCGCCTCAGAGGCCCTGCGGGCACTTCCTCCTGAGGTGCTGCTCCTTTTTTGCTTATCAAGAGTTGTGGGCCAATGCGCACGCTTGCCTACAGATTTTCTATGATTCTTAATCTTTTTTTTTTTTTCCTGAGAATATGATTTCTACAGTCTCACTCCCCAGCAAAAAACGTACCTAGTGTCAAAACCACAAAATTTTGCTACCATTTCGGGAATTTAGCGAGTATTCAAAAGTCAGATTGTGGCCACCAGAACTCCTGTTCAAACCCTGAATACCAGAATTGATTACTGCGCCTTGGTAGTACCTGTAGTTGTTTTGGAAAAACCTGCTTGCCCGTGAAGTAGGTTGTAGTAAGCAGTATGTATACATTTTGGGTCATAAATGAGGAGCTGCAGCCCAGCTTAGCAATGTTAACCTCAGCATCCACAGATAAGGTTGGATCTGGTCTGTGCGCTCAAAATTAACAGTAGAATAGAAGTCATTGAATCAGAAGGTTAGAGCCAAATATATTATTTAAATCACCCCAATTTTTTTTATTTCTACAATTAACTCAGCAAACATCTAGTCTGTGCCATATACTCGTCTAGATACTGGGGACCACGAACAAGATAGACGTGGCCTCTACTCATGAAATTAGAACCTAAATTAAGCTACTCATTTTACATATAACAAAACTGGCTCAGGATGCAGATAAAAAGTCTGATTCGAAGGCATATACCTAGTTATTAGCAGAGCTGGGTTTGGTACTGAGGTAAATCACGTTCTCTCTTCCCTAGGCTACATGGCTATTACTGAATATATAGAAATAAGAACAAAGGGCTTATCCCTGCCGGAATAACTTTCTGAGACAGGCTAAGTAATGTAGGCCCCTTCTGGAATACAGTCATACGTCGCCTTCAGAAAACATTTACAAGTTTCTGATTGTCGAGCTGTGTAAGGCGCAATACAGGAGATCTCAGAAACAGACCAGAGAACCTATGCTTTATGTGTAAGCAGCAACATAGCCCCCTTTAGTGTAAAGCATTCATATCCAGAGTGAATGAATGGAATATGGAACCATATGACATGACACACACACAGTTACAGCAATGAGTCTCTTAAGAATGAAAAGTAAAAGTAAGTACGTTGATGGGAATGGAGATCAGTAAGAGTAACCAAGCAAGCCACTTGTCCAGACTGGTCGTAGCAACAACAGGCCTCTGATCAACCTGATAGTAGAACTTGATGATAGAGTTTCAGGAGTCCATTTTCATGTGGGTCTTTGTAGGCATTCTTCAGGATTGAGTTGGTCCCATAGATTTTTAAAATAATTTTAAGGCTTTGGAAAATATCTTTGAGTCTAATCAACAGGACTGAGCAAGGTAGGTACAGTTTAGCAACCTATGGAATGACGGCTATCAAAACCACAGCTCAGCTGCTGAGACCTTGCATTAGCTTCCAGGAGTCAAACTCCTAACCAAATAGCACTCAGGAGAAGAGCCAGACATATTTTTTTGTCTCACTTTAGCCAAAGCCCAAATGAACTGGTAGCATCCCAGGCTTAAGGCTGCCTTCCTTATCGCAACCTTATCATGGGTCATTCCCTGTGAGTCTAAGTGATAGGATATGGCCTGGAAGGAATGCAGGAGTTGACAGGCCTTTTGTATGGCAAGTGTCAGATGCGTATTAGGTGTTTCAATAAATATGTGCTGAATGTATGCCTGGTTCCTACTCCTAGAGAACAGATAGATGCAGTGGTTGTCTTCAAATGCTCCAGAGAACATAGCATTTCCTTTCAGGAAGATAAATGTTTACAAAATTTCATCAGGCATCCTCCCTACCTCTTAACCTTTAGTTGGCGCCCTTGGCAGTTTGGGGATGATGCCCACGGCCTCATCCCTAGTTGCAGGCCATGGGCATTCCCTCCATGGAGCAGGGAATAAACCCATGGCTGTTTGGGATTTTATGCCTTTTGTCCATTGTTCATCAGCCACAGAGATAAACTCAGATATCAAGTGTGCATGGTGATATGAGCTCCACGTAGTTTATGTGTACGTAGAGCCATGCTTAGGGGATGCATGGACCTTCAAGTGTGTTGGACAGGACTGAGATGAAACTCACACCTGACCTCAGATGATGACAAATATTTTCTTGGAGTCTTTTATAATAAAGACTTCTGTTCATTCAGCTCTATCCTGGTTTTAATATCACTCTATCCATTAAGAAAACCATGCCTTAATAAATATTTTAGTCATAAAAAGCTGCTTATTGAGCATCTCTTGATTATGGGTAAAGCTGTAGTGTATATGCTATACATTTTTTTAGTATATACGCTATCATTTGTTAAAAATATTAAGGCAAGGAATTTAATATTTGAAATGTCATTTTTAGAAGATTTTATTTATTTATTAGAGAGAGCATGAGCAGGGGGTGGGGTCGACTCCCCGCCAAGTGGGAAGCCTGATGCGTGGCTTAATCCCAGGACCCCAAGAGAATGACCTGAGCCCAAGGCAGACACTTAACCGACTGAACCACCCAGGTGCCCCTAAAATGTCATTTAAGAAAAACAAACCTCTAATTGTGCTCTTTCAATAAACGTTTTTTAGGGGGTTACTATATACTATGCCCTAAGCTAGACTTTTGAAATTAAAAAAAAAAAAAAAGAGTTAAAACATGCTTTCTCTTTGTAAGGAATTCATAGCCTATGGCAGAGATGGACAAGTGACAGAAAGCCCAAAGTACTCAGTCCAGATGTTTTGCAGAGTTTTATTATGAGGTAATAAAGATTAATGCCCGAGTTGAATCTTAAAGGGAGAGTAGGAATTAGCCATATTCCTCCTCCTCCTACTGAATGACATGTATCAAATACTGAGTGCCCAGAATCTGTCTGCATGCTTTTAACATAGATTATCTCGTTCAGTAGTCCATGTGAGGTAGCTTCTGCTGCGATTTCCATTTTATAGATGAGAATGGAGGCTTAAATAAGTTAAGAAATGTACTTAGCCAGGAGGAAGCAGGTAGAGATTCACCCCAAATGATTTATTCCCAAATCTAAGCTCTTGCATGGCTACATGTGGAGATGGAGGCATTTCGATTTTAGACAAAACTACAGAGCACAAGGGTGTGGCACATTCATCAGTCTGTTTAAGTTCAACAAAACCAAAATAGTCCAGATCAGCCACTGACATAAGAAGAGGCTGGGAAGATAGGCAGCTGGTAATTCATGGGTGTCAGACTGTGGAGTTTGGATTTCATCTTGTGCGCAAAGGAGCCACAGAAGAACTTTGAGGTAGGGAGTGACATGATGGAAGGATGCATTTTAAGAATGAATGTGGCAACAGTTGTAGAAAATGGTTTGAAATAAAGAAAAAGGTCAGTTATGTCCAGATAGTGGTTGTAAGGTTGGAGAAGAGGAGAATGGCTTGGGAAAATGGAAAGAAGTAGAATAGACATGACTAGGTAATCATGTGGGTTGTGTGGGTGGTTGAGGGACTAAATCCAGACAGGGCACAAGAGGAGTCGCAGGTCCGGGTTGCTGACAGAGCTAACTGGATGGGTATTGGTACTCTTCACTGATGTAAGATTATAAGGCGAGGAGTAAAATTTTTCTTGGTGAGAGGGTAGTGGATAGAGGGTAGAAGATGATTGGTTGTCGCTGATTTATAGTTAAGTGGGGCAGTCTATTAGATGGTTGGAAAGAAGTTTGGAGCTCAGGAGAAAAGATCTAACCCGAATGACAGATCATCAGTACCTAGTGATAGTTGAGACTGTGGAAGCAGATAAAGTCTGGAGAAGGAAAGATGTGTATGAGAAATAAACAATACATTAGCAGTGTCTTTTTCCTACTAGAATACCGACTGCAGGAGGGTATGGATGAATGAAGAAAGCTGCAGAAGATGGGGCGCCTGGGTGGCTCAGTGGGTTAAGCCGCTGCCTTCGGCTCAGGTCATGATCTCAGGGTCCTGGGATCGAGTCCCGCATCGGACTCTCTGCTCAGCAGGAAGCCTGCTTCCTCCTCTCTCTCTCTGCCTGCCTCTGTGCCTACTTGTGATCTCTCTCTGTCAAATAAATAAATAAATAATCTTAAAAAAAAAAAAAAAAAAAAGAAAGCTGCAGAAGAAAATGAGTAAACCGAAGCAACTAAAGCACAACTAAAAAGCTGTGCAGGGTGGAGGGAGAGGCAGTTGGTGGCCTGAAGCAGGAATGTTAAAGAGAAAGAGGAGCTGAGTCTATAAACACCTGGGCCCTGAACAACCTTTCTTTCCTTGGGTCCTAATGGTCCGCTTTTGCTCAGTTTTATGAGGCTTGTGTATCTGGCTGAGGCCCAGTATTTCCCCACCCCCTTCTCTTGAGCTTGTGTGAGTAGTTACTTTTCCGTGTACCTGGAAGAGACGGACTGACAGAGGTGCACACGGGAGATGCACTAACCAAAATGGAGAGTTGTAGACACCCTGTTTGAAGAATGGGCAAAAAGGAGTCAACTAAAACATTAAGGAATACTAGAGCCATATTTTTTTGGTAACTTTATTTTAAGACGATTTCAAACTTAGAAAAAAGTTGAGAGTTTCTGGGGCACCTGGCTGACTCAGTTGATAGAGCATGGAATTCTTAATCTCAGGGTTGTAAATTCAAGTCCCATATTGGATGTAGAGATTATTTAAAAATAAAATCTTAAAAGAGGTGCCTGGGTGTCTCAGTCATTAAGTGTCTGCCTTCGGCTTAGGTCATGGTCCCAGGGTCCTGGGATTGAGCCCTGCATTGACCTCCCTATCCCTCTCCCATTCCCCCTGCTTGTGTTCCCTCTCTTGCTGTGTCTTTCTCTGTCAAATAAATAAATAAAATCTTTTTTTTTTTAAGATTTTATTTATTCATTTGACAGAGAGAGATCACAAGTAGGCAGAGAGGCAGGCAGAGAGAGAGAGAGGAGGAAGCAGGCTCCCCGCAGAGCAGAGAGCCCGATGCGGGACTCGATCCCAGGACCCTGAGATCATGACCTGAGCCGAAGGCAGCAGCTTAACCCACTGAGCCACCCAGGCGCCCAATAAATAAAATCTTTAACTAAAAACTTTTCTTAATCAAATCTTTAAAAAAAAAAAAAAGAATTTCTGTTCATCTTTCACCCAGAATCCTTAATTGTTAACACATAACACATTTTCTCTACATATATACAAATATTCTTTTTTTTCCTCTGTACTATTTAAGGGAGGAAAGGGAAAAGTCTGCTTCAGGATATGATTAGGGTCATGTGTTATAATTAGTTGTCCAGATAAGAGATTTTTAAGAATAAAAAATTCTTGTCATTGAGGCAAATGGACTGGGTCTGAGTTTTCCCAGTGGGTTTTTAAATAGTGTGATTTTAGATGATGAAGGAATTCCAAGGCAGTTTGATAGATAAACTAATTCAAATATTGGACTTCTTGTTCATGATTTTTTAAGTGTATGTTTATAGATAATTCATATATATGCATTTATAAAAATCACAATATTGTAAATATATTATTAAATTCTGCTTTCACTGTACGGTTAAGTGAATGTATAGCCAAAGAGTTTGAGTGCAAATGCTATGTGTTCTTTCTTTTGGAATAGTGTGGTTGAGTCAGAAGATCACCAAGAACAGAAACAGGAGCGCCTAACAGAAAGCAGCCTGACGCCATGGGAAGTGTGGTTTGTTGGTAAAGAAAGAGAAGAACGTGACCGTCTGCAGCAGAAAGCTCTGGAGGTAAAACTAGACAGTATCCTTTTTGCTTAATCTATGAGTTCACAAATTAGAGCTGCTATCAAAATTAAAATGTTAATGTTAAATGGCTACCAGACACATGAAAAAATGTTTGTCATCATTGGCCATCAGGGAAATTCAAATCAAAACCACATTGAGATACCACCTACACCATTAGAATGGTCAGGATTAACAAGGCAGGAAACAACAAATGTTGGAGAGGATGTGGAGAAAGGAGAACCCTCTTACATTGTTGTTGGTAGGAGTGCAACTTGGAAAACAGTGTGGAGATTCCTCAGAAACTTAAAAGTAGAGCTACACTATGACCCAGCAATTGCACTACTGGATATTTACCCCAAAGATAAAGATGTAGTGAAAAGAAGGGCCATATGTACCCCAGTGTTCATAGCAGCAATGTCCACAATAGCCAAACTGTAGAAAGAGCTGAGATGCCCTTCAACAGACAAATGGATAAAGAAGAAGTGGTCCATATATACAATGGAATATCAATGGAATATTACTCAGTGATTAGAAAGGATGAATACCCAACTTTTGAATCAACATGGACAGAACTGGAGGAGATTATGCTGAGTGAAATAAGTTGATCAGAGAAAGTCAATTATCATAGAGTTTCGCTTACTTGTGGAACATAAGGAATAATATGGGGGGCATTAGGAGAACAAAAGGAAAAGTGAATTGGGGCAAATCAGAGGGGAAGATGAACCATGAGAGACTGTGGACTCTGAGAAATAAACTGAGGGTTATAGAGGGGAGAGGGGTGGATGGATGGGCAAGCCTGGTGGTGGGTATTAAGGAGGGCACATATTGCTTGGAGCACTGGGTGTTGTACATAAACAATGAATCTTGGAGCACTGCATCAAAAACTAATGATGTATTTTATGGTGACTAACATAACACAATAAAAAAAATACCCTAAAAAATGTTAATGTTATTATCCCTCAAAAACGAAATTTCTTCATTTACTTCTGTCAGTTTGCTATGTCCGTTTTAATAACTCTTATTGTAAAAATAATACATGTTCACTGTAAGAACATTTGGAAAATATAGCTAAGCATAATTAAGAAATTAAAATCTATTGCATCATCTAAAGGTAACTGTGGTTAATATTATTGCATATAGCTTTTCATATTTTCTTCTGTGTATATTAAAAAAAAAAATCTGAGGCACTTAGTTGGCTCAGTGGTTAAGCGTCTGCCTTTGGCTCAGGTCATGATCCCAGGGTCCTGGGATTGAGCCCTGCATCAAGCTCCCTGCTCTGCTTCTCCCTTTCCCACTCCCCTGCTTATGTTCCCTCTCTCACTGTGTCTGTCTATGTCAAATAAAAAAGTAAATATTTTTTTAGAAATCTACAAATGTGTAAATGAAGACACATACAATCGAGCTTTACTATATACACATTTAACTAAAGTAAATGCAACTGCATTTATTTGGTAACTTTTTAAAAAAGATTTTACTTATTTGACAGAGAGAGACACAGCAAGAGAGGCAACACAAGCAAGGGGAGTGGGAGAGGGAGAAGCAGGCTTCCCACAGAGCAGGGAGCCCTATGTGGAGCTCCATCCCAGGAATCTGGGATCATGACTGAGCTGAAGACCGAGATGTTAACTGCTAAGCCACTCAGGTGCCCCTACTTGGTAAAATTTTTTTAAAAAGATGCTAAAATGAAATAGAGATCGGAATCAAGCCCTATATTACTCAGAACATGTGCCCTAGAGTGAGTGAGTGTGGGGAGATGGGAATCTGGTGGTCTTTCAGGGTTTTTCAGTTCTCTGTGCCAACCTGCCTTGCTTACTGGACATCTCTGTGTTTGTGATTGTCTCTGAACTCTCACTCTCCAAACTCAAAAAAGTAGTGTGATATACATTTTCACATGAATCCTTCATTTTTTAAACTCTTACTATCTGCTGTTGAGAAACTAGCAACGAAAGAGATTTGGGTGATTTGGCATCCCATAGTTTCCAGACTCACTATATGAATTCTTCTTATCTGACCACAGAACCCAAGTAGATTTGAATGGAGAGGGGTATATCTTGTTTCTAGGGAAATAGGATCAAACTTCTTTGTAACCTTTTTTCTGCTTGTTACACTGTTAATATATTTCTATTTTATTAAATATTTTTGCAACATCATTTCTAAATGTCTGGCTAAGATTATTAAAATGTATTTTAAATGTATTAGCTATAGAGTGCCTGGGTGGCTTGGTCAGTTAAAAGTTCTACTCTTGATTTCAGCTTAGGTCATAATCTCAGGGTTGTGAGATCAAGTCCCTTATTGCACTGTGCATGAGGAGTGGAATCAGCTTGAGACTCTCCCTTTCTGTCTGCTCCTTCCCTCACGTGCACCTGTGCATGTGTGTGCTCTCTCTCTCGCTCTCAATAAATAAGTAAAATCTTTTAAAAATATAGATATAAGAATATAGTTAATTGGTTCACTATTATCATATATTTAAGTTTAATCTGTTAGTAACTATGTTGCCATAAATATCCTTGGATCTGAAGCATTGCCCTCCATGATAAAAATAATTAAATTCCTTATTTAATTATTAACACTAATTATTATTAGTGTTAAGGAATAATTATTATTCCTTAGAATAGGTTTTTTCATACAGTTTTGAAACTCATTTCTGTGATGCATTTTGAACTAGATAGACAGTCACATATTCAGGAGGCTTGGCATGATTCAAATGACTGTAGAAACCAGTGCATTCTGTTATTTCCTTATTGCATGATGTTAGTATTCTAAGAAATAAATTTATTCCTGGAAAAGTACACAGTAGTACTTGTTTCCTCTTAGAAGGGCAGAGTGCTTGAGAAAGACCTTAAGATTTGATGCCAGGCAGGCATGTTTAAACTTTTTGCTTCAATTACCTGTCCATACAATAAGAATATAAGTAATACCTGTGTCACATGACTTTTGTGAGGTTTAAATGAGACAAAATATTGTGACTGATATTGTTTTATTAGTGTTGTTACTGATATCATTGCAATCATAGCCTTCTTAAAGGTTTTTCATTTATTTTCAGGATTAGTGTGTATTATTGAGACCCCATACTCCTATCTCAGCCTCAAATTTTAACATTACTAATTTCCACTATTTAGAACAGTAGCTTTCAAAATGTTTTGTTCATGGTGAGAAGTCTACTTTGCTTGTTACATAATAAATCCATACATTTATGTATATTTACACATACTTATA
This sequence comes from Neogale vison, assembly GCF_020171115.1. Classification (NCBI taxonomy): domain Eukaryota; kingdom Metazoa; phylum Chordata; class Mammalia; order Carnivora; family Mustelidae; genus Neogale; species Neogale vison. The sequence continues at coordinate 173,079,586 of NC_058097.1, read as the reverse complement.
TTTGTGCAAAACCTGGTATGCTATTCTTTCTTTCCTTTCTTGTGTTTTGTTTTGTTTTTAAAGGCCAGGCATAACCCACTAAATTGGTTTTGGACTCACAGTTTGGAAAACACTGATCTAATGAGCCGTTGGTAAAGTGGGGTTCGGTTTATGGTATTTAGCTTTTTCTCTGACCTCACTAGAATTCACTTGTTACATTAAGGAAAGGAAAACCACTTCAAGTCATTTTTAGAGTTAGCATACAATTAAAGAAGCTAATTAAATTACAAGAAATTCATAAGGGAGCCTGGGCTTTGGAGTCAACACAGAACAAGGCCGAAATTTTAGCCATGTCACCTTGGGAAAATTATCCACATCTCTGAGCCCCCAGTTTCTTTATAAACCAGATTTTAGAGAGGCGGTCCTAGAGTGGCTAAAAGCAGAAATTCTTGAGGTATACTTCCTGGATTCAAAACATGAATCTTGGTCATATCCTTAAACTTGCTGTGCCTCAATTTCTTAATCAACAAAAGGGGAAGAATAATATTTACCTCATAGTGTTGTTGAGGAGGGCTAAGTCAACATAAGGATACAGCCTAGTATATAGGACATTCAGTGAAAGCTCATTGTTGTTACATGTTAAAGCAGATGGTAATAATAACTACTGAAGATACATTTTTGAGAACAGATTGAAATAATGAATATGAAGTCCCTGCCACAATCATTAAGCATGTAACAAAGTGTAATTAGTTGAAAGATTAAAATTTCCTCATGTATTTAGTAGTTTGAAATTTCTTATGGCTACATCATTACTTAACTCTAAAGCAATTAAATATTTTAGCATAAATCATAGCCTATCAGTCAGTCATGCCAGAGATACCATAATATATAGGCCAACTATTCACTTTATAAGTTTATTTTGTGCCTTTATGGTATTCACATTTTTTCATGCCTTTTCCTTGTTTTATTTTCTAAGTGATGCTTTTCTTATTCTTCTGTCCTAATTTACTGCATTTCTAATTTGTTTATAAATCATATCATTAGAAGCATAGATTATTAACCATAAAGAACAGTTCATCTTAGATTCCTATTGAGGGCCAGAAAGCTGCCAACATTTCATTTCCTGGCAAAGCTGGGATGGGTCCTGCTTCCTTCAGTTTTCAAATAAAAAATTTTTTTCCATAATATCAAGATATTATAGAAATAAATGGGTCAGGGGGGTCTGGGTGGCTCAGTGGGTTAAAGCCCCTGCCTTCGGCTCAGGTCATGATCCCAGGGTCCTGGGATCGAGCCCCACATCGGGCTCTCTGCTCAGCAGGGAGCCTGCTTCCTCCTCTCTCTCTGCCTGCCTCTCTGCCTACTTGTGATCTCTGTCTGTCAAATAAATAAATAAAATTTTAAAAAAAATTAAAAAAAAAATAAAGAAATGGGTCAGACTTAGTATTTAATTTTGAACTTACCCCAGTTGTCTTATTTTCTTCCTTGAAAACTTAAAGGAAAATTCAAAGGATAATTGGGTCATTAAAAAGATCATCTCGTCTCATAAACTTTATTTCAGCAACCGACATTTAGATAGACGTTTGTTTCAGACATCTCTAAGATGGAGTTAAAAATTATTTTAAAAATATTTTTAAATTTTTAAAAAATTATTTTAATCCATCAAATTACCTCCTTACAAAATTTTTTACATTTGTAACTAATGTTGAATGACAAATATAGTAAATGTTGAACATTAGTATTATAAAAACTAGCATATTGGTTTTATAGATCATATACATGTTATATTTAAATTTTTTTTTCAAAGTTTTTATTTATTTGACAGAGAGAGAGATCACAAGTAGGCAGAGAGGCAGGCAGAGAGAGAAAGAGGAGAAAGCAGGCTCCCTGCCGAGCAGAGAGCTCTATGAGGAACTCAATCCCAGGACCCTGAGATCATGACCCGAGCAGAAGGCAGAGGCCCAACACACTTTATATTTAAATTTCCCAGGCGCCCTTTATATTTAAATTTCTATTATTTAAAAAAATTCTCTAGCAGACTGCCATAAATTCTCTATAATCTTTGGTTAATTCTAATTTTTAACATTATCTTTAACATTTTAATACAATCTGTTTTAAATTATTTAGTTTGTGAATAATCCAGGTGCTTTTTTTTTTTTTTTTTTTCCCAATCCTGCACAGAGCCATTTCATTCATCAGTCCTTAGCAAAGAAGTAAGGTAGGGTTTAGAACTGGTGAAACTCAAAACTGTCTCTTTTCCTGATTGTTACCTTCAGTGATAAAAAGTTCTTTGAAAGTCAGCAAAAGCTACTGAAAGAAAAATATATGTTTAGGATCCTCTTTGGATTTTGGTTTTCCATAATCAAGTATTCACTGTGTGTGAAAATAGCTGTAATCCTATTGAAACTTCAGTTGTCTCCCAGAAGACATACTAGGGGCCTTGTGGGAGAGGGTGCTGGCTGTGTCTGGAAGAGGCGTATCCTGGTGGTAAACAGGTGGAGGCATTCAGCCTGGGAATTCTGAGAGGCGCTGCCTTGTGTATTGGGGGGCAGGGGTTGTGTCTCAGAAAGGGATGTATATTCTGTGACAGCAAATTACTTGACCAGACTACCTGAGAGCAGGGCACAGTTTGGGTCAGTTTTGCATTTTCTAGGTACTTTTGACCTTTCATCTTTAATTCTTATGTCAGCTAAAATTTTTGAACACAAAGTATTCTTTTTTTTCTTGATTTTTGAATTTAATTATGTGAAGAATCTTTAAAGAGTACATAAATATAATCAATTATATTATTAGTTGTATGTTTAAATAATCACTTTCCTTAATAATAAGTCTGTTTTGGAAAATTTTGGATATCTGATTGTCAGAACTGTATCTTGCCTTTCATACACACATATTTCTTCTCAGACCTTCTCCTCACAATTCCTGCACCATGGCAATCTCCTAGTCGCCTCCCTTAGAGATGTTTTCCTCCTTTCAAGTGCAGTCTGTGCAGCTTTAAGGGCTCAGAATCATTGCCTTTGCCATGTATTCCTGCTTCATAGTGTTCAATTTACTCTGCCTGTCTCAAAAAGATTTTTTTCCCATCTAGTTAGTACTACATTCTGATTTTCTAGTTGTCCACCTCTCTACCCTCAGCCTAGTCAAGCCATCTCCCAACTATCTATTTCTGACTGCCCTGGTCCACACTATTTCTCATCTCATCTTCCCTTCCCTTCCCTTTTCTGAAATGTTATACACAGCTCCTCACAATGTAGTGCTTTAATTCTTTTATGTATGTAGAATCACATTAGATTGGAGACGTCTAGAATTTCATCTGTATCTAGTTTTTGCTATCTTCATAGTAGGCACTGCATCCAAGAAGCATTAAGTGAATAATCAAGGCATAGTCTCTGCAGAGGTCATGAAAAAATCCCTTTAAAAACTAGATGGATATTTTGCTGTGAGGGGGTAGAGGGGTATATAGTGTTTAAAAGTTGGAAGACTTTCTGAATGAGTTAGGGCAGCTATTATCTGTGCAGCAGAATTTTAGAATGAGAGGTCATGGAAGATAGGTATCCTGTGACCAGTTGTTCTAAAGTCCAAAAGATTTGTTCTTGGTGTCAAGTTTTATCTTCATTTCATTTAACACACTGGAATTATCTGAGAGTTGAAAATTGGCTTTCTCACTAGCACCTTCAGGTGCTAGGTAGTAAGTCTTTGGGAAAGGGAGGGATGGGGAGGAGGAGTGAGGTCCAATGAAAGATATATAAAAGTATCTGATTATTAGTATCTAAGGAGAGAGAAGAAAAATAACCAGTAATTATGGCAGTAGAGTCCTAGGAGTCTAGTTTGAACAGCATTCTCAACTAATGCAGTAATTTAACTGATGAGTGACAGAGTGGTGGCATTCAGCTCGAAGTTTTATTTGGCCATACCTTCTACATTCTTTCCCCTGAGGAAATGCCCAAACGTGTAGATTCGAGTGACAGCAAGGCAGTTAAATAATCTGGGATATGAATGTGGTTTTGTTTTACACTCCAGAAGCTATAAAATCAGTGAAGAAAAATCTGGATTCTTTTTTTTTTTCCTGTAAGAAAATTGAGTAGTTTCTTTACATTTCTTCTTTGATTAACCTTTAATCAAAATTTTAATTTAGGGATTATTTAACTCCAATCCTTTATCTGTATTATGAATCTAGAAACTTTCTATGACTTAAAAAAGTTACAATTCTCTTGAGCTTCTGCCAATAGCGTACAGTGATGCCAAAATTTATGTGTGGGAAAGTTGATTTCAATGAGAGTTATTTAGCTGAAATTTAGTCTAAGAAACTAGTGTTTTGCTGCCAAGCAATTATTTGCATTTTTAAAAAATGACTTATAGTTTTTACCAATGGTTTCTTTTCATCATGGACTAGTTACTTAAGTAAGTTATTGTCACTAACAGTGTATTTTCTCTAAAGGAAATTATATTCTTGTTTAATTTGGTTAATATCAGCCTTGTTTTTAATATGTGATTTGAGTACTTCTATTAAATGCTGCCTTTGTTTGAATAAAAATCCGTAGGAATTAAATCAACAGCTAGAAAAAAGAAAAGAAATGGAAGAACGTGAAAAAAGAAAGGTAATTGCTGAAGAAAAGCACAAGGAATGGGTTCAGAAAAAGAATGAACAGGTAAGGAGGAAAAAAATCTGCACCCACATATTGACAGCTATTTTTCAGTCTTTTTTTTTCATTACTCCTCATAACGAAATTTTTTGTTATTTTCTCTCAGATTCATTCTTCGACTTGATTTTTTTCCCCTACATTCGTGGACATTTATCAAGTCTCTGTCTTCTACCCTTTGTTCTCTTCTTCTCTTCCTTTTCGCTCATGTGGCTTCCTTGTTTCTTGCTGTAAGTAGTCACAGATTCTGTATCTTGGCCAGACTTCATGGGGTCTTGGACTTCTATCTCTTAGGTTGACAGGTACTTCTGAGCCTGCAAATCTATAACAACCCATTTTTTGCCCATTTTCCTTTGATTCCTGTTACGAGTACTACTGTCATCTCAGTCACCTAGGCATTATCAGAGTTACTCTGTTGTTTGTGCCTTCCCCTCATGCCACCTTTCCTTTATTGTCAGCACTCTCCTGTTTATGATCTCTTCCTGTCTGGTCTCATTATATCTTTCAACTTATTTACTGCTTATTTCCCCTACTGGATGTAAGCTCTATAAGACCAGAGACTTTTGTCTTTTTTATTCAGTTCTCCAGCAGCTAGATCAGTGCCTGACACATAGCAGATGCCCCAAAATATTTGCTGAGTGAATGAATCCATCCTCTGTGGCTTTGCCAGGCTGATCTTGCTGAAAAAAATCAAATGTCATTCCCCAGTTCAAAATATATTTTTTATGATTCCCTACAGTCCTCCAAATAATGTTTTAACAATTCTGGCCTGGCTGGTTAAAGATCTTCTAGTCTGCTCTCTGAGCCATGTCTTCTTCCACCTGTGGTTCTCTTCATCTTATGCTGTTGCTTCTTACTGGTATTCTTTTGAGAGTACACATAGGATAATCATGATCCATTTCTTTGAGTATTGGTTTTACTGGAAATTTTTGGGAGGAAAAGTGTTATTTTCATGTTAAAGCAGGATAGATATTTAATGGTAATAGAATAAAAATTTTATGTTATTTTAAGATACACAGGAGATTTCAGAGAAATCCCAAGCAATAGACTGTGCTCCCCACTCTCCAGGGATATGTATTCATGAGAAATTTTGAAAACATTTCCATTCTGTTTCTCACTTCCTTATTTTTTTATATTATACTTCATCAGCATGGAATTTCATCATCTCCTCCTCCCTACCTTTCCCTTTATTATCCAACTCAAAGTATTTCCTACATGAATCATTCACTGATCACATTCTAGAAATAGAAACTCTTTCCCTCTCTGAATCCAGGTTCAGTTTATATCACTTTGTATTTTGTATCTATTTTGTTGCTATTTTGGATTTTGTATACACAAAATCTTTAACAACTTTGTAATTTTAAGAATTTTTAAGGGTAGGAATTATTTTTTATATTACTTTCTATGTAAGATCTAGCATCATGCTTGATAATGCAGTAAACGTTTGTTACTGGAATGAGAAAATAAATCTATTATCTTTCAGTTTTAATAGATTCTTTTATTGGATCACAAATTAGTAATTTTTTGAGAATACCTATCTTTTTTTTTTTTTTTAAAGATTTTATTTATTTATTTGACAGACAGAGATCACAAGCAGGTAGAGAGGCAGGCAGAGAGAGAGAGAGAGGAGGAAGCAGGCTCCCTGCTGAGCAGAGAGCCCAATGTGGGACTCGATCCCAGGACCGTGAGATCATGACCTGAGCCGAAGGCAGAGGCTTAATCCTCTGAGCCACCCAGGCACCCGAGAATACCTATCTTTTTATCTGTTTGTTTCTTTTGTAATTTTCACATATTTACAATGGTATTGATTTTATTATTTGATCCAATTTTATGAGTTTAGTTAGATATTTAGAGCATAAGACAGAATCTTAAATTTTAATTCTAATTGTCCTTAATATTATTATTTTTTATTTATTTATTTATTTATTTGATAGACAGAGAGAGATCACAAGTAGGCAGAGAGGCAGGCAGAGAGAGAGGGGGGAAGCAGGCTCCCCGCTGAGCAGAGAGCCGGATGCGGGGCTCGATCCCAGGACCCTGAGATCATGACCTGAGCTGAAGGCAGAGGCTTAAACCACTGAGCCACCCAGGCGCCCCTGTCCTTAATATTATTGAATCTAATGCTCAGTGGCATTAGTAAGAGTACCTGGTCAGTAATTTCAGTAAGTTGAAGATGACATAGCTTCTGTCATCCAGGTATTGTAAGAAGGAAATTGGCTGGAAGTGTGTGTGTTATAACTGTAAATGTATTTGCTCTTTATTTCAGAAGTAAATCATTATTATTTGTAAGTTTTCTTCATTCCATAATACAATAAGAAAGTTCTTTGTGAATAGGTGCCCAAATCAGAATAAGTCTGTGTGACTATTTGCAAGGTCTGTGTGATATTTTGTGCAGTTTATAGCCATAAAACCAGTTTTACATGTGTAGAATAGTATGCTCTCTCCTCTAAAAGCTTCTCTTATCTTTTAACTCCATTAAGCTCATTTTACCATGCCAGTCAAACATAGTTGTTATTTGTCTAAGAATGTAAGATATTGCTAAGAGATGATATAGTCTCTATTTTAATTAGTGTCAGTAGATCTAATCCAGTTACTTGAGAAAAAAGTTTTTTTTTTTTTCTTTTGGTTGGAAATGGTTTGTCCTGACACAAATCACCAACTTTTGAAAGCAAGTATGAGTGAGAATGGTTCAAAAATAAGCTCTGAGAATTTAAATTTATTTATTTTGCAGACCTCTTGTGCCAGTTAAGGAATAATTGATTACTCTTTTTTTTTTTTTCCTTTCAGACCTATCAGATTTCCTCTTTCAGTCTCAGATTTACCTTCTTTGTAAAGACTGCTTTTCTGGTTCTTCTCTTCCCATCTGGCATCTTTGTTTACATTTCATGGTGTGTGGTCCCTGCTGCCTCTAGCTTCATTCACATTTTAGGTATATCTGTGGCATAATTTTCTCTAAGTCATTTTCTCTGCGTTCTAGCAAAAACAATCAGACAAAAAGAATTTGTATATCCATTAGCAAAGTCTATTTCTTCTAATATGACACTAAATTGTTAAATCATTTTCAAATAAATGGCTTATCTGGTACTCTTACATTTGTGTGGACATACTAATTCATTTTTCTAGATTTTTTTTTTTTTTACAGTGTGTTATCACATATGTTATGAAAGGACCCTTATTTACCTTCACTGTTTTCAGAAATAGTTAAAAATAAAATTACTTTTAGTTCTCAAAACATGGAACTGATTTTTCAATGTAAAAAGTTCAGGTTGATAAAGCATAAATAACACTTATCCAATGCATCATTCAGACATTCAACACTTTTACTCTGTTCCAGATACTACTGAAGGAACCAAAATAAAGGTTTTGAAACTTTAGGTACCCAGTTATTTTGTTAGTTTCCTTTAGTTACAAGAAACAAAGGTTCTCTCAGGACCCTGTCTTAAAAAAGGGAGGATTTATTGTTGTGCTCTGTGTGGTATAGAACTGGAGTGCCAGAAAATCTGAAGCCACTTAGTAGCTGGCTGCTCTCTGTCTTAGTGCATCCCTCTGAGTGCCTGCTCTCCTCTCCTTGTGCTAACAAAAAGCATTCTGTTCTCTCTTCTCCAGCTTAAATTCTACAGAAATTCTTTTTGATGTTTTATTTTTTTTAATTAAAAAATTTTTTTTGAAGGCCAAGCAAAGCTTTATTTCGCACCAAGCATCAAGAATCTAACCGAACGTTCGGGGCTGCACCTCTTAAAAGAGAGGGCGACCAGTCTTTTTGATGTTTTAAAAGAAACTTCGTTGAGCTATAATTTACATACAGTAAAATAACCCTATCTTAATTTGGATGAGGTTTGACGAACTTATATGCCTGTGTAATAAACCACTACAGTAAGATAGAGAATATTTCTGTGACTCCAGAAAGTTCCCCCTCCTCTTGGCATTCAAGCCCTGTTCCCCACCCGCAACTAGTCCCAGCTCCAAGAAAACCATTAGTCTACTTTCTTTCCCTGTGGATTAGATTTACCTTTTCTAGAATTTCATTTAAATGGAATCGTAGAATATATATTTTTTGCCTTGGGCCTCTTTTGTCTTTAAAATTTGCTCTATTGTACCTTTTTATTGTTGAGTAGCAGTAACCATTCTGTGGAGTATTCTGTGCAGTAACCATAAATTGTATATCCATTTACCAGTTGGTGGAAAAATGTGCTATTTTCAGTTTTGGGATATTACAAATAAAATTTTATGACCACTTATTTACAAGTTGTGCTGTGGACGTTAGTTTTCATTTCTTGGTTAAATGCTTAAGAACTGAATTGCCAGTTTGTATGTTAAGTATGTGCTTAAAAGAAACTGCCAAACTGTTTTTTAATATGCTTGTATCATTTTATATTTTCACCACTATTGTATGAAAGTTCCCGTTGCACCACATCCTTGCCAAACTTGATATTGTCTGTCTTTTTCAGTTAAGTGACTATGTGGTGGTATGTTATTGCCATTTTAATTTTCATTTCCCTGAGATATAATGATATTTAGCATCTTTTCATAAGCTTGTTGTATTAATCTGCTAGGGCTGCCATAAAAAAATTCCATAGACTGGGTGGCTTAAACAATGGAAATTTATTTTCTTACAGTTCTGGAGGCTGGAAAGTCTAAAATGCAGGTTATCAGTGAAGGTTTCTTCTGAGGCCTCTCTACTTGGCTTGCAAGATGAATGCCTTCTCTCTATACCCTCACAAGCCCTTCTCTCTGCATGAATATCCCTGATGTCTCTTCTTATAAGGACACCAGCCCTATGGAATTTGAACCCCACCCTTAGGACTTGAATCCCCTTCATTACCTCTCTAAAAGTGCTGTCTCCAAATATAGTCACTTTGAAGGTTAAGGCTTCAGCATAAAAATTTTGAGGCACCCAATTCAGTCTTTAATTCTATCAACCATTTCTGCATCTCATTTCCTGTTTTTGTTTTGTGCTTAAATTTTTTGTGGAAGAATTGTATGTCTTACTCATAAGTTGCATGTTTTCTTTTATATTCCTTTAAGTCCTGTCACATGTATGTATTGCAAGTATTTCTTCCCATTTAATTTTCCTTATAGTATTTTTTTAAAGAGAAGTCTTAAATCTTGATAAAGTTTCATATTTAAAAAATTTTTATGGGGCGCCTGGGTGGCTCAGTGGGTTGAGGCCTCTGCCTTCGGCTCGGGTCGTGGTCCCAGGGTCCTGGGATCGAGCCCCACGTTGGGCTCTCTGCTCAGCTGGAAGCCTGCTTCTTCCTCTCTCTCTGCCTGCCTCTCTGCCTACTTGTAATCTCTGTCTGTCAAATAAATAAATAAAAATCTTTAAAAAAAAAATTTTTTTTTTTTTTATGTAGCTTGTGGGTTTTGTGTCCTGTTTAAGAAACATTTGCCTACACCAAGTGTATGAAAATATTCTCCATTGTTTTCTTTGGGAAGGTGTAGAACTTTAGTTTTACCTATATGTATATTTTGAGTTAATTTTAATGTGTGGTATGAGTTAAGGGTCAAGATTCTCTCTCTTTTTTTTTTTTTTTTTTTTGCATATGGATGTCCAGTTGTTCTAGCACTATTTGTTGAAAAGATTCTCTTTTCCCTATTTAATTACCTTGGCACTTTTGTTTAAAATCTATTGGCGATATAAATATGGGTCTATTTCTGGACCCTTTTCTCTCCCTTTGATCTAGTCCTGTGCCAGTACCACATTACTCTGTTACTATAGTTTTATAATTATTGAATTTATAATTATTCTTCTAATCAGATCATGTAAATCTTCCTTTTTTTTCTTCTGTTTCAGAATTGTTTTTAGTTAGAAATTCTGTGTCTTTCCATATTTAATTTAGAATCAGCTTATGAATTTCTCTGATCATGTTTGCTTTAATAATACCTGACACTATTGTGATTTCATTAAATATATAGATCATTTTGGAGAAAATTGCCGTCTTAGTAATATCAAATTTTAAATCTATAAACATGATTTTTCTTTCTATTTATTTAGGTCATCTTTAGTTTCAGTAGTGTTTTTTAGTTTTCAAGGTATAGTGGTATTATACATCTTTCATTAAATGTCTCTCTAAAAATTTCAAGTTTTTGATGATAAGAACAGTTATCTTGTCTCATCCTTATTAGTATATTGTGACTTCCATGCTTGTTTTGATATCAGAACAATACTGGATTCTTAAAATGAGTTTGGATGTATTCCTTTTTTCCTCTATTTTCTGAAATACTTTGTGTAGTAATTGGTATTATTTCTTCCTTAAATGTGTGATGAAATCTGGCAGTGAATCTATTAGAGCCTGGGGTTTTCTTTCTGGGAAGGTTTTAAATTCTGAATTATTTTTACAAGTAGAGCATTATTCAGATACTCTATTTTCTTTTTGAATCAGTTTTGGAAAATTATATATTTTAAGGAACTTTGGCATTTCATTTAAATTGAATTAATTGACATAAAATTATTCTTAACATTCATTTTGGTGTCTGTATGATCTGTTATCTGTCATTTACCACCTGTGTAAATTTAGGCAAATGACTTACCTTCTTTGTGCCTCATTTCCATATTTGTAAATTGAGATTATAATACTGCCTACCTCATATTGTGGTTATAAGAATTGATACAGTACATATGTATAAAGTATATACAAAAGTAATAAGAAGAGTCAACACTCAATAGATGTTAGCTGTTATAATGGAAGACAACATAGGGACTGGATGACTCCTTGTTGATGAGGTTGTGGAGGAGTCTCATGAGTCAGACAGTGAGTGAAGTATACTACAAGATTGTTTTTAATCTTGTAGCTTTTCTGACAGTATGAAGTAAAGTCCACTATTGTTTTAATGGAAATTGTGTTCTCAGCAAGAAAGGATTCCTTGTTGCAGCTGTTGGTTGACCAGCAAGACAGAAGTACACATAGCATCTTGGGTTTGATTTTTTTTTTTTTTTTAAAGATTTATTTATTTATTTGAGAGAGAGAGAAAGCAGTGGGGAGGGGCAGAGGGAAAAGGAGAGAAGCAGTGGAGCTGTACACGGGGCTCGATCTCACGACCCTGAGATCATGACTTGAGCCAAAACTGAGTTGGTCACTCAACTGACTGAGCCACCCAAGAGCGCTGGGCTTTGAATTTTAAAACCTGTCTTTCCTGTATGGCATCTGACATATATTCTATGGAACTGGTGTTTGTCACTTGGATGTTAATTGAATTACTTACATTAACACATTCTACAAGATGCTTTCAAGGGAAGAATTTTTTTCTTCGATCATATTTCTTTTGCTCCATGAAGGGTAATGCATCTGGCATTTGTACTGCATACACTTTGGCCTTGAAAATTATTTTTAAATAATTTAAGAGAGTAATCCATGTTATTGGTTTATTTAGAATATAGGTGGATTGGTAGATTATCTTCTGAATGAAAAGGAAACAAACCTTGAGTTACAGTTAGATTTTTTTTTTAAAGGGCCAGATAAATAGTTTAGGCTTTGTAGCCCATACAGTCTCTATTGTAGCTCTTCAACTTGCTGTTGTGGTGCAAAAGCAGCCACGGACAATAGACGTATGAATAAATGGGTTTGGCCATATTTCAGTAAAACTTTATTTACAAATACAGGGCCATATTTGGTCTGGAGACCATAGTTTGCCACCTCTGGTCTGTGTAGAACTTATAAGAATTATGTAGCTAGAGATTTGTCTGTATGTGCCCTTATAACAGTATTTAATGGTTCAAAATTTTATTTTTTTTGTGCTGTGTACCTCACAGATGACAAAGATTTTATCTAAGTATTTGTATTGGCAAACTGTCAGGAAATATACATATATGGTTTCTACTTTAGAGTGAAGGTAAACATCTACTATAAAATACAAGATTTAGAACAGTCTAATGGGTTGTAATTTCTATTCATTAACCAACAAATCTTTATTGAGCACCTACTGTTTACTTAGTACTGTTACAACCTCTGAGTATACTTCGGTGGGCAAGGTCTTTGTTACTGTCCTCATAAAATTTATAGCAAAGCTAGTAGACTACAATTGACCAGGCGATTGCAGGTATGTTATATATTTTCAAAAGCTACATTGTATCAACCACTATGTTACCATCTCTTTTAAGAAATAACTGAAGTTTAGAAAATTACTGCATATAACACTCCTTGCTTATATGGGCATAATTACAGATAATGCAATTGAAATTCTTTCATTTTTATTTAAGAAAAGAAAAGAAAGGGAACAAAAAATTAATAAGGAAATGGAGGAAAAAGCAGCAAAGGAATTGGAGAAAGAACATTTGCAAGAAAAGGCAAAAGAAAAATACCAAGAATGGTTAAAGAAGAAAAATGCTGAAGAATGTGAAAAGAAGAAGAAAGAAAAGGTATATTTATATTAAAGTAATCAGTTGGAATATATGGCTTTAGTGTTCATATGTGCCAACTATATTGTATAAAAAGTTTCTAATAGAAAATAGGGACCACTTTACCATAAAACAAAGACATGAAACTATCCCTACTTCTTTATACTATGTGGAAGTTTCAGAAATGAATATGCATTTATGGCTTTTTCATGTTGAAGAATATTTATAAGCTTATTGATATATTTTCAGTCAGGTTCAAACTTTTTTTCATGGTTTATGCTTTTAAATATTTTTTATGCACTTTTATGAAAGTCTTATTACATTCTAAGTTACTGTTCTATTTTAAAACTGCGAATTGCATTTTTTCTTCTTGGGTTTAATGTCTTGTGTAGAAGCAGCCACCTTTAGATTACATCCCTGATCATGTTTAATTTTTTTTATCAATTTATAGAAATATGATTTAATATTTATGATCAGTAAGCCATTGGGGTAGGAAGCTATTGGGGAAGAAGAGTCAATTGAATTTGAATAGAATTTTTAGTTACAGAACATCACTAGAGATTCTTTGGTCTTGTCATTTTAAGGAAAAAGAAAAACAAAGGCAAGCTGAATTACAGGAAAAAAAGGAAATAGCAGAGAAAAGGTTTAAGGAATGGTTGGAAAATGCAAAAAATAAACCTCGTCCAGCTGCAAAGAGCTATGGTTATGCCAATGGAAAACTTACAGGTTGGTTTTTATGTTATGTGGCTTAGATAAATATGGCTTACAGGAGCAAATATTATACATTATGTTTCCTTTTGACATAAATAGACATGTGTAAAATTCATTTTTCTTTCAAATTACTATTTTTTGGAAGATTATAATACACTGTGTTCCTATAGAGATACTACAAATCTTTTGTCATTCTCTTATAAATCAGATATATTTTAAGGGCAGTAGTTGCAAAACTTCAAAGTAATGATTTCTGCCAGTAAGAAACACGTGGAACTTTCTTATGTTTTTGGTTTTTGAAGCCTTCATGAGGATATATTTAAAAGATCATTTTTCCTCCCCTTCTTCTAACCATCTCTGAGGCTGAGCTTCCAATGTCTTTGGTACATTCCTTTTGCAGGTTGGAATACTAGGCAGCACATGAACCCGACACAAAACCGGTTGGCCTTTAGGCTTGCTCTGATTATAAATGGCAGTGCATGTTTTTCTTTGTACTTCATGTTGGAAGCTCATACCTTGCTGACAGCTGCCTTCACTTGTTTAAGTGATTTATTATTAAAAATACCCCATTCTGTTCTGTTCACACAATAGAACATATTCCAGACTTTGTTTTGACCATCTTGGTGAAGTGTGTGTTGACATATCTATGCAGTCAAAGTGGGTTGCCAGTGTCTGAACAACACATTCCTGCTGTCAGGGTTTAGGCCTCTCCTACGTGTCACAAAAGTCATCCATTACAGATATTAGGCACTAGGCATGGTCTCCTTGCTTTCTCTTTTTCTGTTTGAAAAAAAAAAAGAGGAATAAGCAGTGTTTTTAACCCAACAATTGATTAGTACAGTTGAAACTTCAGGTGGGAATATATATATTGACTAGAAGTTGTTTGCTACAATAATGGATTATTTTATCAAATTTTGCATTTTTAATGAGTTGTTCTAATAAACATTTGTCTGCAAATGCTCTACTACTTTTAATAATCAAAATTACAGGGATAGTGTGTAATCAGATTAATTTGATTGATAATAATTTAGAATTTCAGTGATTCAGAATAAGAGTTTTGATTCACTTTAGCTATAATGCAATATACCTTTCTTTTCTCTAAACTTCAGTGTCTGACTAGGAAAATCTAGTACACAAACGGTGGTTTCCTAGACTGAGTTAAGAAAATGAAGATTTTGATTAGTTTAAGTGTTCTAAAAGTGATTTCTTAATAAAATTTTTATATGAGTTTTTATTTATATAGATTTTGACTACACTCTTTGGACTTAGAATTATCACTTATATTTTAATTTTTACTGCAGTACTTACTGTATTTGAAAAACGTTACTTGTTTGAAAATATATTAGAGTTCAAATTTTAAATGGATTAAATTGGCTTGTCAGTATTATTTTTGCCCTTTTGATACTGTAACATTTTTCTAGGAATTTAAAAATAAGTAGTTTCTTTGATCTCAAGAAGTTTTTTCTTGTTTTGTTTTGTTCTGACTTTTTAATAATTTTAGATTTTTACAGTGGAAATTCTTATCCAGAACCAGCCTTTTATAATCCAATTCCATGGAAACCCATTCATATGCCTCCTTCCAAAGAAGCTAAGGACCTATCAGGAAAGAAGACTAAAAGGCCTGTGATAAGTCAGCCACATAGGTCATCTTCCTCTCTGGTGGTTCAGAAAGCCAGAAGCAATCTTTGCCTTGGAACTCTGTGCAGAATACAAAGATAGTGGATGTGGGAAATTGCATGCTTTTACCTAAAGCTATTTAATTTTAAAAGTAGAATTGTTTTTATTCCTCAGTCAACAGCTCAGCATGTGATGTGATTATTGGCACTTTCCCATTCTTGCATTTGTATATGTTGTCCTTAGAGCTAATTGGAGATCCTTTATACATTTTCATTTTTATAAGCGCTTCAAGGTTGATCTTGGCATTTTGTTTCCCAGGATAAGTGACTGAGTATCTAACAATTGTGTTTATATTTAGCTTGTATTAAAGCTACATTATAATGCAAATAAAACCAACAGTTTGTGTTGTGTTCTTTCATACTCTGTGTTTGTGTTTATGAATATAGTAAGATTAAGCTTAAATTGTTCAGACAAACATTTCTAAACTGCATGCTCAAGATAACTCTTAGAAAAATTTAAATGGGTTAGACTCCTACAATAATCAAAAACAGTCTTTGTTGATAACTTTTGGTGTATTTTCCTTTGTAAATATTTTTAAATGTTTTTAAATAACTAGAGGCATGTTTTGTAACAAAGAAATGAGGGTTGAGTTTTGAAATGTAAATTTTGAAATGTTATTATATGCTCTGGATCTTAGATTGGTATGAAACACTAATGATATTTTGCTAAACTTTATACAAATACATATACATTAGTTATAATTAGGTGGTTAACTTTGAAATTAAGATTATTAGTACATTATTTTTTAATGTTAAAGTTTAAGTGGCATTTTATTAAAGCTGAGATCATATTAATAAATACATATTAAGTAAGGAAGGTTCAAAGGATTACAAAAATAACACTCAGCACTTTTATTAAATTTTAAAACTCTGTATCTTTTTTTAGGAACCATCAAGAAATGAAGATTTGTTGTGACAATATAAAGTTCAGTAAGTTCATTTAAAAGTGATACCTATTTAGAACATATTCCATGTTTCCGCTAGTTTAGTCATCTGTCACATTTCCGGTGATGAATGTACAGTGGTGCTGACCAACACAAAGAAACAGGAATAAGATCTTGGAAGGGTGTTCACACCATCAGAGATCTGGGAAAATTCACTTCTAAGCAGAGAACAGTTTGGGAGGAGTCAGTAGGGTTCATTGGGTCAGAATATTGGTGAGATTTAGAGGCTTGATGATCCTTCTGAGAACCTCTTAGACACAGTGATATTTCCAGGTGATGATTTTTTTTTTTTTTAAAGATTTTATTTATTTATTTGACAGAGAGAGATCACAAGTAGGCAGAGAGGCAGGCAGAGAGAGAGGAGGAAGCAGGCTCCCCGCTGAGCAGAGAGCCCGATGCGGGACTCGATCCCAGGACCCTGAGATCATGACCTGAGCCGAAGGCAGCGGCTTAACCCACTGAGCCACCCAGGCGCCCCAGGTGATGATTTTTTAACAAATTCACCTGTGTCGGGAGACTGCACAATTAGCCAGAGTAGCAATAAACTTTTTATGTGTTAAAAACAAAGCATATAGAGGCCTGAATTCTTGGAAGTTTAATATATGTTTGTATTTAAGAAACCTTCAATTTCACACATAGATTAAGTTATTTAGGCAACTTTTTTTTTTTTTTTAAGATTTTATTTATTTATGTGACAGACAGAGATTACAAGCAGGCAGAGAGGCAGGCAGAGAGAGAGAGGAGGAAGCAGGCTCCCGCTGAGCAGAGAACCCGATGTGGGGCTCCATCCCAGGACTCCGAGATCACGACCTGAGCCGAAGGCAGCGGTTTAACCCACTGAGCCACCCAGGCACCCCCCTATTTAGGCAACTTTTAACTATAAGCCTAATTCTAATCAGACTTTTTTTGTTCAATCATTGATTAATTAGTTTGGCCAAATTACAATAGCCCCCCTTATCTGTGGTTTTGATTTCTGTGGTTTTAGTTATCTGTGGTCAACTGCAGTCCCAAAGAAGGGTAAGTACAGTACAATAAGTATTTTGAGAGAGAGACCACATTCATACAACTTATTACAATATATTATTATAATTGTTCATATTGTTAATCTCTTACTGTGCTTAATTTATAAATTAAACTTCATCATAGGTCTGTATTTATAGGGGAAAACAGTATATAAATAGGGTTTGGTACTATCTGTGGTTCAGGTGTCTACCAGAGAGAGGTCTTGGAATATATCCCCGAAGATAAGGGGGGACTACTATAATCAAACATTTACTCTGTGAAGGTGTTTTGCGTATTGATTTAGGAATTTAAGCAACATATTTCTTTAATTCAGTCAACATTTACAGCCTAGTCAGGAAAACCTGTAACAGACTAAGTACTATAATATGCTGCTTAAAATCAAGTTCAAAGATCATCTGGGAACATAGAGGAGAGATAGTTCAGTTTGTGAAGGGATTAAGAAAGTCTACAAGGAGGAGGTGACATTTGAGCTAGTAAAAGATACGCAGAGATTTTTCCAAATGGTCATGAGGCTGACCATACTCATGGACATGCTATGAAAAGTAGCTAGGAGAGAAGCAGGGTTCAGAGTAAAAAGGCTCTGTCTATGCTGCAGAATTTGGACTTGATCTTATGGATGTGTGAGGTTCTGTTTTACTACTACAATGATCCTGACTGCCAAACTCATTTATTATTAAAATCTCATTTTATTAATCAAAAACTTGAATCAGCATACCTGATCACCAGGGTGTTAGTATTTTAAATGTGAATCCATTTTTTTTTGATGTCAGGGTACTTGATATTTTAGGCATTACAAACTATAACTTTTGAGGTTTTGAAAATATCTCTGACTTCTACTACCACTGATTGGAAGTGCTCTGAAATATCTAGATAGACTATAATGTCAAAATCATGATCTGATAGAAAGAACACAGGTATTGTAGACCTGAGTCTGTGAGTCCTGGCTATATTTCTACGTAGCTGGAAGATGCCTCTTTTTTTCAGTGTTCAATACCTTGTCTAATTTAGAAACTTATCATGGAGTTACAAAATAATAAGTGGGAGTACCTAAAAATGCAGGTAAGTTTCTTTTTTATATGATATTTCTGATAAGATGTACCAATATTCTTTTTCTTTAGTGATAATTGATTTGTATAATAACTGACTTCGGTTAACATACTGGTCTTGACTGAGGATATACTAACAGTAAGTTTACTTGTCAGTGCTTCTCAATGCTCATTTACCCCTATGCTAAAAGTAAAAAGTGAATACTGTTTTTGTTTTCTTCAGATTGATTGAATTAAAACTTACTGAATACCTACCATGGGCTAATTAGTATTCTAGATGCTGGAGGTTCATTTGTGAATAAGAGGGGTCCCCTTCACCCTCATGAGATCTTATATGACAGAGATAGGGAACATATTAAACGTGTAAACAAACAGCATTTTATTTGGCTTTGGATGCTATAAGGAAAATAAGACAGAATATTGGGATAAATAGTAACTGGGTGGAGGAGGAAGTTCACTACTTTAGATGGATGGGCTTCTCTGGGATGGTAACATGCAGCTAAGTTAGCCTTGCTAAAATCTGGGGAAAGAGATTTCTTGTCCAAGGCAACAGCCTGTACAGAGGCCCTAGAGCAGAAATGAGTTTGCGGGGCACCTGGTTGGCTCAGTCAGTTGGGCATCTACCTTCAGCTCAGGTTCTGATCTCAGGGTCCTGGAATTGGGCCCTACAACAGGCTCCCTGCTCAGTGAGGAGTGTGCTTCTTCCTCTGCCCACCCCTCATACCACTCCCCTCTGCTTGTGTTCTCTCTCTCTCTCAAACAATCTATTTTTTTTAAATGAGTTTTTTATGTTTGAAAAAAGGCAAGCATGTCTGGATTGGAGAGAGTGATGGGGAAGATAGTAGGAGTTAAGGTTGGAGAGTCAGATCACATATAATCCTGAGTTCACCAGTTCATTTATTCTAATTGTGTTGAGAAGCCTCTGGAAGATTTTAAGGAGGGAATTGATGAGATCAGATATATACTTAGAGATTACGCTGGCTGCTGTGGGGAAACTGGCTTGTTGGGGACAAAAGTCAAGGCAGGGAAACTCATGGGGAAGATTTTGCTGTATTCAGGAAAAATATCACAGTAGTTTGAAGTAAAGTGACAGTAGCAGCATGGTAGGAAGTAGAGATGGATTTGGGATATATTTTGGTGGTGAGACAAGCAGGACTTCTAACATTTGGATGTCAGGCTGAGGGAAGGAGGAAACATTAGATGTGTTTTTAGGCCTGATCACCTGGGTGATAGCTATTATAAAAATCAGAAGATGTGGTAGGAGAAGGTGCATGGCTGAGATGGGGAGAGAGGAGTCCTTAAGTATTCTGATCTAGATCTCTGGTTTATAGTACTAACTTAGTAACCTGGTGGAGATGGCAGTTAGATACTTGTGTCTGATGCTTGGGGACAGCCAGGATTGAAGATATAAATTTCAGCAACATCAGTATATAGGTGGTATTTAAAAGCATAGAACTGGATCAGGTTATCTAGGGAGGGTTTGGATAGTAAAAAGAGAGGGCTCAACATCCCAATATTTAGAAATCGAACAGCCAGCAAGTATCCTGCAAAGAATATTCATTGAAGTTGAAGGAAACCCAGTGAAGTATGATGTCCTAGAAGCCATGAGAAGTGTTTGAAGCAAGGAGTTAGGAAGTTTGTTCAGTGCTGCCTGAGAGATAAGAAGAGCTGGAAAGGGCTTTCATAATTGGCCATGGTAAGATGAAGAAAGGCCATTATTGACCTCAATATTGGATACTTTATGTATGCTAACAGCATTCTGTGTGCTTTTATGTGCGCTAGCTTTTTTAGTCCTCACCACAACCCTATGAGACAGTTGGTTTTATTATCCCCATTTTATAGCTAAGGAAATTGAGACATAGACAAGTTATGCTACTTTTTTACCTAGTGAGTCACAGAACAGGGATTGGAACTCAAGTGGTCAAAGTCCAACAACCTTATGTTGTTTTTTATATAATATTTTTAATAAGAAAAACTAGTATGAAACCACATCAAAGTAAGTTGAAGAGAGAATGGCAAGTGAGAATGTGGAGATTATACATCAAGACAACTCTTGAGAGAAGTTTTGTGGAGAGGAGATAAATGGGATGGGAGATAAAACATAGGTCAAGGACATTGTTTTGCTTAAGATGGGTGATATTAAACATGTTTCTCTGCTGATGTTGATGATCCAGGTGAAAAAGGGGGCTTGAAGAGAGGAGAGATCAAGGATGGTTTTAGGAATGTAGTTCTTAAATGGCTCATGTGGAAGCAAGGAATCTTCCTCCCTGTTGACAGGAGAAAACACAGTATATTGGTTCATATGTAGCTGGATTAACAGCATTGATGGTAGGAGGATGAGAGAGGTAGTTCTTGTTTCATAGTTTCTGGATTCTCAATGAAGTAAGAGGGAGGCAGGTAAAGGGATACAAGAAGTTATGGCAAGCAGGAGAGATAAGGGTAGAGGTAATAGAGAATGAGCATCTTGCAGAGAGGAAAACAAATGTACCAGAGAAATTAATGGGACTTAATGATGGGTGGTGTTGTTTGTGATTTGATATTTTTGGTTTTCAGAATTGGACCAATTCACAGAACTCTGTCATGTTTTACTCCTTTTCTGGGGAGAAGTTTAGCTACTTGGGATTAGGAGCAGAGTAAGGCTTTATTAGGGTTGGACAAATAGGGCAAGCAGAATGGAGGGAGAAAGAACAAATCATTTAAAGAGTTTTTTCCAGGTGGCTCATTAGTGCAGTAGGTAGCACCCCGTCAGTCTCTTAAAGAGTGTTTTCCAGGAAGTGATAATAGCACCGAAACATGGTATTTAACTATGGATGGTGGATAGTGAGGAAGAGCTTTTCAGTTGAGTGTTTCCAGTGCTCTTGCACAATGTTGGGCTGGAGGTTCTTGAGGGAAGCTGGAGAGGTAGAAGCTTGCAGTCAGTTGATGGTGATGACAAGATCCTGACCATGACCATGGCGGTGGGTGGCCTACATGGAGTATATCGATGGAACTGAGAAAATTAAGAAAACAACAGGCCGGGATTTGGGGAGATTTTTTTATATGGATGTTCAAATTGCCAGGAATTATGACAGTAGTGGTAGAGAGAAGATGGTGAGCTCGGTGCTAGGATTTCAGTAACTGGTTTAACTTAACCATATGACAATCAACAAGAGCAGTATTGGCTATTGTGGTCAGATGACATATTCAGAAGGACTGTGAGTTTCGAAGGGTTTAGATGTAAAGTGGTTTGCAAGTGGCAGTGGGGATTTGGGTAGATAGGGAAAACACATACCCACTGACTCCAAGCCTTGAGGTTTATCCTGAAAGAGGGGGACTATATAAAGAGAGAACATTGTCAGTCCACAGCAGGAATGCAAAGCTTTTAAAAGTATGACAACGGCAAGATGGCTTGGGCAGGGTGGGTAGGGAGTAGACTGAAGACAGTAATGATATTGTGGAACCAGTCCCCAGAGCGGTGACAGGATCAGATGAGGACAGTAGGTATAGAGAGGAGGCATGTCTGAAAAATCTTTCCAGAGTAGAATTGGAAAGGGTTGTTTCAGACCTAACTGATGTTGATACTATTAATGGAGAAAGGGAATATAGAAAAGTAGGATAGATGTAGGGGTAAGAAATAGAGGAATTTTTTCCTCCTACTAACTTGATAATGAAGATAATATATACACATGGTTTAAAAATTAAATAGTGCTGGGGAACCTGGGTGGCTCAGTGGATTATGTGTCTGACCCTTGATTTCAATTCAGGTCATGATCTTAGGGTTGAGGGATCGAGCCCTGTGTCAGGCACAGCACTTAGTAGGGAGTTTACTTGAAGATTCTCTCCCTCTGCCCTTCCATCCCTTCTCAAAAAAAAAAAAAAATCTAATAGTACTAAAAGTTTTTTGAAGGAGAACTATTTGCCTCACTTCTCATTACCTTCATGGCCCTGCTTTCTGGGGGGTTATTTACGTGAATTTTTCCTTTGATGATTTCCTCCCCACAACATTCTCTGTTCCCTTTTTTCTTCAATTTGTTTAGGCAGTTAGCATTTCTGAATCAATTCTCTAATCTTTTTTTAAGTCCCTCTCCCTCTTAAATCTCTGTCCCACCCCCATACCTGCCCCCACCAGGAGAGGGATCAAGATTTCTTTGATGTTATCTTCTGATTCATGGGCAAGTTTTTTATGGCTACCTCATTTTAAATTCCAAGCACTCTCTCTCTCTCTCCTGTTTATTCCTTTTTCATAGCATCCTATACTTATTTTATGGATATAGTATCTTTTCACATATCTAAGGACATTAATTGCATTTTTCCCCTTCTTAATTGGCTGTGTTTCCTCCAGGTGCCGATTTTTCCTTCATTTTCTCTTTTTCGATCCTCAAATGTTTGTTAATCCCTATCTGACATTTATGTTCATACTACGAATCCCGTCTGTTCTGACTTAAGAATAGAGCATTAAAAAGGCTTCATGGAAGCTGTGTGGGCATGGGCAGGGCTTACTGATGGTGGATTTTATTTGTTGTTGAGGAAATCTCCAAATGCTTGGAAGTCTTCTCCTTAGGCTATTCAGTTTCTAAGAGAAGAATCTGTGGATGTTCCTGGGGGATATAAGCCTGCTGCCAGTTTTCGTGAGTAGAGTTTGGGAAGGCAGCCCTATGTATCCCTGTTCATTATGTGAGCTATCACTTCAGGGTGTTTCATCCCATCTAGGGTATGAGCTCTCCTTGGTACCTGGGGTCTCCATGTGTATAATTTCTGTAGGTTGAGTCAGTTCTCTGTGTGCACCAGTATCTATTTCAGTTTTTAGAAACCTTTAAACAGTAAAAGAGAAAAGGGAAAAAGGTACCTGGAGGAAACAGCCAATTAAAAAAAAAAAAAAGAAAGAAAAGAAAAGAAATGCAACTATCATGAGTATTCTTAGAGATGATTTTGAAAAATGCCATATCCACACTGTCCTAACTTGGTTATTTCGCCTCCATTCAGTGCCTTCTAACAATGTACTGAAATCTTCAGTTAGCTCTTGTATTCTCTTCTGTTCTCGTTCCCCTTGTGGATTTGTACTTTTTTCTTTTTTTTAAAGAAATTCCTTTGCCATCATTTTAGCAGAGGTTGGAGAGGGAACAGAGATAATTGCATTTGATTAATCTGCTGTTTAATTAGAAATCCTAAGTTTAGTGGTGAGTATATTGACATAAGGGTTCTTGTGGAGACACAGGTTTGTTGCCCAGGTGAGAAATTTAGTTTAGGGTTAGATATTTAGACCTCCTCAGTTTAACATAATTATTGAAGCCATGGAGATGGATAACCTTTCCCCAGGAGAGTTTGAAGCATGGCATTCATTCATTCAACACATACTTACGAAGTGCCTATCATGTGCTGGCAGGGAGAAGATGGGCTAGGCTGGGGTGTAGGGAACTGACATAAAGATAAGGCAGTGGGAAAGAAGCCACTGGAAGAGCAATGGGAAAGGTTGACAGGGCATGAGAGGAGAGTTTGCCCACCTGAGAGGCAATTTTAGAGAAGGGAGTACAGACATTTTCCATAATATAAAATGCTAAATGAGGGTTCACATGGAATGAGGGAAGCCTTCTATTTGATTATTCCATTCATATTTATTGAATTTCTAGCACAGTGCTAGATTTGGGGGATAGAGTGGTCAACAAGATTGACCTGGTCTTAGATCTGTCTTAGATCTGTTAGAGCTTACATTCTGGTGGAGGTGGAGTTAAACCAGGATCAACCTTAAAGCATGAGCCATGGGAGCACATCAGGAGGAAGCTAACTTTGTCAGGAAACACTTCCAAGTGGAAGTTATTAAGCTGTGACCCAGTTTTGAGGCCCTGAATAAAGAAAACTTAGCATTTAATCATTTTGGAGCCTGGAGAGGAAGGAATGGACCTAGAACAGGGATGATTCCACATGTAACCTACATACCTACCTACTTACCTACCTACCCCTTCCTTCCTCCCCTTCCTTCCTTTCGATTTTATTTATTTATTTGGCAGAGAGAGAGAGAGAAAGAGTACAAGCAGAGGGAGAGGGAGAGACAGACTGCCCGCTGAGCAGGAAGCCTGATGAGATGCAGGACTTGATCCCAGGACCCCAGGGATCACGACCTGAGCCAAAGGTGAACACTTAACTGACTGAGCCACCCAGGCACCCCTCACAGGTAACCTTTCTTTCAAAGACCCAAGGCTAGGTTATATGACAGCTTTTGAATATCAAAGGGTCTTTCAGATGGATTGTATACATTGACACCCTCTACAACGTTACAAGGGAAATTTCTAGAATCTTAGTCATTTCTACAGAAAAATCTTAAATATTCCATGTGAGAGCAAACCTTGAAGTTTGATAATTAAAAATGGACCACCTATGGCTTCAGGGTCTGAAGTATTACAGATGGACTATTTATTTAAAAAACGAATTGCTAGTGATCTAATTAGCAATTCAAATGTTGGACTTTCAAAGACTTGCTTAGTGTGATACCCAGGACCCAGATGAAGAACAAAATATAAAGTAGTTTACATTACACTAACAAATTGCACTTTATGACTTAAACTAAAAACTAATTTTTCTTTATTCAAAAAAGGAAACATAGCAAATAATATTCAAGTGTTTACCATGCCCCTTAGTATTCTAAATTAAATTCGTATGTGGGCTGGCAAAAAAATACACTAAGTTCCTTTGCAGTGAATATTTACCTACTGTTTAATGGCAGTCTGCCTGAGAGAGAAAATTTTTCAGAAAGGGCAGTGGGTCTTGAATTTCCTCTTAAAATTGGAAGGGGTAAGAGGAACACTTGAGAAGGGAAAATACTCAATTATCTGTCAGTAGGGAGAAAGTTGCACCTTATGTGCGGGAGAAAAAAGTTGGCAAGGAGCAACTGCACTTTTCTTTCCCAGAAACCACAGCACCTCCTCCTTTCCCTTTCTCATTCACCTGCTCTAAGCTGATGGAACTAGCACGTGAACTTGGAAAAAAAAGAAGAGCCTCTCCCTTCCTATCAGCTTCATGGTCCTGGGAACCACCTGAGGGCCAGAGGGAGATGGAAGCAATCTTTGTTTCTCTTTGGTGGCGTGGGAGTGGAATGTTTTCAACTTTAGTTTGAATAAATTTACCAAAACAACCATACAGCGCCTACCTGTCTGTGACTCCCACTCCCTCAGCCCAGGGCTTTCCTCTGTTGGTGTGGGCTGAGATGCAAAGTGCCCACATAGGTAAATCTAAAAGGCAAATCTTAAAAGGTGTATGTTAAAATAGAGGAAATTCTCACCAATTTATTTAGCTGTCCAGATTGAATTTTTTTTTTTTTTAAAAGTAGGCACCATGCCCATTGTGAAGCCCATATGGGGCTTGAACTCAGGATCCCAAGATCAAGACCTGATCAAGAATTAGACGCCTAACTGACTGAGCCACCCAGGCACCCCATTATTTAAGCTGTCCAATGAAGACACGAGACAAGGTGATTGTGAAAGTCTCTTTCTGCACTGTTTCTGTTTTCTCTGTTGTTCATTTTTGCAATTGTAGAATGAGGACTTGGTCACTGCTTATCCCTAGTAAGGATGGTGAGAGCAATATCATCTCATCTTAGTTAGTGACAAACAAAACTTACTTGAGGATGCCTTCCTCTGGTCCATGTGCAGGTTCTGCCAGGAAGCAGCCTGGCTCAGGGGAGCATAGACTTCTTGAGTTTGAATATGTGCTTTGCTCCCTTAGCTGTAGGAATTAGACAAGTCTCTACCTCTCTAAGCCTCAGTTTATTCTTCTAAAAAAATGGACTTAATACTTTCTCCAGAAGATGGTTGCAAAGATAAACATACCATGTGAAGTACCCAGCACAATGTGTGACACATAGAAGATGTTTTATATATCATTTTGAGTATTTTTTGATAATGGAAGTAACATTTTACTTCCTGACAGTAGATTAAATAAGGGTACACATTTTCAAAAAGTTGTACAGTTAAGGAGAATTACTCATGCTACTATCATGTTTTTGATGCCAATTGGTAATTTTTTTCATAAAACATTTGGCCTTTGAAAGTAGCAGTAGTGTTTTTAGATAGGTGTATGCTTTATGGGAGCTTTTAATGTAAAGGGTTTCTTTGTTAAGACTGTGCAGAAATCTTCCATATGAATTTGATGAGGGAAATTCAGGCATATTTTGACTTTCAATTTGAAGTTTTGCTCACGTGCTGCTTGGAAGCTCATTTAAGTTATCTTTGGCTGAAATTATGGAGAGTTGTTTCCCATATTTCATAAGAATCAAATAGGAAAATTAATTTAAAAAAAAAAAGGTTAAAACCTTGTATGTTAGTTTGGATCCTCTGAGAAACAGACACCAGGATAGGATTAGTCACGCAAGAGATTGTGAGTACTAGCCTATAAGAGAAATAGCAAGGGAGTCCGAGGAGCCAGGAAAGCTATCAGACCATGGTTAGGTCTGACCTACATGGGGAGGACAGAAGGAAAGAAAATAGGTTGGGAGAAAGAGGGTTAGGTTTCAGTGAAGTTCTAAGAAAAGTTCAACAGAGCTGATGAGGCCCCCAATGCATGTTACCCATCAGTACCCATGTTACCCATTTTTTTCTTTTCTTTTTGTTTTGTTTTTAAGATTTTATTTATTTATTTGACAGAGATCACAAGTAGGCAGAGCAGTGGCAGAGAGACAGGAAGAAGCAGGCTCCCTGTGAGAAGAGAGCCCAATGTGGGGCTCGATCCCAGGACCCTGAGACCATGACCTGAGCCGAAGTCAGACGCTTAATGACTGAGCCACCCAGGCGCCCCAGAGAGTCCACATCTTGTAGTTATGGTTCTGGTTTTGAGTCTCCACTACTCAGTCATTGGCCGGGAGCAACCTGTGGGAAGACTGACCTTGGTTAGAACTCTGTGATAGATTCAGAGCACCGCATCGGGGCCCTTGGTCCGTTATGCTTCTGACAATAAATCTGATGGACCCATTTCCATGGCCTCCATACTTCCATGTACCTCCATAACCCATGTTACAAAGCTTTATGACCTACCTAATTAATGTTGTCCTTAAGCATTAGTGTCACAAAATGATTGAAAAGAAACATGTAATGCTTCATCGAGATACACCTGACAGATTTGTCCAGTGCTAGAAACATGGGCTTCATCTATCCTCAGCATTCCTTTTCCGTATTTTCAACTGCAGCCAGTCAGCAACTGTGTTCTGCTGATTTCACTCCCTAAACCAGTGATTCCTTCCACGTGTCTGCACTTTAGAATCATCTAGGGATCTTTTTAAAATTCCAAAGACCAGGCCACATCCAGATTAACTAAATCACAAGCTTTTTCTTTTTCTTTTTTTTTTAACTTCCCAAATGATTACAGACAAGTTCGGAAATCAAAGTCTTAATTATTTCCAACTTAAATTCCAAATCTGACTTCTCTCCATCGCAACTACCATGGCCCTCACTTGGTTATTCCTCACTTGGATGATTGACCAGCCTCTGTGCTTCTAATCTTGTCCCCCTCATATTTATCCTGTTCACAGAAACCTATTGCTCTCCCAGAAGTGTACATCTACTATGTCACTATTCTGTTTCCAGCTCTCCCAGGGCCCCTCACATCTAAAGCATTGCTACTCAACCCTTTCTTCCCCCTGCTTCCACAGCATCTACCAGCATAACACACATCCTCAGTGAGTATCATACATGGTGATTTTCAACATATTCGGACATGTTATGTTCCCCCTGGGGAAGGATTCATAGTCTGGGCAACTTGAAAAACACTTTCTCCGCCACCCCTTTTTCTCACTATCCTCTTCCCCCATTCCTGTTATGTGCTCTTTTGCTAGGGCCTTAAACCTTAATATGGAATACAAGACTACTTTTTGATCTTGTTCTATCTCTTTGATCTCATCTTTCACCTTGTTACTTAGTACGTTCCAAACTTCTGAAAGGTGCTAGTATAAAACATGTTGTTCCCATCTTTTATGCCTTCGATTATTTCTGTCCCCTCTTTCTGGAATGCCTTGCCTTTTACCTTCTCTAGCAGTGCTTTCCCTTTTGAACTAATTTGAAGTTTTACAAACAACCATTAAGTCTCAACTCTGTGGTTACCTCTGCAAAGCCTTCTCTGACTCACTACTCCAGCCAGGTTGGGACCCTTCTTCATTATCAAAAACCCTGTGTACTTGTTTTATTAATTTTGCAATGTTGCACTGACATTAGCTGTTTTTAGGGATCTAGACTCATTTTCTTCTTTTTCTAGAATTACAATTTTTATAATTCTTTGATTTTATTTACTCTGAGAATTTGAACAAATGTAATTTGGAGCAGGGCATTATGATTAACAGAAGCTAGAATCATAAAATATCAATATTGAAAGGGACTTTTAAAGGTAATTTTGTTCAATCACAAAAGTTTTTTTGTGTTATATTTAATAAATTGAAGGAGAGTCCAATTTCCTAAATGGAAAATCCCCACATATTTTGGGAGTGCAAAATTATAGTACATGCTGGAGAAATCAGCAGAAAAGGGTGGATGGTGCCTCCAAGGGAAAGGGTGTAGACAGGAAACAAAGGACAGATGACCTGTCATTGGACAGCACTTGCCTTTAGGAAA
The DNA here is from genome assembly GCF_020171115.1 of Neogale vison. Classification (NCBI taxonomy): domain Eukaryota; kingdom Metazoa; phylum Chordata; class Mammalia; order Carnivora; family Mustelidae; genus Neogale; species Neogale vison. Next base: position 173,050,670 of record NC_058097.1, on the reverse strand, counting down.
CATGAAGCCATTAAGAGATGCCAATTCAGGAGACAGATTTGTAGAAGGAGAACTGGTGTGATGGTATGAAAACCAGAGAAATGAGTATTTTAAGAAGCAGGGAGTGACTGTGGGGCCAGTACTCGAAGAGGCTCAGATAGCGGGGGTCTTATAAAGTTTCTTTTGGTTATAGTGCCTGCTCCTAGAAAGCACTATCTACTGAGGAAGAATATGAACCTTCAAGAAATCAGACAGGACAAATTTACCTCTCCAGCCAGAATCTAAACCTAAGTAGTTCTTGCCTTTTTTTCTGGGATTCATAGACTTTTGACAATTGGATAAAATCTACTGACTCTGTTCTCAGAAAAATGCATAAAAACACACATACACATACAATTTTATGTACAGTTTCTCATAGTTCATTCTATTACCTACCCCAAACTATCCCTACTCAAGCTTCTCCATGGACCCCCACGTTAACACACATTGTTCTGCTGTCAGGTACCAAAGCTTGGGTGAAGAGGACAGGTGATATACTTGAGGATTAAGAACTATTTCCCCCTGCTTAAATCTTAGGTGAACTAAACCTATAGAGGCCTTGGAAATTCTGTTTTGCTTTGTCCTTCTAAGGAGCACTAGACTGAGTAGAGGTATTCCTAGGTGCTTCCATGACAGCCCACGCTGCAGATTGTCCATTCTCCTGGATTCCTGTCTGTTGACTAATCGTGTCACTCACTTGGGCTTGGTAGCCACCGTGTCTTGGCTTTTGAAAAGACCTCCTTCCAAATTTTAACCAGCGACCATGACTTACCTCATTTCTACCTGTCTGGCTTCTGACTTCCACTTCTTTTAAATAACTTGGCCTCAATTATTCCCTTTTCAAATTAAAGAATTTAGAGAGGCAGTGAAAACATTCTGGCTTGCAGAAATAGAAAAATTGTCATTTAAATTTTTATGAGAAAGAGCATAGTTAAAGTGAACTTTTACCAATCTCAGCCCAATAGGATTGCAGTGACATGGAAAATTCAAAGCACTTGGCAATTTAAAATCACAAATACTAAATTTGTGATTTATATTATGGAAGTTATTTTTGTACCTGTTTTTTCTGCTTTTCTTAGAATTGTTTTCACAATAACAATGCCTGGTGGCTCAGTTGGTTAAGTGTTGGACTTCAGTTCAGGTCATGATCTTAGGGTCCTGGGATCAGGCCCTGCATTGGGCTTCCTGCTCAGTGAAGAGTCTGCTTCTCCCTTTCTTCTGCCCCTCCACCTGCTTGTGTTCTCACTCTCTTAAATAAATAAACAAAATATTAAAAAAAGAGAGAGAAATGTTTTCACAATAACTAGATGAGAATGAAGTGGACATGTTGGAAAATTGCCCTGGGATACCACATGAACTTTGTTTGATCTATACTTGTTAGTAATTAATGGAAACTGGATATCTTTTCAAGAGAGAATTTTAGAGTTTGATAAATAATAGCAATTTCTTAAAGTGAAACATGAACTTTGGATAAAAAAATGTAAATAGTGTGAAAAAATACTAGTCTAGAAGTGATTATTTTAGTCAATTTTATATTGGATTTTTAAAGGGCCATGAGTTTGGATAAGTAATTAAAAATGCCCCCTGCACAATGAGATTTTTAGGGTGATGGGCCTGGTCTGTATGGTCCTGTGGTGTTGAATTACATAAATCTATACATTTTTCAAAATTCATAGAGTTGTATACCATAAGAATAGCATTTACTGCCTGCAAAAAAACGAAACACCCAGGATGTCAGGGGAATTCAGGATGGAATCAGACTGTGACAAATGAACCTAACTGTGTTACAAATATAGGGCATAGTCTACCTAAAGGGATGGGAAAGAAAAGAGTTGACCCAAAGAACTTGGGAAAACAGTGTTTTGCCTAGTTTCTGTAAGGATAAAGGCAAAAAGAACTGGTCAAAACCACTGGAAAATTTGTTTCTCTCAGAGGTACAGTTTAGCAATTCTGATACCATTTTACGTATTTGCTAGGGTTGAACAAATATGTAAATATATTATAGATGATAAGAATCAGGTGCCAGTTTCTTTATTAATAGACAAAAAAAGTAACAAATACAGGGGATGGGGTGGGCGCTAGGGTTTCCTATATGAATAGGTCAGTACAGATATAAGTATCGATATGTGTGTTTGCAGTGGTTACTATAATGTACGTATTTCCCAGCTCTGTTCCTTGGAAGGACTGAGAAGCAATGGCACCTAGTAGTGACAAGCACACCAAGATCTTGTTTTCTTAATGCTAGTCTTCAGTAAAAGGAGCCAGGATTCCTTGGAGAAATGGCTGATTGACTTTAAGACTGGAATAGGAAAGAGACGAATAAGCCTGGAGTGTCTTATAGTATCAGAAAGTAAAGTGGAAGGGAAGAGGGGGATGAAGGTATGTCAGAAGGACACAGGGGCCAACCAAAAGAAGCTGCTAATGGCCAAAGCTAGACCAATTTGAGTACTAAAGTGAAAGCCATTGGACTATAATCTAAAAACTAAAATAAATAACCCTAAATTCATATCCATAATAGATTGAATAAATAAGTAAATAAATAAATGTACAGGGTGAGGAGGGGCAAATCTTATCTGCAAGGAATGAGGGAAATAGAAATCAGTAGAAATCACCATTAGAATACCATGGTAGTAACTGCTACAGGCAAGATGCCTTGATGAATGCCATAGTCAGCCAATGAAGCTTTAACAAAAAACAGAGTATTTGCATAGTTTTAAACTATCTCCCCTCCAAATATCATTTACTGCTGTAGTGGTTTTCACATAGTTATAAATGTTTTGATGTTCTCCCATCTAGGAGGTGGAAATTAATTCCTCTCCCATTAACTGTGGGCTGTACTTAGTGTCTCACTTCTAGGGAAGCAAATACAGAGAAATTTGGCAGACAGGCGCCTGAACCAAGTGATCAAGGTTAATATTACAGGTGGCTATATAGACTTCCTGATACGATACAACTGGAACTGCAGCTTCATCTCTATGGATTCTTCCCTCAAACCCATAACTTAGTCTAATCATGAGAACACATCAGACAAAACAGAATGGAGAGACATGGCACAAAAAACCCTAACCACTACCCTCCCAAAACAAGTCCAAGTTAGAAAAGACAAAGAAAGGCTGAGAAGCCATCACAGATTGAACCTACAGAAAAAACTAAACACAACAAAGTACCCTGGATTGGTTCCTAGAACAGAAACCTGAAAAACATTTACAGTGTAGTTAATAGTATTATACCAATGTTAATTTCTAAGTTTTGATATATTTACCATGGTTGTACAAATGTATTAACATTTGTTAATGTTATAACACCATGTTATAACAAATTAACATTTGTTAATGTCATAACACCATGGTTATAGCTAAGGGAGAGATGGGTGAAAGGTATATGGAAAGTCTTAATACTGTGTTTTTCAATTTTTTGTAAATCTGAAGTTACTTTTATATAAAAAGTTAAAAAAAAATATGCTGCTCCTGAAGTTCACACTTACAAATTCAGAACTTTGGAGTTTTTTGTTTATTTTTATAAATACTGTGTATTTTGCCATTTTTCTCTTTTAACACGATAACTTGTCATTTGGTAGAAGAGCATTTAAACATAGTTATTAATACCTGAAATTTATTTAAAGTAAGGGCTTTAGTCTACTTTATTATAGGTCTTAAAAACAGAATAAAGTCAAAGTGAATAATGGTCAAGACTAAAGCAAGTCAGGTTATAAATGTGCATGGACAGCTACACTGTATTCATTATGTCTTTTTTTTTTCCTTTTTTTTTAAATTTATTTATTTTCAGAAAAACATTATTCATTATTTTTTCACCACACCCAGTGCTCCATGCAAGCCGTGCCCTCTATAATACCCACCGCCTGGTACCCCAACCTCCCACCCCCCCGCATTATAAGTCTTTTGCTGATGAGAGAAGAACTTATGTTTGGAATGTTTCCAATAGAATATCATCCACAGAGAAAAATGCGTAATTTTGAATTAAATACATGAAAGGAAACTAATTTCATGGTGTCGTTGGGGGAGGCAAACAACCTTTTTCTTGTTATAGCAACTATTATATATAATAGTTGCTATATATAGTTGCTATATATATATATATGCACTTAGGCAAACAAAATTGTTCTTTTGATTAATCTATCTCTAATATCCCTAATAATTTGAAATCATGAAACAATATAGTGAGCATATGGACTGTTAAAAACAGTCTGATTTAAATTGGAATGGGCTATGCCAGAATTTGCAAATTCCATGGGCTGTAGGCTGCATTTAGCTGTGCGTTTATTTTCATTGGCTGCCATAGTTTAAATTTTTTGAATTAGTTGTCTGTATGTATGTATTTATTTTTTAAGATTTATTTACTTTGGAGAAGACAGAGAGTATGTGAGAGCATGAGCAGGAGAGGCAGAGGGAGAGGGAGAGACTATGTCAAGCACATTCCCTCCTGAGATTGACCTGGGACTCAATGTCATGACCCTAAGGTCACAACCTGAGCAGAAACCAAAAGTCAGATGCTTAACAGACTATGCCACTCAGGTGTCCCTTGGCAGTATTTTAGAATAGTGAGTTTTTACATAAAAACTTGGATTTTCATTCTCTCTCAAAGAGTAAGATCTGACAACACTGTGTGTCCATTCTGCTATGGTGGCCCCTGCCAAGGACTGGCTGATGGATGTCTGTTACAAGATGTGCCCTTTATAGTTTGCCACATCTCCTTTGTTGTTATTGTATATAGATTTTAAAAATTGAAGTGAAATTCACATAATGTAAAATTAACTATTTCAAAGTGAACAATTCAGTGGTATTTAGTACCTTCACAATGTTGTGCAACCATTGCCTCTAGGTGCAAAACTTTTCATCATCCCAAAATAAACTCTATTCTAATTAAGCAGTCACTCCCCATTTCCCTGCTCCCAGAAGCCCCAGCACCCACCTCTCTGCTCTCTGTCTCTTTGGATTTACCTGTCCTGGATATTTCATATAAATGGAATCATATAATATGTGACCTTTATGTGTCTGGCTTCTTTCACTTAGCATAATGTTTTCAAGGTTCATCAGTGTTAGAGAGGATTTACTAGTACTTTTTTCCTTGTATGGCCAAATAATATTCCACTGTTATGGATACATACTGCCTTTTATTTATCCATTCATAGGCTGTGGACAATTGGTTGTTTCTCACTTTTGAAACTTATGCATAGTGCTGCCATCAACATCTGTGTACAGGGTTTTGTTTGAATAAATACCATATTTTTAACATTTTCTATGGATATTAATGTTGTTTCAGTCACACTTCTTGACATTGCCTATTACCTCCCACCCTGGTCTGCTTTATTTACTTCTTTTCTCATCCTGTTTCCACTGGCTTTTGTATTTATACTTTCTGGTATGTAATGGGGGCAGGCATATGCATTTCCTCCATTTCCGTACCTTCTTCCAGGACAGAACTTGAACTAATTAATGAAAACCTTTCTTTCTTTCTTTTTTTTTTTTAATGTACCTCTATACTATATTTCTTTATCTTTTCTTCTTCAACTTTGATCATTGATAAATATTGATTGTGGATAAGGATGGTTCTATTTTCCTCTATATTTCCCATTAAAAATTGGACAGTTTTCGAAGATCTAAAATTGGGGATAGAGCTTTGCCCCTTTTGTAGTAAGCAGTGCCTTTATATATGCATCTGGGTTTAATTATAGTTGGCATCTCTGAACTCTGAGGGAAATTATGCATTGCTGAGATGTCATGTATTTCTGGCAGTCTAAGAGTATAATCACTCAAATGTAAAGTCACTCCTCTGGCTTTCTTTAACTTGGCCTCAAGGTCTGTCTTAGCTTTCTCTCCTTGCTGTTGAACTCCTGGGAGGGCCTCTTTTTCACTTCAATCCCTATCTGCTCCTCCTCTGATTTGCCCTTATTTGCCATTTAATCATTCATGCTAAGTAATATGACTTAACTTCTTTATGGTTGTATCAAACCTCCCTAACTAGATTATAAAGCTCTGCTGAACAGACTCTAGTTTTGTTTATTCTTTATATGCTTCAGTGCAGAGCATGTATAACAGGCGTGCAGTAAATACTTGCATTAGTGACTCACCAAACCAAAAAAAAGAAAAACAATGCTCTTTTAAATATACCTAACTACTCAGTATTATGAAGCTGAGCAAGTTTAAAATTGTTCAAATTCATTTTTGTATGTCTTTTTTTAAAATTGAAATATAATTAACATAGTGTTATATGGATTTCAGATGTACAACACATCAATTCCACAGTTCTGTGTATTACTCAGTGCTCATTATGACAAGCATAGCTACCTGGAGTAAATGCCCAGGAGTTCATTTGCTGAGTTGTATGGTAGTCATGTCAGTTTTTTTTTTTTTTAACTTAATTTAATTTATTTATTTGATAGAGATCACAAGTAGGCAGAGAGGCAGGCAGAGAGAGAGGAGGAAGCAGGCTCCCTGCTGAGCAGAGAGCCCGATGTGGGGCTCGATCCCAGGAGCCTGGGATCATGACCTAAGCTGAAGGCAGAGGCCACTGAGCCCAGGCACCCCAGTTTTTTTTTTTTTTTTTTAAAGAAACTGCCAAACTCTTTTTTTTCTAAAGTGACCATACAACCATACAATCTTATTACAGTGTTATTTCAAACTCATTTTTTAGTATAATACTTATCATTGAGATTAATAGCCAGTTGGAAAGAAAAGTTTTGTGTGATAGCTATGGTACCTAAATTCCTTTTCAAATCTAACTAATATACTAGTATAAGTTGGTGATTCTAAATATGTGTGTTGCACACTGCCTGCATCAGAATTCCTATTGTGTTGGTTGAAAATGAAGATGCTTGAACCCACCCATGCATTTATACACCAATACATTCTGATGGTTGAGCCCAGGAATCTGCAATTAGAAGGGAAAAAAAAAAGCTCTCCTGTAGTCTTATGTACTCTTAAATTTTGAGAACCATTGGGATTCTTTGAGAAGATGTTAATACCTTCACTTGGGATATTTCAAGTAGATTGAAGTTCAACTTAGGTTGAAAATAGAGATAATAAACAAATTATATATTTAATAAATTATAGATATATATTTTTTTTAGTTTTTTTTTTTTTAAAGATTTTATTTATTTACCTGTGAGAGAGAGAGGGAGAGAGAGCGAGCACAGGCAGACAGAGAGGCAGGCAGAGGCAGAGGGAGAAGCAGGCTCCCTGCCGAGCAAGGAGCCCGATGTGGGACTCGATCCCAGGACGCTGGGATCATGACCCGAGCTGAAGGCAGCTGCTTAACCAACTGAGCCACCAGAAACTATTTTGAAACAATTATGTGTTCATAGGAAAAATAGTGCTGAGAGGTCCTGTGTGCCCCTCAGTTTCTTTTAATGGTTCCATCTTAGGTACCCTGCAGTATAATACCAAAAGCAGGGAGTTGACATTGCTATGATATGTGTATATGGTTTTGTGCCATTTTGTCATATGTATAGATTCACAAAACTACTCCCACCCCACTGCATCAAGATGCAGAACTGCTCCATCACCACAAAGATCTCTGTCATGCTACTCCCTTGTGATCACTCCCACCCCCTTCCATCTACCTTGTAATGATGAATCTTTTCTCCATTGCTATAATTTGTCATTTTGAGAATGTTTTATAAATGGAATCATGCAGTATGTGACCTTTTGAGACTGGCTTTTCTTACTCAGCATAATGCCTTTGAGGCCCATCCAGGACATTGCTTTTATCAATAGTTTGTTCCTTTGTATTGCTGAGTTGTATTCCATGGTGCAGATGCATTGTATTTTGTCTAACCTTTGGGTTGTTTCTAGTTTGGGGATATTACAAGTAAAGCTGCTATGAATAACTGTGTTTTTGTGTGGACATAAGTTTTCATTTCTCTGGAGTAAATGCCCAGGAGTATATTTGCTGAGTTGTACAGTAGTTTCTTGTTGATTTTTTAAAAGAAACTGCCAAACTCTTTACCAAAGTGACCATACATTTTACATTTGCACAGCAGTGTAGGAGAGATCCAGTTTCTCCACATCTTTGCCAGCACTTGGTGTTGTCATTTTTTAATTTTAGTTTTCAAGTAGGTATATAATAATATTTTTGCATGGTTTTAATTTGCATTTCCCTGATGTCTAATGATGTTGAACATCTTTTTGTGTGCTTATATGCCATGTATATGTGCTCTTTATTGAAATGTCTGTTCATATAGTGTGTTCTTTTTCTAATTGGAATTTTTACTATTGTTTTGGGAGTTCTTTATATATAGGAGATCTAGGTCTTTTGTTGGGCATGTTGTTTGCAAATATTTTCCCTGTTTGTAGCTTATTTTTTCTTCATCTTAATAGGGTCTTTCACAGAAAAAAAGATTTGGGTTCTGATGAAGTCTCATTTATCAGTTTTTAATTTTCTGTTTCCTGCTTTGGTATATATCTGAGAACTCTTCACCAAACTTAGCTCCTGAAATCTTCCATGTCTTCTTTCAAAAGTTTCATAGTCTTGCATTTATATCTGTGATCCATTTTGAATTGATTTTGGTGTAGATGTGAGGTTTAGGTCAGGGTTCATTTTTTTGGTTTTTGTTTTGTTTTGTTTTTTGTTTTTCTTGCTTATGGTTATTCCTGCACCATTTGTGGAGAAGACGATCCTTTATCTATTGAATTGTGTTTGCTCCTTTGTCAAAAACCGGTTGGCCATGCTTGTGTGGGTCTCTTTGGGTTTTCTGTTCCATTTGATTGAATATGTCTGTCTGCCAATATCACATTTTTTTTTAACGTACAGTGTTTTATTAGTTCCAAGTGTACAATATATAGTGATTGAACAATTCTATATGTTACTCAATGCTCATCACAGTAAGTATACTCTTAATTCTTATCACTTATTTAATGAATTATAATTTTAATTCAATATTTGAGAAGCTAATTTTCTTGACGCGAGTTTACAAATGAATGTTATTGATGGTGCATAATTTTAATTGTATGGAATTAAAATCCTAGAAATTTAACAAATCCCAACTAACCTGAGAATTGCTGAGGTGAAACAAAATGAAATCACTTAAAAACACAACTGTGTATGATTCACACTTAAGTTACTTGTAGAACATAATTATATAAGAAAATGCTACTCTCTCATCCAAAAGCTGCATATGCAGTTGAAAAATAATTACTGCATGACACCCTCCAAATTATAGTTACTGTTTACTGATATTTTTAAAATCCTGCATCATTTATTGCTATTATGAACACGTTCTGGAATGTGTTGAGCAGAGGCTTTTCAAGGTATTGCATTCAGATAATACAGACTTTTGTGTCCTAGGAGTTAAATAAACACAGCCTTAATAAGTAATCCAGCAGTATAATGAAACAATCACCAAACAAAAGTGACACAGTACATTGCTTGCTGGTAGCAAGTAATTGAAATGAAACAGGTTTGTTATTTTTTTATTTAATATAAAGGAATAATAGCGAGCAATTGAGTGAACACTTTTTGTTAGAAAAATCAGGAGTTTTGGGGCTGTGTTTTTCATCAACATTATAATGCTTTTCTTCTTCTTGACCTTTTCACGTTTTGCACTTCTTAAATTTATCACTTTTTGTAGGCCCTGATTGGTTGGCAGAGCAATGGTATTTTTCATTTATTCTGCAAAGATGTCAACAGTATATTTTTCTTGTGGGGTTATATTTAAATCTATAGATTGATAATTCACTGTGTGACTTGGCAGAAGCAGAGCTTTTTTCAACCTCAAGCTAATAAAATAGAGCTGTCAATTATACAGAACTAAATATGTACCAAGGATGAGACTGATGCTGTCACACATCACATTTAACCTCACTGGAATCAGCTTGGGCAGAAAGGAAAATGAAAGGACAGAGTACAAGTAACCTATTTAAGATATCCAATATCTGTTTGTTTTTTCTCATTTCATACATTGTGTGGTCCTGTTGGCACTGGAAAGGAACAATTTCTTCCTAACTTAATGGGAGGTATAAGTCACAAACGGGTCTACTTAGGTTGGTAGTCCGGCAAAGGAAGTCTTAACTCCTGGTAAAACTGAAGGCAGAAAGAGCTGGGGACAAGTTCCAGTCAAGAATCTGGACACTTTTACCTAGGTCTTTAAGTCAAACTGTGTGATCTCTTTATGTTGTTTCCATTTCCAATCCCAAGAACTCCAGATATACCCAGGACCAAATACAAATGCCAAAATACATTTATTTCAAAATCATGTAAATGATTTTTGGGTTATCTAGGTCATTGGTCCCCCTCCACTAATGTGTATAATCAAGAGCTGATGATGCCACACATGATAAGCAATCCTTTAATGGAAGATTTGGTGTATAATTCCTTGTAGGAGTTCAGTTTTCTTTTTCCAAGTTTTAGTTTTGACACATCTATTTTTGAAGAATGCTCTGTTCAGTTGTCTGAATTTTAGAATATCATTTGAAATATTTCGCTATTTATGAAAAGGAGGAGGGATGTCCAGTTGGGAGTGAGAACATAAGCCAGATTGGATGACATAAAATATTAATTATGGTTTCGATGTAACAAATTTGTAATCATGAACTAGACTCCCATCACAATGGAGAGTCACTCTTTCCCTGGACACTACTTTACTCTTTTCTCTTACATACAACTTTTATAATGCACTTGTCAGGCTAGTTGTTGCATTCACATTTGTATGCTGACCAAGAGGACTGTTTTGGCTTCCAAGTTGGTCAAGTTGAACTGCTTTGAAGCTAGTAATCTGCTGAATTAGCAGACTTCTTTTATGGTATTCCAGAACAAACAGATCCCCTTTTAAAAAAAAATCCCCACTTTTGTTATTTCAGGTGGTTTGGGTCTGTTATTTTTACATAAAGATGTTAAGGTTCCTCCAAGAGAGGTTCAAAGAGAAATTCAGGAATAAAATGTTAAGCAGATTAAAAGGACCGTTAGTATAATAATCATGTCACTGGGTGAAAGATGAGGTTAAAATTAGTCATCACTTTACTGTATAGTCAGTCTTTTTTTTTTTTTCTTATCTTGCATAGGAGGTTTTAAGGTAGCCGTAAGTTTTAGAAAGCAATGTCATTGCTAGGACAAACATCAGAATAATAATATTTATTTATTATTTTCATTTTATAAATGAAGAAACTGAGGCACAAAGGGGTTGAGAAAACATGCCAAAGGTAAGAGTGAAAGACTGGAATGTTGAGGAGGCAACGTAGGATAATGTAGAGCACGGCCTTGAAAGACATGCAGAAATGGGTTCAAATTCCAGCTGTGATGGTTATTAGCTGGGTGACTTTGAGCACTTTCTTAGCCTCAGAGCCTCAATGTTCTCATCTGTAGAATGGGATCATAATATCTTTTTCAAAAGGTGGTTCTGAGAATTAATTTAAGTAATAGCAAATAATAGTAATACCAAACGTTTACCTAGTGTTTATGATGTATTACAAGGATTAACTTAAAGAATAGTAAATAATAATACTGAACATTTACTGAGTGCTTATTATGTACCAGGCTTATTATTCTAAGTAATTTATATTAATTTTTACAACTCCATTGTGTATGTACTTTTATTATATAGATTATTATGCTCAAGGAAATATTAGCGTATGTCAAAATAGTATGGTACTGTCACAAAAAATAGATCAGTGGAACAGAATAGATAGTCTGGAAACAAACCCATGCTTTTATGGTTAGTTAATCTATGACAAAGGAGGAAGAATAGGCAATGAGAAAAAGAGCATCTTCAACAAATGGTGCTGGGAAAACTGGACAGCTATTTCCAAAAGAATGAAACTGGATGACTTTCTTACACCATAAAAAAAAATTCAAATAGATTAAAGACCTAAATGAGAGACCTGAAATCATAAAATTCTTAGAAGAAAACATAGCAATTTCTTTGACATTGGCCATAGAAACATTTTTCTGGATGTTTCCTCTGGCAAGGGAGATAAGCAAAATTAATCTACTTGGACTTCACCAAAATAAAAAGCTTCTGCATAGCAAAGGAAACCATCAATAAAAAAGCAACCTACTGAAAGGGAGATGATATTTGCAAATAATGTATCCAATAAGGGGTTAATATTCAAAACATATAAAGAACTTATACAACTCAACACCAAAAATAACAAATAACCCAATTAAAAATTGGCAGAGGACCTGAGTAGACATTTTCCCAAAGAAGACATACAGATAGCCAAGAGAAAAGTGAAAAAATGCTCAACAATACTAATTATCAGGGAAATGCAAATTAAAACCATAATGAGATATCACTTTACACCTGTCAGAATGGTTAAAATAAAGAAGACAAGAAATAACAAGTGTTGGCAAGGATGCAGAGGGAAAAGGAACCCTTGTGCACTGTTGGGAATACAAATTGGTGCAGCCACTATGAAGATGGTATGGAGGTTTCTCAAAAACTTAAAAGTGGAATTACCATATGGTCCAGTATTTCCACTACTGGGTATTGGTAGAAAACTAAACACTAATTCGAAAAATATAAGCACCAATGTGTTTATTGTAGCAGTTTATTATAAATTTGCAACAATAGCAGTTAACTTGTAAAAATAATTTGCAAAAAATTACATTTGTTGTAAATTGTTTATTTACGATAGCCAAAATATGGAAGCAACCCAAGTATCCAACCACAGTTGGATGAATAAAGATGTGTGTGTGTAATAAAATATTACTCAACCATAAAAAGAATGAAATCATGCCATTTAGAACAACATGGATGGACCTAGAGGTAATAACACTAAGTGAAATAAGTAAGAGAAAGACAGATACCAAGTGACTTCACCGATATGTAGAATTTAAGAAACAAATGAACAAAAAAGGAAAAAAAAGAGACAAATGAAAAGCCAGACTCTTAAAGTCAGAGAACAAACTGTTGGTTTCTAGAGGGGAGGTGGGTATAGAATGGGTAAAACAGATGAAGGGAGTATACTTGTCTTGATGACCATTGAGAAATGTATAGACCTGTACTCCTGAAACTAGTATGGCACTATATGTTAATTATACTTGACTAAAAAATAAAGAAAAAGGAAATATTAGTGTGGAGAAGATAATTTGCTAGTTAGTGATAGAACTGTGTTTGAAAATACCTAGCATAACACCTGATATATAATAGGTGTTGATAACAGTAGCTATGTTATTATTACCTAAAGAAAGTGGTGGGGGGTCGGGGTGCCTAGATGGCTCAATTGGTGAAGCGTCGGACTCTTGATTTCAGTTTAGATTATGATCTCAGGGTCACAAGATTGAGCTCCGTATTGGGCTCTGCACTGGGCTCCATGCTACGTGTAGAGCCTGCTTAAGATTCTCTCTCTACCGGGATACCTGGGTGGCTCACTTGTTAAGTGTCCGCCTTTGGCTAAGGTCATGATCCCAGGATCTGAGATTGGGCCCCACATCCAGCTCCCTGCTCAGTGGGGAGTCTGCTTCTCTCTCTCCCTTTGCCTCTCCCCACAACTGTGCTCTCTCTCCATAGCTCTGCTCTCTGTCTCTCTCCAATAAAAAAACAAAAACAAAACAAAACTAAACTAACAAAAAAAAAAAAAAAAGTCTTTCTCTCCTTCTCCCTCTATCCCTTCCTTTCCGCTCTCTCTAAAAGAAAAATAAAGATTAAAAAAGGAAAATATATCAGAATAACAGTAATTCACCCTTTTTTTCATGATACCTTTACTAATAAATATTGGAAAAGGACAAAAGTAGAAAAGATACCAGACTCATTTAGAGTGTTCTAAACCTATGTATCAGAATGAAATAAAAAAGGATAAGCTAAATTTTTAGCAAATTCAATTTAAACTCTGTTGTGTGGGATACATTAAAACAATGCTGCTACCTTTTCATCATTGGGGCCAGTCGAATGGATGTTCTTAGGCAAATCAGGAAGAATAGTAGATAATTATAGCTAGATATATACCCCCATGCATGTGTGTAACGAGGTTTTGTTGTCACCTAAATGAATTTCATCAGTAAGAATTCTAAACTTATGTTTTGGGACTGTTTTTCTTTTGACATTTTGTTGTCTCTTTTTTTACTGTGAATGGTTGCCATGTGAGTTACTTTTAAAACGTCCTCTAAACCTGATTTTCTCTTTTCTTCCCCTATATCCCAGCCCTATCCATGGCCCCAACACACACACACACACACACACACACACACACACACCAGATTTATACAAAGTATAGCTTTTAAAACACTATCATTAAGCATAAAAAGACCAAAGAATGTTTGTAACTGGTATGCTGGAGCCAAAAAGATTTCTCACATTCTAAAAAGGAATCTTTGGCATTAATGGAGAAACCAGAACCAATTGTAAAGCATAATTACTGCACAAACATGCAGTATGTGTGAAGCTACGATCATTCCTTTAATCTCTCATACCAGAGAAAACCTAGACAATGTGTCCGTTGTTTCAATTCCCACGCACACTCCTCCCAGATTCTTCTAAAACATTGCTTTGTTTATACATTTATATAAAATGCAAGCAAATACCGAAGCTCAACTTCTTGGAAATCTGGTTTGAGTTCTTGAAGGAGAGTCAGAGTTTTGGCTCTTCATGCAGGTTAAAAAGAACTCAGTCATTAAGTGTCTGCCTTCAGCTCAGAGCATGATCCCAGGGTCCTGGGATCGAGTTCCGCATGGGGTTCCCTGCTCGGTGGAAAGCCTGCTTTCTCTCTCTCTCACTCTCCCTGCTTGTGTTCCCTCTCTCACTGTGTCTGTCTCTGTCAAATAAATAAAATCTTAAAAAAAAAAAAAAAGGTGGGTCACACAGCTAGCTTTATGGCTCTAATTTCAGTGATGAAATGGGCTCATGCAAGTAAGTGGCTATCTTCCAATCTCAAGCAATAACTAACACTTCAGGAAGGTATGTACTGAACTCATTTTTAGGAAGGAAAACCCTTATTTTTTTTTTACTTTTGTGAAACTAATTTCCCAGCAGAATCTTTAAAAGTGTTTAGATATCTTTCTGCCACACGATTTCTGTAACAGCATCCATAACTTTTTTGGGGGTGCTCTGTGGCACAATTACACATTAATAATAATCACAATTGAAGTATGTTCAAGCACCTTACTAACTAAGCCCTTTATGAGAACAGGCTTGCAGAATTTGTTCAATACTACCACGGGGTAGATATTACTATTATATTCCTTTTTCTGCTGACTTTTGGTCTATATCAAATCTATCAAAACTCTGTTACCCGACTCTTTAGTTTTTAGAGAAAACACTCTTTCTTGAAAATCATTATGATTACTATGCTTCACTTATTAATTTCTGCATAATCTTTGTAAAACATAATTTTATTTACTCAGTACACAGTTTTACACATATGTAATTAGCTAGGAATTCCACTGCGCTATTTGCTGGGCATGCAGAGATCAGTGGGGTATTTCCCATTCTCAGAACTCATTGTGTAGGAGGGAAGGCAAAAATATAAACAAAAATTATTACATAATAAACTCAGTGGTGTAAATATGTACACGATATAGAGATGGCAAAAAACGTTGGAGAGAGATGGGGTGCATCAAAGAAGACTAGATTAATGAGCTGATATGTGAATAGGAAGTTAAAGGACAAAAGGTGAACAAAAGGAGCGAGACATCCTGTGGAAAACAGGCAATATGTGCAAAGTCATAGAAGCATGAAACCAATTTGTTTAATAAATAAAAACCCATCATATAATTATATGTTATTGGCAATAAGGTTTGAAATGGAAGAGAAGGAAAAGAAGGCAGGTATCTGATAGGCAAGGGCCAAGGAAGCAATACTAAGGATTTTAGATTTTATTCCATAGGTTATGGGTGTGTATAGGTTTTACACAGTTGAAAGGCAAGGTAGGTTTATGTTTTAGAAAACCTGCTTCAGGGGCACCTGGGTTTCTCAGTCGGTTAAACATCTGCCTTCCGCTCAGGTCATGATCCTGGGGTCCTGGGGTAGAGCTCCATGTCAGGTTCCCTGGAGGGAGCCTGCTTCTCCCTCTGCCCCTTCCCCCTGACTTGTGCTTTCTCTCAAATAAATGAATAAAATATATTTAAAAAAAAAAAAGAAAGAAAGAAAACCTGCTTCAGTGGTCACTGTGTTAGTCTAAGCAAAAAACATTGAGATCTTGAAGTAAACTCGGGTAGCATGAAATGAGAGGGAAGGGAAGATTTGAGAGATATTTAGGGGTCAAAGTCAGCAGGATATATTTAATGAGGGAGGCAAGGAAGAAAAAGAATCTTCTATGACTAAGTTTGAGAGTTGGCAGATGTGTTACTTCAGCCTTGACTTGCTGTTTATAACCCTCCCCTATCCTCCAGAATAACAGAGGCTTAAACACAGAAGTTCACTTTTCTCCCATAAAAGAAGTCCAGAGGTAGATGGTTTAGGCTGATAGGCTCCCTGGGGTCAGTAGAGAGCCATGCTCCTATATTTTTGCTTTATCATCTTACTACATAGCTTCCAGTTTCAAAATCTTGTTCAAGATGGATGCTGGATCTCCAGTTATCATGTACGTGTTGCAGGACAGAAGATGGAAGAAAGAGAGAAACACCTCTGAGAAGGGCGCTTCCCAGATGAATCAACTTCCTTTAAGTAGTATTCCTAAAAAACCCCATATAACATCTTTACATTCTTGGCCGTAAGGTAGTCATGTTTAAATGCTTCCTATTTAAATGCTAGCAAGTCTGGGGTGTAGGTCATTCTGGGCAGCATTGTGCCAATGCAAGTAAGATTTTTACTAAGCAGGGAGAAAGAGAGGATGAATGGTTCCAGTTTTGGCAGCTGATAGTACAGGGTTCATGAGATGTGGTGAAAGATAATGCCACAAAGAGAAAATCAGGGGAATATCTCTCCAAGTAGTAAACTAGAGCAATGTAGGGCTCATCTGGCTTGTTTACCATCACTTGGAGATACTCTTTTTAGAGCATTGAGAAGAAATGAACAAAAGAAGAGAATCCAGTGAGAAGAAATTGGAGGTGGAAGTAGAATTAGAAAGAATGATGTAAAAGAAGCCAAAAAGAAAAAAGAGTTATCAAAATGCCAGATAGTACAGATTATTTAAGTAAGATAGAATAAGAAGTGTCCATTGGATTTGGAGAAGGAAGTCATCATTGTTGGCTTTCTAAAAAACATTTTTATTGGAGACCTAGTGGAAGATACAGACTACAATAGGTTAAAGCATGAATTAAAGGTTAGAAAACAGACAGCTGTGGACAGCACCTTTTAAGAACTTGGCAGATGTGAAAGAAGGCTGTAGCTAAGAGAAGATCCATAATCAAGTGAGTATGTAATGGCTATAGCTACTGAATGTGTTATTGGCTGCTGAGAGGGAGTTAGTAGAAAAGAAGAGGTACAAATGAAGTCCTGATTCTGTCAGCGCATCAGAATAGTGTGTCTGAATTCTGGAGATGAACTTTTCTTTTGCTGGTTCCATGGAGTGAGGGAGACAAGACCTAACATGTAGGTCCTGCGCATGTAGCACAAAGTTGGGACTTCCAAGGCTCTGTATAAAGGTGAATAAGAAATGAACTTTGCCATGCAGAAGGAGGTAGTAAGAAAGCTTTCTGTCTCAACAATGGTGTTGAGTCTAGGCAGGGAATACTGCTTGAGAATTTCTTGTTTGCACAACTCAAGTGAAGAATTTAATTTTAAAGTGATCCTTAACTGATAGAGTTTTCAACTCACTGACAAAAGCAAATATAAATCCTTTCTCAAGAAAATAAACTCTAGATCAAGTTTCAGAGAATTACTCCAAAGTCCTAGGGAAAACTTGCAGCTCACAGTTAAAAGTCACAAAATATACCAGAAGACTTCCAGACTTTTGCTTCCATTCAAGAGGGAATGGAGTGACAGGGACCAGATATATCCTCTCACCAGGAATAACTTTTAAAAAATGGGGAAAAATACATGAAACAACAATTTTTCAGATTTTGGAGATCAGGTAATGAAGGACAGTGATCTCCGAGTGATGGAAAACAAGCCAGATGAGCCCTACAATTGCTCTAATTCTCTGCCTGGAGAGGCTTTTCAGCTCATGTGCAGGGGTAGAACCCAAGCCTGAATTAAAGAGATGGAGCTGGAAATCTGGGGAAGCAAATGTGACAGACATTGCAGGGAAGCATAGGCAGAGAGGGCAGAACCGAACAGAAAGAGGACTTTGGAGATCTGCAGAGTCCCCCTCAAGTTTTCAGTTAAGTACTGATCCGTACATACCTGATGCGCAGATTTCAGGTAGAGTTTTAGGTAGAGGGAACTACCTGAGGCTGGGGGAAAAAACACCCAAAAGGATTGCAGGATACAATTCACAAGGCCCATATAGTGATGGTTCCTGCTTCCACCAACCAGAGTCCAAAATCTCACTATCATTAATCCATTTAATGGAGTACTCAGAAGAACTTTGCCTCAGTAGCGGGACAAAATTAGTCTGAGAATAAATGCTTCCATTTTCCCACATGGCAAGACTTAACAGCAAGACCAACAGAATCAAATAGTTTCCAAATAACTTTACTGTATTAGAAGACTCAAGGATATTTAATAGCCAAAACCTGGAAACAACTCCATGTCCATCATTATATGATAAACAAATAGCTATATTACACAATGGAATACTACTCAGCAGTTTGAACAAATAATATGCTATAGACACACAATATGGATGGACCTCAATGTAATTTTATACTTAGTAAAAGGAGTTAGACTAAAAAGAATATATACCATATAACTTCATTTATGTAAATTTCTACAAAATGCAAGCTAATCTATACTGACAAAAAGTGGTGGTTGCTTGAGGATGGGGTTTTGGGATTGGCAAGGAAGTTCTTTCAGGAGGATTCACAAAAAGGAGAGAATTTGGGGGAGGTGATAATACATATTTCCATTATTTTGAATGTGGTGATGTTTCACAGTTGTATACATATGTCAAAATTTATCAGATTATATATCTTAAATATGTACAGTTTGTTGAATCTCAACTGCACTTCAATAATATCTTAAAATTAAAAAAAGACACAAGGAAAGTTCAAAAGTAGCCCAGAAACTTATGAAGAGCAAGGTGTGGAGGGGCTTGCCTTACCAAGATCTAGGACATTATAAAGCTGTAATGACTCAGACATTGTATTGATCCAGAGGTAGACAAATGGATGCATGGATCAGAATAGAGGGCATAGAAACAAACCGAATAATGCATGCAAGCTTGATTCATGATGAAGTCATTGCAGTTCACTGAAGAAAAGATCAACCATATAATAAATGGTGCTGGAAAGATCCATGTAGATTAAAAAACAAAATTATATCCCTACCTTGTACCATACATAAAAATCAATTTTTGGCGGGTGAAAGAATTAACTGTGAAAGGATAAGCATAGAGCTTTTAGAAGACTATGTAGTTTAATACAACCTTCTGATACAGAAGGAGTTTTTAAAACATTAAAGAACAAACAAAATGCAAATCACAGGGGGAAAAGACTGATAAATTCAACTATATTACACATAATTGCAGTTCATTAAAAACCATATTGAACAAAGTCAAAGGACAAGCCACGAAGTGGGTCATAATATTTGTAATTCATTTCCAAAAAGGATCAGCACCTCAAAAATTTTAAAGGACTTCTATGAATATATAAGATGTAGATAACCTAATAGAAAAATGGCCAAAATATATAAACAGGTATTTCAGGGAGGAAGAAACACAAATGGTCCATAAACAGGCAAATATGCTCTATCTTATTAGTAACTATGGAAATGCAACTACAATGTGCTACCATGTAATATCAACAAATGAGAAAAATTTTTTAAAGTTTATATGATAAACTGAGGAGTTTGGGGGGGAGTGAGGCTTGGATGAGCCTGGTGGTTGGGTATTAAGGAGGGCACATATTGCATGGAGCACTGGGTGTGGTGCATAAACAATGAATTTTGTAACACTGGAAAAAAAATAATAAAGTTCATTTGTCACCAAGTTAGCAAGGCCTTGGAACAATGTAACTTCTATGTCCTGATGAAGAGAGTATAAATTGAGAGAGTGCCATGGAACATGGTTTAAATTACCTAGGACAGTTAAAACCTGTACATGCTTTGCAACCTAGCAGTGTTATTCCTAGGTTTATGTCCTAAAGCCATTTTAATTTTTTTTTTATTACAGTCAGATCACACTGGTGGGTGAATCAGCCTTAAAAACAAAAACAAGAAATGTAGACAAGAATATGATAGAATTAAACAGAACAGAATAGAAATAGAAAATATTGGGATGTATTACGGATGATAAGGTGGTGTATTATTTTGCTAAGTTTTTGGATTGCTGTTAGTAAGGTTTTGTATTCTATTAATAATGTTGGATTATGTTGTAAAATATATTTCTTGTTATGAGTTGTGTTAAAAATTTTTTGAAAGTCATTTCCCTAAAAGAAAGCTTTAATATGTACTAGGACACAACTACAAGAATGTCTAAATAGTATTGCTTATGATAAAAAACAAGCTGAAAATAGCTCAGATATCCAACAGTAATAGCATATAAATAAATTGTAGATTAGCCACGTAATAGAATACTATACAGATATAAAAGTGAAGGAATCTTATGAGTTATCATGAAATGAAATACTCAACAGAAGTGAAAATCAAGGAACTCCCACTATATACACACCAAAAGAGGTAAATCTCAGAAGCATAATACTGAGCAAAAGAAATGCCTCACAAAATATAACCAGTATGATTTCATTTACATGAAATTTAAAACTAAACAATACGTTGCTTAAGTCTCCATACATAGGTGTTAAAACTATAACGAAAGGCTAGCGTTTACTCTTGGGTGGGAGGGAGAGACAATGGAGGTGTATACCAAATATCCCCATTTGAAGGTACTAACAGTGCTCTATTGACCTGGGTGATGGGCACACATGGGCTTGTATTTCTATGATTATTTAGCCCAAAAAGATGTGCTTATATGTTCTTTTATGCATGGTGAATTTCACAACTTAATTAAGGTAGAAACAAGCTAAAGAGAGCTTAATTCATGGAGTAAGATACTTGAGGCAATACATTCGGTCGTCTTCAGAGCACAAGAAAACAGACATTTCTTTCTTTTTTTTTTTTTTTTTCCTCCAATTTATTTATTTTCAGAAAAACAGTATTCATTATTTTTTCACCACTCCCAGTGTTCCATGCAAGCTGTGCCCTCTATAATACCCACCACCTGGTACCCCAACCTCCCACCCCCCCGCCACTTCAAACCCCTCAGATTGTTTTTCAGAGTCCATAGTCTCTCATGGTTCATCTCCCCTTCCAATTTACCCAAAAGCACATACCCTCCCCAATGTCCATAACCCTAGAAAACAGACATTTCTTGAACAAAAAGAAGGGCAACCCCTATTCTGAGAGCAGCGCAGAAAGCAAAATAATGAGAATGGTTGCAGGTATGATTTCAGGTAGACGTATGGGTGAGAAGATACAGTGAAAGGCTTGATAGAATTAAAGTCTGATGAACTCTTTCTAAAAATATCATTAAAATTTAATTATTTGAGTACAGTATTGCCTAATGTAACAATAATGCTCTATATCTGAGTTGTCCAATATGGCAGCCATTGCCACATGTGGCGATAACTGAATGTTTGTAATGTGCCTAATATCTTGACGAACTGAATTTTTCATTTTATTTCACTTATTTTTTTTACTTTTTTTTAAAATTTCTTTTCAGCATAACAGAATTCATTGTTTTTGCACCACACCCAGTGCTCCGTGCAATACATGCCCTCCTTAATACCCACCACCTGGATCCCCCAACCTCCCACCCCCGCCCCTTCAAAACCCTCGATTATTTTTCAGAGTCCATAGTCTCTCATGGTTCACCTCCCCTTCCAATTTCCCTCAACTCCCTTCTCTTCTCCATCTCCCTATGTATCCTCCATGTTATTTGTTATGCTCCACAAATAAGTGAAACCATATGATAATTGACTCTCTTTGCTTGACTTATTTCATTCAGCATAATCTCTTCCAGTCCCATCCATGTTGCTACAAAAATTGGGTATTCATCCTTTCTGATGGAGGCATAATACTCTATAGTGTATATGGACCACATCTTCCTTATCCATTCATCCGTTGAAGGGCATCTTGGTTCTTTCCACAGTTTGGCAACTGTGGCCACTGCTGCTATAAACATTGGGGTACAGATGGCCTTTCTTTTCACTACATCTGTATCTTTGGGGTAAATACCCAGTAGTGCAATGGCAGGGTCATGGGGAAACTCTATTTTTAATTTCTTGAGGAATCTCCACACTGTTCTCCAAAGTGACTGTACCAACTTGCATTCCCACCAACAGTGTAAGAGGGTTCCCCTTTCTCCACATCCTCTCCAACACACGTTTCCTGTCTTGCTAATTTTGGCCATTCTAACTGGTGTAAGGTGGTATCTCAATGTGGTTTTAATTTGAATCTCCCTGATGGTTAGTGATGATGAACATTTTTTCATGTGTCTGATCGCCATTTGTATATCTTCATTGGAGAAGTGTCTGTTCATATCTTCTGCCCATTTTTTGATATGATTGTCTGTTTTGTGTGTGTTGAGTTTGAGAAGTTCTTTATAGATCCTGGATATCAACCTTTTGTCTGTACTGTCATTTGCAGATATCTTCTCCCATTACGTGGGTTGCCTCTTTGTTTTGTTGACTGTTACCTTTGCTGTGCAGAAGCTTTTGATCTTGATGAAGTCCCAAAAGTTCATTTTCGCTTTTGTTTCCTTTGCCTTTGGAGATATATCTTGAAAGAAGTTGCTGTGGCTGATATCGAAGAGGTTACTGCCTATGTTCTCCTCTAGGATTCTCATGGATTCCTGTCTTATGTTGAGGTCTTTTATCCATTTTTAGTTTATCTTTGTGTATTTTATTTCACTTCTGTTAACTTAAGTTCAAATAACCACATGAGACTAGTAACTACATGTTGGAAATCTTCATTCTAGCACTTCAGTGAACTGATCTTCCTGATCTTTAGATAGCATCACTAGGCAAAATGGCCAGGAAGAACTCCCTTTTAGGTAAACAAATGGGTGGAACCTTTTTCTCTCATAAAAACCTGACTCAACTTCCAAAGACATCTATCAAAACCTAGTAGTTCTCCTAGAAGAATTGTGGAGTAGGAGTTTAGTGGAACAGGAAGCAGGGGCAGAGAACAGAGAAGTCAAGTGAGTTCCCATTTGGGGACCTGTTGTATATTCACCTATCCTGCTGAGAGTGAAAATGTAAGTTTGGGTAGAGGCATGGGGAGGGTGAGAGCAAAATGTTGAAAAGTATTTCGCAAAGTGGAGTAGCCACATCACTGAGGATACCTAGAGGCAATTTTCCTGGGAACATAGAGTTGTTTGTAAATTTTGATAGTTATGAATTTATTTTAATGTAAAGGTTTTCTCCATTTATAGTTTTGTTATTTTGATATATATTAAGAAAAAGCAATTAGCACATTACACCTAATATTTGATGGATATTACTTAAAGAGCAAAACACTGTTTTAAAGTTGAGTCAACTCAGAGAAGGGTATTTAGTAAATATTAGCTCAGGTGCTGCTTTGATATAACAAAAATCCCAAAGGTTGTGCTCAAAATTTTGACAAACTTCGATTTACATATAATACCCAACAGGGCAGCTGGGAAAAGTCAATGCTATGCTGAGACTCCATCTGCACATGAAATCACAACTTCACTGTGACTCAGGCAGTAATTCTTTATTGAGAAGCTCCGTGTTTTTTTATAGGGATGTTGTCAGTAACTGCTGAAAAAATTGGATTTGTGAGAATCAAGGTAAGCAGAATAAACTGGAGGGTGAAACAGCCCCCCCTTTTTTTTGGTTTAAAACAACACAAATGTATTATTCTGCAATTCTGGAGGTCTGAAGTCTGACATGGCTCTCCTTGGGCTGGGATCAAGATGTTTTCCAGGGTGTCTTCTTTTCTGGGAGCATCAGGGGAAAATCCCTCTACTTGCCTATTCAGCTTCTAGAGGTTGCCTGCATTTCTTGGCTCATGGCCCCGTCCATCTTCAAAGCCAGCTTCAAAGTCAGCAATGTCAGCTGAGTACTTCCCTGGCCGTCATCTTTCCATTTCTCTCCCACTTCCCTTTCCCTGTAGTCCATTCTTTTTTTTTTTTTTTTTTAAGATTTTATTTATTTATTTGACAGATCACAAGTAGGCAGAGAGGCAGGCAGAGAGAGAGGAGGAAGCAGGCTCCCCAATGAGCAGAGAGCCCAGTGGGAGGCTGGATCCCAGGTCCCTGAGATCAT
Source organism: Neogale vison (assembly GCF_020171115.1). Taxonomy (NCBI): domain Eukaryota; kingdom Metazoa; phylum Chordata; class Mammalia; order Carnivora; family Mustelidae; genus Neogale; species Neogale vison. The sequence goes on along the minus strand of NC_058097.1, from coordinate 173,026,436 downwards.
GACCTGAGCTGAAGGCAGAGGCTTTAACCCACTGAGCCACCCAGGTGCCCCACCCTTTAGTCCATTCTTGAGTTGAGCAGCTCCTACCCCACTTGCTGGCCTTGCTGCATATGCAAGAGGAGGGGACAACAACATATATTTTAAAGAATCTAGCAGGGTCATAAAGTTCTGAACTCTGCTATGGAAAAGGTGAGAGTTGTTAACTACTAGAGCTGAAGACACCTTTGGGGTGACATTTCACCGGGTGAGAAGTGTTGATGAGAAGCTGAGGGAAGTTACACTGTGAAAGCTCAGAGGGAGGGAAGGGTGTGATGAGTAGAGGTTGTGTGAGATGATCCAGAAAGATCTTCCTCACTCCTTCCTAATAGCCTTGATGGCTGGGTGTTCCTGTCACTGGAGTGCTGCATTTTACTCAAAGATTAATACATCCCTTTTAAACTGTGCCATCCTTTCTGGGAGGGCTGAGGCATGAAGTGGTGATCATTGCTTAGGTTTGTTTATAACACAGTGTAAACTGTGGGCATGGGACACAGAATAGAGGACATAACTTTTCATCAGAACCTTCAAGGTTCTGGAACCTGAGATTGTCTATGTGGAGTGTTTTAGCGCAACGTCTCAGGTAACCAGAGGCCACCAATTAATTAGGGAGGGAAAGGAGCAATTTCCCAGAGGGGCTCACTCAGAGATGACCATTCACATAGTCATTTGTCCAGTATCTATTGAGTGTATTATAGTGCTGGTGGCTATGTTGGATGTTGGAAATACAGTGATCCAAATAGACATGGTCCCTACCCTTATGGAGCTTATGTGGAAGAGACTTACATGATCATCCCTGTTGATTTGGGCTTTTCCAAAGTCATTGGAAATGCTAGGATGAAAAGAGCTGAAAATTTAGAGGCAATACTGGTTTTTGTTCCCTGAAAAAAGTCATCTATATATTATGCACTATGTTGCTTCTTTAGATTCTCTACAGAGCCAGCTCGGGAGACCGTGGTATGCTCTTACATTTGAAAAAATGCTTTCAAATTACTACTTTCCTAGAAACATCTCAGTTTGCCACTAATCCCAGGCATGCCTGTGGGAAAGTTAGGATGCCTTGATGGCAATATCCGCAGGCTTTTCCTTAAATGTTAGCAAATATATACTAATTTGTTCAATCCTTGTAAATACTCTGAACAATGGGGTGAAGAGGAAACTGGATAAGCATGGAAAACATCATAATTAAAGGAAAGAGTAAAGAACTTCAAAGTTCATGCTCTGAGTTCTTGATATCTCAAGATTATACCCAGTAGATGTCAGTAACTTTTTAACGTGGGGTCCTTGGCAATTTAGAGAGTCAGTAGACACCCTTCAGGGTGATCCAGGTATTTCCTGTGTACGTCTGGGCCAAAATTCTCATCAGATTCTCAAAGGGACCTCCTGAAAGTCAAGAATCACTTCTGTAGATCCCTTAAAAAGGCTTCCATGAGTGCTTTCATGAGAATGGTCATGGATGACTTTGCCCAGTGGCCACAGATCACAAGGCAGTGCAGCAGGACATTGGAGGCCCAACTCCAGCTCCAGCACCCTTGTTAGAGCCACGTGACTCTACATGCCTTGGCCCATTTGAGCCTCAGTTTCTTGTCCATTAAACGGGAGAAAGGATACTTTTACTTTTTACGTTTCTGTGTTGAATGCTCAGACCTACGTGCAAATGCTATAGAAACTTGAGGATACTTTCTAAAAACGAGAAGCCTTAACAAAGTGTTTACTATCTATACCTGTAGCAGTGTTAAGTTCTTGGTCACTAGAGGGAGCTTTAGGATTCAGGGGAGAGAAAGCCAGGGGCGTCTCTCCTTGAAAGTTTAAGTTCTCTATGACAAATTCTTTAAAAAAAAGTTTGCATTTTATAGCTATGCATTTAGGTTTGTCTTTGTTTTTTTCTTTTGTTGTTGTTTGTTTGTTTTTTTGTTTTTTAGAGAACGATGTGTAAAAGCAAATATAACCACAGTTCCTTGTGACACAGGTTTTTCCGCCCATTATTCCTTCTGAGTTTTCCCATGGTGGAAAAAAAAAAGTAGACAATAACTTTCCAGAAGGCTATAGGAAGAAAGCACTTTTCCATCAACAAAGACGATTCATTATAAATTCTATGACACGTGGCAATGGTGGTTTGAGGATATTTGTACCCAGGCAGGATGGGGAAGTCCATTGTCTACCTTTGGCCTAGTGTTAATTTGCATTTCCTGGTGGCACTTTCTGCAGTTCTCCTATTAGAGAGAGAAAGAGTGTGGCTGTTAGACCAGAGGACCCAGAACAGTTTAAAGGAGGAGGTGTCAGAGAGGGAAAGAAGCTAAGCTTGTACATTAGGGACTCAGAATCTTGCTGACTTACAATGTGTTTTGGAGCAATTTTTGTCCCCTTGTAGGACCTCAGTTTCTCTCTCTGCTTCTGACCAATACCACATCCTCTGTAGCCCATGAATATACACCCCATGGTCAGATGGTTTTTCTTCATGAAATAGGGGACATTAGGCGACCAGATTTAGGCCCCACATCAGGCCAGGCACAGTTTCGTAGGAGCACAAAACACTTGTATCTATCTGATTTTCAATCCAAATGTATTTGGAGAAGGTGGGGTCTTGATATTTCTCTTCCTTCTTGCCCTCTGGGTTGAATTTCAGTCCTGCAGTGAAACAGATGACTGCAGAAAATGACCATCTTTTTTTTATGTGCATTTGCATGTAAACACTTATTTGTAAAGACTTCATTGCTAATACCTGCTACCAAAACTGGCCAATGAGACCGTCAAGCACAGATGTACCAAATTTTCTTGATTCTAAGATATACTCTCATGAACACTGCCCTCCTCAATTTTACTTTTTAAAAATGAAATCATGTTTGATTTATTTAAAGAACTGTTGACCACCCCTCCTAAAAAGCTATCTTAAATCTAGGTTGTTTCCTGTGATCAGTGGCCTTTTTGAATTGAGGAAGTGTTCTAGGAAATACTTTATTTTTGTTTTATACATTTTCCACATCTGGATGCTGAAAAAGTTCCCTCTTCTACTATATCCATGCCTTCTCCTGGGCTATTGGTGTCTCAGAAGTTACCCCAGCAGAAAGGTTTTGCCTCCGTGGACAAAGAGGCAGGAGGTTGCAGGTTATAAAGCATGAGGCCCTGCTAGACTTGTTGACAGTAGCTTATGACAACAGCCACCTCTCCAGGTACAGGCACTTGTGGAAGTCTCTCTTCTCCTTTTCCCTGACGTCTAATGACTAACCAACACTCATCAGCTGACTTGGGTCAGAACAAACCAGAGGGTCTGCCAGCCCGTTTTAAGCACAGCTGTACTATGTTAGCAGTAGGAAATTTTCTAAAACAATGCAAACACTTGATTAGTGATTTCATTAATGAATACAGTCTGAGTCATTATCTCCCTTTTTTGTTTTCCAGAACCTACTGTTTCTTCTTAAAGCTTTTAGGGGGTGAAGGTCAGAAGGTGGGCAACAGAATCATTGTTCTCTAGTTTAGCAATTCTCAAATTTTAAGGCACATATGAATAATGGGGGAATCTGTTTAATTTTTTAAGTTTTTGTTTAGATTCTAGTTTGTTCACATACAGTGTGATATTGGTTTCAGGAGTAGAATTCAGTGATTCATTACTTACATATAACATCCAGTGCTCATCACAAGTGCCCTCCTTAATACCGATCACCCATTTGGCCCATTCCCTAATGTCCCCTCCAGCAGCCTTCAGTTAGTTCTCTATGATTAAGAGTCTCTTATGGTTTGCCTTCCTCTCTCTTTTTTTCTGCTTCCCCTAGGTTCATCTATTTTGTTTCTTAAATTCCACATATGAGTGAAATCACATAGTATTTGTTTTTCTCCGACTGACGTATTTTGCTTAGTATAGTACACTCTAGATCCAGCCATGTTACTGCAAATGACAAGATTTCATTCTTTTTGATGGCTGAGAAATATTCCATTGAATATATATACAAACCACATCTTCCTTATCCATACGTCAGTTGATGAGTGTTTGGGCTGTTTCCAGAATTGGGCTATTGTTGATAATGCTGCTATAAACATTGAGGTGCATAAGCCCTTTTGAAGATTGATTTTATTTATTTGACAGAGGGAGAGAGAGTGCATATGAGCAGGGGCAGAGGGAGAGGGAGAAGCAGGCTTCCCACTGAGCAGGAAGCCCAATGTGAGACTCAATCCCAGATCATGACCTGAGCCAAAGGCAGCTGCTTAACTGACTGAGCCACCCAAGCATCCAGCATAAGCCCTTTTGAATCAGTACTTTTGTATCCTTTGGATAAATACCTAGTAGTACAATTGCTGGGTGATAGGGTAGTATTTTAAGATATTTTTTAAAAATTTATTTGACAGACAGAGATCACAAGCAGGCAGAGAGGCAGACAGAAACAGAAAGAGGAGGAAGCAGGCTCTCCGCCGAGCAGAGAGCCCGATGAAGGGCTCGATCCCAGGACCCTGGGACCACAATCCGAGCTGAAGGCAGAAGACCAACCCACCGAGCCACCCAGGTGCCCTGATAGGATAGTATTTTAAACTTTTTTGAGGATTTTAAAATTTAATGTATTTTTAACTTTTTGAGGAACCTCTGTACTGTGTTTTCCAGAGTGGCTGCACCAGTTGGATTCCCACCAATAATGTAAGAGAGTGCCCCTTTCTCCACATCCTTGGGAACATCTGTTGTTTCCTGTGTTCTTAATTTTAGCCATTCTGACAGACGTGAGATAGTAACTCATCATGGTTTTGATTTGTATTTTCCTGATGATGAGTGATGTTGAGCATCTTTTCACATGTCTGTTGGCCATCTATTTGTCTTCTTTGAAAAAAAAGTCTATTTATGTCTTCTGCTGATTTCTTAACTGGATTATTTGGTTTTTGAGTGTTGAGTTTGATAAGCTCTTTAAGATTTTGGATACTAGGGACGCCTGGGTGGCTCAGTCGGTTAAGCAGCTGCTTTCAGCTCAGGTCATGATCCCAGTATCCTGGGATCGAGTCCCACATCCGGCTCCTTGCTCGGCAGGGAGCCTGCTTCTCCCTCTGTCTCTGCCTGCCATTCTGTCTGCCTGTGCTCACTCTCTCTCCCTCTCTCTCTCTCTGACAAATAAATAAAATCTTTAAAAAAAAAAAAGATTTTGGATACTATCCCTTTATCAGATATGTCTTTTGCAACTAGCCTCTCCCATTCCATAGATTGCCTTTTAATTTTGTTGATTGTTTCCTTTGCTATGTAGAGCCTTTTTTTTTTAAAGATTTATTTATTTATTTTAGAAAGAGAAAGAGTGGGAGGGAAGGGGCAGAGAGAGAGGGAGAGAGAAACTCAAGCATACTCTGTGCTGAGTGTGGAGCCCTACTCAGGGCTCGATCCTGTGACTCTGAGATCATGACCTGAATGGAAACCAAAAGTTGAATGGTCAACTGACTGAGCCATCCAGGTGCCCCTAAAAGCTTTTTTTTAAAAAAAAATTTATTTTACCCTAAAACTTTTTATATTGATGAAGTCTCCAATAGTTCATTTTTGCTTTTGTTTCATGGGGGAATCTTGTTAAAATGCAGATTCTGATTTAGCAAATCTGGGAGTGGGGTGGTAAGAGCTGAGGTTCTGCTATGTTGCAGAGCTCCTAGGTGGTAACATTGCTGTTGGTCTTTGGACCACACCGAGTAACAAGGCCCTCGTTAATTTTTATCTCTCTTTCCTGTTTCAAGCTGACTCATGTCAGTAGGATTAAGAATACCTCTAATCTGATCTGCAGGCACTGTCAGAAATGAAAAAAGAGTAAGTAATGATACTAAGCCCATGGGAAATCATGAGGTCATGGAGCCTATCTTCTGAATTAACAATTAAGTTTGGTAAGCCATGACTTTGAATTCTAATGTAATGCAGTGCAAAATTTTGAGAAAAGAGCTGTAGTGTGCACAAATGCAGAGAACAGAATTCAAGCATATCTGCTTTTTCAAGATGGCAAAGCAATTATTTATTTAAGGTCATTATTAATATTTATTGGCAAGTGTTATGTTCTCTACTGCATGTAAGTAGGAATCTGGTGGGGACTACCTGAGAACTTGTGTAGCAATTCTTCCGGCTCTGAATCATCTGCATACTTCACCTTTATCTTCACTACTAGGAATCCTGTCTAATTATTGCTTATGCAAAGGGATGAATCTTCCTTGGTATGAAAAAATTTGGGGTGTCTCTTGAATTTTTTCAGGACAGCTATTTTTGGTACTTCTCTACTGAGGTTTTGGACCTTTAATTTGGTTTATTATGTTGCTTTGGATCTGTTATTATTTCCACAATTTCTGTTTTCTTGGCTAAACTGTCAATTCATTGTAACTGTTGGTCATTTCTTCTATTTTATAGGACTAGAAAATGGAAGTGAATTGTGAACTTGTCAGGTCCAGTCTCCTCCTTGAATTTCTACAAGCCAGCCTCTGCTTGAAACACATTGAATAATGGGGATTTTAGTATGTTACATTCTATCCTAGAACACCTCTATTAGGAAGTTTTTCCCAATTTCAGTCAACAGTTGTCTCTCTGTGGCTTTTGTGCACTGGCCTGGTTTTACTCACTGGAAGCAATTCCTTTGTCTTGAATAAAATATGGATATAACACATATTGTTGAATAACTGATTTGTTCATGATTTGTTCAAGGGCTGGCCCTTGGGGGTTACCAGTACCTTTGGAATTTCCTCGTGCAGCAGGGTAGTCTTCAATGTCTGGCTTAAGGAATAAACCTGGGGCGAGGCTAAGAGTGGCACTGCCAGCCAGAGCGTGAGTCAGGAGAAGGCAGGACAGTCACTGGCCACAAGTCCTTTATGTTGCTTCATTCCAGGAGCTTGAGATTTTCTGCATTTCTTTCTCACTTTCAACCTGACTTAAGCCTTCGATGAAATTCAGGATAAGAATTTATGATTACTCATGAATTTTCACACAACCACATCATTGGATAGGAATCTTAGAAATGATTCCAATTTCCAAAATAGTTATCTTTTCTTTAGTTATCACCTAAAGCAAAATTTAAAACTGGCAAATTTGGACTCCAGTCTTCCTCTCCTATGCTCCTTTCAGGACCATTCTACCTTTCCTATTTGATGTTCCACAGTTGACCTGATATGTAAGGCTCCCCCCCAGGCAGGATCAACCTATGGTTTTGGGCCCTTCACTACCTCTTCTCTTCCTTTTCTCCTCACCAAAACCTACCTGTCCAGTGTGTGATTCTCTCAGCAGCTGGTTTTATCCAGTATGACTTTGTCTCTTAATGTGTTTTGGTCCCTTAACAACACTTGGTAATGTGTAAGAAAACTCCTGTTTATTTTCCTGTCTCAGCACAATAATTCCTAAATCCAGTCAAACACATGTCTTCCAATGGTCCCTAGTTGGTAGTTTTTAAGTGGGGAGGGATAGAATTCATGATAAGATCACAGATGAAAAATTGTTTTGGCTCCCTTAGTACAATATCTTGCTTTCTCAGAAATAGCAGCAAGGTGCCTTGGTTACCCAACTCTCATTAGAACATGCTATTCTTCTTGTGCCAGAGTTACTGAAACTGTTCCTCTCCCGAACAATACAAAACACACACACATACACACACATACTCAGGAGCACAATTCTTTTTAATTGGCACTAGATAGGATATATTAGTATCCCTCCCTCCATAAGAAATGGGGGGCCCCTTAGTACAACTGTGTATCATTTATCTCCTCATTGTATGGTACTAGTTCTGTTCTCTATAAACAGTACTAACAATAAGTCTTACTGCTTGGTGTTATTGATTACAGCTACTTTCTTTGTTCCAGGTAGTGTGACTAGGGCTTAACAGGTTTCTCATTTATTGCTCATAAAACCCTGTAGTGTAGAAATGAGAAGGGATTCATAACTACAGATTGTAATAAAGATAAACAAGAAGATAGTATTATGCCAATAGATTTAAAAAGACAGAAATGATCAATGTCCTAAAAAAATGTGACTTACGAAAACTATCCCAAGAAGATACAGAAATAGGAGTACAGTCTTTATCATTAAAGAAATGGAATCAGTTGTTAATAGTTTACCCCTTGGTCCTTCCATAGGACCAGATTGGCTAAACTAAACATGTTTAGTTTGGCTAAACATTCAAGGAACAGATAAACATATACTAATGCCAATGTTATCAAAGAGCATAAAATAGGGAACATTTTCCAACTGATACAAGGAGACCACAAGAAGGAAAGATTATGAACTGGCCACATTTATAAATATATGTGTATAAATAAGCAAAATACTATATGCTCAACATCCCTAATCACCCAGGAAAATGCAAATCAAAACCACAATGAGATATCACCTCACACCTGTCACAATGGCTAAAATTAAAAAGACAAGCAACAACAAATGTTGGTGAGGATGTGGAGACAAAGGAATTCTCATGCACTGTTAGTGGAAATGGAAACTGATGCAGCCACTGTGGAAAACAGTATGGAGGTTCCTCAAAAAATTAAAATAGAATTACCATGTGATTCAGTAATTCTGCCCCTGAGTATTTACCCAAAGAAAACAAAAACATGAGTTCAAAAAGATCAAAAAGATACATGCACTCCTATGTTTATTGCAGCATTATTTACATCTGCCAAGATATGGAAGCAAACCGTGTCCATAGATAGATGTATAAAGAAAGTTGATATATATATATATATATATATATATATCAACCTTCATTTTTTATATATATATAATGGAATATTACTCAGCCATAAAAAGAATGAGATCTTGACATTTACAGCAACATGGATGGACCTAGAAGATGTAATGCTAAGAAAATAAGTGAGAGAAAGATAAATACCATGTGTTTCACTCATATGTGGAATTTAAGAAACAAAACAAATGAATAATCAAAGAAAGAAGGGGCGCTCTTAAACAGAGAACAAACAGGTGGCTACCAGAGGGGAGATGGATGAGGGTATGAGTAAAATAAATAAAGGGAATTAAGAAAAAAATTGGATTTATCAGAGGAATGCAAAAATGGTTTGACATGAAAAAGATTTAGGGAGAAAATACATGTAATTGTCTCAATAGCACTTGATAAAATTTAATACCTATTTATAATTAAAACTCTTGTAGCCAACTCCAAGTAAAATAGGAATAGAGAAACTTTGCTTAATTAATGAAGGGTGTCTACTAAAAACCCAAGTAAATATTTTTAAGGAGGAATTGTTAAAATATTTTTCAGAAATAAGACAAAGACTCCTTTTGTCAATGGCAGGGGATGAGGAGAAAGGCTATAGAAATAGAGAAATGGTACCATCTTCATTGAGGTGATGACTCAGTATCAATCAGATATCAATTCTCCCAAGTTAACTTAGAAATTCCAACAAAAAATCTCAGTAGAGTTTTTCCTAGAACTTAATCAGGTAATTGTAAGCTTGATATGAAAGGTCAGAGATCACTATCAAAAAGAGAAAATGCCCTTCAGTAGTTGAATGGATAAAGAAGATGTGGTACATATATACAATGGCATATTATTCAGCCATCAGAAATGATAAATACCCACCATTTGCATCGATGTGGATGGAGCTGGAGGAGATTATGCTAAGTGAAGTAAGTCAAGCAGAGAGACGTCATATGGTTTCACTCTATGTAGAACATAAGCAATAGCACGGAGGACCATAGGGAAGAAAGATAAATCTGAAGGGGGAGAAATCAGAGAGGGAGATGAACCATGAGGCATTGAGGACCCCAGGAAACAATCTGAGGGTTTCAGAGGGGAGGGGAGTGGGGGGAGTGGGTGATGGGTATTGGTATATGGCACATGCTATGATGAGCACTGGGTGTTATACGTAACTAATGAATCATTGAACATTACATCAAAAACTAATGATGTACTATACAGTGGCTAATTGAACATAATAAAAAAAATAAATTTTTTTCCAATTTATTTATTTTCAGAAAAACAGTATTCATTATTTTTTCACCACACCCAGTGCTCCATGCAAGCCGTGCCCTCTATAATACCCACCACCTGGTACCCCAACCTCCCACCCCCCCGCCAAGAGAGAGACAAGATGGTGGGGAGGGTTGTTGGGATTATTCTACCAGATAAAAACTTATTGTAAAACTGTAAGTAATTAATGTTGTGTGGTGTTGTGGCAGGAATAGACAACAGAGCCCATAGCCCAACTCACAAAGATATGTAAAGTCAGCATATGAGGAATGTGACATTATCAATGTGGAAAGATGGTAGTATTGGGGATAAGTGATACTAGAAAGACTGGTTTTCTGTTTGGAAAAAATATATATTCTGTTCTTACCTCATGTTTTAATCCAAAATAAATTCCAGATAAATTATAAATTCAAATATCAAAACTGAATAGTTAAACCTTGTAAAAGAAAATACAGGAGAGGGGTGCCTGGGTGGCACAGTGGGTTAAAGCCTCTGCCTTCAGCTCAGGTCATGATCCAGGGTCCTGGGCTCGAGCCCTGCATTGGGCTCCAGTTGTGCATTGGGCTTGAGCCCTGCATCAGGCTCTCTGCTCAGCAGGGAGCCTGCTTCCTCCTCTCTTTCTGCCTGCTTCTCTGTCTATTTGTGATCTCAGTCTATCAAATAAATAAATAAAATCTTAAAAAAAAAAAGAAAAGAAAATACAGGAGAAATATTTCTATGATTAGGGGATTTTTTTCTATGCTTAATGTTTTGATTTTTTTGATTTCTAAACAAGAAGAAGGACAGATGAAAAGATTGATAAATGTGATCCATTAAAATAAAAATAAAGCTTCAGGACACAAGAGCAATCACTGTTTGTGAGGATTAAATCTATTAATACATGAAAAGCAGGTTAAGATTTTTACTGTGTGCCTGAACATATAGTAAGTACTACAAAGTATTTGCTATTATTATTTCTTTTATAGAGTATATTCCCCCACACTAATTGCAATAAAGCTAGTCTTACTGTGTATTTTTTCTCTTTAAGACACACATTTTCTAGATAGGCAACAAATAATGTAACTAAAGGAAAAGAATATTATCTGAAAAACAGTATGAAAATAAGTGTTTTACTCTTAGACAGACTTGGCTATTATTTTAATACTGGAATATTTTCCATGGGAACCAGTCTTCATTTGCATAAATTCTGTAGCTTGTGGTCTTTTCTTGGTAATGCTAACATAGAGCAGATTCTTCCTGGTGACTTGTTTTGTGTGCCCAAGAATGTAGTTACTGGCATCTCATAGGAATGTAACTGCTGGCAGCACGCACCCCAGCAGGTCTGAGACTGCCCACTGCTGGGAACCAAACTGGTTAGTGTGGAAACCAGCAGACTTCTCTGAATTCACTTTTTTTTTTTTTAAGATTTATTTTATTTATTTATTTGACAGACAGAGATCAGAAGTTGGCAAGAGGCAGGCAGAGAGAGAGGAGGAAGCAGGCTTCCCACAGAGCAGAGAGCCCAATGTGGGGCTTGATCCCAGGACCCTGGGATCATGACCTGAGCTGAAGGCAGCGGCTTAATCCACTGAGCCACCCAGGCGCCCCTCTGAATTCACTTTTGACCTGGGTCATTTTACTTTACTTTTTTTTTTTTTCTTTAAGATTTATTTATTTATTTGAGAGAGAGAGAGAGAGAGAGAGAGCGTGTAGTGGGAGGGGCAGAGGGAGATGGAGAGAGAATCCCAAGGAGACTCAGTGCTGGGTGCAGAGCTGTATGTAGGGCTTGATCTCATGACCTTGAGATCATGACCTGAGCCGAAACCAAGAGTCAGATTCTCAACTTGACTGTGCCACCCAGGCACCCCCCCATTTTTCTTTTCCATCTAGGTCCTTCCACATTTATCTTTTGCAGGCTGCTAAAATAAACAAGCGAACCCAGTCTATGTTAGACTGCACCCAAATATTGGTATAACCAAAAGACAAACACTTGTAGAAATTCTGGAGGTCTTGCATATTCATCATTGACAGATAGAAATCAGAAGATTCTGAGCTTATGGAAAGTAAAGTGTGGCCTTTAAAAAAAAAGTCATTCCTCAAAATATTATTTCTGGCCCCTTAGCTGAGGCCCTAACAATTTCAAAAGGCCATCTCTTTAAAAACCAAGCTCTTCTGCATTACAAATAAAGTATTACTATGCACCCCTTCAGCAGCAGGGAACCATAGCACAGTTCAGAAGGTCAGATGTGACCACAGTATCTCTTGTTATTTCAGAGCTCACATGTGTTTGCCTTGGCGCCATTTCCCTGGCATTTGGTTTCCGTTATTTTTCCACGGACTTGGCTTGCAGGAATCAAAGAAGCATATTTTTAAGAATAAGCGAAGTTCATAAAGATGAAGTATTCTGAACTGGTGGTGGCTGGACACAGTGGGTGGGAATGCGTGCTTCCCAGCTTACCTTCGGTAGCATGCACTGACCCTGCATATGGCGAATGTGAGTAATAGGGAAGGCATAGGGCTGTCCCACTCAGCAAGGCTGACCAGCACCTCCCTCTCTCTCTCCCCAGCCAGACACCAGCTAAGTTCAGCCATCCTGGTTCAGGCTGTCTACTGAAGCCAAAGCTAAGCACTCAGGAGAGTGAAGGGCCTCCCTAGATGAAGTGGTTTCCATACTCAGGGTCAGATTTTATCAGTCAGTAGGTGCATGTGGTAGAAGAGGTACCAGACTCGGGTTGGAAGGGATGGAGTGTCGTGCAGTAGTTCCCAAGCTTGTCTGCACATTGGGATTACCTTAGGAATTTCAAAAACTACCCACAACTTGTGTTCCACCTCAAGGGGCTGTGCTTTTATTTGTCTGCAGAGTCACCAGGACATTAGAAATTTTAAAATGTCCCCAGGTGATTGCAAAACCACTGATTTGATGGTGAAGAGCCCAGACTTTGAAGGTGCATAACTTATTTGAGTCCCAACTCCAACATTTAGTAGCTGTGTGACTGACCAAGCCATGAAAGCTTTCTTTTTTTTTTTTTTTAAAGATTTTATTTTATTTATTTGAGAGAGAGACAGTGAGAGAGAGAATGAGCGAGGAGAAGGTCAGAGAGCGAAGCAGACTCCCCATGGAGCTGGGAGCCTGATGTGGGACTCGATCCCGGGACTCCAGGATCACGCCCTGAGCCGGAGGCAGTCGTTTAACCAACTGCGCCACCCAGGCGTCCCGCCATGAAAGCTTTCTGAGGCTCAGCTTTCTCGTCTCTTTTCCTTTCTGTGGTTGTGATGGAGATTTAGTATAAACATGCTATTTTTTAATACAAAAAAATGTTTGATCAATAGAGACCCAGCTAGCAGTGCAAGCTCCACCATTTCCTAGCTGTATACTAGAGGGGTGGATTGGGAGAGCTACTAGTATGTGTTTTGGACTCATCCTGGTCTGGGTTTGAATCCTAGTTCCACTGCTTGTTCTTAGGTAAGCATATTTACTTCCAGGGCTTCATTCCCTTTGGTGTTAAAATAGAGGTTTTCCCTTACCTTATAGGATTGATGTGAGAATTAAATGACATGATACACTTCTCATTTAGGTTAAGTAGTATGAGGTTACCTTCTTTGTGTACGTTAAACATGGTAGAATATCAGCAATTTCATTTGTTTAATCTACTATTAAGTCTTCAAAGATCTCAATAGTAGTAACTATTATTATTATTATCAATAATCAGTATGACCTTAAGGGAATTACTTTACTTCAGAAGGGCTCAGTTTCCCCATCTGTAAAATGGACACATTAAGATTTTGCCTTTTTCATAGTATCTGTTAAAAGGTTTAAATGGGAGGGTGTTTGTGAAATCACTTTGAAGATTATAAAACATTGAGAAAATCATGTTAACTTACGAAATGTTCTTGGAAACTGGATATCTCATGTAAATAATGGTAAATATTCTGGGAAATTCAGAAGGGTGTGTCTATACAGTATGAAACTTAGTAAGGGAATTGAGTCACATAGAGAAGCTGTTGGTCTTTGGGATTCAGACAGGAAATCATTTTTTAAGCCTACTCTAAGTTCAGCACCATTCTGGCATCCAGAAGGACAAAGCAGAGCAGCTCTTGGCTCCTGCCAGGGGCAGAACTGCATTATGATTGAGAAGATGTATTGGGCTATCTGTGTAGGAATATCTAACACTTAGGTAATGCCTACCACATGCCAGACTGCTAACATTCCATGCATGCGTTATGTCATCTCATCCTCTGTGAGGATCCCAGTTTTTCACTAGTGAGGAAAGAGGGGCACAGAGAGGTTAAATAATATGTCTAAGTCACATGGGCACAGGCATAATAATGAAAGACAAACAAGAAATGAGGATAGTGAAAAATGCTTTTGGCAATAAATAAAGTCAAAATCATCACAAATTGAAACAAATAAATCTACAGCTCTTTTGTGTTCTTCTATCCTTCACTTTTAATGTAGACTTCTAAACCAGAGCATAAACATTCTTCATAGGAAATGTCTCCTGGCTTAGACTGAGGACTGATGAACCATAGGTTTTGGTTCTTGACCTCATTTTCATCCCTGACACTTTGGGTGGCCTTGGGTGGGAAAATAACTTCCCATGTCTATAGTTTCTCTACCTCTAATATGGGTCTAATAATGCCTCCCTTTAAAGCAGTTCGTGGAGGCTAATTATCATAAAGTCATTTTTCGGTGTGTGCTTCTGATTTACACTGGAACCCCAAAGGGCCACCCAGATTTCAGCCCTGTGGTAAAATCTTGGCTTCTTTTGGACAGAGACAAGAGTATTGCTTCTTGGTGGGCTTCTAATGCACAGGGCAGTGCCGGATCTCTTTTTTCACATGCAGCGTTACTTGAAGTAGGTTACCATAAATACCCTGTGGTCAAAGAGTAAGTGATACCATTTATTATAAAGTTACTTGGGAAATATTTTCAACTAATAGGGATCATTAAGGCAGTGATTATGTCACCTGATATGCTCATGATCCAGTGGGGAGAATACTGTTTAACATAGGAAAAACTTACATAGGATTGACTTTCAGTGGAGAGACAGTGGCTCCTGTAGATTGTAGGGCCTCGTTCTCCATGTGTGGTCCACAGTCTAGCATGTCACCTGGGAGCTTGTCAGAAATGCAGAATCTCAGGCCCCATGCCAACACTAACTGAATCAGATTCTGCATTCGAACACCATCCACATGTGGGTGGAAGGCCTGCGAAAGCATGAGAAGTACCACCTGCTTGGACCTGTAGCAGTGATGACACAGTGTGTGGTGGAGCTGGGAATCCAGCTGAGGTTTCAGATGCCACTGCTCACGTTCTATCCTCTCTGCTGCTCTGTGCCCTCTCAGGTCATGCAGGTAGGGTTTGGTTTATTGCTGAAATGCACTCTCACCTTCTGGTAAGAATTCTGACCATGGCTCCTACAGTGGGGTATGTACTCCTCAATTAAGAAAATGTCTTGAGGGGCGCCTGGGTGGCTCAGTGGGTTAAGCCGCTGCCTTCGGCTCAGGTCATGATCTCAGGGTCCTGGGATCGAGTCCCGCATCGGGCTCTCTGCTCAGCGGGGAGCCTGCTTCCTCCTCTCTCTCTCTCTCTGCCTGCCTCTCTGCCTACTTGTGATCTCTCTCTGTCAAATAAATAAATAAAATCTTTAAAAAAAAAAAAAAAGAAAATGTCTTGATAAAAGCAGCTTTTATCACAGTATTTGTAGTCTTGTTACATTTTTATTTGCTGCCTTTAGTTTTTAAAAATCTCAAGATACTTTCTTACCTGAAGAAACAAAAAGTAAGAGAGAGGTGGGGGGGATGGAGGGTAGGAGGTTAATAGTAGAGGAAGGAAAAGAAAGAGAGATAAAAGAGAAAGAATAGGGTGCTGGGGTAGCTCAGTTGGTTAAGCGACTGCCTTTGGCTCAGGTCATGATCCTGGACTCCTGGGATCGAGTCCTGTGTCGGGCTCCATGCTTGACAGGGAGTCTGCTTCTCCCTCTGACCCTCCACCTTCTCCCATTCTCTCTCTCTTTCTCTCTCTCTCTCTCTCACACACACACACACACACTCTCTCTCTCTCAAATAAATAAATAAAATCTTAAAAAAAAAAGGAGAAAGGAGAGAAGAAACAAGCATCTAAAGAAACCAAATATTTAATAGTACACATATCCATCCTAGTTGTGGGGTGTATTCATTTTTTTTGTTAATCTTCAAGGGTAGATGCTTTATGTTTTATTTCAAAAATTTTAAATGGAAATCTTTTTCTAATAATTGAATAATATCAGTGAAAGTGTATGTCCAATTTTTCCTTTTATTTCTTCCCATTGAGTTTGTTTATTTTATTATGTATCTTAGTCACCATGCAGTACATCATTAATTTTATGCAGTGTTCCACAATTCATTGTTTTCATATAACACCGAGTGCCCCATGCAATACTTGCCCTCCTTAATACCTATCACTGAGCTAAACCATCCCCCCTCTGAAACCCTCAGTTTGTTTCCTGTAGTCCATATAGTCTCTCATGGCTCGTCTCCTCCTCTGATTTCCCCCCTTTCATTTTTCCCTTCCTTCTCCTAATGTCCTTCATGCTCCACATATAAGTGAAACCATAAGCTTTACACCTTAAAGAACTGGAGAAAGAACAACAAATAAAGCCTAAGCCAAGCAGAAGAGAAATAATTAAGATGAGAGGAGAGATCAGTGAATTAGAAACCAGAAATACAGTAGAGCAGATCAACGAAACTAGAAGCTATTTCTTTGAAAGAATAATAAGACCGACAAGCTACTGGCCAGGCTTATCCAAAAGAAAAGAGAAAGAACCCAAATTAATAAAGTTACGAATTAATAAAGGGAAGAGATCACAACTAACAACAAGGAAATAGAAATAATTATTAGAAATTATTATCAATAACTATACACCAATAAATTAATCATCCTGGGGAAATGGATGCCTTCCTAGAAATCTGTAAACTACCAAGACTGAACAGGAAGAAAGTGACAATCTGAATAGACCAATAACCAGTAATGAAAGTGAAGCAGTGATCAAAAAACCTCCCACAAAACAAGAGTCCAGGTCCTGATGGATTCCCAGGAGAATTCTACCAAACATTCAAAGAAGAAATAATACCTCTTTTCCTGAAGCTGTTTCAAAAAAATAAAAACAGAAGGAAAACTTCCAAACTCATTCTATATGAGGCCAGCATTACCTTGGTCCCCAAACCAGGCAGACACCTCACCAAAAAGGAGAATTATAGACCAATATTTAGACCAGCTCTTTTGTGCTCTTCTATCCTTCACTTTTAATGTAGACTTCCAAATCAGAGCATAAACATTCTTCAGAGAAAATGTCTCCTGACTTAGACTGAGGACTGATGAACCATAGGTTTTGGTTCTTTTTTTTTTTTTTTAAAGATTTTATTTATACATTTGACAGAGAGAGATCACAAGTAGACGGAGAGGCAGGCAGAGAGAGAGAGATAGAGGGAAGCAGGCTCCCCGCTGAGCAGAGAGCCCGATGCGGGACTCGATCCCAGGACCCTGAGATCATGACCTGAGCTGAAGGCAGCAGCTTAACCCACTGAGCCACCCAGGCGCCCCAGGTTTTGGTTCTTGACCTCATTTTCATCCCTGACACTTTGGGTGGCCTTGGATTGGAAAATAACTTCCCATGTCTATAGTTTCTCCACCTCTAATATGGGTCTAATAATGCCTCCCTTAAATCATGTCATGGAGGTTAATTATCATAAAGTCATCCATAAAATGATGCCAAAATTCTCAATAAGATCCTAGCTAAGAGGATCCAACAGTACATTAAAAGGGCCATCTATCATGACCAGGTGGGATTTACTCCTGGGATGTAAGGGTGGTTCAACACTTGCAAGTCAATCAGTCTGATAGAACACATTAATCGGAGAAGAGACGAGAGCCATATGACCCTCTCAATTGATGCAGGAAAAGCATTTGACAAAATATAGTATTCTTTCCTGATTAAAACTCTTCAGAGTGTAAGGATAGAGGGAACATTCCTCAATTTCGTGAAAACCATCTATGAAAAACCCACAGCAAATGTCATTCTTAATGGGAAAAGAGGAGAGTCTTTCCCTTCAGATCAAGAACACGACAAGGATGCCCATTCTCGCCACTCTTGTTCAACATAGTACTAGAAGTCCTAGCAAGAGCAATCAGACAACAAAAAGAAATAAAAATTAGCAAAAAAGAAGCCAAACTCTCTTTCTTCATAGTTGACATGATAATTTAACCATGTCTTTAACCCAAAAGACTCCACCCTAAAATTTCTATGACTGAACTTACTTATTTTTATAGACTATTAAGGTAAGCAAGCCATGATGAAGTACCCCCAAATCTTCCTGTCGTTCTGACTTGGTTTTGATTGTTAGACTCATGAAGCAGCACATAGCTGTTACATTTATTCCTTTTAAAGGTAACTTGCACTATAGCCAGAACGATCTTTGAAAAATGCAAATTTGAACTCTTGATAAATTATTTTTTCTAGGCATCAGTGACTATTATCATGAAAAGACAAACAAGCAGGTATTATATCCCTCCTAATGGAACTGTCACCTGGAAAAAACTCTTGCCAAAAAGATAGAAGCTGAATTTCATCAAGATTCAGTACCTAATTACCAATGTACAGGTAATGTAGAAATCACTTAACTGTCAACTGGGCCTTTTTGGAATGTGTGTTCTTGGGTCAGTCTGTCTTGGAATCCAGCTGCCATGCATGTTATGAGAAGCTCAGATCACATGGAGAAGCTACATGTATTCACTTTGGTTGACAGCTCCAGCTGTGCTCCCAGCTGATGGTTGTCATCAGCTGTCAGCATGCAAATGCACCATCTTGGACATCCAGCTAACACATGATTACAACTGCATGAGAGATCCCAAATAAGAACAACCTACCTGATCCTGATCCCTGTCAACTCATACAACCAAGAGAGTTAATAAGAAGTATTTTGAGGCACTAAGTTTCAGATGATTTTTTAAATAGTGTTATGGACTGACTATTGTCCACTCCCCATTCATTATTGAAGCCCTAATCCCCATATGATGGCATTAGGGGTGGGGTCTTTGGATAGTAATTAGGTTTAGATGAAGTAATGAAGACAAACCCCCATGATGAGTTTAGTGTCCTTAGAAGAAGGCAAGAGACCAGAGCTCATTCTGTCTCCCTGTCTATGTGAAGACAAAGTGAGAACGTAGCCTCCTCCAAGTCAGGAAATGGTTCTCACCAGGAACTGAATCTTCCTGCTCAGTGTGTGTGTGTGTGTGTGTGTGTGTGTGTGTGTGTGTGTTTTCAGGTGAGCTATGATAAGTTTGAAAGTCACTGGATTGGACTAGGAGACTCTGTTATAAGTCTGTGAGTGATTGACCAACAGTTGTGAAAATAAAGGAATTAGGGATATTATTGCAGTGGAACACCTTTGGAATGGAAACAACCTTCTGGTGCTACAGGCAGTGGGGGTGGAGCTGCTTCTTCCCACTTATGCCAAAGAAAGCAATTGAACCCATACTTATTTTCTTCTTCTCTAGCCTAACTTAACTTAATGCATTTTTATTCTTCCCTTCTTATCGCTCTCTTCTTTTCTTTTTCCTCTTCCCTTTTCCCCTTCTTTCTTTCCCCTTCCACTTTCCTCTCAGTCTATCCCCTTATATTTTCTCCCCTATTCCCCCCTTTTTCTACTTTTCTTTTACACCATGTTGCTTTTGGGGTACATGTTTAATTGGGAAGCTTTTCTTCATGTCAGCATTAAAAATATCTAAGATATCCTTAAGCCTTTAAAATACATGCTATAGGCTTTTTGTACTCAGAATGTGGCCCATTGGCCAGCAGCCTCAGCGTCACTTGGGAGCTTTTTAGACTGTAGACTCTCAGGCCCTGTGCCAGACTTACTGCATGTTAACAAGACCCTACGTTCAAGTACAAGAAGCACTGCTATTGCATTCATCATCTTAAAACAACCCTTTGAAAATCTGTCACCAACATGGTCATGGAAGGTGCTCCTCTCTTTGGACAATAGATGGGGTTAGAGGTGCGGCAGGTGTATATATGTGAGGGCTTGGATGCCTGGAATGGGAGGTGGTAGCTTTCCCTGGTACTCTGGACATAACATATTTAATCATAGAGGCAAATGTCTCTGATACCTGATAAATATCAGGTCTTTTCTTGTTTATCAGGGAATGCTGGGTGATTTGGTTTGTGGTTTCAGGACATGTTGAATGTTGTTAGAGACCAGCTGGAGGACATGTTGGTTGGTTTCCGTTGGCTCAGAAAGGGACTTCATTCCACTTGTTTTCTTTGGGAAAAATGGAGTGAGTTGGAGGTCATTCACAGAGAATGCATCTGTTATAAGAAGGATGGCAAGTTCTGGATTTTCTGGGACCATCTCAAGTTAATACCTGCTTCCCAGAAAAATTGATAGCATCCACTTTCACTAAATTGATAGTATCTACTTTCACTAAATTGATAGCATCTACTTTTACTTACCCCAGGGGGGAGCAGACCTTTCTTAAGGACTGGTTAAAAATGAATCTAACAAGCTGGAGAGATAAACACCTTAGATTCTATTTGTTGCCAAGGCACGAGGCCAGGAAAAAATTTCCCCTCAGTCAGTAGCCCGGACACTAGATATTTGAAGGCATTTTGGTCTCCTGGAATGTTTTGAGCAATTCCCAGATTGGTGCTTGTTCCAAGATTATCCTTTGTCAGCTTGGTCTAAACTTTGACTTGTCCAGTCATGGTTGTCTTTCTTTTTATACTGCCTCAACCTGGGTCCAGATCATTTGTTTTTTACTTCCTTGACCTTCTCTTGCCACCCACAACACAATGAACAGTGCATTTCTGTGAATGGTTGAAATTCCTTGCACTCTGGATTGGAAATAGAAGGCTAATGTATTAGTGGTAGCAAGGAGGAAAAACATTTTTATACCAATTTATTTCATTGAAATTCTGAAACTAAAACTAGATTTGACACCAGATGGTTAAGAGTGGGAAGGTGGAGAGCTATCAAGACATAAGCTTTCTAGAATTCCCCAACATATTAATTCTCAATTTTTCCCAATGCATTTCAAGGGCCATAAAGTAGGTCACATAAAGCAGATCCAAAGCTCTAGACTCTGTAACTCTTCTTTGCTCTTGGCTCCTGCATATTTAAGGTGGGGCTCAGAAAATGCTTTTTCTCCTCCTGTTCCATCCAGAAGCTACTAGGCAAACATTCTGGTGGTGCTAATGGAATTTCAGAGCTGAGTTTTGTTTGTCAGTCCCGGGGCAGGACCTAGCAGATCTGGGGTGAAGGAGCATAAACAGGTGGGCTCTGAGGGGTGTCCACACTTGGCTGGAATGTATTGTGATGCTGTCTTGGGGAACTGGTATTTGTTTTTCCAGTCGTGCTTAGTCCTGGGAGGTGTTAGATTTCTTTAAAGCCTTCATGACTCATGACCCCAGGAGAGCTCATTTTCCACTCCCTACCTCCTCAAACCTATTTGCCTTGCTCTTCAAAATGAACATAGCAAAATCTCACTTATTGAAAGGATAACTTGGGGAAAGCACTTTGTAAGCTCAAAAGCACCACACAGTTTGGAGGAGGGATTGTCATTCTGAGGAATTTGTGGAGGTTGATTTTCTACACATTTTCAAATGAAAAAACAGGGCTTATCTTTCAAAAAGGTCCCATTGGATGCTTTTTTCCTTCTTCCACATTTGCTACCAAAATGTTTGCAAATACTTTCTGAGCCAGTTTTGGAGACACTTTAGAGATTTGGTCTCTGTCAAGTTTCACTTCATTTTTGACCTTATCACTCCGGTTTGACTTGGTCTCCAGGCTCGTTCATCAGACTTGATACAAAATGCCAGTTGGCTTTTCCAACAATCAGAACTTCCCTCTGAAGGTTGTAGTTTTGCCATTATTGAAGAGCTCCACTAGAACATACTGAGACTTTTCAGGCAAGTTCCAAAGAGAAGTTTTAGAAATTCACTGAATTATTGCTATGTCTTTGGGATAACGGTCCAGCTTGTAAGAGGTGACTGGTATGGAAGGCAATACTTACTTGGAATATATACACGCAGAGCAATAAATCTATACCAAAGATCTCAAGTCATTTCTCAACATTTTCCTAGCTAGTTTATAGATGTACTGTTTTTTAAATTTGTTGTTTTTGTTTATTGGTTTTGGCAGGAGTAGTCAGTAAAGAACCAGGAGTTTCTTTGCTAACTCATTTATTAATAAATAAATCCATCCATTCATTCAGTTAAAATCTGGTTGGCATTTGACTTTCAGTGGTAAAGAAGACATGGTCACTACCCTCATTCAAATGGGAGATAGTTGATCATTAACCAAAGAACCACCCAAATAAATGTAAACAAAATGAAACCTAATATGCTAGGTGCTAAGGAGGAGAGGAATATATATGGAGCTTAGAGAGAGGTTGAAGGACAACTCTTCTGCTCAGGAAAGGTCTGGAGTGGGAATAAAATTCATCTGGCAGAGGGGAGGGAAGTGCAGGAGTTTTCCAGCTAGCAGGGCAGCTTATGTACACCTCCACAGCAGAAGAGATGCTGGAGGGGTGAAGGAACAGAAGTCCAGTGTGGCTGTATCTCAGAGCATGGCAAGAAATGAGGATGAAAGGAGCATATGGGGCCTTGTAGGTAGGGGGGAACACAGGATTTATTGTCCAAATGGAAGCACTGGTTGAGAGTAAAATGAGGGGTTTTTGATAATGACCACAACAGTCATAAGTCCCAACTATCTTGGGCAAAGCAGGACATATGCTCCCCTTACTTCAGGACCATGCTAGGGATTTTGGTCTTCATCCTAAAAGCAATGCTAAGCAGCCTTTTAAGGTTGGGATGAAATGAGGACATGATCAGATTTGCATTTCGAAAAGCCCTTTCCAGGTACACTGTACAGACAGGAATGGCAGTCATTCCCTTAAATGCCAAGAGTCCTGGTTTGATTTGGATAAATCATCTTTATGCTCCAACCTCCTTTCTCTGCTCCCATCCTAGTGCTCAGCCCACATCTGTGTAGCAGCTGCAGAACTGGGATTCCAGAGGCTCTGGCTAATTTGTAGAATTATGAGGACGGTGCCTGGCAAGGGAGTGTTCCCATTAGTGCTGCTCATGTTCACATTGTAAGCTTGATGCCTTCCACATGCTCATGTTTTATTCTGATCCTCCTAGGGCCAGGCCAGTAATTAACTCTTTGGAGGAATTGGGCCCAACCTAGGGTCTTTCATTGCTAAAATTTTTGTAAAAACAGGGCCTGGGCATGAAGAACAATAGGAAGAAGGTCTTGAATCCACAAAGTGCTTTGTTCACATGCCAGTCTCTCTTCTAGAATCTGTCTCTTGAAGAGATGCAGAGTTGGAAGGGGGTTTACGAGATTAGAATCCGATTGAGGAATGGTCATCCCAGCAACGAAGTCTTCCAGGGACCTCGTGCACACTTCCTCCTAGGATGCGGCCTGGCTTTGCTCACGTCTCTCCATCTGCATTTCTCCCACAATGGGCTGAGCCCACATCTTCCCTCCCCTAGACCACTGCAGTAGTCTCCTAACGGGCCTGCTGCTTCTTGTTCGGCCTCTCTCTAACCCATGCTCCACACTGCCATCAGTGCTCTTCTAATAGCAAAACTCAGTCAAGGCCGTCCCTGTTTAAGGCTCTCCAGCGGCTTCTCATTGCCTTTTGGCTAAAACCTACTCTTCTTACCATGCCCACAAAGCCCGCTGGCTGCCTGTTTCTCAAAGGTTCTCACTCACCATCTTCCTCCTTACACACTAGGCTCCAGCACCATTTGCCTTCTTTTGTTTTTTTCAAACACACACAGTTATGCCCCAGAGCAGTTGCCTGGAACACTCTTGCCATTACTGTTTATGTAACTGGCTCCTACTCATGCTTTAGTCTCCGTTCAAGTGTCAAGTACATGGAAAGGTTTTTCTTGGCCATCTGTTTACAGTGCATCCCTCTTACTAATCTTTATCTCAGGCCCTTTAATTGTTTATAAAACAGAGTTTGTAAAAAAAAATTTTTAGCTTATTTGATTGTTTTGTTTTGTTTCTCTTCCCTCTTTGGCGCCCTTAGGGCCACCCTGAGGTGGGGATCATGCTCACCTCTTTCACCACCATATCCTCAGTGCCTAGCAAGACACTCACACCTAGTAGGTGTGCTCAATAAATATTTATGGAGGGGCGCCTAGGTGGCTCAGTGGGTTAAGCCTCTGCCTTTGGTTCAGGTCATGATCTCAGGGTCCTGGGATCTAACCCTGCATTGGGCTCCCTGATCAGTAGGGAGTCTGCTTCTCTGTCTGCCTCTACCCCTCCTCCTGACTCATGCTTTCTCACTCTCAAATAAATAAATAAAAGATTAAAAAGTACATATTTATGGAAAGAATTAACAAATGACAGTGGATTATTTTTGTTTGACAGATTTGTTTTTATTCTATGTGTTGTGAGGTAATTTTTTAAAATTTGGGACTTAGAGTCCTGGTTATTTTTTATGATAGTTCTATTTGAAATTCTCTTTCCATAATAAAGACCCTCAGCCTCCAGTCTGGCCCCAGATATTTCATACCATGATCTTGTTTATTCTAAAGCTTCTTTTCTCTAGTAGAAACACTCTTAGTTATTTTAACTCTCACTCTGTGAAATGCTGTCCTGTTTGAGTCATCCTATTATTCTTTCACCCTATCAGATTTTTTTTGGATTCAGAATTGGTCGTCTACCATAGTTGTTATGCCTCCATCTCATGGGCCACTTACACATTTGATAAATATGCTAGCTACGTCCTTTTCCAACTCACAAGCAAATATGTTGATTGTCCCTAGAGAGGGTCCTTTCTTTAGGCACTGATAACTTAATGGGCCCATGGAAAAAATTAGAGACCCTTGTATTAAATAGAAAGTTAAGGGCTGAGTGCTTCAACCAAGAAACACATTTTTCTGTAGCTGTCTAAATGACGTTCCAAACTGGATGTGTTGCTGCCTTCCTATACTCAACCTATTTGAAAGATTTGTAAATTATGATATATGATAGTTGGCCGCTTACATGGTGGTTTTGAAGACTATGAGAAACATAAGATGATTCAGTTATACAGCAAATGGAAAAAGGACAATGCAAAGTTATATTATGAGCAAATTTTCTTCTCTTTCGAAATATGTGGTTTTACATTTATAATGAAAAACATACATTTATAAAAAGACTTTACTACATCACTGTTCTAAAAATCAGTGCTTTCTATTAAGGAACCTCCTATTCTGACAGAAATAGGGATTAGGAGATGTCCTGTAAGTAACTGAAGGCATACAGTCTTTTGGGGATTGGAATAATCAACCCTTTTCTGTCTTAATCACCCAAAGGGCTTAAAAATATGTTTGCATCTCATTTTCTAAGTTTGTGACTTTCTGTCTTTTAAATGATACTGATAATGTTTTTCTATGAAGTTTATTTTTAGGAAAAAATATGAAATAAAGTTTTTTAAAATTCCTCTTTTTTGTTACCTTTCCTCTGTCCTCAGATAATGACATCATAGTGTGTTTATGACAGCCATCTCTTTAAGTTCAGACCCTGTCTTCAGCTCTCCTGACCTATGCTGAAGCTTACCTTACCTATCTTGAGTACTATTTACTTATATATCCCATCACTATCCTATTATGGTTATATCCTTGACTCCAAAAGTAATATTAATTATTATCCTAATCTATAAAGGTCAGAAAAATATAAAGAAGACCATCACCCACTGCTCAAACACCCAGAGAAAGCCTCTCTATTTAATAAAAAACATATATTAGAAATCCATTTGGTTTATGGAGTTTATGGGTGGTAATACCTTAGTTCCTTCTTCCCCTGTGGTTACTCTTTTTCATTCTAAACTAAGTAGTCTTTATATTCCTGAACTTCAAGGAGTGGCTATTAGTGGACATTTTATTTACTGTCATGGAGCTGCCAGAGCATTTTCTTAGCTTTCTTCAAATGAAACCAGCAAGGCAGGCACTTACTCCACCTTCTTGGAAATGCATCCCTTCTCAAGATCTCATGTGGAGAAGATGCAACTTAATACTCTTCCCCTATTTTTTCATTCATTTACTCATCCCAGTCCTCATTTCCCATTCCTAGGCAGCTCTCCAGCTCCCAGTGATGTTTATTAGGGACAGGCCACCCAGCTAGTCTCAGTCTTCTCTGATGAATTCCTATTATATTTTATCATCTCTTCTACTTGCCTTTTTCCAGCCTTGTATTTTTCTTTAGTTTTTCTTATAAAGAAGGCCTGCCTTTCATCCAGACATGACTCCAAGGGCCAGATCTATGGCTTACACAGGAAAATTTCATTTAATCAGAATGCTTGAGTACCTCAGAGCTGGTGTGTTTTACTGTAAATGTATTACTCAAGATTAACCAGAATTCCCCACCCCAACCCCCAGAATATATCTAAAACAACTTCAGTCTTCTTTCATGTTCCATAATAAAGACTAGCGAATATCTGAGATTTTCCAGTACTTTTTGAAGTACATGCAGTTTCAGCACTCTGGAAAGGGTTCTTATGGCCAAAATTGAACTCTTGAAGCAAGAATATAGGATTCAGGCGCCTGGGTGGCTCAGTGGGTTAAGCCTCTGCCTTTAGCTTAGGTCATGGTCTCAGGGTCCTGGAATCGAGGCCCGCATCGGTCTCTCTGCTCAGCAGGGAGCCTGCTTCCCCCCTCTCTCTCTCTGCCTGCCTTTCTGCCTACTTCTGATCTCTCCCTCTGTCAAATAAATAAAATCTTAAAAAATATATATATATATGGGATTCAAGTTTGCATCATTTCTCTCATTTTTTTATTCCCAAGACTTGACCTTTGGTCATCAGCCACATCTGAGGTATCTAAGTTGACAATGAAAGTGATGATGAAAGATGATGGCAGTGAGGCAGAGCATCTCAAAGTCATGGCGGGAGCTCCTCCTGTGATTAGGAGGGATATTAGGACAGCAGCTCTATATCAAGAAGGCCGATGCACTGAGCTTCCAAGGAAGAGAGTAAATCATGTGCAACCTTTCATAACACCCAGTTGATGTGAGGCATTATAGTGCTGCGTCCCAGAGACTCAGTTTTTTTTTTTTTTTTTTTAAGATTTTATTTATTTATTTGGCAGAGATCACAAGTAGGCAGAGAGACAGGCAGAGAGAGAGAGGGGGAAGCAGGCTCCCTGCTGAGTAGAGAGCCTGATGCGGGGGCTTAGTGCCAGGATCCTGGATTATGACCTGAGCCGAGGGTGGAGGTTTAACCCACTGAGCCACACAGGCACCCTCAGAGAATCAATTCTTAAACTAAGGAGAAACTCATCTCACTGAATTTTTTTTTCTTTCTCCCTGCATCCCCCCCCCAACATCTATTCATTCATTCTCTTTTCAACTCCTTTGGGCATATGATTGAGAAGCTATTGTTGAACATGTAATGGGTGAAAATGTAGAATAAAGATTCAGAGTCCGGCACAGAGGAAGAATTCAATAAATGTTCGGTGGCTAGATGAATTAGCACACAGATTTGAACCCTGCCTTTGCCTCTAATTTCTTGAGTGACCTTGGAAAGCTTCTTGACCTCCCTAAACCAAGTTTTGCCATCTCTAAAATGGGGGTACTTGTTTATATAATTGTTGTGTGGATTCAGTGAACTAACGCAAGTAAGAACATAGTGATTTTTTAAAAAGTAGAATAGGAATAGTAGCAGTAATCCCCATAATAATCATTATTGTTGTTTTTAGAATCCAGTACATAGATTAAGTCTCCTTCTAGTTATATTTTGGTCTATTAAAGTTTTTTTTTAAGTTTTTAAAATTTTTTTATCATACTTCTCCTCTATTGTCACAATCTCATTGCTCAGTACATATCTGAATATATTTCAAGGCCTCACTAAATGTTTGTTGTTGTACCCTTCCAAAGGCAAAATTGAAATCTATTCCTTTCATTCCTCTAGCCCTTCAGACCATACAGCCTCCCTCATTATTCACTGGATTACTGAATGGATCTGATTAATAGTGGCAAAAATGTTTCATGTATCATGAATGCCAGATAAGTCCTGTCATGCTGAAATTGCCATTATGTCATGGGTGTATTTCTGTGGAGAAAATGTTTCATGATTTTTAAGAGGTTGATCTGCCCCAGCCAAAAACAATGACCCCCAGTGACTTGGAGGGATTTAGGGAACAAGGAAACAGGTTTCTTGAGAGAAAGTGGTTAAGTTCTGCAGAAATATTTTAATCTACAAATTCCTGTCTCCATTTTGTACTTCTTTTTCTTACAATGAGCCATACTTCCTGGCGTTCATACTCTTGTGTAGCCCCCATCCTCTACCTAGATTCTGGGCTTGGCCAAGTGACTTTCTTTGGCCGTTGGGATATTAATAAATGTGATGCAAGCAGAGGCTTGGTAAATGCTGCCCACGGGAGCATGTCCTCTAGGAATACTTCTTTTAGAATCTAGGTTCTGTGTTGTAAAGAAGCTCAGGCTAGACCACTGGATGATAAGAGGCCATTGGGAAAGACCCTGAAGGATAAGAGCCAATTTAGACATTCCCATCTCAGCTGAATGCAGCACTCAAGTGATCTCTGCAACACTATAAAGAGTGTTTATCTAAACCTTTCACTTCAGCCCAGTTAACCCACAGACTTGTGAAAGGTAATAATACATTGTTATTTTAATCTATTAAATTTGGGTGGCTCCTTTATGTAACAATAGATAATGGGTACATAGTCTTTTTCCTCCCTTTGTCCAGGACCCATGGGCAGACTGAATGGAAACATCCCTTGATATATCTCTAAAAAATAAATTGGTGTGTTCACAATGATCAGCCCTTGTATCGCCTGGGAAGAGATTTTTTTTTAATCCCCTCAGATGTGTTCATTTTACAAACTGAGGCTCAGAAGCATAAGTTACTTGTCTAGGTCTCCTGATTCAGCATGTGATATTCCTTTCATGAAGAGCCATTGTAATATCTTTAGTTTCAAAGGGAATTTTTAAAAATTTTAATTCCAATGTAGTTAACACACAGTATTATATTAATTTCAGGTGTACAAGATAGTGAGACCACAATTCCATACATTAGCTGGTGTTCATCACAAGTGCACTCCTTAATCCCCATTGCCAGTTTAACTCACCTCCCCACCTCCCCTCTGGTGACCGTCTGGTTTTTTTCTATACTTAAAAGTCTATTTCTTGGTGCCCCCTTCTTTTTTCCTTTGCTCATTTGTTTTGTTTCTTAAATTCCACATATGAGTGACATCATATGGTATTTTGTCTTTCTCTGACTCCCTTATTTCACTTAACATTATATTCTCTAGCTCCATCTGTGTTGTTGCAAATGGAAAGATTTCATTCTTTTTTATGTCTGAATAATATTCCATTGTATGTGTATACCACATCTTCTTTACCCATTCACCTCTCTCTCTGTCTCTTTTTTACAGAGAGCACAAACACATGCACGTTCAAGGAGGAAGGCCTGGGGGCAGGGGAAGAGAGAGAATCTTAGGTAGGTTCCACACCAGTGTGGAGCCTGGCATGGGCTCGATCTCACAACCTGAGATCATGAAATCAAGAGTTGGACACTTAACTAACTGAGCCACCCAATCACCCCCATCCGATCATCTCTTGATGAGCACTTGGGTTGATTCCATACTTTGGCTATTGTAGATAATGCTGCTGTAGGTATAGGGGTACATGTATCCCTTTAATTAGTCTTTTTGTATTTTGGGGGGGTGGATTCCTAGTGGTGCGATTACCAGATTATAGGGTAGTTTTACATTTAATGTTTTGGAATCTCCAGATTTGTTTTGTTTTGTTTTTCAGAGTGTGTATCACTTTGTATTCACACCACTCATGTAAGAAGGTCTGTTTTTCTCCACATCCTACCAACACTTGTTGTTTCTTGTATTTTGATTTTAGCCATTCTGACAGGTATGAGGTGACATCTCATTGTAATTTTGATTTGCATTTCCCTGATGATGAGTGATATTGAGCATTTTTCATGTGTCTGTTGGCCACCTGGATGTCTTCTTCAGAGAAATGTCTGTTCATGTCTTCTGCTTAAAGGGAATTTTCAACCAAAATCATGTCATTTGTCCAACTTATATATAACACTTTTTATCTACTTACACAATAATCTCTATTGACTAGACATGATTATTTTCTAATTCAAAATGATAATCTAGATACCTCATGAGAGTGATGTCCATGGAAATTTGTAGCTAATTTAGCTCAGGGAGTAAAGTGCTGGCAAAAATACAAATGGATATCTTCGGAAGGAATAGAGGCATAATTAATACTAATTCTTGCTAAAAGTTACATGAGGCCTTTAAGAGTACAGATTATGCCTCGCCTAGTTCTGTAGACTTACTCATTCAGCTCTTATCTATTGGGTACTTCCTCTGTGTGCCATGTGTGAGGTAGATACCAGGATCTATCATGAATGATACAGTATCTGCCCTCAACAGCATTTGACATATAGGTTAAGTGATTTATTCAGGCTCACATCATTAGATAAGTATTAAATTTGGGGCTATTCCTGAGGGCCAGTCACCCTAGTGGCTGCCAACCAAATGCCAGATTGACTTCTAGAGTTGTCAGCCATGTTTAATTTTAGTAATTATGGTTTTATAGGTAATATTTTCTTTGGGTGCCTATCTCCTTTTAAGATCATAGTTGTGACTTCTGAGGGCTTCGCCATAAGATTCCCCTTTATGTGTGAAGGAAAGCTTTCTTAAGGATTATATTTAGCTTTTCTGTCTTCATTGGGAGCAGGGATAAGATCTGTGCTATAGTATTATAGTTGCATTCCTAAGAAGTCACTTTTTATTAAAAAAATCACTTTAAAAATAATTATTTCAGAAAGAAAATATGGGATTTGGGTCTGGAGCATTCAGACTCACAATAATAGAGTAATTTTGCCTGAAGGCATTTCAATAATACTGGTGTTTTTATAGCTTTAAGTCTATAGTTATAAAGCTAAACATCCCTGGGAAAATCCAGCCTTGATTACGTCTAGCTTTTGATCAAGAGTAATGGCCTTTGTTTTTCAATCCTCCCCAAGACTATCATTGGCACAAGTCTTCTTAGCCATTTTTATCACATTTTCACCCATTGTTGGATAAACATATCCTGAAGTCACTCAAACAAAGCAGCTGATAGCAAGTTCTTTTTTTCTCTTTGTCTGAGATAATGTTAGTTCTAGCATTACAACTATGTGCATAATGAAAATCATGTGTTGCATTATTTATTCAACATGTATTTTTTGATACCTACATGGTGAGGCACTGGGGATGTAGTAGTAAGCAAGAGAGACAAGTCCCTGTTGCCATGGAGTTTGCATTCCAATACCTTCCAATTCCAATTTCCATAAATCAATACATACACAATATAATATCATGTGCTGTAAGTGGTATGGAGAAAAATAAAACAGTGAGAGAGGGACCAGTGGTTGGATCATGCTGAGCCCTGGGAGACATTGAAAGGACTTTGGATTTTATTCTGAGTGTGATGGAAACCATTACAACTTTTTGAGCAGAGGGATGACATAGGATGCTTGATATTTTAGGAGACCTGCTCTGGCTGCTGTAGAACAGATTATTGAATGTTAAAGGGGATTGTTGGGAAAAATGAGGAGACTTTCGCATGATCTGGTTTCCTCTATAAATCTGAGTCTGAGACAAGGGCTTGCGTGTTGGTAGTTTGTCTTGGAAAGTGATCCAAGGAACATAAGTGGAAGACTAGGAAGTGTGAAATGACAAAGAGGGCAAAATGAATCCACTTACACAGAAGATGTTGATAAATTCTATAGAAAACTGGATGTATATGTCACCGGGGACCTCTAAAAGGCCAGGTGGGAATATACCTCTGAATTGGTCAGCTCTGACCCCGTTGATCCAGGGTTGCCCATTGAAGTGTTAACTCCCCTGCATACCAGGTTTTTGCATGAGGCAGAATAACTAGTAGCTCCTGCAGTCATCCCAAACATTCCAAGTGAGAGTTCCCGCAGGAGCGAGAGTTCTGTGGAGCAGCTGAGGTATAATGAAGACAGGTATACTCCAGAGGTACCTGATACAAAAGCTTGTGCAGTAGAGATGATGGGAACTTGGATTTGGAAGGCAGTAGCAAGGTGGTGACATGTGGACAGATCCATGGGTTGTATCCAAATTACTTAGTGAAACTTTGCATCAGAAGAGAAACACCTGTATCTTCGCCGTGAAACAGACAGCTAATCTCACTGCATCTTGTATCCATGACGTTATATTTCCATTTCGTAGTCCTACTCTTATTCCCACTCACACAGCTACCCATTTTGTAGGCATCAACATTTACCATTTAACACAAAGAAATTGATGAATGAAGATTTAATAGCATGCAAACAATATGTCTTTCACCATATATGTCTTCTGTGTTTAACACATTTGATAGATTGTAGAGGCAAACAAAAGTGATGTAATTGGAACAAACTTGAACTTGCTATATGTTTGGACAGAAAAATGCACTTTGCTTTAGACACATATCTAAAAGGGTAGAAGACTTATGGGCAATTTAAAAAAATGTCTATTTGAAGATTGAAAAACAAAAGATTATCCCTCCACTGATCATGGTTATTTAAGTTTCTTATATCATGCTAACCCAAGGCCAGGAATAAAATGTTCATGGCACGAAACTCAACATTTTGAAAAATAATATGCAATGGAGTGTTTCTAAGGAAAAGAAAAACATCTGTCATTTGTTTTGAAAAAATTCTCCTTGCAGATAAAGGTGCCTAGTAGAGTGATTCTGGAGTAGAATAGTGCAAAGAATGTTGCCAAAAGCCATAATGAAAAGGTTGAGTAGAAATGCATTATGGGGGGTGCCTGGGTGGCTCAGTGGGTTAAAGCCTCTGCCTTGGGCCCAGGTCATGATCCCAGGGTCCTGGGATCAAGCCCCGCATCGGGCTCTCTGCTCAGTGCAGAGCCTGCTTCTCTCTCTCTCTCTCTCTCTGCCTGCCTCTCTGCCTACTTGTGTTCTCTGTCAAATAAATAAATAAAATCTTTAAAAAAAAAAAAAAAGAAATGCATTATGGAGTGAGAGGTTGCTGTGTGTTGTCTGGGAAACATCTCAGAGTGCTCTCACGGAAGCTTTGTCTTCTTTGCCTAGAACTTGGCTCTTTGCATTTTTACCATTCTCTACTTTCTATTTAACCTCATTTGGGCAAAGTGACAATACTACTACCACTGCTACTGCTATTACCACGTGCTATGGTAGGAGTCCTCTTTCGTGCCAAGCCCTACACATATGTATGCAGTGATAAAAAACATGTTTTCTTAGTAGGTGATGTAAGAATGTTTTGTGGAGAGAGACATCTTTAGCAGAAAATTTCTTCAACTCACTGAAATATGGAAGGAAGCCTCTGGGGTCGGGGGTGGTGGTGCCAGTTTTAAAAATAAGGAGAGATTTTGGTGTTAACGCATGGGGATAAAAGGGAGAAGATGGAAGGTCCAAAAACTGCTGCTGTATGGAGAGGAAGAGGGAAGGCTGCCAGGCTGTGGTTTGGGGGTGATGGGGTTTCACTATCTATCACCATCTCTCCCACATGAACAGCTCTCACCTGGTTTTAGCCACATCAGTCTCTTCCCCTGTCCCTTTAGGCCTAGAGGTGATAATGACTTTCTCTTGGGTAGTCCCTGGATCCATCATTATACTAGTTCCCTTAATTCTGCCTTCACCTTTATTAAACATTCTGTTTCCCCTTTGCATATGCTTACCTCTCTGATTAATTATTACCATGATTGGCTTTATGCAATTTACTTAACTGTTTTGGGCCTCCATTTTCCCATCTGTAAAATGGGGCTAGTATTTGTATATAGAACATGGAATTGACTGTTGAGGGGTTAAGCAAATTGTTATATATAAAGTACTTTGCATATAATAAGTAATATAGTAATAATAAGTATATTTCTTATTATAGTTATGATTAGAGAGTAAAATTTCTCATTGAATCCTTCAAATAACTCTATAGTGTAGGTATTATTTTCCCTATTTTATATAGGGAGAAACTAAGACCTAGAGAAGTTTAGATAATATAGAGTTGTGATTCAAAAATCAAGTCAGATGTAAAGCTGTTTTTCATTTCATTGCACAAAATGAGATTTCCCACTTAGTTAAAGGGGAGAGAATAAATAGTAAAATTAGTAGCTAGCAGAAAGCATGCTGTCATACTCACAGATTTATTTTATTTTTATTTTTTTCAAAGATTTTATTTATTATTTGACAGAGAGAGACACAGCGAGAGAGGGAACACAAGCAGGAGGAGTGAGAGAGAGAGAATCGGGCTTCCCGTTGAGCAGGGAGCCCAAAGGGGAGCTTGATCCCAGGACCCTGGGATCGTGACCTGAGCAGAAGGCAGATGCTAATGACTGAGCCACCCAGGCGCCTCTCATAGATTTGTTTTTAAAGAAACCAATCCACTAGAAGTGATTTTGGACAGTAAAAATCACTATGTTATACCAACCATGCCACGGAATATGGCTTTTTTATTTTAATTTTTTAAAAATTTTTATTTTTTGCATCAAACAAGGTTTGTCACTTTCATTTTTAGTTTTTTGAGCCAATTGACTTTTCTCCCCCATGGCTGCAAGAAACTTTCCCTTTTAGTATCCTTTTGTGTTTTCAAGCCTTGACTGCTAAAATAACTATTTTTCATCTTTTTTATTGCCCCACTGAAAAGATCTGAAATCTCATGATTAATGAGACAATTCTCACTCTCATTTTCAAAGGTAGGTCTTTTGTACTGAAAGTAGTGTGGAAAAGTGAAACTGGAAAGACTCAATTTCACATTAAACCCTCATTTAAAACCCTGACTATTGTGTAAGGGGAGACAAGGAGACAAAGAATGTAATCAAACTAGATTTGTCTAAGCCACTGATACAGCATCTTCTAAAACTCCTTTTGGAGGAAATAAATTCCTTTTGGCTTCTACAGGTTGGGGGAGGTATTATCTTTCAGACTGAAAAAAAAATCGTGGGCCCCAGACAAAGATAACCAGTAAACTGTGTACCAAGTTTTATTCAACAATCTCTGCCAGAGCAGCTGGACCAGAGGAGGAAGTGCAGTGTGTGTATGTCAGGGAGGAGACTGGCCAGAGGTCCAGAATGATGGCTTTGTGTGTCAGCAAATGTCCTTCATTCATATGCCCCCTCAACAATTTGGCATCAATCCACAGAAAGCACCAAGAAACCCGGGAAAAGTGTCACCTACCCATGCATTGGGTAATAGGCATACAGAAGTCAGTCCCATCTGTAGCTCATGCAGTGTCCCATGAACTGACTCCATTCCCTATTGGTCATGGTCTAGAGCCCTGGAAGACAGTTTCTTAGACTCATGGACAAGAGAGTTTTTGTGGATACTTAGGAGTCCAGTGGAGAAATTCCAGCACACCACTGGAGCAAAAAATATATATGAGTTTGGATGTATTGGAGAGGGTAAGAAGAATAGTTCAACTTGACTCGTCTCACCTTTCTTTCATGGTAGCACAGCTCAGTGCCAAGAAAGACTTTCTCAGTTATAACTTCTCCTTTGGGAGAAAAAGAGAGCATGTAAATGAGCACCCTTCTTCCCCAGCTATGCAGAACTCTACCAAAAAGGCTCATTTCTCTTTCATCCCATACAGGAGGATTAATATCATTGAAATATCCATACTACCCAAAGCCATCCATAAATTTAATGCAATACCTGTCAAAATTCAATGTCATTTTTCACAGAAATAGAAAAAAAATCCTAAAATTCATATGGAATCACAAAAAATCCTGAATAGCTAAAGGAATACTGAGAAAGAAGAACAAAGCTGGAAGCATCATACTTCTTATATCGAACTATATTGCAAAGTTATAGGAATCAAAACTGTATGGTCCTGGCATCCTGTTCCAGTGGAGCTATTGTGAACTAATTATTTGACAAGGAAGCCAAGAATATTCAATGGGGGTGCCTGGGTGGCTCAGTGGGTTAAGCCGCTGCCTTCGGCTCAGGTCATGATCTCAGGGTCCTGGGATTGAGTCCCGCATCAGGCTCTCTGCTCAGCAAGGAGCCTGCTTCCTCCTCTCTCTCTCCCTGCCTGCCTCTCTGTCTACTTGTGATCTCTGTCTGTCAAATAAACAAATAAAATTTAAAAAAGAACAACAACAACAAAAAAGAATATTCAATGGGGAAGGGATAGTGTCTTTAATAAATGGTTTTGGGAGAATGATAATCATGTGAAGATGAATGAAATTGAGACCCTTTTCTTACACCATTCATAAAAATTAACTCAAAATGAGTAAAATACATCAATGTAAGAAATCAAACCAAAAACTCTTAGAAGAAAACATAGGGAGAAGTCTTATTGGCATTGGTCTTGGCAACATGTTTTAGATGTGACACCAAAAGCACAAGGAACAAAAGCAAAATAAATAAATAAGCAAGACCATATTTAAAAAAAAAAAAGCTTCTGCACAGCAAAGTAAATGATAAACAAAATAAAAATGCAATCAACTGAGTGGGAGAAAATATATACAAACCATATATCTGATAAGAGGTTAGTATCCAAAATATGTAAGGAACACATACAAGTCAATAGCAAAAAAAAAACCAATCTGGTTTAAAAAATGGGCACAGGAACTGAATTGACTTTCCCAGTTAGGAGGTACATGAAAAGGTATTCAGTGTGACTAATCATCAGGAAAATGCAAATCAAAACTACAATATCACCTCACACCTGTTACAATGACTGTTATCAAAAAGACAAGAGTTAACAAGTGTTGGTGAACATGTAGAAGAAAAGGAACCCGGGTGTACTGTTGGTGGGAATGTAAATTGGTGTAGTCATTTTGGAAACAGTGCAGACGTTTCTCAACAAATTAAAACTACAACTACCATAAGATCTAGCAACCTCACTTCTGGGTAGATATCTAAGGAAATGAAGTCAGGATCTTGGATGTATATCAGCATTCCCATGTTCATTGCAGCATTATTTATAATAGTCAAGATATGGAAACAACCTGAGTGTTTATCAATGAATAAATGGATAAAGAAGGTGAAGTGTGTGTGTGTGTGTGTGTGTGTGTGTGTTATTATTTAGCAATGAGAAAGAAGGAAATCCTGCAGTTTGTGACATGGATGAATCTTGAGGGCATAATGCTAAGTGAAATAAGACTGACGGAAAGACAAATACTGTGTGATGTTACTTATATGTGGAATCTAAAAAAACTGAGCTCGTTGAAACAGTAGAATTGTGGGAGGAGGTTTAGGGAAATTAGGAGATACTGGTCAAAGGATACAAACTTTCAGCTAGAAGATGGATAAATTCTGAGAATATAGTGTACAGCATGGCTGATTATAATTAACAATACCATATTATATACTTGAAAGTTAGAGAAAGTAGATCTTAAATGTTCTCACCACTAAAAAGAAATGGTAATTTTGTGAGGTATGGAGGTGCTAACTGTACTGTGGTGGTCATTTTCAATCTTTGTGTGTCAAATCATCATACTGTGTACCTTAATCTTACACAGATTATTTCTCACTTATTTCTCAATAAAGGTTGAAAATATGCTTCTATCCAAAAAAGTCTGTTAAGTGTAGAAAATTAGAAATTACCTAAATGCAAATTGGGAAAAAGACTATATGTGTGTGTGTGTGAGTGTACTATAAACAAATACTATATATATGCTTTATATATATGTATATATATGCTATATATAATATATAATATACCAGATATATTATATAATATGTATATTATTATATATCTCCCCAGGAGAAAAACAAGAAAAACTTGGGTCCTCATAGTTATGGGAAATATCAGATAACATGAGGAAAAGGCCAAGTGTAATACATTTGATCTGATAAGACTTTGCACAGAGGTCATCATTCACTTGTCTCTTTGTATAAATTCATACCCAACTCACCAACATCCTTCCTTTTAAGATTCCCACCAAACTTGGCTAGTGTGGAATGGTGCCTGCATTAGCACATATAGACTAGTTCAATAAGAAACAATCTTCCCATCTCAATGACAAGCATAATAAAGTTTATTTCCTGTTTACTTCATGGTCCAATGACAGCCACTAGAACATATTCACAAGATTTATTTTCTTTTGTTTAAAAAATCTACTTAGTCAGACTTTTTTCCCTTCCCCTAACTGGAGGAGCTCTACAGTCAGGAACAGTCATTGTCAGTGTGGTCTTCCCAAATTCCACATTTTTCTTCTTCTAATATGTAGGACCATTCAGTTTTCTCCCACTTCAAACTCTGCTTCATGTTCACCTTTATGAATCTGAATCCATCAAGATGCT
The DNA here is from genome assembly GCF_020171115.1 of Neogale vison. Lineage (NCBI taxonomy): Eukaryota > Metazoa > Chordata > Mammalia > Carnivora > Mustelidae > Neogale > Neogale vison. Next base: position 172,988,220 of record NC_058097.1, on the reverse strand, counting down.
CAGAAGAGCAATAGGACTATATTACAAATTCCAGCTTTCTTAGAAGACAGATGGTAGAAATTTCCTCTCTAGGACCACTCCCCTGGAGAGACTGGGCTCATTCCTGCAAGGACCTAGTAGAGCCTTAAACCAATGCTATTTGTAATCCAGCATCACACACCTCGCCTAGTAGCCTGAACCAAGCAGATTCCCTGGAGACTAATTTTACTGGTCTAGGTCCGGGTCTCTGCCTTCTGCTACTTCTGGACTAGGCTGGAGTTTCTGGAATCCAGGGGACTGCTTGGGCTTCTGGGCTCCTTAAAGGGTATGTGGCACCCTTTAAAAATGGCTTATTAAAGGAAATGGTAGGACTGCTTCCCCTTTTATAGTCTAGCCATGGAAAGTTTGACCCACTGGGGGAGGTTGGAGGTAGAAATTGTAGACTTTGAGACAGTAGGTTGAGCATGTTTGGCAAGGCAGTAGCAAGGCCTCAGAGAGAAAACATGGGCCCTCGAGCCCTGAGGCTAAGTTCCTGGTGGTCAGGAAAGCCCAGTGAGGGCTCTACAAAAAATAATGACAGCAGTTAAGACATTCAATGGTTGAACTTTGAGCTGAAATTCCATATTTTGCTTTTTTTTTTTTCCCCCCTTCTTCACTCTTGAGGTTTGGCTCACCACTTTTTCCCCTCTCCTGAGACATATGAGTGTTGTTAAGGCATCTGGAGGGTGGGGTGAATGGTGACCATGTCACAAAGGGAGGCTAATTGGCTGGAACTCCCCCTTCCCCCTTCTCTGGCTGGCCTGAATCTCTCTGGTTTTTAGTACTTCTTAAAGTGTCTTGGTGGGGGTGGCCTGGTTCTATTTTCAAAGTAATTAAAACCAAAAGAATTAAAATTACGTCCTTTCTTGCTGCTAATGCTGTTTTGCCATAGTTTGTGAGGTAGATAGATGGGGACAGGGTGCCATTGGGACATTTTGGTTTCCTACCTGGACCTGAACCCAGTCAACTTCTCCTGCAGAGTATGCCCAGGCTGCAGTATCCCCTAAAACATGAATGGCAAATTCTTGGCACATGTGAGGCTCTTTCTACTCCCAAACTTGTGGCAGAAATTACTAATGAACCAAGACTTTTTTTTCCCTGTCAGCTGAGCCTAGGTAATCCCATGATCCTCCTTAATACAACTTCCCCAGCATTTACTAACAGTACTTGAGGTTGGCTTAGTGACTGGAATCCACTTAGCATTCTTATCCTTACCCTAAATTGCTCTGAGGCCCAGAGGCATGGTCTTCTCCATAGGCGCTCAGCTAAAGGCAAGTGTAGTTGGATAAATTGTAGGTTTGCTTCTGCATGCCAAAGAAGCTCCTTCCCAAGCCTTCAGATATCTTGCACTTTCTTTCTCCCCTGCCCCGCTCCTGTCTACTTCCATGCTTCCTCTTCTCAGAATGCACTCTGGCCTCCCAGGAAAGACTCTCTGCTTGCTATCAGTGCTTGGTACTTGCTATCAGTGCTGAAAGGGCCCACCTAATTCAACTGAGACTCTCTTAGCCATAAATTTACAACGCTTTTAGCAATTCTTTTGTGTTAGGCCTTCAGTTCAAATGAGAAATATGTTACCTAGAAGAAACTGAGCTGTCTGGAGTTTCTGGAATGTTGAGTGGGTGGCAATTGGTTGACAGAATGGTTGACCCAGGGTACTAGGGTAGATAGAGCTGAACTCAAATTGCTGCTAGACCACTTACTTGCCAGGTGACCTTTGGACAGTTAATTGAACCTCTTTGAACATCCATTTCCTCATCAGTAAAACAATAAATTCTTATCTGATGTTGCATTGGGAGGATAAAATAAGTTCATGCCTGTAAGGCACCTGGCACAGTTTGGCAAGTTCTGAGTACACTTGAGGTCCCTCCCATCCCCACCCTGGTGGCAACTAACATTAATGGACCAACACGCTCAATATATTTGTGCTGATTTTATCCTCTGTTTATTGACCACTTGACAAAGAGATGACATTAGTTGTCCAAGGTCACACAGCTTATAAGTATCAGAACTGGTTTTTGATTCTAGGTCTACAGGAAACTACTTTGATGTTTTTAAACTACTGGTTGACCTTAGGCAAGTTACTCTAATCTTCAGTTTCCTAGAGGAAGAAATCATTTTCTCACTTGTAAAATGGAGACAATATAACCTATCTTACTGAGTTACTGTAGGATCAAATCAGTCGGTGCTTATAGCATAAAACTTGATCTGTTATTAATATGTGCTCTCACAAATTTGTTACCAGTGTTGTCCTTCTTGTCCTCATTACTGTTACGTTTTTTTCAGAATCTGCTCCCTCCTCCCCTGAATCCAGTACTGTAGCTAGCATGTGACAGGTGTTTAGTATGTGAGCAGCTCTGTGAGGGTAACATATGGTATTGTTACTCTAGGAAGGGAGGAGAAATGAATGACTTTTGGGACTGAGAACTCTGGCTGACCTCCTGGCATCCTAGTAAACAATTCCAGGAAACCTCTTTCTAGCTACCTTGGGAAAAGCCTGAAGAGGGATCTTGGCTGTTTGTGGGTATCCTGCGGGGGTTGGCCTTCTAAATGGCCAGTAAGATAAGACCTGTTCTTCTTAAGTTCATGAGGGAATATCTCCTTGGTCTCCTGTGTGTGGAAGGAGCAGATGACTGGATCACATAGGAAAAGAGATCTTAATAGCTGTTTTTCCCATTTTTAACACCAATGCCTGAAATAGATTACTCTTGTTGAGATTGTTAAGAGAGGTGTTTTTGTCACCAAGAGTTCTAAGAAAATCAGAATTCCCTGAGCTTTGGCCTGAACTATCCCCAGACAAATGCTAACATAAGATTAATTATCCAGAGTGTCATACTTCCCCATCCTCATTAGGGAATCACTGATTCAGGCAGCCTTCCTTAAGCTCTTAGTGATCATTTCCTTCTTGAAAACATGTGAGTTCCAGTGATCACAACTTTATATCTCTATTGGCCAACTGAAAGTGGTATACCGTGCTTTTAGTCCGCATATATGTTTTTCCTCATGGTTCACCAATTAAAAAAAAACAAAAAAACAGAAAAGTTACAAAGATAGTACAGATGGTTCTTATACACCTTCACCCAACTTTCCCTAACATCTTACACAATCATGGTACATTTGTCAAAACTAAGAAATTATCATCAGTACCATAGTATTAACAAAGCCATACCTGTGTTGGGGGGAGGGGAGTGTGGGGCAGATTTTACCGGTGTTTTCAGTAGTATCTTCTTCGTCTTCTTTTTTTTTAAGTTCCATGATCCAACCCAGGATTTCACATTGTTTTAAATTGTTGTATTTCTTAGTCCCCTCTGATCTGTGGCAGTTTCAGAGTTTTTCTTTGTTTTCATGACATTGACAAATATTTTGCAGAATTTATTTCTATTTGGGCTTGTCTGATACACCTATTTATTTAAATAACTTTTAAATTTTGTGGTAGTTTAAGATTTACAAAAATCATAAAGATAGAACAATTCCACATATCCCACACTCAATTTTTCTTATTATTAATATCTTACATTATTATGGTATATTTTCATAGTTAATGAACTGATATTAATATATTACTTCTAACTAAACTCCATTGTTTATTCAGATTTCCTTATCTTTGACCTACTGTCATTTTTCTGTTCCAAGATCCTATCCAGGATACCAAATTACATTTAGCTGTCATGTCTCCTTAAGCTCCTCTGCTCTGTGGCAGTTTCTTAGACTTTCCTTATTGTTGTTGTTTTAAAGATTTTATTTATTTATTTATTTATTAATTTATTAGCGAGATAGAGAGAGTGAGAGCATGAGCAGGGGAAGGGCAAAGGGAGAAGCAGATGCCCCACTGAGCAGGGAGCCTGATGCAGGGCTCAATCCCAGGATCATGACTTAAGCTGAAGGCTGATGCTTAAGCAACTGAGCCATCCAAGTGCCCTTTCTTTGTTTTTTATGACCTTGATACTTTTGAGGAGTACTTGTCAGACATTTTGTAGACTCTCCTTCAGTTGGGATTTGTCTGACTTTTTTTTTTTTTTCTTATAATTAGGCTGGGGTTATGCCTTTTTGGGCAAAGACTATAGAGGTAAAGTGCCATTCTTATTATATCATATAAAGGATGTGTACTATCACATAATTTATGACTGTTGGTATTGACCTTGTTACCTTGGCTAAAGTAGTGTTTGTCAGGTTTCTACACCATAAAGTTACTCCCCCCATCCATACTGTACTCTTCTTAAGAGACTCACTATGGACAGTCCATCTTTAAGGAGTGGGGAGTTATTCTCCACCTCCTTGAGGGTGATGTATCTGCATACATTATGTAGAATTTTTCTGCATGTAGAATTTGTCTTCTTTCTCCCATTTATATGTTTAAGCATTTATTTGTGTTAGTATGGACTTGATATTTATTTTATATTTTGACTAATCACCCACTATTACTTATGTTTTGCTCAAGTCATTCCAACTTTAGTGTTTGGGAGCTCTGTTACTTGGCTCCTGTATCCCCAAATTTGACATAGTTCTATCATTTTGTTTTATTTTTTTTAAACATTTATTTATTTATTTTAGAGAAAGAGAATATGAGCGGGGGTGGGGGGATGGAGGGAGCGGGAGAAGGAGAGAATTTCAAGCACCCTCCCCACTGAGTGTGGGGTCTGGAGCAGGGCTCAATCTCATAACCCTTATATCATGACCTGAGCCAAAACCAAGAGTCAGAGGCTTACCCAACTGAGCCACCCAGGTGCCCCTCATTTTGTTTTATTTACTTATTTTGGTGAGCACTACAAGATGCTTCAGGTTTATTTTACATAATTCTTGCCCCAATTCTAAAATCAGCCATTTCTCCAAGAAGCACTGTTCCTTTTATTCCTCTAATGATATTAGAAACCAAGATGTTGGGGTTAAGTGTGCTCCTTGCTATGAAGTATTGTTTCTGTGTCCTCTTATCTGACTGAACAAGGAAATATATGTTTATGATAACCCATGTTTCTAAAAGTATTTCTATATTAAACCATCTGTATCTATATTAAGCCAAACATGAATTCATACTGATATCTTTAATTATAATGCAGTTTCTTCTCTGCTAATTTATAAACTCTTTCTCTAACAGTAAGAAACCTGGATCCTACCATCTGCCATTCATTTACTTAACTGTGAATTCCAGTATACATGTATAATGATTGGAGATTTGTTGACCTATAACCTTATAGAAAAAAGTTTATCAACTAGAGTACAATATTAGTTACAATTACCTTTTCCCTCAGTTATACAGAGTCCACTTGTTTCCAAAGTCAGCACCTTTTCCCTATACCTTTTAGTGAGGTTTGTTTCATGCATTTCCAGCTTAGTTAGAGTCTTTTGTCACATTCTGTATTTCGTCTGGGATTTCCCCTGACCTCCTAAGTAATTTATTTTTAATTTGCATATATTAAGTTCACTCTTTCTTCTGAAAAGCTCTACAGATTTTTGACATATATGTAGTACTATCCATTTGTTGTTACTGCTAAGATATACTTTTAAAGAATTTTTTAATTACTTTTATACAAATATAAGATGTATCAAAGGTTATATTTAACTCATTAATCACTGAAGAAAACTGTAAAATATTTAAACTAGTCCAAAGAGCATTTTTAAAATTTTTTTATTTTTAAAGATTTATTTATTTAGAGAGAGATCTAAATAAGCATGCAAGCAAGGGCAGTGATACTATTAGAATCTTCAAGTACGGGCGCCTGGGTGGCTCAGTGGGTTAAGCCGCTGCCTTCGGCTCAGGTCATGATCTCAGGGTCCTGGGATCGAGTCCCGCGTCGGGCTCTCTGCTCAGCAGGGAGCCTGCTTCCCTCTCTCTCTCTGCCTGCCTCTCTGACTACTTGTGATTTCTCTCTGTCAAATAAATAAATAAAATCTTTAAAAAAAAAAAAAAAAAAAAAGAATCTTCAAGTAGACTCCCCACTAAGTGTGGAGCCTGTTTTATTTTGGGGGCTTGAATCTAGGACTCTAAAATCACGATCTGAGCTGAAATCAAGAGTTGGCCACTTAACCAACTGAGCCACCCAGGTGCCCCCAGAGTATTTTAGAATCTAAGTATCCAATATTAGATTAAACATATTAATTAGATATAATACTGTTTTTTTTAAAGGTTTTACTTATTTATTTGACAGACAGAGATCACAAGTAGGCAGAAAGGTAGGCAGAGAGAGAGGGTGAAGCGAGTGGGGATCGATCGCAGGACCCTGAGATCATGACCTGAGTTGAAGGTAGAGGCTTTAAACCACTGAGCCACCCGGTGCCGCAGGGCCATAAACCATAAATTCTGAGATTATGTGTTCCACTGGAAGGGAATTATTTCCATCTCAACCAGACACAAAGGTACAAGGCACCCTCTGCCCCAGCAGAGCTGTAAACTAAATAGTTCAGACAATAGATTGGGAGAACTGGGAGAACATCCAGCAATTCCTTTGCAAGTCTTAGATAATTTTTCCAATATTGAGTTGTTGAAAAATGAATTTGAGGTATCTAACAAAGCTACATAGTTGGAAAAAGTGCACAAAATTGTTAATGAGGCAAATTTAAGAGAGAAAAGTAAGGCTAGTGTGAATCCAGGGGCAAAGTTCGACTTGGAAATTCATACCTGAAGATCTTATACAGCTTCTAAGAAAGGCTAGCAGATTTGACTATGTGCTTTCTAGCTCTTGGAGCAAAGAGGGAACCAGGGGACTCTTAAAATTTGTCATGTTCAGAGATAATTCTGAAACAGACTTTGGGTCTCTTTTTTAATTGGGGAAAGAAGACCCTGAAACATATTAGTTAAATTATTGGCAGTTAAATTGTCGGCTACAGTGCCATCTGAAGCTATAGCTTCAGATGCTGAGAAATTTATGGGATTAGGGTTCTATGTGACCAAGGACTCTCACGCTTTTTTGCCAAACTGCATTTTCTCTTGGGTTGTTCTAGCCAGAGCCCTTTTCTTTCTTTCTTTCTTTTTTTTTTTTAAGATTTTATTTATTTATTTGACAGAGAGAAATCACAAGTAGCTGGAGAGGCAGGCAAAGAGAGAGAGAGAGGGAAGCAGGCTCCCTGCTGAGCAGAGAGCCCGATGTGGGACTCGATCCCAGGACCCTGAGATCATGACCTGAGCGGCTTAACCCACTGAGCCACCCAGGCGCCCCTGAGCCCTTTTCTAATTAGACCAAGGCCATGGGTCTAAACCTGCTATAAGCCAAACAAAGAAGAGATTGCTCTCTGATCTTGCTCTAGATAATGTGTTTGGCTGGGTTAATTTTCTATAAATATCATTTAAAGAAGTGATAAGGTTGTACTAATGGTGGTAGAATGTTAAATACCCGCAAAACTGCCTTTCCCTAGAGCTGATACTCCCAATTTCCTGAATGATACACACCCAAGAGCCATAGAACTAAGAATTTCCAAGACTTAAAGGCAAGCAACAGGGCTCAGAACAGAACAAGTCAAACACGGAGGAATCAGAAGGCAGCTGTCAGCCTGATGGTGCTTCTACATTGTTTTAACATTTTCTTGATTAATCTTCCTATTGTGTTTCAGCATTTTAGGCAGACGTCCTTTCAAAATGTTCATACCTTTGTTCCTTTTGTCTGCATTTAAGCCTCAAACACAGGGACACACTTAGTCTCTGTATGTGGCAATGGAAGTATCATGAGAGAAATCCTATGAGGGAGGAAAATATTAGAGGCCAAAAGTTGAGGTTAGTTGTGTGGCTGAATCCTCTCTAATGCTGAATTTCCAAGGAGCAAATTTCTGCCCTAGTTTTAAAAGGAAAACTTTATAATTGGTTCTTTTAAGGGTAAGGGTGGTTCTCTCACTGTGTCTTTATGTAGAGCTAGAGTCAAGCTCATTTTTGCCTGAATCATCATCTCTCAGTCAAGAAGAGGTACTGTAGGATTTCTTCCCTATACAGAATTAATGGAAAATGGCTTTTCTTTTTGAAAGTGTGTTGGAAATACAATCCCTTCACTGGTCTCAAGTTCAGGCAGATCATTCCAAGATAAGTATTTTTTATTGAACTGTTTTCATTTTCCCAGTGAGGTCACCACTCTGTCTCCCCGGGAGGCCTCCCACACAGAGAACATCACACCATCTCACTCAGCCTTAGAGATCCTGTCTGGCTGCCCTGGCATGTGTCCCAAGCCTGAGACGTGGTGAGAGCAGATATGGCTCCTCCTTGTCTCAACCACAAAGATGTAAATCTCAGCACTATGAGTGACAGTTTTGTGGTTTACAGATGGTGAGAAGTACTCATGGAACTGAGGGAGCACTCATTTAATCTGAAGGTGCTGTTTAAACCCTAAATATTGGGTTTAATGCCGCAAAAACGTTGAGTAACTTTCCATTTTCATCAGTATTTATTTATTATAAATTTCAATAATTATTAGCTTCTGGAGGTCAGGTAACCATGACTTTCTTGACCTTCATGTTCTGAAGGTCAAGGTAACCATGTCTTTCAAAGGAGAGAAAATTCTAGCATGTTGTTTAGCCTCCACATGTTTGTATTTTTTCTAGTTTTTTTTTTCCTCATTATTAATTTCTAGTTCCATACCTTGTGTCAGAAAAGTTGGTTCAATCTTCTTTTTTTTTTTTTTAAGATTTTATTTATTTATTTGACAGAGAAAGATCACAAGTAGACAGAGAGGCAGGCAGAGAGAGAGAGGGAAGCAGGCTCCCTGCTGAGCAGAGAGCCCGATGCAGGACTCGATCCCAGGACCCTGAGATCATGACCTGAGCTGAAGGCAGCAGCTTAACCCACTGAGCCACCCAGGCACCCTGGTTCAATCTTCTTAAATTTATTGAGACTTGTTCTGTGGCTTAACATGTGATCTATCCTGGAGAATGTTCCATGTGCACTTGAAAAGAATGTGTATTCTGTTGCTTTTGGATGGAATGTTCTGTATGTATCTGTTATGTCCATCTGGAAAAGGAGAGAAAATTCTAAACATCACGGAAGTCCACTGTCATCTGTAAGCCCAGAAACTTATTTTTTCACTATTTACATCATCACCACCACCACCACCACCACCAAACCAACAAAACAAAACAAAACTGCCTGTAGCACCTAAAAATGTCTCCTTTATATTTCCTGGGATTTCACTTTCAAAAGATATTCTGAGTTGAGAAATCTTTTCTCTACTGTTAGATATTATCCTTTAAAGTGATGCACATAAAACATCATTCATGCTTCAATGTTGTTTAATTCTAATTCTGTAACTTCCTTTTTTCCTGATGTCCTTCTGATCAGCACCTAGAGAAATGGAAATTTTGGGGTGCCTGTGTGGCTCAGGGGTTAAGTGTCCAACTCTTGATTTTGGCACAGGTCATGCTCTCAGGATTGTGAGATTAAGCCCTACATTGGGTTCTGTGCTAGGCATGGAGCCTGCTTAAGATTTTCTTTCTCCCTCCCCCTCTGCCCTTCCTAAAATAAAAAGGAGAATGAGAATGACAAGGAGAAGGAGAAGAAGAAAGAAAAAAGAAGACAAAGGGGAAGAAGAAGGGGAAGAAGAAGTGGTGATTTAATTGGAAAGTAGTAGTGTGGAGAGGGGAAGGACTTAGACTGGGGAACACTAGACCATATCTAAGACTCCTATCAACCTTAAGACTATTTTTTTTAAAAGATTTTATTTATTATTTGACAGACAGAGATCACAAGTAGGCAGAGAGGCAGGCAGAGAGAGAGGGAGAAGCAGGCTCCCCACTGAGCAGAGACCCTGATATGGGGCTCGATCCCAGGACCTTGGGATCATGACCTGAGCTGAAGGCAGAGGCCTTAACCCACTGAGCTACCCAGGCGCCCCAAGACTTGACTTTTGTTTGAGATATCTTTTCTTTAAAACATTATGTCTGATATTTAAGCCCATTCAGGATATAACAGGTGGCTATATTAATACACAACTGCAGATAGTCACCTAACAAACACTCAGCCAATTCAATTTAGGTAGTGACAAGAGAGCAGTTCCCAGTGAATGGCTTATTGTTCCAGGACTAACTTTTAAAGAGATTTCAAAGAGATTTTAAAGAGTTTGGTGGATCTGACCACAGGGTGAGTTAGGAAGGTGGAAAGGAAAGTGATATCCTAATTTCTGGGGTGCTCACAGGCAACAAGTATATAATATAATCTGCAATTCCTTTAGCTCTATGGCTGTCACTTTTCTACACCCCCTTCATCACTCTCCTGGAATAAAAGTTTGACCCATTATAACACATCCTCTCCTTCATTTCCAAGCAGTTGTAAGTTACATTTTTTTTTTTTAAGCACAAGCAACAGAAGCTGACTTTGACTAAGTTTATTTAAAAAGGGATATATTGGGGGGCGCCTGAGTGCCTCAGTGGGTTAAAGCCTCTGCCTTCGGCTCAGGTCATGATCTCAGGGTCCTGGGATCCAGCCCCGCATCGCGCGCTCTGCTCAGCGAGGAGCCTGCTTCCTCATCTCTCTCTGCCTGCCTCTCTGTCTACTTGTGATCTCTGAGTGTCAAATAAATAAATAAAATCTTAAAAAAAAAATAAAAGGGGATATATTGGAAGATTAACAGGGTACTAAATAACAAACTTGTGGTAGTTTGCACATATGACCACATTTTTGTACCCCTCTCTGTATCCACACCCTTCGCAATGTAACTTTGCCACTCCTCCCACCAAGGAGTAGGTCTTAGTTCCCACCCTCTTGAATTTGGTCCTGTGGGTTGCTTTGGCTGATGGAATGCAGTGAAAGTGATGGTGTGCCATGTCTGAGTCTAGGCCTCAGGATGTCTTGTATGCTTCTACTCTGTCTCCTGGAATTCTGTGCGGCTGCATGTGAATAAATTCAATGGAAGATGAGACACCATGTAGGACAAAGATAATTCCACCTGAAGTTACCTTAGATCAGCCAGCTTCCAGTTCACTAATGCTGATTGCAGATGATGTATGAATCCTTCCAAGACCAGGAGAGAGGCCCAGTTTAGCCAAGTACAAATTGCTGACCTCCAGAATTTTGAGATAAATAAATGGATATTATTTTATGCTACTAATTTTGGACGTTATCAGTGAGCAAAAGCTTACTGATACAAAAGCCTTAGGAAGAATGGAATCCAGGACCTGGGTCCTGTGAGGCTACTCTGCAGAGCTGCCAGAAGATGACATAGTTTCAGTTGCCTTTTATTCTTTTGGGGCTCTGCCCATTCCTGGGTAAAAGAGTTTGCTAGGTTCATCTTGGGTCATGAGCCCTCCTTGGACAGTGGTGGAGTCCTCTGGTTTAATAGCCTTGCCTGAACCATAAGGAGTAGAGAAGGCGAAGCTCCTTGAAAAGGAGGGTAGTACCCATTATTTCCAAGAACAGAAAGAGGAGGTCCTAGGTAGATAAAATGCATGTCTATTATACGCATTTATTTTGTGTACTTACTCAAGGAGGTGAAAGACATTCTCTTTTTATCAAAGAAGTCTTGGTATAATGGAGGAGTCTGGAAAGCAGCAGTGTCAGGCAGGTAGTGGTGTGGTTACTGCTGTCACTGAGCGACCAGAGGTAACCTGGAGCCCAGAGGGTGGACATCTGACTCTGATTCACTACCAGGAAAAGATTCTTGGAGGAATCAGCATTGGAACTGAGTTCTATGAGATATACACTGAGCTACATGAGGAGGCAGGAGTGCCAAGCAGCACTGAGGTCCTTCCAGGCACTAGGAGTGGCATGAGGGAAAACCTCTAGAGTCAGAATTTTAAACTTGTCACCATAGACCCAAAGTACATAATGCTTATGCCTAGTGTGGCTCAGCTTCCACTGAGAGAAAAAAAGAGTTCTTAAAACAAAACAAAACAACAACAACAACAAAAACAAAACTTTTTACAAGTTTCTATTGTTTTATCTCCCTGTCCTTAGACATGCTTGTTAAGGAATGTATGTTTTCTACCATAAGCAGTGAGGAGCTATTGCAAGTACTTGAGCAAGGAGGGTGGTTGGGCTCTTATTTGTGTTTCAAACAAGTTGTGCTTACAGCAGAGAGAAGATGGCAAAGATCAAGAGAGGAGGCAGGGAGACCAACCACAAAGCTGTTGTTTTCTAGACAAGAAGTAATGGCTTCCATTAAGGGAGTGGAATGAGGAAGTGGCAAGGATGGGATGGACCTTTTATAATATTCTCAACGGATATATGAAGACCCCAGTTGCTTCTATCTTTAAAAGTACTGTTGTTCCCTTAAAGTTATAATGAAAAAGACCTTTGTGTTTGATAACAGGTCTTCCTTTATGTCAAATAAGACACACCTGCTGTGAAGAAATTGGTGATAAGTTTACATCCACATGGTGCAAAAAATCCCTCCTTGTTCTTGCTTAGGAAAAACAACCAGGTCTCCTTGGATCCATTCAGCCTGCAAGAGAGCCAAGCAGTCTCCACACCCTCCTAGAGCCATGGTGTGAGACGAAGGGCCATCAAAGGCCAGCCCTGAACTAGAACCAGATGGGAGAAGATTCAAGCCAGAGATCATCATCCAAAACTTGATTTTCAGTGATCAGGAGTTGAATTTTCAGAGAAAGTGCATTTGATGGCTTAGTCACAATTGGATCAACTGAAATAACAATGCAAGGAGGTATCTGCCCATGGAGGGATGAAAAGAACAGCTGCCAAGAGATCTTTGCTAGCCTTCCACAGAGGGGAGGTGGAAGAAGGGGTGCTATCCTTGCTTAAAAGGGTTGGACAGAAAGCTAAAAAAAACCAAAAAAACAACAAAAAAAACGTGATTTGAGCTTTCCTCTTTTAATATGATAGAGTAGACTTGGAGAGTTGATGCAGATCTCCAGGGTATGTGCAAGTTGGAAGATAAAAAAAACATGCATTTATAGTGGAAAGTGTATTTTTGTTAGCACTTTAAAAAAACGACATTTAAAAAGTATCAGTAATTCAACTGGTAGGTTACATGTTTGTTATGAGCATGAAAATTCACAGCAGACTATATGACCTTTTCCCTTCCTTTGGGAAGTCAGACATTTGCATTGAAAAATGCCAATATCAACACGAGGAATAAAGGCTAATGGCAATCAGAATCTAGTGGTGTTGGTAAAGGGAGGAGGTACCCAAGGAAAGCAATTTGGCAATGAAACCCAATTTTAGACTTGTTTTTATCTCTAAATGATACCATTGACTTGCAGAGCTTCACTGACATGACTGAAAGACTTTGTACATGGAGAGCTTGACAGCATAGTCTCCTTTCCAGGCTACTTTGCCTACACAATGTATGCTCCATACATAATTTATTTTTCATAAATCTTGATCTATATCATCAATTGCATGATTTTATTGTATTGTGGTTTTACATGTGTATGTGTGTTTAAAACATTGATTTGTTAAGTGAAACTTTTCAAATATATCATGTTTTGTAATTCTGTTTTTCCATTTTTCTATTTTTATCTTACTTTTTTATTAAACTAGGCAGCTCCAGAAAATGGAAGTCAATCTGTCATCTCTTGACAGTGGAGAACTCCTGCTTTCAATGCAGGAAATGTTAGGGAACTCCCTGGTTAATTCCCAAATAACAGTGATTACTCTTTATCAAAGCCCTATTATAAGCCAGTTGCTTTACCCATATCCTTTAAAGTTAAAAAAAAAAATTTAAAGCAAATGCATTATAGCAGACACTATAAAAAGTCAAATGAGGAAGAAAATAAGTTACTTGCAGTACTGCAGGAAATCCCATCACTGGAGATCCATGTTAAGAGACAACCATATTGTCTCAGAGTCATGATATCTCAAAGTTGGATGAAGGGCCAACACTGCCTTCCTCCAGGTGATGGAGATTAGCATGGCAGAAAGGTAAGGAGGACACTTTTTAAGGGACTGAATTTGAGAGACATCTCTGCAGTACTGGGCATGGCTCCTTTTTTTTTTTTTTTTAAAGTAGATGGGGCTTGAACTCATGACCCTGAGATTGAGACATGAACTGAGATGAAGAGTTGGGTGCTTAACTGCCTGAGCCACCTAAGTGCCCCTCAACACTGCTCCTCGGCAAGGGAATGTAATTCTGAGGTGCCAGTGAGGGGGCAAGGGCCTCATGGACCAGAAGTGGGGGCTGTCATTGGGTGACTTCTTGCCTCAAGGGGGCTGCCCTTAGCCTTTGCTTTCAGATGCAGTCCTTTTCTGGTGAGATGTCGCAGGGCTCTTCTAAACCATCAGCCCTGCCTTGCTCATACCTAATGACGAAAGTCTGAGTGTGAGGGCAGTGTAAGCCCTGCCCAGAATTCAGAGGGCTGGCCAGCTGTGCCATTGCTCAGACCCAAACAAAAGACCACATGGTCGCTCTTTTCCCTGTGATTTTGCTCCTCTGCGGACCTGTTTAGTGTATTTTCATTATGTCTCTCTCTCTCCCATTCCTGCCAAAGATCAAGGGGAGTTATTTCACTTGGTGAAGACCTCTCCTTTACCTGGTGAAGATATCCTAGCACTGAAATGTTTCAGGACAGCTATAATTTACAGGCAGTTCAATGCTGTGTTTAGAGCAGGACCTTCACGTGCCCTGCATGTTCTGACTTTTAGAGTCCCCACCACACAAAATATCAAATATACCAGCTGCACCCGTATCCCACATTAAATATACTTTTTTTGTTTTAAGAATCTTTGTAGTGTTTTTATATTTGTGCTTTAGAAATTATTAGGCTCCATGTTATACATTTAATTTACGATTGGTTATGAGTTCCCAACAATTACCGTGGACACTATGAATAGGGGAATTTGTGAAGTGAGAAAACTGAACCTATAAGTTGTATTTGATGGAATTAAATCCTTATGAATGCTGAATTTAATGGTGAATGAAGCTGGCATGTTGGTACATTTTGTAGACATTTAATTAAACATTTATTAATTTTTACATTTATTGTTTTCTTTTGTAGACTTGGAGCCAACAACTGTTTTTCTACCTGGGTCTCGTACATTTTTCTAGGCTTCTAGAAGCTCTTAGCTCAGGGATCTCATTGCATTGGTAAGATTCTTACAGAATAGTAACTCGCAAACATTTTGGCTTCAGGACCCTTTTATACTCTTAAAAATTACTAAGGGCCCCAAAGAAACTTTTTATTTTTAAGTGTAGGTTGTATCTACTAATAATTATTATATTAGAAATTACAACTAAGAAATTTAAAAATCACTTATCTACTAGTTTATTTTAAAATAACAATAATGAACTTATTAAAACTTACATAATTCAGATTTTTTGGTGATAATTATATTTTCCAAAAAAAAAATTCAGTGGGGACAGTGACATTTTTGCAAAACTCTTTAATGTGTGACTTAATGGAAGACAGGGTATCATAACCTCTTCTGTATTCAATGTGTTGCCATAAACATATGTTTTGCTGGTGTTGTTAAAAAAAAAATTTAGCCACTTGAAGATATGTAGTTATAAAAGGGAAAGGTACTTTAATGGGCTTCTTTTTAAAAAGATTTTATTTATTTATTCATGAGAGACAAAGAGGCAGATCCAGAGGGAGAAGCAGGCTCCCTGCTGAGCAGGGAGCCAGATGTGGGACGTGGTTCCAGGACACTGGGATCATGACCCGAGCTGAAGGCAGAAGCTTAACCATCTGAGCCAACCAGGCACCCATTTAGTAGACTTTTTTTGGTACTAAATCAAAACTTGACTGCTGGTTTCTTAAAGTTGGTTATAATGTGGAATCTGAGACCATATCAATGAAATTTTCATATTATGTTACTTTAGAATCCATTGGCTATTTTGCACTGAAGTCAGTGTTTTGCCTGTGTATAATTTTGCAACATGATGTATTGGGCATTTGGAAAATGGTGATTTACTGAATTATGCAGATCATCCAGGTGTTAACATATTTCTTTATATGACATCAAAATATCACTTTCATTAATGCCACCACAAATCCCATCAGAAAAGGCTTTACGTATTGGAAAGCTGGAAAGTTAATGATGGCATATATATTTTCCAAAATCCTATTTTCCATGTGAAAGCTTGAATGTTACTATTGGCAACATATACTGTCAGTTGCTTTCCTTTACATAACAGACTCATTTACTTAATTTTTGAGAACATGTCTGCCCATTACTCAAGGCTGAATGCCCATTGTTTTCCATTTGCTCTTTCATTTACAAATGGTAATCTGTGAAAAAAGTTTAGTTTGCATTGCAACTCCAACAATTGAGCCGGTGCCTTTCCTTAAGACAACCGTGGCACTTGGACCTGTGTAGAAGTACACTAATCTTCCCATTTCCCCATGTAGAGTCTTTATTATTATTATTTTTTTGAGAGAGAGTACATATACGCTTGAGTGGGGGAGGGGCAAAAGGAGAGGGAGAAGGAGAATCTCAAGCAGGCTCCAAGCCCAGGGTGGAGCTCAGTGTGGGGCTCCATCTCACAACCCTGAGAGCACGACCAGAAGATCACAACCTGAGCCAAAATCAAGAGTCAGTTGCTTAACTGAGCCATCCCATTTCCTCTCATGCAGAATCTTAAAAAGACATGTGTTCAAGGGCTGAAATTTAATAAAATTAATAATTTTTCTGCTTCCTCAAAGACATGCTTAAGTGAAATGACATTTTTTTTTTTCTCCTGTGAGTGGGTGACATTGGAGAATGCAATGGCCACTAGCATGGTTTGGTGGCAGCTTTGTGCACCTTTCTTTTGCACCAATGTGTAAATACATTGGAAGAAAAAAAGAATGTCTTGGTGTTATTATGAATACTGTTTTGACTTTGTGGGTCCTCTGTTAAGCTCTGGGATCCAGAGTTCCACCAACCTTACTTTGACAGCTGCTGTGATACACAGCCCTGATGTATGTGCCAGACAGTGGCGGGTACATAATACATGTTCAATCACTTATAGCTAAAGCCATGTTTTCTTTGCCTTACTAAGCATCATTTTGATCTTTTTTCTTAAAAGATTTTATTTATTTATTTATTTGAAATCATGAGCCAGGGAGAGGGGCAGAGAGAGGGAGAGGGACACGCAGACTCCTTGATGAGCAGGGGGCCCAATGCAGGGCTTGATCTCAGGACTCCAAGACCATGACCTGAGCGGAGGTCAGATGCTTAACCAACTGAGCCATGGAGGCGCCCCTTCATTTTGCTCTTTTAAAAACAAAGCTACAGGGGCACCTGGGTGGCTCAGTGGTTTAGGCCGCTGCCTTCTGCTCAGGTCATGATCTCGGGGTCCTGGGATCGAGTCCCGCATCGGGCTCTCTGCTCAGCGGGGAGCCTGCTTCCTCCTCTTTCTCTCTCTGCCTCTCTGCCTACTTGTGATTTCTCTCTGTCAAATAAATAAATAAAATCTTTAAAAAAAATAAAAATAAAAACAAAGAAAATAAAAACAAGGCTACAGGGCACCTGGGTAACTCAGTGGGTTAAGCCACTGCCTTCTACTCAGGTCATGGTCTCAGAGTGGGATCAAGCCCTACCTTGGAGCCTGCTTCCCCTACTCTCTCTGCCTGCCTCTCTGCCTACTTGTGATCTCTCTCTCTGTCAAATGAATAAATAAAATCTTTAAAAAATAAATAAATAAAATAAAAACAGGGTTAAAATTACTCACCTCAATAGGTAGTTGCTTGTGGAGCTTAGAGGAATCAAAGTCTAAGCAAAGATGCCTAGAACAGTGTACAGTACATAAAATATGTGTGATAAATGCAAAATATTATTATTAATATTGCCAGTAATAGGTCATATAAAACTTTTCCTAGAGAGTACCAGTAGGATCCCTTCATATTTCTACTGCCAGTGCTTGACTGGACTCTCTTTCCTTTTATTATTTATTTATTTATTTGAGAGAGATAGAGTGAGCCCAGAGGATGGACATTTAACTCGGATTCATGGAGGAATCAGCATTGGAATCGAGTTCTATGAGATATATACTGAGCTACATGAGGAGTGTACGCATGTGCACATGCACTTTGAGGGGAGGGAAGAGGGCAGAGAGAGAATCAGAGAATTCTAAGCAGGCTCCATTCCCATCCAGGAGCCTGATGTGGCACTTGATCTCATGACCCTGAGATCATGACCTGAGTGGAAATCAAGGGTCAAATGCTTAACCGACTGAACCACCCAGGCATCCCAAGGACTCTCTTTCCTACTGAGACTTGTACATGAGTACCTCTTTTTCCTTTTTATATTCATCCTTCAGGCCAAGGCTCCTGCTGCTTCTGGGATTTGCTCCTGTGTGCTCTGGGACAGGGCCTCTACCAGGAATTCCCACTTGTTCAAGGACCAGCTCTCGAAATCTAGTCTAGACACCCTAACGAGGTGGAGGATGTAATTACACCTTGAAACACTCTGTGTACCAGTAACCCAGCTCCTCACGTGTGTGACTCAAGCTCCAAGAGGTCAGTGAAATCTAATGATTCAGATAAAGTGGAAGTAGAAACCTTGAGGACCAGGGTCCAGTTGCTTTTAGGACACAGCATTTTTTTTTTCTCCTTGAAACCAATTTCTCCATCAGTTCAGTTGAGTTTAGAGCAACAAATGTGTCTTGTGAAAATCCTAGACACACAAGCTGTGTATGCTGCTCCGTGTACCACACCGTGGCAGCTGCTGGGCGGATTATTCTCTGGGCTGCCTCATACTCATCCCTGCTTTCCCCTGCCCTGCCCTGTGCCTGGGAGGCCATCTTTATGGCCAGCATCCCCATTCTCTTCCCCTCTGGCCTCCTGTTGGATTCCATCTATGGCAGGGACTAGCAGGACAGAGATTAGACAGAGGAGAAACAGGTCACTGCTCCCTACTCCTAGCTGGTTCTCCTTTGGCCCTAGTTTCTGTCTGGTGACTCCTCTTCCACCATTGCAGTTGGCGATCTCTCTCACGTAATCTGATAAGGCCATTTGCTGCTCTTGTCCCTTCCAGGGGGTTACAGCCTCCCTCCCTAGCTAGTCCCTGGCACATTACTACTCTCTGCCATTCTCTTGTTCCTGCCTGCCCACATCCCCGAGCCCTCCTTCATGATGCTCTTTCCAGCAAAGTCTTTGTGCGTGCCGTCTGTTCTCTGGCTGGACCCTGACTGACACCAATAGGATCCTGCCCCCCAGAAGCTCACCTTCTTTGTTTGTTACCCCAAACCTCAGTCAATTGCATGCCGTGTCCGCAGCTGTTCCATCTAAGAACTGGCTCCCCTGCTAGTGCACAACCGTATCCTACTTTCTTTCAGGTAAAAAAGAGGCTTTTATCACCAGCTAAATAGAAAATGAATATACTTCCAAAATATAAGACAAGGATAAAAGAACAATTTTGTGAAAATCAACCCCAGGATTATTGTAGTTAAGAGCCCATGTACGGATGCTCTGCTTAGGCTGGAAACTTCCCAGCTATACGACTGTGATGAAGTCACGTAACTTTTTTGTGCCTCAGTTTCTTCATCTTAAAAATGAACACCATGATTCTATCTACTTCCTAGGGTTGTGAGGATTCACTGGATTAATTTATGTAAGCATATATAATGCTTAGAACACTGGCAGGCACACAGAAGGCGCTGCATGGATTTAAGCCACCATTGTTGGATGACGACGATGATGGTATGGTGATAGAGTTATCTGACTCGGGTTCTGAGCTGGAGGGTTATTAGCAAGGGGGTGAGACTCATCAGCCCCAGACTGTGGCTCTCTCCCTGACATAATAGGAGTTTGGAAAGGACTGTCTTATTTTGTGGCTCCATGTTTTTTGTTTCTCTCTGTACCATCTGAAATTATTTGTCCCGGGGACCAGCAGCGGATCATCTCCTTACACTTTAGGAAACACGGTCAGGGAATCTAATAACTGTTATGTCACAGCAAACAAAGAATAAGCAAAATGTAAGAGACAGCACAGAGGGATGAGTGACAAACATGGGGTGGAGATCTGAGGGGGAAGCCACTGGCCAGGTCTATCAGAGTCTGATTTGGGGTTGGAAAATGCAGGGGTAGAGAGAATAGCCTCTTTGCAGGAAGGTGCATAACTTAGCAAGGTATGTTCAGAAAAGGGCAGTATTCATAAAGAAGTAATGACTCCTTAACAAAAAGGGGCAGCAATGGTGGAAGAAGAACGATCTAGAGCCGCGGTTCTTAGCATGTGGTTCCCAGTGCTGCAGCATCAACAAGACTTAGAAACTTGTTGGAATGCACATTGCCAGGCTCCCAAACTTCCTGAATCAGGAACTCTGGGGATAGGACCCTCCCGGCAGACTGGGAGTCTAAATGCGTGCTAGAGTTTGAGAACCACTGGCCTAGAGGAAGATGGGAGAGTATGGGCAGTAACGGAGCCCGAGATTTTGCACCCAATACCAGTGAGGGCCCTTTGATGAGCACTTTTTCTGTGGCAAGTTTTGTGCTAGTCACTCTACCCGTTCTGCCTCCTGTAATCCTCACAACAACCCTGACAAGTAGATATACTCTTATGCCTATTTTATGAATGAGCACATGGAATCTTGGGTTGGAATTTGATAACCATTTTACCCCCAAGGCAATAGAACCTAGAATAATGAGGCCATTGGGTGGTTGAATGAAAGCCAGAGGATGACTTCAAAGTGATTGTCAAAAGATTGCCTAAGGGGGCACCTCGGTGGCTCAGTGGGTTAAGTCTCTGCCTTCAGTTCAGGTCAGGATCTCAGGATCCTGGGATCAAGCTCCACATTGGGCTCTCTGCGAAGAGCCTGCTTCCTCCTCTCTCCCTACTTGTGATCTCTGTCAAATAAATAAATAAAATCTTTAAAAAAAAAAAAACGGCCTACATGTGGAATTTGAGAAACAACAAAAATGATCATAGGAGAAAAGAGAGAGGCAAAGCTAGAAGCAGACTCTTACAGAGAACAAACCAAACTGATGGCTAGCAGAGGGGAGCTGGGTGGGGGGAATGGCTGAAATAAGTGATGGGGATTAAGGAGTGCACTTGTGCTGGGTACCTGGTATTCTATGTAAGTGTTAAATCACTAAATTTATACCTGAAACTAATATTGCACTGTATATTAACTAACTGGAATTTAAGTAAGCTCCCCCACCCCCCAGAAAAGATTACCTATAGCAGCATTGTCTCATGAACTTTTATGATGGTGGTAAAGTTCCACATCTGCGCAATCTGATATGATAGCCACAAGCCACGTGTAGTTAGTGAGTGGACTAATGACTGCTAGTGTGACTACTGTCACCAAGGAACTGAATTTTACATTTTACTTAATTTTTTTTTAAGATTTTATTTATTTATTTGACAGAGAGAGATCACAAGCAGACGGAGAGGCAGGCAGAGAGGGAGATAGAGGGAAGCAGGCTCCCTGCTGAGCAGAAAGCCCGATGTGGGACTCGATCCCAGGACCCCGAGATCATGACCTGAGCCGAAGGCAGCGGCTTAACCCACTGAGCCACCCAGGCGCCCTACATTTTATTTAATTTTAATGAATTTAAATACAAGTAGCCAGATGGGGCCAGTGGCTACCATCTCAGACAGTGCGGATCTAAAATCATAGAGCAAGTAAGTTCAAGGGCAGGACTTGACCTTAGGTCTGACTCCCAAAGTCATGGGTTTGTCTGCTATTGCTCCTAACATAGAGCATCTCTTGCTCGTTGTCTGAGAAACCCTGGGATCTTTTCCTGGTGAAGGCCCCAGGAAATTACCTCCCTGACCTGGGGTGGCTCTTTGAGTACCATATCCTTAGCTGATTAGTGTTTGCTCCATGGTTGGAAGTAAAGCATAGAAACTAGTCACATAAGCTAACCCCAAAATGTTCCCCTTGTTATGGGAGACCACTGACTGGTGGCTGTCAGATCAAAGAGGTTGCATACTGACATAGTCCCTTCCTGAGATTTTTACTGTGCCCCCCACCCCAACCCTTAGTTCAATATTCGACATTGGGTGGCCCAACTAGGGACTCTAGGAGGTCTTCTGGAAAGATATTTCTTAAACTGAATTCCAGAACTCGAGCACATTTTATTTTTGACTTTCTTGATTCTCCGTGGAGCTGATGGAACATTGCAAACTCCTGCTCCCAGGAATTCTTGGCCTCCTCAGCCCTATAAACTGTCCAGATCCACCCCCTGCCTTTCTCTCCACCATCCAATGACCTCATTATTCTAGGCCAGGGGTTGGCAGAAGTTTTCTGTAATGAGCCAGGTAGTAAATATGTCAGACTTTGGGAGCCATGGAAGGCCTGTTTCATATTCTTCTTTGCTCGAGTTTATTTTGTCCCTGTTTTTTGCTTGTTTTTTTTTTGTTTGTTTGTTTTTGTTTTTTTTTGTTGTTGTTGTTTTAAAGGCAACCTTTTAAAAATGTAAAAACCATTCTTAACTCTCAGGCAGAATTTGGCTCAGCAGCCATAGTTTAATCCCTGTCCTATGCTCTCTTGGGAACAAATATTTTTCAGACTTGAGCAGGCACCAAGGATATTCTAGGCAAGCTCATTGACACCATAGATCCCTGTGTTCCTCAGAGATCATGGTTTAGTGGCATTGAGCTAGAGTGCAGGAACTGAATGGTCGGTAAAACGAACATTGTAAACAACAGTTCTAATACAAATGGCCCATGGTCCACCTTTTGAGAAAACCAGTCAGAGGTGCAAGGGCTGTTTGAGTTCATTCAGTGATCAGCCCCATCAATGGACAGATAGGGAATCAAGGTTCAAGCCAGAGAAGGGAAGGGACCTGGCCTGAGACTTCCTGCTTTGGGGCCCCAAAGAGAGTGAGCTATAGGAGGAAGATGGCGCCGCCAAAGGCAGAACAAGAAAATGAAGAGAAACTTGGATCTTTGGTGATTTAATTTAGCTGCCAGGAGCAAGCCTCCCCTGAAGGTCGCCATACCGAGGCGCTTTCAACAAAACCTCCTTTATTGCTTAAGCCACTTTGAGTCCAGTTCTCTGTTGCTGGCAGTTGAAAGCACCCTAACGGATACAGACCCCTCTTTCCACCCGTCTTCTTTGATCCACCTCTTTTGAGAGAACCGTCTTTGAAGGCATACTCCCAAGGCATCATCCAAATGTTTAATCCTTTAAATGTCAAGGCCTTTGTAATAGGCTGGGTAGGTCACACATACCTCCCTGCACCTGAAGGCAGAGTGCGCAGAGTTGAATTGAAAGTGGGCCAGGGCTGGAATTGGGAACATTTGGCTTGTAATCTTGCTTCTATCATCACTGTGAGTGTTTGAAATGGGCAAATCACTGAATTCTCCGGGCCTGGCTTTCTCATCTGGAAAGTGACAGGGGTGGGAGGAATAGTTTTTGAGGCCCCTTTTGTTCTAAATATTCCCATTGCATTCTAATTGTCAACACTCTCTCCTTGATGTTTCTAAACTCACTCTTCCCTCTCCCTCTTCCTCCCCATCCATTCTTTGTATTATTTCTCTTCCACCCTCTCTATCTCTCTCTCCCCCTTCCTTCCTCCTTTCCTCTCTTTTTCCTTCCCTTCTTTATTCCTCCCTCCTTCCTTTCTTTCCTCCCTCCCTTCCTTTCTTCCTTTTTTCTTTCCATCTCTTTCTTTCTCTCCCCTTCTCCCCTTCTCTTCCCCTCTTTTTTTTTTTTTTTTTTCTTTTTCCTCCCAGAGAAGAAACACAAGAAGCCCCCAGAGCATTGACTTTGGCCCATTCTATTCTTTCCTGACAGAAATTATATCCCTGAGGGGCTCATATGTATTTGCATTTGAATCAACAACCCTCAAAGGTTTCTCTAGGGAACTTGAACATTTCCTTCCTAGTTTGAAGAATGGAGCTAATGGACAAAACATGAATTTTGATCAGGTGGAAACACATTTTTTTTCCATTTGGTAAAAAAAAAAAAAAAATCAGACAAGTCCATAGCACAGCAATAATGATGAAAAAAAAAAAAAAAGAGAGAGAGAGAGAGAGAGAGAGATTGGCGCTCACAGTTCAGTGTGGTAGTGGTTGTGGAGTCCCAGACCCTGAGAGAGTAACCACCCCCCTCTTGGCAGCTTTTTCTCTTTGCTGAGGGAGGAGGACTTTACCTCGTTCCACCTTCAACGTGTTGTGACAGGAGCCAGGGAAGCCTGCATGGTTGGAGCTCACACTCACGTGAAATCATTCTCGTTTGAGTTTTAATAACGTTTATTCTTTTTCCCTTTAAATCCTAAAGTATTACACATTCAAAGCAGAAAATGAAGCAAAACAGAAAACACACAAAAGAAAGAAGCAGAAACACAAATCACCAGTAATCCCACGACCCAAAGATGACCACATGTGGTTTTTAACTGTTTTGTTTCAACAGTTTCTTTTCCAATCACTAAAGCAATATACGCTCAATGCTCAAGCAAATGCTAAAAGGAAAAATTAATCACAGCTAATCCCATAGCCAATGACAGTTGCCTGGAGTCTCTGAATGCCCCACCCTGCCCAGCCCTTCCAGCCGGGCCCCATGCGCCCGGATTTCATGTTCTGAGAACTGTGGGCATTGGCCCTGGCAGAGGGGCATAGCATATTTGGTTCAGTGCTTTGGAATGATGTCCCCCCGAGGGCTGGACCCAGGGGAGGGTCTGTGCACATGAAAACCAGCTCTGCAGAAACACACAACCACCAGGGCTCCCCTCCCCACGTCAGAATTTAAACAGTGTCTGGAACTCTCCCGCAAGAGCTTTTTCTAACTGATTGGAATGCCGCTTGTACTCCTAGGCGGCAATATGGCCTAAAACAGTCTTGTTGTTGTTTTAGTTTGCAGAGTTAGCTTCTGATGTCATAATATAATTGACTCTCTTGCTCTCCAAACCGTTCCTTTTTCTGTCTTTGTTACTTCTGCTAAAAATGAACCATCAATGTATCTAACACCCAGACTCTCATTTGGCCGAATCCTTTCTGCCCAGAGAAAGTCCTCTTTTCCTGCTAGGTGTAGGATAAAGAGTAGTGGGATAAGCCTTCCACTGGCTCTGGAATCAGTTTGACTTGGATTTGAATTCTGCTCCTGCACTTGGCAGCATGTGAGCTTGCGTGAATTAATTAACCTTCTTGAACCTCTTTTTCAGATTCTCTAGAAGGTTACAGCAGTCATGAGTAAAAGGTTACTATGTGCCTAACACTTTTCTTATTGCATTGCATATATTAACTCATTTAGTCCTCATGACTACCTTATAGGTATCACTATTCTCATTTTACTGGGTAGAGAAATTGGCCCAGGGAGGTTAAACCACTCCCCTCAGTTCACACAGCTAAGTGGCCAAGTCAGAGTTCAGACTCAGATAGTCTGTTCTGAACTATTCCTCTACTTACCCCTCCAGTTTACTCCAAAAGGTATCACAAGAGTTGAGGAAGACGGTATATATAATGCCTAAAGCCTGACCAATCCACATGCTTCACTTCTTTAAAAAAGCCTTGGAGAAAAATTTCCTTACTAAATACTATTATCCTGTCATCCCCCACCCCCTGACCACTTTTATTATTTTTTTTTTTTTTTGGTTAGAGTGGCAAAATTGGAATTTTGGGAATGCAGATGGTCTATAAATTTTTAATGGCCAGGTCATAAAAACACGATTGTATATTCTGCATTTACTGGGTTCCAAGTACTGTGCTAAATATTTTAAATAAATGATCTCAAGGAGTCATCGTGGTGACCCTGTGAGGTTTGCACTGGACGGTCCTCATCTCACAGATGGCATGAC
The DNA here is from genome assembly GCF_020171115.1 of Neogale vison. NCBI lineage: Eukaryota > Metazoa > Chordata > Mammalia > Carnivora > Mustelidae > Neogale > Neogale vison. The sequence continues at coordinate 172,962,678 of NC_058097.1, read as the reverse complement.
TCTGCTTGGTGTGGTTAAGTAACCTGGCCAGGTCACACAGGTGAGGGACATAGCCAAGATTCAAACCGAGGCTGCTTCACCTCAGATCTTGAAATCTTCATCAGTTTGGCTAAACGAACACTGTTCTTTGTGGTGATAAAGCTTTGCTCCGATGGGGGTGGAGTTGGGAAGAAAGAGAAGGATTCTTTCTGAAGGAATGTGAAATGGTCCTCCCAGGAGGGACGTTGGTGGATATTACGGCATCCCAGGATGGGGGCATCACTGCAGGGCCCAGTCATGCAGACAGCTGGAGCAAGGGTGTGCACGTGTGGCTGAAAGCACTGGGGGGACTTGACAGTTGTACACCCCCCAGCCTTCTCCTTGCCTCACCTCTGAGCTGTCCTGATAGACATAGGGAAGGAGAGGACTTCCAGGTATTTTCTTAGCGTGGGGACCAAAGTGTGGGGGGGTGTCGGGCTCAGGGAGTGAGATTAGGAAATGAAGGTAGAATCACAGTCAACCTTGAAGGGAATGTGGCTTAAACTGCAAGGATTTTCTTCCTCTTTCTTTCCTTCCTTCCATCTTTCTTTTCTTTTTAAATATTTTTTCCCCAATTTATTTATTTTCAGAAAAACATTATTCATTATTTTTTCACCACACCCAGTGCTCCATGCAAGCTGTGCCCTCTATAATACCCACCACCTGGTACCCCAACCTCCCATTCCCCCGCCACTTCAAACCCCTCAGACTGTTTTTCAGAGTCCGTAGTCTCTCATGGTTCACCTCCCCTTCCAATTTACCCAAATTCCCTACTTCCTCTCTAACGCCCCTTGTCCTCCATGCTATTGGTTATACTCCACAAATGAGTGAAACCATATGATAATTGACTCTCTCTGCTTGACTGATTTCACTCAGCATAATCTCTTCCAGTATTTCCTTTGCCTAGTGTGAGGAGTAAGGGGGAAAGATTCAAATTTATAGAGCACCTTCTATGTGCCAGATGCTCTCTACAGACATTATCTCTTTTTAGCCTTACGAGGATTTTTCAGGATGGATAGCCCTAGCCCCACTTCGGAGATGGGAAAACCAAGGCCAGGAAGCCTAGGTTAGGATCACAAAGAAATAAAATGGTGGAGCTGGAATTTGAAATCTGACATTTGTGACTCCAAAGCCTGCTCTCTCTCTTTCTCTCTCTGGAGCCCAGGAATGAAACGACACGAGTGTGACTGCAGACCAATAGACACGGACCAAGTGCTGTTTAGGTATGCTGTCGTGCAGCGAAGCAAGCCCTTGGAGACCAGCTCAGCCAAAACACACAGTCTGGGGTCAAGACTTGTCCTCCCCTGGGCAAGAAATGGACTTCTTGCCATGTCCACACTGTTTGCTCAGTGGTTTTTTTCCCCAGAGATGACTGCTTGCTTGTTTTCAATTTCCACTGTGACACAATAAAGAAAGCTCTAAATGAATGTTAGAAAATATTTTCAGGAAGCAGAACACAGTCAGTGCAACGTGGTGATCTTGGTGGTAGTGAGTGACCTCACAGGAAGCCATTCTTTTTTTTTTTTTTTTTTTTTTTAAAGAGAGAGAGGGAGTGTGCGCAAGTACTGTGAATGAGGGGGGCAGGGAGAGGGAGGGGATCCCAAGCAGACTCCCACTGAGGGCGGAGCTCGAAGCAGCTCGACCCCCAGCCCTGAGATCATGACCTGAACCGAAATTGAGAGTCGGACCTTTAACCGACTGAGCCACCCTGGTGCCCCTCACAGGAACGCGTTCTTACTGGAAATTTCTTCAGTTCCAACTCTGCCAGCTTCTGGATGACTCCTCCAAGAACGGCACCTCAGCGGCCCTCCTGATGAAGTCCTGCCGGATACCTTTCCTCTGACTGGGAGGAACCCCATCTTGGCTCCTGCCTGCAGGCAGTTGGGGCAGTACAACCCAAGGGACTAGTGGGATTTGTGCCCAAGCCAGAGCCATCTGCCCCCGGCATGCAGGTGTGCGACTTCTGAATGACCCACTGCCCTGAGACAGACAGCCCCTGGGCCTCTGCACCCTCCCCTCCGTCTTCCCGAGAAGCCAGCTCCCTCAGGCCTGGACTACTTCCTAGAGTCTCTCTGCTTACTTGGTTTGGTGGGGGAGAGCGGGGGAAGCCTGCAAGTTCTCCTGGGGAGAAGGAACGCTGGGCCACACAGCCCTTCCGCCGCAGGCAACCGCACGTGGAATTCTCCCCGACGTCTGGGCTGTTCTCAAGTTTCCCGACCTGCTCACCCGTGCTTGGAGTTGGTTTTCCAGCTCAGAGAAAATACTCAGAGCTGCTGGGCCATCAGTTTAGCCTTGAGGCTGTGACTAAATAAATAAGAGGGACAGCACACCCCCCCCCCCAACTGGATCAGTTTATTTTCAAAGAAAGGGCTTTCCGCACATGTCCCCACGGAGCCAGCAGGAAGGACTGTGGGCAGCGGACTGCCGTAGCCACACACGGGCAGCTGCAGGACCCTCTCCCTGACCTGTTTAAGTCATGCCGTGATTGATGATGGCAATGGAAAAATAGCAACTGCAGATGGACAGGCAGCGGGATAAGCAAAAAACAATAGTGCTGCTGCTGGCACCTGTCCCTGGCTGAGGTGGACGAGGCACTCTAAGTCGTCTGGTGATGAAACACGTGGGTTTGGGAGGCAGACAGTTTGAGTTCCAATCCCACCCGCATCCCTGCCAGGCTGGGTGAGTCGGGGTGGGTTTGTATCACTGTTCCCAGTCTCCGCTTCCTGGGGCCGGAGGGGGAGCTGGGGGGTGGCGTGGGATGGGTTGTGGATTGTCATGCGGGTCTCAGGGCTGTTCTGAGGATTGAATGAGCTAAGACCAGGGAAGGTACTGACAGCAGAGCCCGGCAAATAGCTGCGATTGTTTTCTGGTTGTATATAATACTCAGCCCAGTGCCTGGCACCACAGAAAAACCACCTCAGTACGTGAGATCCTGGAATGCCAGTGCTGGGAGGGAACTTGTCTGAAGCCAGATTAATTTCATCTGCTGCTTGGATAGGTGAGGGTCCAGAAGACCAGACAGGGACAGTGGCAGGTCCAGCATCCCACTCCTCACCCAGGGCAGAGAGAGGGTGGACCGCATCACACTCCCTGCCTTCTCTCCCTTTGAAGAACACACAGGCCCAGGCTTTGCTCATCAAACTTAGTCTGGGGTTTGACAAGTTAGGTCTGCCGGGAGAAATTCTGTTCTGCCGTGTTGCTGTGAAAGGGTCCAGCCTGCCAGTTTCTTTTGGTTTGGGAATCAGTGGCCTGGTGGGAAAAGAAAAGACACTAGGCTTGGCAGCTGCAGAAATGGGTTTAAATCTTACCTGCAACACGTCAATTCTGTGGCCACAGGCCAGCCCTTGAGCCCTCTGAGACAGTTTCCATAGCCCTTCCCAACAGGTCTGTCTGCCTATTTTTGGTTGCACAGGTGGGTGAGAGTCCTCCTGAGTCCCTTGGCGTATGGTGCTGGTTCCCACAACTCACTGAAACATCTTTGTTTGCAAACGGATGTTTAACTTGCTGTGAAAAAGGGGGAGAGAATGGAGGAATGTCTCCTGCGGCCATAGTGCTGATATCACTCCCCCTGAGACTCAGTTTCCTCTTTTGTAAAATGGAGATTAAAAACTGTACCTACTTTAAAATCTGTTGGTGAAGAGGAAATGAGTTAATACAAAGAGCTTAGAACAGTGTCGGGCACGTTTTCTTTAGTCAGTGTCGCTGCTATTATAATTAAGTGTCAGGTTGCAGGGTTAGGGACTTGTAAACTCTTTCCCTGTCCCTCTCCCCGCCAATTTTGTGCCTCTGTGGCTGGATTGGTGGCCTTTGTCATGAGAGAAGGGGGTGGCAGAGCTGCTTCTGGGTGGAGTGGTGGCATGGGAGTTACCCCGGATTCGTGGGAACAAGAGAGTGCTGATTTGCAATCCTGGCATGAATTTGGGGTAGAGATCTGGAAGTCTGGACTTTCTCCATGGCTGGTGGCTGTGAGAGCCACATATTACGTCATTCCTGTAAATCTGTGTGTGTGTGTGACTGGAACAGAGCAGAGGCTTTTGGTTCCAACAGGAGTCATGGGCAAGGCCAGGCAAAGAAGCAGGGCAGCTGTTGGGAGAATTCAGGCAGGAGAGGGCTCAGCGCCCGGGTCAGCAGCCTGTGACTGGGAGGAATGTAGTGAAACGTGACATCTGCTGCCCAACCGCATCCCCGCACCGCCTGCCCTTGTCCAGCTGCTTGGGAGAAGGAAGGAAACCAGTCTTTCCCACTGCTATTGTGTACCTGACAGGTTCATCAATCTTACTCAGCTCATCCTTGTGACCTCTCATGCTGGTCATTCTTTCTCTTCTGTGGATGAGGAAGAGGAAGAGGAAATTCAAAAGTGTCCCAGGATGCAGGGAGGGGCGGAGCCAGCGTACAGGCCTTATTCCCGAGTCCATGCTCCTTCCCCTGCTCCAGCTAGTTGTCACTGGCCGCAGCCACCCGATCACCCTCAGCATCGGGCTTATCTCTCATCAGAGCCAGCACTGCTAGAGGAGACCCAAAGATGTGAGGAACCCAGCTCCTGGCTTCAACGGACTGAAGACAAGAGAAGCTTGAGTCCAAGACCCCCTTCCTGGCTCAAGTACTAACCCCTGCCTTTCACCTTCCTGCCCCTAGTGCCCTAGGCAGACCTTTGGCCTGGAAGGGCACCCTGTCCCAGTGCCAGCCCAGCAGGCTCGGCCTGAACAACAATAGCCGGAAGGGCCTCTTAGAGCAAGTACTTCCTGAAGTGCCCAGAACAGCCACTGTCCCTGCAGCTCAGGAACAATCACAGGTCAGGCAGCTTCCTCACTCCTTGCGGGCCCTCAGCCACTCGGGGCAGAGCCCCTGGGGCGGCTGCTGTCAGGAGGAACAGGCAGATGGCAACAGCAAGGCTCTAGAGTCCAGAACACACGTTGGGATACATACATATTTTTTCCCACATTGAAGCTGGAGGAAAAATTCCGGATTCTCACTTTATCCTTTCTGTTAACCAACAACCTCATCCTTGATCTCTGTAGAACTGTTATGGTTTTTTTGACTTTTTTTTTTTTTTTTTAAGATTTTTATTTATTTGGCAGAGAGAGAGAGAGAGACCACAAGTAGGCAGAGAGGCAGGCACAGAGAGAGAGGGAGAAGCAGGCTCCCTGCTTAGCAGGAAGCTTAACGTGGGAATCTATCCCAGGACCCTGAGATCATGACCTGACCCAAAGGCAGAGGCTTAACTCACTGAGCCACCCAGGCACCCCTCTTTGGGATTTTTAAACAAACAGGAGAAAGAAGCCAGGGAAGCCAAATGGAAAAATAAGTTCTGGAATCAGACTATACAGTCACTTGTTCATTCAGCAATATTGAATGAGGCCTACTATGTGCTGTGCACAATTGGGTACAGAAAAGAATCATTCAGGGGCACCTGGGTGGCTCAGTGGGTTAAGCCGCTGCCTTTGGCTCAGGTCATGATCTCGGGGTCCTGGGATCGAGTCCCGCATCGGGTTTTCTGCTCAGCAGGGAGCCTGTTTCCCTCTCTCTCTCTCTGCCTGCCTCTCTGTCTACTTGTGATTTCTCTCTGTCAAATAAATAAATAAAATCTTAAAAAAAAAATCATTCAGCATTCACTCATTAACTTATGTATTTATCTGCTCATTTCATAATAATGATAGAGCTGTTGCCAAGTTCCAAGCATTGTGGGTGTGTCTGGGACTTGGCAGCGTGGGCCCTGCCCCATGTGGGAGGTGTCGGGGGGACTACCAGTTGACTACCCGGTTTATTTGGTGAGTGCTGGGAAGTTGAGGGCTGTCAGGGGCAAGAGCAGCAGGGCCAGTGGACCCTGACCAAGAGTCCTGGAGGAGAGACAGGACAGAGCCCAAGGGAAGATGAAGTCAGGCTATGGGCTGAGAGAGCCTGTAGGAAGAGGTATTAGCATCTCTGAAGGCTGGAGGCGAGAGAATGCACATTTCCCAAGAAATGTCAAGGAGGTCCTGATGGCTGGAGAGTGGGAGGAAGAATCCCCTCTAGTGGGAGGAAGAATCCCCTCTAGTGGTCGTACTTGGTGCGCTCTAGCTTGCCTGCCTATGCCGCTTATTAACGTGGGTCCTCTGCCCAAGCTGTTCACCTTGCCGTGACTCACTTTTCTTGTCCACGAAATGCAGAGGATGAAAATGATAGTACCCACTTCATAGGTTGGGATAAAAATGAAAACGAGCCAACATCCATCAAGCGTGCCCGGTGTGTGGTCAGCGTTACAGAAGTGTCAGCGGTGATTCGGTGGGGATGGGCGGGAAGCGGGGTGTGGGGGGGGACTGTCCCACCCGCCTGCAGTGAGCTGTGGGGGCGGACCAGCATGGGGCCGGCACTAACAAACCAAGCAGAATCAGAAAGACTCAGCTCCTGCCTGCAGGGGAGCTTGCAATATTCCCTGCTGTTAAAAACTTGGACCTGGAGTCAGAGAGAACCAGATTCCAATCTCATCTCATCTCATCTGTGTGACCTTGGGCAAATGATTTGCCCTTTTGGAACCTCACTTTTCTTATCTGTAAAATGGGCATAATGATAGTCCATTCCTTACAGCTTAAGGTTAGGGTTAACAGAGATAATATATGTAACGTAAATAGCATAGAAAGTACAGGGTTAGAAAAATTATAGCTATTAACACAGTATAAAATGAAAGAGAAATAACACCCCAGATGGTGATGCCCTTGGGTATAGTGTCTCTAGCTTCTCAGCGTCTTCCCATTGCTCTAGAACAAAGATGTGCTTAATTCACAGGCTTCTTTCCTGTCTTCATCTTTCCTGCTCTCTCTTCACGTCATCTATCCTGCATGTATGTGCTCTGTCTAGAGGTTCCACTCACAAACCTTCAGATCATATGTGACAGAAACTCCTTTAATAGGGGAAGCCTTCCCCGACACAGATGTGCTCAGGTATGTGCCCCTCCCCCGTCTCATACCGCTCTTCGTTTTGATTAGTGCCTGTCGCCCCATTTAGAGCATAAGATCCATGAAACCAGAGGTCATATCTGCTTTACTTATTCTCGGATCTCTGGCACTTAGTCTGGTTTCCATAATAGAAACCAATAAATATGTACTAAATGAATAAACAAGAATGCAGTGCAGGATTAAACTCTTAAAAAGGGAGAAGCTGAAACTTCTTCCGAAAGCTCAGTCACCCCTCAGAGAGCCCATTTTCCAAGGCCCCTCTGCATGCTCTAAATCAGAACAGCAGACTCAGAGACCCTGTTCCTTCTCCCGGACAGCGGTGTAATCGAGACATCACCCAGAAATGAACTGGAGGGCTGATTAAGAGCTTATGTGAATGTTGAAACCTCTGGCTGCAGTCACTTCCCCCCAAGTTTGCTGTGACTCAAAGCACGGGAATTTTTCAAAAGAGAGAGCTTTCAGAGAATATCCACACCCAACGGTGGAAACTTTAGAAGAAGGGAGTGTGGGGGGAACGTCCCTTGGTGAGGGATTAGGGGTCTCCAAACAGGTTTTAAAGGCATATGGAGACAAGATGTCAGTGTGAGCTTGTTTCTCTGACAGAATCTGAAATGCTTTTAACCAGCCAGTTTCCAAGAGGCTTTTAAGTGAAGAGGTTAACGTTGTAGGTTTATAAATAAATGGATGTTTGTGGTGACTTCACCGTGGTTCATGTGACAGGGCGACCTGCAGGGAGAGATTACGCCTTGCATCAACGGCTTAATTGCTTCTTCTGCCTCTCGGTCCAGTGAGCAGAAGGAGCCCTGGATGAACAATTGGGAGACCTTCCTTTCTCATCCTGGCCTTGCCTCCAATGAGTGATGTGACTGTGGGCATGATAGTAACGGTTGCCTGCCTCAGTTCCTTCATCTGTGCAATGAAATTAAATGAGACCTCAGTGAAGCGTTGTCACATTGACTTGTATTAACAGTCCCTAGAACTTATTGTGCCCTTACTATGTGTCAGTGCTTGTATGAGCTCCGCAACAGCCTGTGAGATGGGTTACTACGATTGCTGCTTTTTTTGCACAAGGACACGGAAGTACAGGAAAGCTAAACACCTCCCTCAGGGTCACACAGATGGTAAGTGACGGAGCCAGGATTCGAACGCAGGCTGCCTGGCTCTGGAATCGGTGTTAATGACTGTGCTATAGTATACTTTCTTTCTAGGCAGGGAGTGTGTGGCTTGGGGAGGGCTTTATGAAGGAAAACACCCGGGCGCCTGGGTGGCTCAGTGGGTTAAGCCGCTGCTTTCAGCTCAGGTCATGATCTCAGGGTCCTGGGATCGAGTCCCGCATCGGGCTCTCTGCTCAGCAGGGAGCCTGCTTCCTCCTCTCTCTCTCTCTGCCTGCCTCTCTGCCTACTTGTGATCTCTCTCTGTCAAATAAATAAATAAAATCTTTAAAAAAAAAAAAAAAAAGAGAAGGAAAACACCCCATTGCTTGCTAGCTGGCCAGGATGTCAACAGTCTTCAGTGGGGAAGGAGGAGAGTGGAATGACTGCCACAGGGAGACATGAGGTCTCTGTGGTAACTGATTTCCATGTTTATGGCTAGTACCAGGGAGGGGGAGTGCAGAGATCCTGGGCTTGAACACAGATATGGATTTAAATCCAGACTCTATTACTTGATGTGTGACTGTCAGGGTAAGTTATTTTAATCTGATCTGAGTTTCGTAGCTCCTGGGGAAAATGGCACAGTCAAGGTTATAGAGGGTTATATGGGTTACTTGAGAAAATGTCTGGCACATAGCAGGCGCTCAGTGAATTCTTCCCTCCCCTTTTTTTATCATGGTCCCAAGAAGATGAATTTATTTAATCAATAACTTAATCAACTTTAATCAATTCACTTGATTGAATTTATTAGTTCAATCAAATCCTAGAGTTGGCTTAGGTTGTGTTTTTATTCTCTGGATTCTTCAGAGAAGCTGCATTATTTGTTGAAAGTCTTTTTCAGGTCAGGTTAATTGATAGTTTTCAGATTCACTTCCACACTCATATTTGTCCATCAAAGAGCAATTTCCTTGTGCTTTGATGTGAGGCTATAACCATTTTTTATGAGGTTTTAGCCATGTTGCAGGTAGAGTCTCAGCCCCATTCCAGTGATGAGCGATAAATGAACATGAACATGAGACCATTGGATTCTCTATACTTGGATTCTGTATACCTGGGTGCCATTTCTATGCCAGCTTTTGAACCCAGGGCTTTGGCTGTTCAACCAGGAAGCCAGCTGCATGGGTGGCTGTGGCCTTGGTTTGGGAACTTGAGGACCTGATAAGGCTTGCTATTAAGGAAGCAGGAAACCAGAAGAGCTGGCGAGATAAGCCCAAGCCAGAGTCTATGATGGCTCCTTGGAATCATTCGCCAGAAAGTCCAGAAGCAAAGTCCAGTGAGGTCAGGACGGATAGGGATTATACATAAAAATTGAAAAGGTGCATTGAATCTGGAGAAGGTCAAGATCTGATTGAGGAATGTTCCAGATAAGCCCAGGTAGAGATATATGACCTGAATTTATCAAAAAGAAGGTACATGGTGTTAAAGAACGTACAGGTGTTAAAGACAGAGGGTGGAGATGGGGTGCAGGTGGTACATTCAGCACTGGAAGGCAACCAAATAAAATCTGGAATTCCCTGGCCACACCAGCCTGGGGGCAAACATTCAGGTGGGGTTGGGGTGGGATGGAAAACATTGTAACAGGAAGGAAAACTGACTTGGGTTCTCAGACTCTACATAGGTGGTGATAATAATGTTTGCATATATTGAACGCCTACTGTGGGTCAGGAGCTGTGAACATATAATCTCTTTTAATGTCTACTGTAAGCCCATTATGTTAGGACTTATTTTCTCCATTTTTTTAGATGAAGAATACTGGTTTCAAGAAAATGGAGTAACTAACTAGTTGGTCAAATAGAAAACAGGAGGCTGGACCAGTGATTTCTGACTCCTTGGCTTTCCCTTGGTTTTCTGGGCTCCTGAGCTTTTTCTTCCACATCCCTTCCCTGGCAGGGTCCTGGAGGTTCTTATGGTCTGATTGGTAACCAGAAAATTTTGCCGTGTATTTTCATTTCTCCCACTTAGGGGTTCTTAACAAAGAGTTGGTATACCTTCTCTCCCTCCACTAACTTTGGCCACCTCCTCCTGAGGAGAGCTTCCCCGACAAGCATTGGGATTTCAAGGGAGGTGCAGGCAAGATATTAGGTTTGAGGACACTTGAGTAGCACCATGCAGGGTCCCTCACAAATATGACCAATCCATTGAGAATTAATGCCATTTCGGGACAGAACCTTGTCCCGAAGCTTTAAATTTATGTTCCCATTGAATGATATCGTTATCCATCGAGAAGTCTTCCCTGGCTGGGGGTCGGCGGGTGCCTGTTCATCTATGTTCTACAGCATTCGTCCCAGGGCTCTGGAAGAAGTCTGTCTGTCCTGGTGTCCTTGTAGCATTTTACTCAAGGTTGTTATGCAAATAGAACACCTCAAGCAATGCTCTAATCACCACTTAGAGGTGGGAGGGAAGATTGGAAACCCCTTTTTTGGACAAAAAGCTTAAGGTTTGATAAAGAGTGAAACATTCCATGAATTGTGTCATTAAGGCTTGAGCATTTCCTTACTCCAAAAGGGATAGTCAAATTCACTGTACAAGAGGCGACTGAGCAGAAGTTCAAAACAAAGATGAAAAATTCTAACTGAAGACTCGTGTCTAAAATTTAAAAAGGTGAGAGCTCCTCTCTTCCATCTTCCTCACACTCAGCACTGGGCAGACCTACTTGGGTCTGGTTAAATTCTTCAAATCCTGATTGACACTGACAAACAAGAGGGTATCTAAAAGAGGGGGTCACCAAAAGGTGGAGAGACTTGAATTCTTGTCATATAAGGCATGTGTTGTATTTTAAAGGGGATACAGTTAGCCAGAGGCATGACCATAAGAAGACTCGTATCTTGCCCAGGACAGAGTAGACCTCTATCCTCCTCTGACTTTTCCACACACATTCCAGATGGAATGCTCTAAATTATGACTCAAGAGTCATTAATAACATGACCACTTGTGCAGCCCACAGATTAGACAGCCAAAAGCCTAGAGTCTGTTGTGTTGAAGTGGCACTGGGTGGGAAGCACTCTCTCCAGAGACTGGGGCAGGGTATGACTTGCCAGAGGAGGGTTCATAGAATGTTTAGACTGTGACTCATGAAGGTCTTAGATGAATAAATAGCTCTCTTTCTGCTGTGACTGTTGACAGGGCTGGTGACAGCTTACCTTTGCAGTTGCCAAGGAGAATCTGACTCTGATTTTTGACAAGTTCAACTTTCCTAACCAGCCAGACCCTTCAGAGGGACCACCTTGAACACAGACCTAGCCAAATGAAAATAGCAGTGAAGCAAAGGGTACTATTTGGAGGCATAAAATCAGAAGAGCAAATATCTCATCCCAGCCAAGGAAGAGTAATCATTGGGAAGGGAGGAGTGGAAGAAGGAAGTTTTCTGCTTCTAGGATTGGAGAAGTGTTGTCTTACATCTTCATGTAGCTACTTGGTCGTAGACTATCACTTTGTTAATAGTCTCAGGGCTTCATAATTCTGGTGAGAAGAAAGGTGGTCCTCTTTCTGGAAACATCCTTATAATTTAGGATATATTTGACAACAAACAACAAGAAATCTGACTGATAGTGGACTGAGCCATAAAGATCTATGATTATCTCACATTGTAGGAAGTCTAGAGGTAAGTAGTCTAAAATGAGAATAGAAGCTCAGTAGGGCCATCAGGATGCCAGGCACTTCTCTATCCTCTTGAGGTATGTAGGTCACTGATTCTTCTCCTGGTTGCCTCATGGCTACAGGATGGCTGCCATACCTCCCAGCATTACAACCATATCAAAGTTATAAAAGTGATAGGGGTAAGGATGTGCTGTGGCAAAGTGTTTTTGTCCTAGAGTGACTGTACCATTTCATCAGTGAAGAAACAAAAATATCTCAGAAGTTTTCCCAGCTGACTTACACTAAGTGTAATTCACCACAATATTATTATTCAGCACTGGGTCACATTAGCTGTGAGGGAGTATAGAAAAGTGAGTGGCTGGCAAATGTTGATGGAATAGCAATGTCTGACTTAGACCCATTATGATTCAACCCCCTCATGTCTGGTCATGAATAAAACGGATGTTCTGCTGGCCATGGAGAAGTTTATTGGAAGCAGGGAATGGTTTCTGCCATATACACTTAGAATGTTAGTTAAGCATTACACTATGAAGGCTCACCATTAATACAAATTAATACCCCAGAGATAGAGGTGTGGATTTGCAGAATTTTCAAGGCAGGAAAGTCTATTGGAATCTGGAAGAATCCAAAGACTGTAAGTGGATGTCGAAAGAAAATACTCATCCTTCAAGTCCCAGGTCTTCACTGGCTCTGTAACCCTCCCATCCCCCACAGGCAGAGTTAAGTGGTCCTTCCTCCTTGCTCCCATTGCACTTTGCACACACCTTGATTATAAGAATGAATCACCACACTGCATTCAGAGTCAGTAGATATTTACTGCATCCCGCTTTGTCCTGGTCCTGTGCTTGGTGTCCTGTGCATCAGGGAGACCTTCCATGGCTTCCCATTGTTGACGAGTAATGAGTGTCTGTAGAAGGTAAACTCAGGTGAATTTTTAACTTAGCTCACAAGGCCCTTTGGATTCACCCTCATTTTCTTCTCCAGTCTCACCTCTCCCCACCTCCTACTCTTCGAATCCCATTTTCATACATTCTCAAACTGTAGAGGCTGCCATTTCTTCTCTCCCTACCTTTGCACTGCTATCCTTCTGCACAGAACGCTCTTCTTTGCCTTCGGTGCTTGGCCCAATTTCACTTACCCTTTAGGCTTAGGTGTCATTTCATCTGAAATGCTTTTATGGCCCCCAGGACTGGGCAAGGCAGCATTTCTCTGTGCTTTTTCACACTCTACTTATCACAGAGTGATAGTCACTTCCTGTAACTCCTGCACTTCCTAGCGGGGGACCCAGGGTGTGTGCACCCCTTCGGTGCTAATGCTGCTGCAGTACCTGATCCATCCTGGTAGATTCCTATTGAATGGCTGAGTGACAAATGTGCATCATTGCATATTTAGTGCTGGGTCATGTGGCAGAGCCCACAGTTGCAGCCCTGTCCAGAGAAGGAGGTCTCTGAGCACCGCTTGAGGGGGCTGGGCCAGTTGCCCTGTCACTGTGTGATTGAGGACAAAATGAGTCTTTCTCTCTGGGAACTGACATTTTACCTCTAAAACAAAACAAAAATAAGAGATGAAGAATTAGTTTTCAACTTTTCTTTCTTTTAACAGGAAAATAGAAAATCACAAAAAATGTAATAGTGGAGGGACTGACTGAAGCAGGGATAGTCTAGATTTCTGTTGCTACTGTAGCAAATTACCATAAAGTTAGTGGCCTAAAGCAACATGAATCTATTCTCTCATTTAGTTCCACGAGTTGGAAGTCCAAGGGGTCTCACTGGGCAAAAATCAAATTGTTGGTGGGATGCATTCCTTCATGGAGCCTCTAGGGGCACATCCATTTTGCTGCCTCTTCCTGCTTTGAGAGGTCACAGGTCTTGGCTCACGGCCCTTCCTCCATCTTCAAAGCTAGCAGCGTTTCATCTATCTGACCATTGTTCTGTAAGCACCATTCCCTCAGAACACAGCTGGGAATGGTTCTTCATTTTTAGAGCCCTGTGTAATTGGATTGGACCCCCTTGGATAATCCTGGGTAATCTCCTTGTCTCAGGGTCCTTAACTTAATCAACATGTAAAGTCCCTTTGCTCACGTAAGGCAACAGACAACAGGCTCTGGGGGTTAGAGCATTGACATCTTAGGGGCATTATTCTACCTGCCATGAAAAGGAGAGAAAAGCAGGGGGATGGGAGCTTTTCTCTCTATCTCTCCTTTCTTGGTCAACTCTTTCCCCCACAGTTGTCCCTGGAGACCCAGAGCTGAATAAGACCTCCCTGGTCTCTGAGATCTTTTCTGGCTTTAACGGTGTGGCTGAATAGCTCTGTGATCTTCAAAAGTTATTCTCTGTCCCTTCATCTTCCCATCCGCAAAATAGAGATAATAAGTCTATCACCCTGATCGCGTTGTGCTGAGGTTAAAGGAGACAGTATATGCAAAGTGCTTAGTCCCGTGCCTGGCACGTGGTCAATGTTCGGCAAATGTTAACTATTTTCATTATTAGGTGCCTAAGGTTCCATTCCATTCCACTATCTGGTTCATCACCTCAATTCAAAACATGTCCGCAGCAGCAGATGGGATGAAAAACTGGTTTCTCGGGTAATTTAGCCACCATACTGAAGTTTTTTTTGTTTTTTTTTTTTTTAATTTCGGTTATTTTACCTCAACAATGAAGCATATATTTGTGTTTCTGGAGTTAGAGACATTTTGTTCTTTTGAACATCTGGAAAAAATGGGACATGTGGGGGGTGTCAGTGAGAATGAAAAGGCTGGGAGTTGGGGGGGTCTGCTCACTAAGGAGGCAGGAGGCAGTATGCGGGCTCTGGTGTTTATTAGGAACATATAGAAAGGACTGAGATTGTGGCCACAAGACAGTTTATGAAACACAAACACCAGGGAAGTTTACCAAATATCAGACTTGAATTTTATAGCTTCTGGATGGGGCCTTCATTCTTGATGACAATGAAAATCTGGTCTTCTAAAGGTAACTAACCCCTCATGTCACTTTTGAAGAAACTAACCCACAGGAATGTTCAAGGGAGGGGCCGTTCCTACTCAAGAGACATGTTTCCCTTCTCTTATTTCCAGAGTCTCACAGTGGCATCTTTGAGCTAGAGCCAACTGGGCACAGAGTGTCAGTAGCCTTAAGTGTTTTCATCCTTTCTGATTCAGTCACACTACTTGGAGGATTCTACTCCAAACACAAAATATGGAAAAAACTTTATGCACAAAGATACTAACTGAAGCTTTATTCATAATATTCCCAAGTGGAAAGCTTTTCAAAGTGTCTGTATTAGGAGAAGGAAAGATTTAGTAAATGATGGCACATCCAGATAATGGAATATGAGGCAGCCCATGCTCACAAGGGGCTTTGAATAGCATGACAACTGTGACTAGTATGTTAACTAAAATAAGGATTCGGGATACATCCTTATTTGTATATGTAGTCTAATCTCTGTGCTGTTAGGAAAGAGATTTTAAAAAAATTATTCATATTTGTTCCCAGGCATCTGGAGAATGGAAAAATTGTTCCTCCCCTTCTTACTACTATTTTTCTCTCTTTCCCATCTTTTGCAAATGAATGACTAGCACAGTGTTTAAGCATGCTGGGTATGGAGCCAGATTGCCTACTGACCTATCTTAACCTCTCCAAATCTCAGTGTTCTCATCTGTCATGTGGGAGTAATAATCATTCCTAGCTTGTAGGATGGCTGTGAGCACAAAGAGGTAATTTGGGTGAAAGGCTTGACATAACACTTTGTACATAGAAAGTGCTCAAGGGGGGATGCCAGTTGGTACTGTTATTTTCCAAGTACAAAACTACCACCAACAAAACTATAAGTTGTAAAAAGAGGAATATATCACTTGTTCTCCCACTTTCAGTTCAGTCAAATACTTATCCCAAAGGGTTATTTAACAAATGTTCTTTTTTCTAGTCCTTAATCACTGTGATACTTTGAAAAGCAGCAATATAGTCAGCAGCTAAAAAGCCTTTTAAATGAGAAGACTTAGTTCTATTTGAAGAATAGTCTAGGACCTTGCTTTCTCTTCCTTGGCCGATAATCCTTGCTCTTCAACCTCTAAAAATCAATACCCATCTCTCAACACCTTCAGAAGGTGTCCCTAAATGCTCCTCTGTGTCTCCAACAGCTGTATCTGCATATAATGGAAAGCTGACCCAAGCAGAACAAATGACAGTATTCGTGATTTATTGCTGCATAACAAACTGTCACAGATATATGCATTTATTATTTCAGGTTTTCTGAATCAAGAACCTTGGCAAGGCTTGGCTAGATCCTCTGCTTAGGAACTCACAAGGCTGCAGTGAAGGTGTTAGGTGGGCTGCATTCTCATCTGGTGGCTTGACTGGGGAAGAATCTACTTCCCAGCTCATTCAGGTTGTCGACAGAGTATATTTCCTTGTAGCTGTAGGATTGAGGGCCCTGGCTTTTGCTGCCTGGGGGCCACCATCAGCTCCTAAAGGCTACTCAGACTTCTTAGAAGCCTTCTGCTGTTCATAGGCACTTCCCACAGTTCCTAGAAGCCACCTGTAGCTCTGCCAAATGGGCTTTTCCAACATGGCTGTCGACTTTACTAATTCAGGAAGGAGAGTCTCTAGAGCAAGTCTGCTAACAAGATGCAGCCTTACATAACCTTATGGAATTACGGGATTGACATGTGATCACCATTGCCATATTTTATTGGCTAAAAGCAAGTCACACTCATATTCAAAGGGAGAGGATCACACAAAGACAGGTCCACCACTAGATGGGGGTCATGGGACTACTTTCGAGTCTGTCCAACACCACAAGGAAGGGGTCTAATTCTTCACGGTAACAAGAAGCCTGAGCCCCACAGATGGGGGATGAGAGAGCATACCCATGTTGCCATCCATATCCCAAGCTTTTTACTTCTGACTGTTTTATCATCTTTCATCTTTTTGATTATAAGAGAGGTGCTGCTTCTCCAAGTTTCACCTCCCCATTCAAGGAAGGAAGAGTGAGAATGGGCAAAAGGCACATACCAGCTAAGTGTGAGTCTTTTTATCAGTGAGAGAGTAGCTTTCCAAAAACCTACCCATACACATGTCCACTGTCCCCCACTGACCTCATCTGAGTCACCTGGCTGCTTCTATAGCATAGGGCATTGGAAGATAAATATATTTTATTAAACAGTAGCCATGCGACCCCCACAAAATGAGGAATGTCTGCCACAAATATCTTCAGTATGTGGGCACATGGTCCAGCTTCCAGTGACAGCAAGCGTACAAATAAGTTATAAAGCTTGAATGGGGAAATCCTTTGCATAGTGCCTGGCACAGGACTGCTTCTCCGTCAGTGTTGCTTCTTTTCTCCCTTCTCCCTCTTTTCTTTCTGTGTTGCCCCCACCTCTGGGTTTGATTACTTCAAGTGCCACAGCACCTCCAGAGTTAAACACCCTACTGAGCAGACAAGTCTGCATTTGGAGCTCCAAGGAAAACCGATGAGGGAGGAATGTAATAGCCCCAGCTGGAACTCTGCCAGGGTACTAGCAACTGCAACACCCTTATTTGCTCCAGGGAGGAGCAGCTTGGAAACTTTTTATGAGATTCCAGAAGCAGCAAGGTCATCAGTTTTATGGCCATTCCGCTCCATTTGTAAATACAGCCTTTGAATGAGAATGTTTGGGCTCCTTGACAAGAACAAGGCTGATGTTAGCTCCTTTGGAAGAGGGGACAATAAAATAAATAGAAGATTTTTTTTTTTCCACGTGACTGCAAGGCATTCTGAGTGACTGTGGACCCCCAGCAAACACCAGCACTGAACTAGCATACACTCAGAGAGCTGGGTTTCCAGGTGGCCTCACAGTAGAGTCCCTGGGTGTGTGTGCGAGACAGGTAATCTGATTTGTCAGGTCATGGGCGAAGCAACATGTGTTTACTATCACACTCATTTTCCAGGCCAGAGGAAAGCTCTAGGTTGGGCCTGTTTGCTGGGATAAAGTCAAAGCCGAGGAAGAAGGCTGTGTCCTAGCCAGCCTCTGTAGGTTCTTGTAAATGGGAACCTGCTCCTCCAGGGACACCTGGGCCTCTTTCTCTAATTGCTCACTGGACTGTGCATTTATTGCGGCTGAATATTTACTAGGCTGGGCCCAGGAAACACTAGGCCCCTATTGTCTGGCCAGCTGCCAGGGCCAGCACTGATTGCAGTTGGCCATGGGGACAGGGTCACCCTATCTTTGGGTTTCTTTTCTTTGGGCTGCAAAGCACAAAGGCAGAGCCAGCCCATGTGTGTGTCTTTTTGTGGGGGTCGAGGGAGAGTATGGCAGAAAGTAGTAGAGAAACAAGGAGACATTTTTCATAAATGGATCCAATTCTCCTTTACAGGCACAACTTCTGGCCACTAACTCACTTTTATTTTATTTATTTATTTTTTGAAGATTTTATTTATTTATTTGAGAGTGAGAGTGAGAGAGAGAGCATGAGCGGGATGGAGGGCAGAGGGAGCCGGATGCAGGACTCAATCCCAGGACTCCAGCATCATAACCTGAGCCAAAGTCAATTCCTTAACGGACTGAGCCACCCTGACATGCTTTTAATGAACATTTGCTGTGCAAAGAAACGAGTGATTTTATTCATTTAACTGATATTTTCTGAATGCCAATTGTTTGCCAGGGACCTAAAATCTGATGACACAATTCAAAATTTAACAGGCAAGATAGGAGTTCTCCTGGAATTGAATTCTGGTGAGGGATAAAGACAGCAATAAATAAATGAGCAAGGTAATTATAGAGAGTGATAAATGCTATATGAAGACTAGAAGGCAGCGAGACAAGGAGGGGCTGGGGTTGGAGAGCTACCTGAGACAGGGGGCTTTCCTTCCCCAGGAGGTGATATCTGAGCTAAGAGCTGATTGCTGAGAGCACACTAGTCATGAAATCATCTGGAAAGGTGCATTCCTGGTGAGGCGGAACATGTGTCTGGAAGGTGGAAGACAGACTGAAGACACAAAAGAAAGGGAACTGTAGTTCAGGCACCTCAGCTGAGGAAGGCGGCTCATCTATCTTCTAGAACCTGGACAAAGATGAGGAAGTAAACAAGAAGTTTAAGGAGAAGGAGTAGGAGGTTGTGTTGGATAACAAGACATTTAATGGCAAGTCTGATTGTATTCAGAATGGGCAGCTCTTCATGCTTACACCAGGATCCTTGGCGGTCCATCCCTAAGGCCAGTAAGTTCAAGTGGTGTTCTCTGAAGACTTTGGGTGGCCCTAGAAAATTGACTTTCCTCTTGATGAATTTAGGGGATCCCTCATCATGACGGTAGGCTCCCTGCTTGATGACCACAGAGGGAAGCCTGCTAGCTGGTCCCAGACTCACTAGGGTATGCAGAGCTCCCAAGGTTGATCACCTTCTTTTAGAATATGGAAGCCAACTAAGCTTCGCTAAACGCATGAACAATGCTTGTAACATATGCACATTAAATAACATTTCTGCTTATTAAATTCCTGGGCTGTGAAGGTTTTGCTTAGGGTTTATCAGAGTTGGGGGGGTGTCCTTGGAAGCTAGGGAGGTCATTTAGCTTTAAGCGACATGGAACCTGGAAGCTTTCAAAGTTGGGTATTTTACACTATCTAGAAATGCCCACATAGGATTGAAAGAGGAAGATGTTCCATATATATCTTTAAACTTACGTTTACTTATGTTAGACTGAACCACAGTAATTGTATACTATGAATTAATAGATGAATCCTAGAATTAATGTTGGAAGAACATAGTGATATCATATATTTTTAAAAGATTTTATTTATTTGACACAGAGAGCAAGAGAGAGAACAGGCAGAGGGAAAAACAGACACCCTGCTGAGCAGGGAACCCAATGTAGGGCTTGATCCCAGAATCCTGAGTCAAAGGCTGAGGCTTAACCAACTGAGCCACCCAGGTGCCCCATGATATCATATTTGATTTAATTTGTATTTTTAATTATTTTTTAACTAACTCTAGGCCAAACATGGGGCTTGAATTCACAACCCTAAGAGCAAGCATCACATGCTCCACTGACTGAGCACTAAAAGCCCAACTTTGTTAAGTATAAATATTTTATGCATAGAATAATTTTTAAAAACTGTTTTGGCATTTCTTTTTTAAAATTGACTATGAGCCTCAAGACATGGAAAGGGCCTGGATACTTAAATCATCTGGATGGGAGTTTGAGTGTTCCCAAAAGCATCATTACACATTTACAGCAGTTGCTTGGAGGATTTGCACATTGACTAGTTCTACTTGCATATGAATTTTATCAGTTTATTACCCAAAAGAAGTCCTTATATCTGAGGTCATGGGAAACCCTCATGTTGGCCAGAGCTAATGATTTGGACATTATCAGCCTACTCAGGAGAGAGCACTGGGCCTCCCTCAGCATTCTCCTGGAGCATGTTCGACATGGTTAGAGCAGTTTTAAGTAATCAAGACATGGAATTAAAATTGCATTCAAGTGTAGAAAATGAGAAGTCTAGGAGGATCAGAGCTGGAAGAATATTGCAGGCCAAGAGAAGCCTTGACTCTTTCCTGAAACTCAGTGCTAGCTTTATGCTATTCAACATAATCTTTATCTTTTGTAAAGATTGCCAAAAGGACTTTGCAGGCTTCCCCATCATTATGCCAGTCAGTTAAAATCCTATCCATTTGGGGGCACCTGGGTGGCTCCGTTAGTTAAATGTCTGCCTTCTGCTCAGGTCAAGACCTCAGGGTCCTGGGATGGAGCCCTTCATGGAGCCTTGCATCAGGCTTCCCACTGAGTGGGGAGCCAGCCTGTTTCTCTCTCTCCCCACCCTCCGCTCATGCTCTCTCTTGCTGTCTCTCTCTCTGTCAAATGAATAAATAAAATCTTTAAAAAAAAAATCCTCTCTATTTGTTAAGGTCCATCTCAATTCTTCATTGAGAGCTGTGAAGCTCTCCTTGAATGTCTGGTTGGGAGTATTACTCCTTTCTCCATATACTCATGTTACACTTAATTCATTCTCTCTCTCTCTCCATCATTTATCTATCATTTATCCATCTATCTATCTAGCATCATCATCATCATTATCTATCCTGTGCTTTGATCTCTCCTGGGCACTAATATTTCTTCAGTGCTTTATGGATCACAAAGTGACATTCATGAGCATTTAGTTCTAATTCTTTGCAACTCTATGATACCAAGAACAGAAACACAGAGGTCAGAGACATGAGGGCATTAGTAGATTAGCTTCATAAATTATGACTGCAAGTCAGAGAAAATCTTGTGAGATCTTCGAAATTCAGTAGCCAAAAAATGCAGCATTCTGTTAAGAGTTAGAAAAAGACATTCACTTAACTTTGGATTCTATTACATTCAAAAGTCCATAACATTCAGTGGAAGAGACATGCAGGGAGGTTAAGAGCCAAAGAAAATGCCTAGTGTAACTCTTGAGTCAGGGTGAGTTGAGTTGGAGACATTTGTGAGGTCTAATCACTGTGTGCATATCATTTAAGTCCCAGGATGTGACCATGCTCCACTTTGAAGTTCCAGAATCATTGACATAACCTTTAAAAATGGAGTTCAGGATGTCACATCAAGGTTACCAAAATCTCTGATCACTAGTAATCCCAGGAATGCTAAGAAGGCAACTCTCCCTACTTCTTGAGATGATTTAATAGTTTTTTTAGTTTTTGTAAAAAGCGCCACCCAGGAAGCCTGAATTTCCAGATCATATTTCCAGCCAAATAGCTCTGTGTAAGGTAATTTCAGTTAGCAGGGATGATTGTCTTTTTTACTGGGTAAGCATCTTTCATTTCCTGGAAGTTTTAGATTACATATATGCACATCTAAAATAATCAAAACCATAATATAAATATTTTTGTATTAAGAAAGAGGCCATATTTCATTTATCTATATGCTCATAATGTTTAAAAAAATTTGGCCTATTTAAATGATACTCATAATTCTAATTTAAAATGCATAACTAACAAATTATTGAGACTCACAACTTTAAGTGGAAATTCATGTCAGTCACATTTAGAAGCAGATTTCATTAGATTAGTGTTTGGGAACGTTTGTTGATCAGACAGTTGATGTGCTTAAAAATGAAAATTGAATTTATAAATGTAATTTAAACTGTTTGAAAAGATTCAGTGACTTATGTTTGCAATCTTAACCAAACATTGGTCAAAGTTTCTTTAGAAGTGACTAAAGAAAGGCAGCTTTTCCTACTCCTAGGCCCTGTGCCTGTGCTTTAATAAAATCACCTTTATGAAAAGACTAAAAAAAGTAGGAGAAAATTTGCTCCACTTCCAAATAGAAAAATTAAATTTGTAAGTGGAATGTAAACCAAGAAGAAGATTTATGAATAACTTTAATGACTTAATTAACTTAAAAATCCGAGATAACTTTCTCAATAGCCTTCTCACTACACAGAACTCACTCACAGGGTCTCAAAATAACTTAGATTTATAGAAGTGACCTGTCTGGGGTCACCGGGCTAATAAATGGCACACTCACAACTTGGACCCAGGTTCTAGATCCTACATATTTTGGTTCAACTCTACTTTCCTTATTGACTCCATTTCAATACCCCTTTATAATACCTGTACTATTTTGCCTTGGATTTGGGATATTTGTCTGTGCCTTAATTTGACTACTTGCCTCTCCCCAGCTGCCAACACAGGAAGGTCAGGGGAAATTCAGTAAGGGTGTCAGATTCAAATGATCGTAGGCCACAAATGGCCTTGGAGAAATGGTGGCTGCCATGGGGAATTCAAATAGAATGTTATCTCTCTGTGACACTTGTTAGCTTTCAGGGCTAGCTCTACAGCCTTGGACTCCAGAGGTCTAAACTGTGATGAAGTGGATACAATTGGTCATATGCTCACTGCCTTATTTTAAGATATAATTCCATGGATATCCTTCAGTGTTTTCCCCCTGCTCAGTATAAGGACCAATCCTATGTATTTGAGAGAGAGAAAACACAGGAGGAGGTAGGGGCAGAGAGAAAAGCAGACTCCCTGTTGACCGGGGCTTGATCCTGAGACTCTGGGGTCATGAACTGAATCAAATGCAGGTGCTTTGCTGACTGAGACCCCCAGGTGTCCTAAGACCAATCCGTTCTATGCTTCATGAGGCCAATATGGTCAACCCCCTGCCCCCTCTCTGGACTCTTGATCCACTTGCTCTGAGTATACAACCAGTTCCCCGAACAAACCAAGGTATTCTACAGATGAAGTTCATTCTCTACCTTGGGCACTCTTAGAACTCTTTGAACCTTTCCTTCACAGCTCTTGCTAGAGGTTGTAATTACAAAGTTTTACTTGTAGTTATTTATTTAATATCATCCTCCTATGGAAGGCCTCTAGCTTTGTGCACTTTGCCTGTTTTTCTCACCATTATCCTTGATGCATAGTAAGGGCTTAACAAATGTAGGCTTTTATGATTATTATTAGCCTTTAATATAGTTCTATTGTTGGGAAAGAATGAATGTGAGAGGATCGAGTTTATGGTGATCTTTTAGACTAGCCTGATCTCCATTCAGCCAGGAAGGATTTGAGATGAAATCTTATCAGACAGATACGGGACATGATGTCTGAGATTCCTTCCAGGCCAGTGAGCCTTTTGCTCCAGGAAGGCTATTTGTCACTTTACTTTAGCCATTGCTTTTATCATTCTCATTGAGAACTCTCTCTCTCTCTCTCTCTCTCTGTGTATGAGACAGACAGAGACAGAGCTAGAGAGACAGAGTGACAGAAAGAGGGAGAGACAGAGACAGTAAGAGATAGAGGGAGAGAGACACAGAGACAGATGGACAGACAGAAAGAGATTGTGCTGGCATGCAAAGTGATGGGAATGATCCAGGGAGGCTCCTGGCAATGACCTTGGACTCTCTTCTTGCCTCACTCAAACAAGTGAGACCTCATTTGGCAGAGAGTAGGCAAGCTGCAAAATGTCAGGCCCCTGAACATCAATGAGTTTTGCATTTCCAAATGATGGGTTTATGATTAAACTCCAATAACTCAAATGCACCATCCGTGAAGAATGCCATTTGCAACTGGTAGTTCTTGTTCTGTTGAATCCCTTCCCCCCGCTTTGTTTTTTTAAACTGTGCCTCAAAATCCCTCAAAGCACAGCCACGGGTTGGAGGTTTGATTAATTTTCTGATGACATGGAGACACTTATTGATGATGGTGAACCCATCCTGAAAATTGTAGGAAAAGACATCAAGGAGCGTGAGGCTGGAAAGGCAGACAGATTCTCTAAACAAGCTGTAGTGTCCTTGCTTTTTTCCTCAGAGAGACTGGAGTAACACTGACCTCTAGCTGAATGGAAGTGAGTGAGTTCAGCTAGTGCCTTCTACTCTATATAGGCTGATCTGAAATTAAAAGAGAATATTTGGAAATCTTCTCTTCCTCCCAAATGTTTCCTGTATCTTTCTTGGCTTCTCTTCCCCTTCTCAAGCAATAATATCAGCCATTTATTTAGTATTCACTACATGCCTGGTATTAGGAATTCCTATATTAGCTCTATATTCCCAAAAGCCCCATGAGGGGTTTTGCACCCATTTTCCTGGCAGGAAAACTGAGGCTCTGAGAGTTTTGTGACTTGCCCAGCACATACAATTGTGAGGTGGCTGAACCAGGATTCTGAATTGGTTTTGTCAACTCCAAAGCCTGTCCTCCTTTCCCTAACTCTGAGTCTGACAGAAACCTTAGGGTAAGTTTGGGTGTCTGGTCCTCTTCCCTCCCTCACAGGGGCCTGCTCTTTGGAAAAGGTCTCTCAATCACTGTGCTTATTTGTTCTGCTTCTACCTTACTAATTCCTGTTTACATTCAGAAGCCAGGCTGAGTCTCCTTCCAGATACGTCAGTTCCTGTAAAGGCAACCAGCTGTCTCCTAAGCCCTTCACTTTCTTGGTGATAACATCTTCATTCTTGCAGACGGAGAGCTCTGTTTTAAGCCATCAGGGTGACTGGTCAGTAGTGAATCAATGCAGCTACCCAATAATGACCTAGAATGGAATTTGAAAACCCACTAGAGGGTTGAAATGTCCAGGAAAGTATAATTGGGTTTTCTGTTTATCTTTCTCTGTGTGTTTTTAGGATGTTCTGGCTGAGATTTTTCAGGGTGATGAATGGGATTCAAGCTAACCCGATTAAGATGGGACTGGCAGGTAGTGGGATGTAGGAAAACTGTTTCATTCCTGCTTTGATGAAGTAGATTGAGATGAGTGTGTGGGCGGTGAAATGGATGCAACAATAAAAGGAGGAGTTGTGGGGGGAAAAGGCAATAAAATTCTTAGTTCTTTTAAATGCATGAGCCTATAGAAAGACTTATTGCTTCTGTGATGGGGGTGTCATTGCTTTCCCCGGTGGGGAGTCTTCTAGCACATATCCATGCTGTCCCACTGACATGGCTAAGACTTTTCCGTGGCTTGCAAGCTGGCAGATGTTATGCTAATGGCCTTTTTCTGTGTTGCTTCATTGGGATGGAAGCTTGCGTGGAGCACTTTGACATGTTCCTATTAAGGTGCAGGGTTTACCTAACGTCACCGTATCTTTATTTTTTCATTTAATATGCTCATAGCTACCGAACTAATTAAAAATAATCCCGTGTTGTTCTTTTAAACATTTTCCGTGGATAAAGTCTATTTCTTTGTTTAAAAAATTTGAGTACAACATGCAGACTACATTTTTTAAATTTCTTAATATAACATTGCCATCGATTCAAAGCTGCAAATGCTTCCTTTCTGTTCACCTTTCGCTGCCCCAACCTCATTGTACATACAGTCTTCCTGATGCTAGATTCGGTTCCATTCCACAGTCTGAGTGAGCCATGGCTCAGTTCATGAATCTCTCATTGCTGGACATTTTGATTTTTCATGACATTTTGATCTTAATGCACATTCCTGTGATAGACTTGCTTGTAGGTATACAGGATGACTCCCGAGAATACAAATTCAGAAGTGGCGTTGCAAGGCCAGGAGTGACAGCTCCACTTCTGAAAATATATGCTTCAATTCCTCTTCTGAAGAGTCATACTAACTTGCATTTCATCCTTGACTGTGCATTTCCCCAAGGCTTCAGCCCATACAGCATGACTTCTCAACCCACTAACAAGTAGTGTGAAGAAAAAAAAACACAAAAAACCTGACAAATTTGGAGATTTCAATTTAGTAAGTCCTCACGGACAATAACATGAGTGAGGCATTCTGCAAGCTGGCAAGAATACAGATACTACGAGACTGGCCATTGTCTCTGGGACCCCACGGTATGGTGGGGGGATTGGCATGAAAGAGCGAAGTGTGCATGGAGAAATGCCGGCAGCCTGGAGTGGCCGCAGCCAAGCATGGAATGGGAGAGGAGACAGGGAAGGGATGAGAGCGGGGCTCTTGAAGTTTCTCTAAGGGGCTGGGCTCTTCTGTTGGCTGTAGGTAGACATTCAGGCTTTTGAGAAAGGGAAAGTTCTGGGTAGAATTGATTTTTTTGAAAGCCATACTGATTCTCTCTCCTCTTCGCTCCTCTGGCCTTGATCAACCTTGTGCCCCTGCTTTCTTTAGGAAGCAAGAAGAGAGAGATGAGATAGTACATGGATGTTTGTGTCTGTATGCATTATTTACTTGTTAAAATTAAAAGCTATAGGTAGAGAGGGACTTTCTTGTTGTGCTGGTGTTCATATAGAAGGGAGCTTGAGGATAAAACAGAGGGCCAGCCAGAAGTGTTGTTGACCTCATCATGCAAACTTAAATGCTAATTCCATCTTTCTTTCTTTCTTTTTTTTTTTTTCCTCCCTGCTCTGGTCCATTAAAAAAAAATGGAGACTGATTCTGGAAAAAAATTTACTCATTTAGATTTTTTAAAATAAAAACACATTTTTCTATTTTCATTTTAAATTCATCAGTTTAAAATATTAAATAATAATATTCTGACTTTGTTTTAGGAAATTAAATATTATGCATTGCATTCTGGTTAAAGATAAATTAACATGTCAGTTGAGTTCTGCAAAGCATGCTATATTTGAAAATCTAACAAGTTAAAGATATGGATATTCATGGAGAAAGGACAAATGAAGGGAAGGAAAGAAGGGGAAGTGGTGATGGGAGAAAGAAGGGAAATCAAAAGCTTGAGTGTGGTTTTTCAAGGCTGTCTCTGAAGCAAAGGCTGCTTTGAGTATTTTCTTCACCTTTCTGCATTAACTGTTAGAAACAAAATGATAATTACAGCAATCCCAGAATTATCTTAAATTCTGGCCTCTGTATCTTTGTATTGCATTCTTTGGCATCATGTAGAAGGCAACTCAAGGAGCCTTAAAACTCTGACCTCCGACATGACATGTGACCAGAGTGGGTCCTCTAAAACCTGGAGTCTTACTCTTTCAGCTCAAAGGCAGGTCTCTGCCTAGACCCTAGAAGGAAGGGAACAGAAAATAACATTTATGGAAGTTTTCTGGAAGGGAAAAAGAAAATTCCTTATAAACACAAACCTTTTAAAAAATTGTTGTTCTATTTTAGATCACTTTACCATAACAAAATGAGACACACACACAAGACCCAGGGTCCTAGTAATCTCTTGTCAGGACAGAAATCTCCCAATGACATAT
Organism: Neogale vison; assembly: GCF_020171115.1. Classification (NCBI taxonomy): domain Eukaryota; kingdom Metazoa; phylum Chordata; class Mammalia; order Carnivora; family Mustelidae; genus Neogale; species Neogale vison. The sequence goes on along the minus strand of NC_058097.1, from coordinate 172,935,417 downwards.
CACATCACTTTCACATTGCCACCAATTCAAAGTGAACCGCAGAGTGGTATGTATCATAGAAGTGTTGCTACACAGTCGACAACTGGTTTTCCTTAAATATCTCTGTTTCCATTCTTCTAGGGCTACAGACTATACTTTTTTTTTTTTGTTTCACATGGGTGCATTCTCTCCCTTAATACTGAAACCGAGTACAACCCTTCTGGTACATACAGTTTTTACTAATTGATCTTATAATGTCTTACACATTGACCAGGAGTTTTGTTGACTTTTTTGTTTAAAAATGAATACTGATAAAAACAAGAGTGTCATAGTCGTTATATTCAAGAATTTCTGAAGTTGTCAGCATTGTGTTTTGTCAGTGACCTCTAATTTGGTAGCATATATCTTTCATTTGAAGGAATAGAAGGACCATTTTTTACATTTTGTGGTTTTATAACCAAATTGTTTACAAAGATTTGCAGTATAGCTTCATTATGGAGCTTAAAGGAATGTCCATATGATCTTTTCCTCCTCTATTAGACATTTGAATCCCTCTACCCTCACTCCTTAAAAATGTTCAGTAAGGACTCCTGAGTCTCCTGAGTGGCTCAGCTGATTAAGTGTCCAACTCTTGATTTTGACTCAGGTCATGATCTCAGGTTGTGAGATTGAGCCCCATATCGGGCTCCACACTCAGTGGGGTCCACTTGAGATTCTCTCTCTTCTTCTCCCTCTGCCCCTCCTGCCAGCACTCTTTCTCTCTCTTGAATAAATAAATAAATAAATAAATAAAGATGTTCAGTAAGTTTTCTCAAAGAGATCTACCTCTCCTCTGCATTTTTATCTCCCATACTGTGATGGTGTTGTTTTTTATGCGCAGCTGGAAACTCCCCAACTTGCTTTAAATTTTGCTGGCTTTGGATAGGCCCATGATGTTCTGTTTCTAGTAATCTAGTAAGTGGAAAAGTGTTAGATTATACAGGGCCATTAGCTCAGCCTCCAGTGGAGTGATCATAGGTCTTGGTTGAGATGAATAGAATTGATGATCCTGTCCTGGCTGGAATTATTGATGGAGGACTTAAGTTGCCCAAGCTGACCCTTTGGCCTTCAAATCTGGTGCAACATAGAAAACCACTCCCAGAGCCATCGTTCTTCATGGCAGTGTCAGGAGCCTTCTGTTTGAACATCTGACTTGTTTGGAGCCCTACAAGAGAGACAAGGCATACTTTGAGAGAGTTGATGTTTACCATGAGCAAGAAAGAAGATTGATGGAAAGTCCCAGCTTATCTAAAACACAGGGGCAAGGCCTTGAGATAACAACAGACCGTTTCAAAAGCATCTATGTCCAGAAAGAGGAATTTGCAAGGCGCCAAAGCATGGCCATTGTGGCACAAATAGGGTCTTCCTAACCACTGCCTAACCCTGGAGTGTCTATTTTAAAAAGTATAAAGATATTGTTGGGAAGCGAAATTATATAGTACTTATGAGCCTAACATCTTAACAACTCATAATAGCAAAGTGATATAGTCTTGGCTTGGGAGAAAATGAGGTAAAATATAAAAAGGGAGATTTACTTATGCATATTCCCCCTCCACACTTGCCAATAATTGCCTTCAGCTTAGGGGTTATGGTTCAAAATGCTTTTATATAGACTTATCAACAGCCATGATTGTATCATCCCCTTTCACAAATAAGGAAACTGAGGGTTGGAAAATTTAAATAACTTTCCTATGACCCAGAGCTGCACATGCAAGCGCTCATACATACACAGATGAAGGTGCTTTTGACCGAGTGGGATTGATAAACAATGTATGTTAACTGAGAATCTCTCTCTCTACTGTTAAGAGCAAGAGGCCAATTAGTAGACTGCTAGGTAAGTAGCATAATTTCCCTCAAAAATGCAATATCACTAATAGCAGGGAGCCAATCCTGCTGATTTTGTGAAAACAGTAAAGATTCATTTCTATAAATTTTTCATCTTCACCCACTCCCCTGAAGGGTAACTGGGGGAGTTATTACTGGTGAAAAACATGCCAATGCTCTCTCAGATTTTCAGTTTACAAAGAACATTACTGTCATTTTGGCCAACTTTGACTTCCAGACAGAGCACCACAGTAGATTCATATTTTCTGGAAGGACTCTCTTTCTTTTTCTTTTTCTTTTCTTTCCTTTCCTTTTCTTTCTTTCTTTCTTTCTTTCTTTCAGATTTTATTTATTTATTTGACAGAGAGACACAGTGAGAGAGGGAACACAAGCAGGGGAAGTGGGAAAGGGAGAAGCAGGCTTCTCGCCGATCAGGGAGCCAGATGCAGGCCTTGGGATCACGACCTGAGCTGAAGGCCGATGCTCAATGACTGAGCCACCCAGGGGCCCCTTGGAAAGATCTTCAACCTAAAATAGAAGAAACACAAAACTGGTTTTTCTTATTCCTCAATTAACCCAGGGCACTCCAGTTCATTAAGTTTTCTCTGTATTGATTTCATACATTTCAAGGAATAGAAAGGACAATGTGGCGGGCAAAGTGAGGTCAGGAGAGGAGTCATGACCAGATCATACTGTGCTTTGTGAGACCTGCAAAGGATCTGGGGTTTTATTACAGTCCAAAGAGATTAGAGCCAGAGAGTGACAAGAACCGATGTATAATTTTAAGGGATAATCCTGGCTGCTTTTTGTAATTAATATTTGTGTAGTTAATGCATTGGGAGGAGACAGAAGAGGCCATGGCATCTTAGACTTGGGTGGGTGACAATGGTGATGGAGAGAAGTGAATAGATTTTAGAAATATTTTAGAAGTAGGACTTATGGGATCTGGCAATGGATTGGATGTGGGATGGTGAGGGAAAAAGAAGAGTCAAGGATGACTCAGGTTTCCTGGCTTGAGCAATTGGATAGATAATGGCGATGTTTGTTGAAATGGAGAAGACTACCACAGTAAAAGCCTGAAGGAGATAATCAAGTGTTTAATATGGATACATTTAGTGGATATCCAAGCACAGGCATGCAATAAACAAGGAATGGATTGGGAGGTCAAAGGAGCTATCTGACATGGAGAGATAAATATGAGAATCGTTGGCAAATGGATGGTCTTTGAAGTCTTGGAAATGAATAAAACCCCTTATTTTTCATTTTTATTTTTTTATATTTTAGTGAGGGAGAGAGTGGGGGTTGCAGAGGGAGAGGGAATCCTAAGCAGGCTCCACACCCAGCACAGAGCCCAAGTCAGGGCTCAATTTGAAGACCCTGAGATAACGACCTGAGCCGAAATCAAGAGTCAGGCACTTACTGACTAAGCCACCCAGGCACCCCAAATAAAAAACCCTTGTGATTAAAATGTCAAATGAGAAGAAAAAAACCTCAACCCTGTGCTTTGTGGACTCCAATACTACCTGTTGGTGAAGGAGTTAGAACCAGTAAAGAAGCTGAAAAACTACCAGAATGGAAACTAAAGGAAGAATATTTCAAAACGGATGGAGTGATCAGTTGTATCAATTGGGATCAAGTAAGATGAGTATTGCATTATGAGGTTAAATATACATTTACCAGGGAAAATCACATGCCATGTGTAATCATAATCTCAAAATTAGAGATTTGTAAAGGTCTCAGGACATATGTTGGGCAAATTATTAAGAGCTTACTGTTAGCCCATAGAGTATAAAAGTTGTTTTATTTTTATTTTTATAAAGATTTTATGTATTTATTTGACACAGAGAGAGAGAGATATCGTAAGTAAGCAGAGGGGCAGGCAGAGAGAGAGGGAAGCCCACTGAGCAGGAAGCCCAATGCAGGGCTCGATCCCAGGACCCTGAGATCATGACCTGAGCCAAAGGCAGAGGCTCCACCCACTGAGCCAAGAGCCCCTAAAAGTTGTTTAAAATTATTTTCAAAATAGCTAGGTTTTTAATAAGGTGGGGGCAGGACTTGAGGAAAAGTCAGAACTTCTTAACCAATTGAAACCTCCTAATGAACAACTTGTATAGCAACATGTGTCATAATTAAGGAAGGGAGTGAATTCAGGGAACGTTCTTTGCAAAACCTAGAGCAATGTCACAGGGCAGAGTATATTTTCTTTATGGTCCTAACAGAATTGTTAGTCACTTTTTTCATCTTCAGTTAATAGGCTCTTTTGAAAGCACATACAACAGGGGGAGTCTTGAGAAAACCAGAAGTTGTATTAAGCTTTAAAGGCCAGATCTTGCTTTTGGGGTCCAGACTAGGGGCTGGGATTCTCTTTAGAACAAGAATAATGTCATCTTCTTATGTGACTGGTACCAAGATTTCCCTTCAGGCAAATTTGAAGATAAGCTGGGCAAAGCTGCTTTGCCCAATTTAGGCTTCCTTTGAGTTTGGAAAAAAAAAAAAAAGGAAAACAAAACCCTGAAGACTAAAATAACAAAGAGATATTTGGCAATCACTGCAGAGAATCAGAGGACACATACGCATAGTTGGAGAGACAGAATCGAGTACAGTTCACAGAGAGAGAGCATATGTAGCAGGGGAGTGGTAGAATGAGACCATATGCTGGAATTCTCCCTGTAGAGTAGCTTTATTTTGGAGAACCAAATAGTTCTCTCATTAGTCCAGACCTTCTCCCAGTATCCTTCAAGTCAAGAAAATATGTATGTGGGAAGGAAAAGAGTTGAGTTAAGAACATGGCTGGTTTTATTTGTAGTGCAGAGCACTGAAGTTTCATTGAATTTCTGGTCAGTTCAGGGGGAAGTTAATATCTCCCTCGGGATAGGAATATAAGTACAAAGCAGAACCCTCCCATTGGATCATAAGAACAATGACAAATGTAGCTTTTATGAGCATCCAAGACAGGTCTGGTTGAATTCTGTTGCCACCACTTACATCAAGATACTGAACAAGATTAAATTAATTCATTTGTTCAACAAGTATTTATTGATCATCTACCATGTGCCATGTACCCTTACGCTGGATTCTAGAGTCACAAGTTAGAGTGAAGCAGTCAGGGCGACCTCATGGTGCTTACATCCTGGAAGAAAACACAAAAAAAGGGAACAAGCAAACAGTAAACAACATAACTTTACTTAGTGATAAGGGATGGGAAGAGAACAAAACAGAATGTTGTGAGGGAGAATGCCTTGTTGGGGGAGGATAACTGTGTGTGGAACGGATGGAATTTTACTGTGTGATCAAGGAAGACCTGAAAAGATGACATTCGTATTGAGATAAGAAGGAGGCAGCAGCTACATACAGATCTGGCGAGGGAACATACCAGGCTCATAAAGCTGCAACTGCAAAGACCTCAATAAGTTTGAAGAAGGAAAAGACAGTCCATGTGGCTGGAGCTTAGTGAGGGGGAGGGGAATGGTAGACAACACATTTGGAGAAAAAGACAGGGGATACATTGATCAGGGACTTGAGGACCAATGATAAGGGTTTTGGATTTTGTTCCAAGTACGATGGGAAGCCCTTGAAGGGTTTGAGCGAGGGAGTATTATGGTTTAGCTTAAAAGAACATAATGAGGAGAATGAGGAAAATGTACTGAGATACACAGAGCGTGGAGATGGAGATCTGTTAGGAAATTATTGCTGCAGAAGTCCAGGCAAGAAAGAAGCTATGGTAGCTTGAACTAGAGAGGAACTCAAGTAGAGCACGTGAGCTGGGGAAGACTTAGAGTCCAGTCTTTTCAACATAGCATGTGTAAAACCATGGGCTTCAGATGGAGGACAGAATGGCTGGTCAGGGCCAGCAGAGGACTGGAAAGGTGGAGGTCCATACCTCTCTGGCCTTCCTTTCAACCAGGGCTTGATCAACGTCTGAGGCATCCTAGATAGACTGATAATGTTGCATTCCTTTAAAGAGAGTATTTTTACATTTTTGTTTTGACCATTTAGAGATGAGAGAGAGCCTTGCCTTTTGGGTGATATAGGAGGTTACAATGTTTAGCTCCTCTGCTGTTATCAAAAGCAATTCACTCTGGCCCCAAACTTACAAAGTGGTTCAGTCAAAGAAAGCTATATCTCACAGGCCCTTTACAGTTTAGGAAATAGTTTGACAACTTTAAACCCTTAATTTAAAGGAAGTACACCTAGTGGTGGGGGAGGGAGATCTCACTCCTATCTCATGCGTTTACCATACTGATTTTTCCAATAAGATGCTATATTGCCAGAAAGCATTCTGGAAAACAGTTTTTGCATCTTGTTACATTTGCAGTGTTCACAATCATCCTTTTAGATTCCCTGTATTCTCCCAAGTGGAACACCCTTTAACTCAATTTTACCTTTAGCCATGGCATCCCCCACTCATCTCTCTTATATATTGCAATCAGGCCCAAGGTTGCATTTCATAAAAAGGTCCAATGCCAAAAATCATTGGGAAACCATTAATCTAATCTAATCTAAACACACTTGACAGCTAAAAAAAATTGAGGCTCAATGACAGAAAGAGACTTCCTCAAGGTTGTAAAGGGAGCAACAGGCTAAGCCAGAGAACCTTCTTTGTCCTAGATATTTTTTCTGCCAATATACAGAAATTTGAATAAGGTCCCTTCAAAGCAAGCAAGGAAACAAACAAATATACCCCTGCTGGAGTACGGCCCAGATTTATTTTGGGACGAGTACAGGAATTTCACAGGTAACCACTTCCTCTTCTGAGGCAATAATTCCAAGCTCCTAGGCGTAATTCTTTATGGTATCCAAGAGCTAAAGGAGGCAAGGCCCAGGGCAGGATTCCATTTAAGGCCCCTCCCTGCAAGTAGAAACACACACATAAAAAACACAAAGCTTGAGAGCTGGGTGCTACTTGCTCAAGAGAAAAATATAATTCTACTTTATTCCCTGAAGGGACTAAGTTTGAACAGAGACTCACAAACTAACTTGGACTTGGGGTTGTCCCAGGGACAGAGATAATCACTGGAGATTTGGTAACCTAGGGCCACAACTGGTTGCAGCACTTTCAGTGTTGTCCTGGTAAATCATTAACACTTGGTGTTGGGTGGGAGGGAGAAGCCTAGAGTTTAATGTTCACCAATTGTATGCTGCAAATTCTCCTACAGTTGTCAATTTCAAGCTGCTGAATTTAATGTCTCTGAATGCAAATGGGGAAAAGTTGTGTTCAGTTGGCTCTTTGAGTCTGTGCTACAAACTCCAGCATGCCACTGAGCATTTTCCTCACTTCCATCTCTGCTTCTGGCTAACTACTAAGAACTGGGCAGCTGGAGCCATTGGTTCAGTTGTCACAGCCTCTTCTTCAGTCATGAGAAGTGTGGAAAGAAACATCTCCCTCCTTACAAATAGGCAGCTGCCTCTACTCGTTCTGGAGTAGGCCTGTGTGACCCCTCCTGGAAACATCTCCAGTGTGTCCTTCCATGCCTGGGGTTCTGCCATTTATAAATAATTTTTTCCCTTTTCTTCCTGGAGTCCTCCAAGAAAGCAGGATTTCTTGGGTTAGGAGTGGTGAGTCTCTAGCACTTTGATATGAGCACATTTGCCAGAATGGAGAGAAGGGCCCTGAACTTGAAGGGTATAGAGAGGAACCAAAGCATTAAAAAGGCCATGGGAAGGGGCACCTGGGTGGCTCAGTGGGTTAAATCCTTCGGCTCAGGTCATGATCCCAGGGTCCTAGGATCGAGTCCTGCGTTGGGCTTTCTACTCAGCAGGGAGCCTGCTTCCTCCCTCTCTCTCTCTGCCTGCCTCTCTGCCTACTTGTGATCTCTGTCTGTCAAATAAATAAAATCTTTAAAAAAAAAAAAAGGGCCATGGGAAGATTGCAGAGATGGTCTCATTCCTCACAGTCTGCTGATTTGGTGAGGCCACCAACTGAGTAGGGAGGGCTTTTATTCTTACCCTGAAGTCCTTAGGTAAAGCCCACAGTGCTTTTCCTAAGGGAAAGCACTTTTGATTGGCCTGAAAAAAAGGAAGTTCTAGGACGTTCTAAAAGATTCCATACTACTTTATATCAGAGCTCAAATAAATTCCAGATGACATTAAATGTATAAAGCAAAATCTTCAAATGTTTGGAAGAAAACATAGGAGAACATCCATATGACCTAGGGGAGAAAAGGATTTATTAAATAAATAAGACTCAAAAAGTACTGTAAGTAATAGACAAGAGGTAAATTCAACCACATTAAAATTAACTTACATTCCTCAGAGACCCCAGTTAAAAAAGACAGACTTCTAAGTGGGAGAAGATATTGGGGATGTAGTAAACTACCAAAGAATTGATATAAAAAATAGCCCCCTGAAAAGTTATATGGCAGATGTGAATAAATAGTTAAGGGAGATATGGGCAAATTACATGAACAGGAAATTCACCGGAGAGGAAACATAAATGGCCAACATCATACTCAGTCTTATTTGTAGTCAATACTGTATGCTATCCATTGTATTCCAACCAGACTGGACAATATTTAAAAAATCTAACCACCAAGTGTTGCATAAGATGTAGAGTAATGATGCACAGAAACTGCTGATTGGTGTAGAGACTGGTACAATTGCTTTAGCAAAGAATATGATATTATCTTGAAAATTTGAAGATGAGTACAGTTATAATTCAGCAATTTCACTCTAAGTATATCCACTAGTACAGGGTTTTTCAACCTCGATACTATTGACATTTGGGACTAGGTAATTCTTTTTTGTGCAGAGCTGTACTATGCATTTTAGGCTATTTATAATCAGTCTTAGTTCCTATCCACTAGGCAGTACCAGCTTTCTGCCACCACTTCCTCCACCCATTCCCCTGGTTATGACAACATAAAATGTATCCAGACATTGCCAAATGTCCTGTGAGAGGCAAACCTGCCCTGATTGAGAATAACTGCTCTAAAGAAATTGTTGTATGCTTGTATCAGGAAACATCCAAAACATGTTCATGATAGAATTATTCTCAACAACAATAACAATGAAAATCTGGAAATTATTCAAGTATTAATCAACAGTAGAATGGGTAAATAAATTGTGGTACATTTATATAATGGAATAATATATAGTAGTGAAAATGAATGGACTACACCTTTGGAAATCCTTAAAATATAATTTGGAGTAAAAATTCAAACTGTAGAATAATGCAAACTGGACAATTCCATTTGCATAGCATTTAAAAACAAGTGAAGCAACAAAAAAAAATTGCAATGTCTAAGAATATATACATACATAGTAAAGCCCTGAAGATAAACTAAGGGAATGAATGGAAAAAAGCGAAGTTGAAGATCATAGATTTCTCTCGACAAGGAGGGAGAGAGGCATCATGAGAGAGGGGCACATAAGTAACCCCTATTTCTTAAATTAAGTGGTAGCTTATGGATGTTTATTATATTTTATGCTTTATTAATTGTATGTGTTAAATATCTTATTTTATAGGTACCAAAATTTTACAAGAAAAAAACTGAGAAAGGAAGAAGAAGTCCTGGGATATTTTTAGAGGAAGAAACCAGGTTTTCTAGGAATAGCTAGATGAGGGAGGAGACCCAACCAGGGCTTTCAGAACACAAAGCATGTGAATATTTCTCTTCCATCCACTCTCCACTCCTGAACTGATCTGACTTACGGTTTTTATGATTTGAAAACTTACTCCTTGTCACTTAGCTGAATGACCTTGGCCATCTTTCTTTCTTTCTCCAGGTGTTAGTCTCCCCAAGTGGAGGAAAAAAAAGTGAGCCCTGGATTGTAAATCAGAGTTGGTGATTACGAGCATATCCTACTCTATTCTGTGCCCATGGCAGATATGAATAATTGATCACAAGTCTCATTTTAAGTCAGGAAGAGACCTCCCAATTGTTTTCAGTATAACTTCAGTCTATTGGTCACATGTAGCAATAGAGAAGAAAACGCTACTTCTAATATTTTATTCTGAGAGTTCCTTCAAGTTTTGTCATTCTTCATGTCTCTTCCTTCCCATTCCATATATTATCCTGGTTAGTTTGGGAGCTTTTTAAAGGATGGGACTATGTCTCATTTTCCTGGTACTTCCCATGCCTTGTGTTTAGTGGACACTAGGGTTTTAGTAAAAACTGGCTGGCTGGACAGCACCCTTCTTCCATCTTTTGCACCATTAGTATCCCAGATCAAGAACGAAGTGAAGCAAATCATTTAGAGCCCATTGAATGGATTCTGACTGTCTTTCAACTAAATCCATTTAACATACTACCCCGTGTATTCAAATGGACCAGGATCTAGTTTCTATTGGAGATTTGGGAAAAAGACAAGAGAAGTTGGAGAAGCCTTGTGCAGGGATAAGGAGCTGAAGGGATAGGCTCAAAACTGAGCTGAGAGGTGTGGTATGAGGTTCTGTTGGGGCTAATATTAAAGGGGGAAAAAGGAAATAGAAATGGCACCAGGCTGATTAAGTAAAGTTTTCTCTCTGTTGACTTTGAGAATTCACATAATCTCTTCGAGCTGCCCTTCATCTGTTAACTCTGTCAAATGAAGGAGGCAATTTCTTTGATTCTCTGATTCCTATTTGATTGAAATTGAAGTTGTGAGCCAGAGAGCTAAAAACCCGGGAGGACATTTTACAAACAAGCCCTGCACGCCCTCCAGTGGTAGAAAACCAGTAACTCAGTGAAAGTGGAGAATGGACGTTTTGCCTAAAATAGATTTTGGGAGTATTCTATAATGCTGTTCTTTTTGCTCTCAACTGGATACTTAGGATTCTTTACAGGTTTTTAAAATGCTACAGTGCTGTGAAGGAATGTGACTGTAATGTTATCAATATTCGGAATGTCAGAGCTGAAATCAATCAAAAAAAGTAATGTATCCAATTTTCATTATACCCAAGAAACGAAGTTCAAGAGGTAAAGGGACAGGTGTGTATTGTGGCCTCTTACGTTCTGGCTCCCAGTTCAGAGCTCCTGTCACTCTCCATCTTGGGTTCCCTATAGCGGTCGTTTTTGAACATTTGCCTTGGTCATGATCCTGTGTTGGGCATTTTTGGGGAAAATGATAACAGTTTTCAATTACCAAGCCTTGCTCTTTGCAGAGCACTATTCTAAGTGCTTCACATCTTTTTCTTATTAATTCTCACAGCACCCTCATGAGATCGCATAATTATCCTTATTTTGTAGATGAAGAAACTGCGGCTCAAAGGATATTAAGGGCGTTACTAAAAGAAGTAAATGATTTGTCTCTGCCCTCAGGTCATTCACAGCCTAGGTGGAAAGACAGGCTTGCTTATCTCGGCTGGAAGGAAAGATACATCTATAATTAACTGTGGCTAATTTGTCCAGGACACAGATTTTGGAGCGAGGGCACTAAGGCCCGAGACAGGAGGTGGGTTTTCTAAGCGGATTTCTTTGTAATGTTGATGGATGGGACTCGAGTCAGCACTTTTAAGCTCCAGGGTGGCCGGTAGGCTTCTCTCACATAATTATTCCTATGGAGTAGCATCTGTATTGAGTGGTCAGACCTAGGCTCAGCAGGAAAATGCGTTTGAACAGTTAGTGATCTTCACTATGGGTAAAGGACGGGGGTGGTTGGTGTGATGACACATAATTGCCATAATTGCTCCAACTGAGCTGAATTCTCCAAAGTGTACGCGCTCGACAGTGCTGTCTGCAGACGAAGAAGCAAGGGCATTCCTCGGGAGCTTCATAGAAATGCAGAAACTCAGGCCCCATTCCAGACCTACGGAAGGAGAATCTTCATCGTAATTAAAGTCTGAAGTGATTTGTGTGCCCTCTAATGTTAGAAGGGTGCTGCTATAAAGCTTATTTACAAATACATTTCCAAATGTGACATTTCAGAGGACAGGGCCTGCATTCTGCTGCATTGATTAGATGATGTGACTTTTTTTTTCCCTTTTCTTTCCTTTTAAACATTTTATTTTCAAATGATACAGTAAAATTAACTTATTTTTGCTGTACAGTTCTATGAATTTTAATGCATGTACAGATTGATGAACCACCATCACAGTCAGGCTTCAATACCATTCAATCATCATGAAAAACTTGCTCCTGCTAGTTCTCTACAAGCCTACTTTGCCCCCATACTGAATCCCTGGTGACCACTGATCTATCATCACCATACAGATTGGTCCCCAACTTACGTGGCTTCGACTTGGGATTCTTTTTGACTTTATGATAGTGGGAAAGCAAGACATTCGTAGAAACTATACTTCCAGTTTTGAATTTGGATCTTTTCCTGGACTAGTGATTCACATGTGGTCTTCTCTTGTGATACTGGCCAGGGCAGGGAGTCTCAGCTTCCAGTCAGCCACGTGATCAAGAGGGTAAACTATCAATGCGCTTAAATCCATCCTGTACTCAGGCAACCATTCTGTTTTCCATTTTCAGTAGGGTATCCAATCAATTACCTGAGATCATTCACACTTTGTTACAAACTGGGCTTAGTATTAGATGACTGCGCTCAACTGTAGGCTAATGTAAGTGTTCTGAGCACATTAAATTTAGGCTAGTCGAAGCTCTGGTGGTGTGGTAGGTTAGGTGCCTTAGGTGAGCATTTTTGACCTATGATATCTTCAACTTACAATGGATTTATTGGGAAGTAACCGCATCCTAAGTTGAGGAAGATGTGTAGTTTTTCTTTTTGAGAATGTTACATAAATGGAACCATACTATCTGTAACCTTTTTAAAAAAAGATTTTGTTTATTTGTTTGAGAGAGAGTAAACGAGCAGGGGGAGGAGCAGAGGGACAAGCAGACTCCATGCTGAGCACAGAGCCTGATGTGGGGCTCGATCTCATGACCCTGAGATCATGACCTGGGTTGAAACCGAGAGTCAGACGATGAACCGACTGAGCCCCCCGGGTTCCCCCATGTGTAACTTTTGAGACTGGTTTCTTGCACTCACCATGCCTTTACTAACTGGGTTTTAGTAGCTTTTTTCTTTCTTTGTTTCCCAGCTATATAGACATTATGAAACTCTGTGACTCCATAGTGAAAGATGATTTCTCATTATAAAGATTAAGATTCTTAATTATTCTAGGAATGTATAAATATATCAATGTATATGCTTTTTCAAGTGTGACATGGTGTGCTGAGTTTACTTCCTAGACCCTTAGCTTGATGGTCTTGAGTTAAATTATCATTTGGTATTTGTTCTACTTCATAAAATGCTTATTCATTTTCCTTTTATTAGGCTAATATTTCCTTTATTTTTCTTCTTAAAATAATATTTTTAAAAGATGGCATTCCTTAACTATCTTTATAAATCATGTTTTGGATGGCGCCCTTAATTTCGTATCTGCTCCATCCCACCAAACATTACAAAGTAGAACAAAATCCAACAATTTCTTAAAAAAAAAAAAGTGTTTTGAAACAAAAAAAATATGTTTTGAAACAAGAAGCTCTAAAGGCTCCTTAAAAGGAGGAAAACACAATAACAACAACAATGAAACTTTTGAAACTCTGGCCTAGAGCAGAATGTTCCACCACCACATTCATGCTTTGTGTTTGCAAACGAGTTTTCCACCCACCTCCTGTTAGAAATCACCGGCCTTGGGAGACGAAGGAGTCAGTCTGGGTGTTGTTATCTTTTTGTGGATGAAGAGGGTAAAGACTGGACAGAGAGAGGAGAAGTTCAAGGGTACACAGCTGGGTGAGCTAGTGCCAGGGCCAGAATGCAAAACTTTGGGTTCTACTATGCACATTAGGCATCTAGGATGGCGGGGTTTTGTTCTATTAGGTACTCACAAGGACTTCTTTAGTTCCAAACAACAGGAACAATCTCTTTTCTTATGAAAATCAAGGTTTTTTTTTTCTGTTTATGTAATCCTTTATAAACTTGATGAAATTATATATATTCATTTAAGCCAGTTAATTTTTTTTAATTAAAATTTTTTTTTGTTTGTTTCTTGTAGAAAATTTATTTTGTCTGTGTGTGGAATCTATTTATTTATTTATTATTTTGCTCAGTTAGCCAGCATATAGCAATAGTACATTATTAGTTTCTGATGTAGTGTTCAACGATTCATTAGTTGCGTATAACACCAAGTACTTGTTTTCCTCCATCTGTTTTTGACTCTAATCACACAGAGCAACCTGGTTTGAGGATGTTATTCATTTGCCACCACAATCACACAAATAGATATTCAGAGAGTAAAGCTATGAAGACTGGGGTCATTTTCTAGTTCAGTTCTCCTGCTTCCCATTTTAGTGTTTTCCAAGGATGGTCTGTTATGAAACAAGACATTTAGAAAATGAGATAACCTTCTTTTCTCCCTTGGAATGGCTATGGGATCTGGTAGTTGCTTCTTTACACTGTTCTAATCAGGTTTATTGGGACATCATACAATCCAGGGAAGATATGTTATTTCAGTGGAAGTAGGACATTTTGTATGGCATTTGATCTGAAATGTGCTGCACATTTATAATGTGGGAGCCAATGTTTTCCAAGTCATGGAAACGGAAGCTGAGGGCCTCTTTGAACTTGATGAGCACATACAGAATGGGAGAAGCCAATGGTTAGCCCTCATGCATAGAACTTGCTTTCCATTTTCTCAGCCCCCTTTTTACCCATCCCCACAACACTGCCCCCAATAACAGTGCCCAAATGCTGTGTGGCATTCCTGCAGAGATAACCTGCCACCATCTCATGCCACAGAAATCTATTTGAGGTGAGCAATAGACTCAGAATTCCTTAATTAATGAAGCTGATGTGAGGTTGTAAACACAGCTGTGGGCTATTGGCTCCACAGACCTGCCTGCAGATAACAAGTGAGGAAATGTTAGGTGGTAACACAGCTTCATTGTCCTGGGCCTCCTTAACTGAACTTGATGGAAGATCCTTGGCAGTGGAGCCAAAGGCAACATGCCAGTCTTTCCAGAGGTGCCCAGGCGCAGGGCTCCTTTTTCCTGGGAGTCTTTATCCTTAGAGTCAATCTAATGATGGGAGAGAGTCTTGGAGAAGAGGGGGAAGGAAACAGCAGCTTATTTGCAAAAGGGTATATTTTCCAGTCTCTAAGCACTTGTGTTTTTGTTGAGTTCCCTAAGGAGACTTAGTATCCAACCTCTTCTTCCCAGCTGTCTTTTTGTGGTGATTACTTACCCTTCATCCCAAACTGGGCTCTGACAACTTTCTCTGTGGGGGAGACACATTCATCACTTCAGTAGACACAGTTGTTTGGCACGTGAGAAAGAGAGCACCTTGTTTTCCAGAGAGCCAGTCTACAAAACATTTCCGTCCTTGGCTTTGCAGAAAAACTCATTTAAGTCTCACCAGTCTCAGCTTACATATGAAAAAACCAAGTTTCGGGGTTGGCTGGGTGGCTCAGTCAGTTAAGCGTCTGAGTTCTACTCAGGTCATGATCTCTGGCTCCTGAGATGGAGCTAGCCCCATATCAGGCTTCCTGCTCAGTGGGGAGTCTGCTTCTCTCTCTCTCTCTCTCTCTTCCTCTGCCTCTCTCCCTGCTCATTCTCTTATTTATAAATAAATAAATAAATAGAATCTTTAAAAGAAAGAAAGAATGAAAGAAAGAAAGAAAGAAAGAAAGAGAAAGGGGAAGAAAAGAGAAGAGAAGAGAGAAAAGGTAAAGAAAGGGAAGGGAAGGGAGGGGAGGGACGAAGAGGGGAGGGACGAGGAGGAGAGGGAAGGGTAGAAAAGATTGAGGTTTGGAGAAGTTAAACAACTTGCACAAGGTTGTGTAAAAAGCTGGGGACCCAGATAAGACTGGATTGGAAACTTCAGTCTCCACACTCTCTGCTCTTTCCCCTGCCCTCAGAGAAGCAGGAACTCATAATGAGATTTGACTGTTGGCCCAAGGGGTCAGAATCCTTCAGCATGCCTGGGGAACCAAGGCCCAGACTTGATGGCTAGCACTGCCTGTGTCAGCGTTCTGACTGACGCACAAAGCTCGCGGACAGCACATTCTGGTAGCAGAAGAGGGAAACACGTGAAGCAGCTTGTTCACAATTAAAAATGAGAAAAAACAGGAAAACAAGTGAATGCACAAGTAGGCCAAAGATGAGTTCCTTCCCGATGAATTCCTTCCTGCTCCTGGCAAAGTGGTTTCCATTCATGCTTCAGAGGACCACAAGATGTCCAATGCCCCTGGAATTTCTAACACTGGGTTCTTTAACAATTCAACCTGATCACCAACATACGTACTGGTCAAGCAGTATACACACACACACACACACACAATTGTTCTTTACAACAACAGCAACAGATGCATTATATATAATATGTATTATTATATTATATATATAGTAATATAAATAAAGGTTCCGATTGTGGGTTTATTGGGATGTTATTGGGCTCCTACATTGCGATGTGTTATTGTGCAGTAGTGGTTTGCAAAGCACAGTGGTAGAGGCTGACTGGTATCAGGAATGACTAAACCAGGCTCCATGCTTTTGAATTGCTTCCAGTCTCGTGGGAAAGACTGAACTGCTGTAAACAATTTTTTGGAATATGAGGCCAAATGAAGTAAGTGCTATAGCCAAATGAAAAATTAAGTGTTGTGTGAGCCAGAGGAGGGAGAACTTTTTCCATCAGGATAATGGAAGACTTCAGGTAGAGGAGGATTTGTGGTTAGCCTTGAAGGATAGTAAGATTTAGACAGAAAAAAGCCAGGAAAGGCATTCTGGGTTCAGGGCAGGAGGAGGATAGGCTGGGATGTCTAAAATGTTCTGTTTCACCAGATGATGGCTATATGGTGAGGGACCTGTGAATGGCTGAGAGCAGAGCAAAGGGGCCAGGCATAAACAACGAAGGTCATGGGGAGCCTAGGTGGCTTAGTGGGTTAAAGTCTCTGCCTTCAGCTTAGGTCATGGTCTCAGGGTCCTGGGATTGAGCCCTGCTCGGCAGGGAGCCTGCTTCCCCTTCTCTCTCTGCCTTCCTTTCTGCCTACTTGTGATCTGTCTGTCAAATAAATAAATAAAATATATATATATATATATATTTTTTTTTTTTAAAAGAAAAGGATGGTCATAGAAGTGTTAGGAATTAAGGTGGGCTTTTTAATAGTTTCATGTCCAGGGAGCTGGAAAAGTTTAGATCTGCTCTACCTGTCACTTCTCCCAATCGATTTTCCAGTGGAGACAGAGTCAAGAAATAACAGTTAAGTAGGAATCTAATTAGTCCTGGGAGTACCCAGTAACTTTCAATGTGGAAGTCTTAGAAGAGTACCGACTTTAGCCTGAAGACTAAGTTTTAGTCTCATAGAGTTGAGTCTGGATCCTTCTGACCAGCTCAATTATATAGAGAGGCAAGGGCCAGCATGCTTGGGCATGCATATGGAGATACAGTTGATCTGCCTGGATCTATGCTTCCAACCACATGGAGGAGGTAATGGGTTTGTACCTTTAACATACAGTAATCTGATCTCAAAAAAACATGTGACATGAAAAAATGATCTAGAATTTTGATCAGATTAGTAACTCTTCCTCTCTTGAAAGGTGAGAGAAGGAGCTAGAACGGGATGGCAGAAGTTTGCATGGCATGAGGAGAGGGACAGAAACATTCCCCCTTTTATAGGCAGAGAGGAGGATGAATCTCCATGACAGGCAGACACAAATTCTGGTTGGCAGAACATAATGGGAAGGAGTCTGGTCCTAGCAAACAGTCGGAACTGGAAGAATGAGCCAGAAAAAGGTGATGGTCAAAGGACCAAGGGAAATAGGAAATGAGGAGCAGGGCAAGACCAATAGGAAGAGGCAAAAATGATACTAACAAGGCAAATGGAAACATTATTGTCCAAATGCCCTTTTCACTCTTTGAGATCAAGTCCCTGGTGAACTCAGGGGATGATGACTGCAAGCAGCCCACTTGGTAGTAATGGAGAAATCTCTGTGTGGCAGGCAGTAGAGACTTCAGCCCTTGTCCCCCTCCAACTCCCAAAAGAGTTGTTCTGCTATACTACACACTCACATGCCTATTTTCCGAAAGGGATATTTCCATGCTTTGCTATGTTGGAAACTATTGTACAGCATAAATATTAGATTGGAATTCAGCAAACAAGGGTTTTAGACCTAATTCTGCTATTTCAGCTACATGGATTTGAGGAACAACAACAACAACAAAAAACAAAACTATAATAAGACCATGATGATCTCTAACGGACAGTGTGTTAAGCTAGTGTTAGGGACTGTATGTAATAAATTCCTGACCATGTTCTACTTCACTGAATCCTCACGGCAATTCTATGAGGTAGGTATATTATTCCCATTTCACAGAGGAGGAAATGAGATGCAAAAAGATAACTTGCTCAAGGAGATACACAGCTGGTAACAGACCCAGGCCTCAAACCCAGGTCTGCCTGATACTCAAGTCTCTGATCTTATAGGACTCCTGCTTGTGTTCTCTATGGTTTTCACTCCCACCTATAAGAGGTAAACAAGGATCCCCATCTACTCCCACAGAATATGATCAAGGATCAAACGAAAGAATCTTGGTGGAAAAAAAAAAAGTTAAAAGTGCTTTGAAAAGAAGTAATTATTACCCCACTCAAAGACTGGTGCCTTTAAATGTTTATTGAATGAATACATCCTTAACTGGGAATGTAATTTCTCTGTATCTTTATCCCACTATTGAAAAATTTTTGGTTCTAATTGTGTCAACATGAGGTATTTCCTAAGCCACAAGAAAATAATCTTTTAGAAAATCTTTTAGTAGAAGAGCTTCCTTTCTCCCAAAATTTGATTGGTTTTGGAGGATCAAAAACCGATTGACCTGAGGGTGCTCTTTCATGAAAGGAATCACAAGAGAGCTCATCTTCTTGAGTGCACTACATGCTAGGTGTACTTGCTATCTCATGGAATCTTCGAATGTGGACACTATTATTTTCATCTTATAGGTGAGGGAACTCAACTTTTAAGAAGTTGAGAGATTCAACCAAATTGATCTAGCTCGAAGTGAGATCATGAAGCCTGAAAACACTGGATGCCTTGGAATAGAAATATGGCCTTGGAGCCATAGCTTTAAAAGGACTTTCACTCCCTACAAAGCCAAAGGAAAAAAAGAAAACAAGAGAAAGAAAATGGGTACAAGTGCCTGTTAGAAAAGCACTTCCCAAAGGTTTGGACGACTATGAATATGGCTTCAGCAGCCCTGTGACCCTGAAGAGGGTGGATTGGTTCCTCCCCGGAGCCCTGGCAAGTGTCTCCAGGTCTTCTCAGTAGCCTTGGCGAACACCCATCTGGCAAGGATCTTGTTTTCCTCCCCAGTATAGCTGGGCTGGAGTGTTTCTGATAGTGTTTAACTTCAGCAAGTCTCTGCCTGTGCCTCTGATCTAGTGTTGGAACAAAGCAACGGTGAGGGAGGCCTCTTTTAGAATGAGTCAGTCTGATGCCCTGTTTCTTGTTAAGCACTATTCCCCCTCCAGGTATGTACTTTTCCCCACCAGTCGAACTCTGTCCACACAAGTCTGGGCTTCCCTCTCCCCACGAAGGCAAACACTGTCAATAACAGGAAAGGAAAAGAAGTCCGTGGCTGGAATTAAAGAACCGTGCTTTTAGGAGGAGGATCAAGAGCCCTTCACCTTGCCAAACATTATTTGAATTTTGTAGAGCAAACACTGGAGTTTAAGTTACATCCTCGAATTCAATATTTGGCGTAGGGTACTAATCACTCCTGATTGTTTCCACTTGGTGTACCAGTTAATTGCTTTGAGATAAAGTGACAGACCCTATCAGAGGATTTTAAGCATTTATTTTCATTGAATCACCTTTTTTTTTAACTAGTGAAAAGAAACTATTTAATTTCTTCATCCAGGACTTCATAGCTACTTGAAGAGTTGGCTCTGTCAAACTGAGGGCACCTTTTCAATTATGTTAGACTTAATTGTTTTTGTTGGTATCAATATCCACTGAAATAAAGCTATTTGTTTTGGACCAGCTTGAAAACACATTCTTAAGAACTGATCTGCTAGTAACTAATAGTGTTTACTATTGCTACATATTCTGATTCCATTTACCAGCACCTCTAATGCTGTGGAAAGTCCTCTGGAGTCGGCTTGGGTTTATATCTGGGTTGTGCCATTTTTAGCTCTATTATTGGAGGAAATTTCACTGATGACTTTGCACCTTAGTTTCCCTCTCCATAAAATAAGGATACTAATCACTCCCACCTAACAGTTTTTGAGACAGTCAGGTGAGACTGCACATACACAGAGGTCAGAACAGTGCCAGGCACATAGTAAAGGCCAAGTAAACATCAGGTGTCGCTATAACATGGGGCTTTAGGAAATTTTAGTTTTGGCTCCATCATTAGCCTCTTACTCTCTGTGCCTCAGTTTCCTTATCTGTGAGGTAAAACCTTTGTAGCTTCACCGTTCAAGATTGAATGAATTGACTTGTGTGCTATGGAAGGGGGGTACTTATTCATTTGCTAATTTATTCCCTGATTAATGAATATTCATCGAGTGCCAACTATGCCGGGCAAAGTGAGCCAAGACAGAGGAGTTCCCTGTTTCCAAGGACTTTTTAGCCTGTGGGGGAGACAGAAAATTATATGAGCCGTGAAAGTAAGGGCGATAATTGCTGGGAGAGTTGCAGTATCAACGCTGGAGACCCCTGTGTAGCAGGGGGTAGTGCAATCGATGGAGGATGGGGGGTGGGGAGGTTAAGGAAGACTTCATGGAAATGATAAACTAAAACCCAGAGGATGAATAGGAGTTAACCAGGAAAAGAGAGAGTGTTCTAGAAAGTAAAAGCAGAACACATGAGAGTCCAGAGAACAGAGAAAGCAACAGAATAAAGTGGTTCCACTGCATCTCATCTACTTTGAGACACCATTGATTTTAAGATGTGCCCTTATTTTATATATCCCCGAGAAAGAGAAAAATACTGCCAATTAACTATGGCATAAAGTATTCTTTTTTTTTTTTTTTTTTAAAGTTCAGGTTAGAAAGGTATTATGGAATTTTTTTTTAAAGATTTTATTCATTTAATTGATAGACAGAGATGACAAGTAGGCAGAGAGGCAGACAGAGAGACAGGCAGAGAGACAGGAGGAAGCAGGCTCTCCACGGAGCAGAGAGCACGATGCGGAGCTTGATCCCAGAACCCTGGGATCATGACCTGAGCCGAAGGCAGAGGCTTTAACCCACTGAGCCACCCAGGCGCCCCTGCATAAAGTATTCTTATAACTTAGGTTTTAAATACTATTTGAAAGAGCATTTTTTTTTTTTTTTAATTTTTAGGACCCTCCTAGTCCACCATCTTTCCAGGCTTCACATTTTTAAAGTTCTTAAGTGGATATACATTTTATCAAATAACATTCTATCAAATATAGCAAAATAATATATATGTAAAATACTTTGCTCTCAGTATTCCTAAAACTTCACTTTTAGAGTCAGATTCTTTTGCAAGGTGTTTTTCTTTTTTTTTTTTTTAAATTTAATTTTATTTTTTCAGTGTTCCAAGGTTCACTGTTTATGTACCACATCCAGGGCTCCATGAATGGTGTTTTGCATTCCAAAGCATTAACTGCAAGCTTTTGCGCACAATATGGTGAAGAGCATTGGTGATAACAGCATTTCTTGAAAGAATTCATAGAAGAACTGAGCCATTGGGGCTGAGCCAGTAAGCTGGGTTTGCATATTTGAAAGTGCCTCCTTTTAATTCCTCCTTGGATAATGTTGCTAAATGTGTCTGATTCATACCTCCCCCACAACCTCCTCATAACAGTTAGTACTTATGTGTTAAAAGTGTGGTCCACTGTTGTTTCTGGGATTTTCTTCCAAGCTAACACCCATTCTGACGGTTTTGAAACTGGTGCTATTCATGCTTGTCCATGCAAAGCCAGAACTATGAACTTTTCCTGCTTTACAATGATTTTCAGATGCGTCCCAACCTCAGGGGTATTATGATGTGAGAAAAAAATGTGCATCTCCAAGGATGATGAAATAGGGCTGAGGCAGTCTCGTGTGTGTGCACGCGCGTGTGCGCATGTGCTTGGGTGCGCGCATGTACGTGTTGCAGGGAGCAGAGTGAGATGAGCAAGTGGTAGCCTGTGGTCAGACCAAGGCATTTTGACTTAGTCTTGAAAGTCATAGTTCATAAGGATGTCAAGCAGAAGAATGATAACCCTTGCTGCCAAGTGTAGAGCACAATGGACAGGAGCAGATCCAGGGAAAAGCCTGGCTATAGAGGACTCCTTTGTAGCTTACTGTAATAAAAAGAGTAAGAATGAACCTCATCCTCTTGGATGAGAGTCTCCAGTTCTCAGAACTGGAGAAAACATCCTCGTGCTTCTGGTGGGGGCTTCAGATTACTAATTTATCATAGCCAGCAAGTCCCCAATTCCCCAGAAAAGGAGGCATCCCAGGGAAAGGATCAAACACAGAAAGACTCTTAGCTTTTGACCTTGAATGAATAGCCCAGATAACAGAAACTTATCTGCTTAAGAAATAAATTCTCTTTTAGATGAGACTCTCTTTCAATTCAATACAAATTTAGGTGCTTTCTTACATGGGGATTATTTAATCTAATCTTTTTAAGCTGAGTGCTATCACTAAGAATATCAATATTCTTTGAACAACAACAAAAAGAATATCAATATTAATAAGTGAATGAAGCAGTGATGCAATGAGTTCTAAAATGCTATTGAGTTGTATAAAGAAATTTGCCCCTGAATTTTTTTTTTTTAAGTGATAATACCTAATACTTAGTCTTCTTGCTATGGTTTTCAAAGGCTATTTGCATCCATGATCTCACTGATCCTCACAATCTTCTGTGTGTCAAGGCAGGTCCTTCTGGGAGCAGAGGGAAAGATGAAATTAGAAGTGTAAAGAATTTACTGAGGGGAATGCCTGCAAACAATGAAGGCGAGAGAGAACAGGGGTAGAGCCTTCAAGTGCAGTGCAGGTCTGACAGCCCTGGAAGGACCAGAGGAGGAAGGAGATAAGTAGGAAGAGGTTCAGACTGTAATGTACCTTTGGGTATGTCTCTACTGGGCTGATGGGGAGCTCTTGAACATAATGCTTGCTAGAGAATCCTGTGACAAAGCAGAAATCGTCTGTTTCTAGCTCTACTGCCATACTCAGTCATTGGCTAGGAAGAGCCAGGGGAGGGTGTGGTCCCAGAATGAATACAATCACAGATGACCAAAATGCAGCATCTGGAAGTTGCTAGCTAACTGTACTCTCCCTGGCCGTTTTTCCTCTTTAATAAGGGAGATCTTCCCAGCAATCATCCATGGCTACCACACCCTGTGAAGTACACAAAGCAGCTGCCAGTAATCCTATTTTGAAGAAATTTCAGATAATTAGAAATGTTCAGTATGAGAGTGACAGATTCCCAGGATTCATGGTGTCTATGGTTGTCTTGTTAAGTAGATTTTTATAAAGTATTTCTGAAAACCCAGTTGTGGTAGATGGTCTTCAAAATAGCCACCATCTGTTACTTTCGTTCCGTAGGTCAGTCCTGCTCCTCACATTCAGAGGTGGACTCCCTTGCCCCTCCCCTCGAACCTCACTGGCTCTCTATCTTGCCTTGACCAATAGAAGCTTTGATGTGGCTCTGCAGGTTTTCAGAGGACAAGCAGTTTCCTCTTTTCCCTCCTTGAAGCCAGACACCATGTAAGTAGTTTGACCACAGCCTCATTCCAGTTACAGAACTGGAGAAAACACCATACAGAACAAAACTGAGAAGTGTTTTTATCAAATAACTGATGAGTACTTGTCAAAAGTGTCAAGACTGGGGCACCTGGGTGGTTCAGTGGGTTAAACCTCCGCCTTCGGCTCAGGTCATGGTCCCAGGGTCCTGGGATCGAGCCCCACATCAGGCTCTCTGCTCAGCAGGAAGCCTGTTTCCTCCCTCTCTCTCTGCCTGCTTCTCTGCCTACTTGTGATCTCTGTGTGTCAAAAAAATAAATAAAATCTTAAAAAAAAAAAGTGTCAAGACCATGAAAGACAAGGCTGATGAAGTGTTACAGATTAGAAGAGAGTAAGGGGAAACAAGTAAATACAATACAGGATCCTGGATAAGATCTTGGGTAGAAAAAGATCATTAGTAGATCACCCAGTAAAGTTTAGTAGTGTCTGTAATTTAGTTAAGAGTATAATACCATGTTAACTTGGCTTTGATGATGTATTAAGGTTATGTAGGAATTAAATATTGGTGGAACCTGGGTAATAAGTATATAGGAATTCTCCATACTGTTTGTGTAGCACAGTTTCAGGATGATTCGCGGTGTATCTGTAGATACCTGGAACATCAGAACAGAGGCAGCAGCTTGGATATTCCCAACAGGATATTCCCAGATATTTCCTGTTGGAAAAAAGGTCTGATCTCAAGACTGAGGAGCTGGCGTCTTTCTCTGTGATGTGATCTGAAGGGGCCAAAGGAGCTTCGGTTTCCAAAAAACCTCTTCCTTCACCTATCTTGAAGCTGAAATTCCCATTCTTCTGGTAATTCATTAATTTAAGGCAAGTACAATAAAAGGTGTCTTGTGTAACAGTGATTCTTAGAGAGCAACCACAAAAGAAGAACATTTGGCTAAATATTTGGGAAATAATTGCACAGTTTATCCACTTCTTGAAGATTATCTATGAACCTTAGTAAATGAAAGACTCAGAAATTATCCAGGAAAGAAATCTGTGTACTTTATTTAACCTAGCATTTATTCTCCACATTTATTCAACCACAGAATCCTAAATGCATGCATGCACAAATTTCCAGCAAAAGACCCTTTAGGGGGGCGCCTGGGTGGCTCAGTGGGTTAAGCTGCTGCCTTCGGCTCGGGTCATGATCTCAGGGTCCTGGGATCGAGTCCCGCATCGGGCTCTCTGCTCAGTGGGGAGCCTGCTTCCCTCTCTCTCTCTCTCTCTCTCTGCCAGCCTCTCTGCTTACCTGTGATCTCTCTCTGTCAAATAAATAAATAAAATATTAAAAAAAAAAAAAGACCCTTTAGGGAATGCCAGATGAAGTCATCATTAACTGCAAAGGATTTTAAGTGGTAAAGATAAATCCCCTTTCCCTAGATGGAAAAAAAAAATGGAGGCTCAATGTCAAAATTACTGTTAAAAGTTCTCTCACATTAGGAGGTAGTTCAAACTCAAGAACCTCTATTCTCTCCCACTTCGAAAGTCTGTCAGGTAGTGGAAGGCTGTGTATTAGCCAAGATTCTTAATGATAAATAACAGAATCCACTTTAGGAAAGGGATTTATTATACGGCATTAATAAGTTTATTAAATTTAAATGAGGACCAGGGAGCTTGTATTGATGCTTCACAGCTAGAAGAACATAGCGAGTGGAAACACCCAGCTACTATAGAAAGTCATCTAGAAGATATTTTATTGCCAGAGATGCCAGAAACTTAATCATAGATACCCAGAAGAGCCAAGTACCCCAGAAGATCCTGTCTTGTGGAGTGTGACCACTATGTTATGTTGTGTCTTGTGTCATCTCATCATCTGTGTCACTTCTGCTTCCCAAGGATTGAGAGAAGCTATTTCTTCATGGACTGTAAATAATGAGTATCCCAGCCACAGAAGATTCTGGGAAATGAAGTTTCCCCTCATTTCCTAGCCCTTATGGTACAGGAAGGCACACAAAAAAAGGTTTTGAACAGGTGATGGGTAAATCAATTTGCAGCATTAACCACAAGGTGCTGCATTTTCTCATTTTTTTCACTTGACATATGAAACCATGAGATTGTTTTAATATCATGATTTACATTTATTCCGTCTCTAACCAGACCATTAAACTATTACTAAAACACTAAACATGGCAGCAATGATAAAATCTACAACTGTAATAATGATTAGATCATCATCGTAAAACCCAGTACTAAAATAATACACGCAATATAGTATTAATGACCAGCCAACTATTATAGTTAAACTAAACTTTAAAACTACAGTAATTAAATTCAATGCTAATAATATTCATTATCAAAGTAAAGTAAAATTCAGTATTATAAAGGCAATAATACTTAATATTCCAAATAGATTAATTAATATGGGTAGAACTTCAGTATTTGAACTTTGTTCTTTTCCTTTTAGTGGTTAAGAAAGTGGTTCTAGAATCAGAGTGTCTGGCTCTACCTTGACTTTCTGACATTAGTTTAGTTGGTTAAATAATTTAATTTTCAGTTTCTCATTATGATTTAGAAGTAATGATGGTATCTCCCTTATAGAGATGATGTGAGAATTAAATGAGAAAAAACAGGACAGTATCCTGCCCAGCAATCTATAAATGTTAGGTTGTAGTCAGGGAGAATGTGGGGAATGTCAGTGAAACTCATTCTCTGCTTTCCCAGAGATAGGAAGCCTGCCTCTGTAATCTAGTCTTCTATGACAGATTCCCTGACATTTCCCTGTTTAGCTATTTCCTGACGAGTTATCCATCACTACCATACTAGTGGGAGGGCCACCCACTTCCAGTTGTGGATTGATCCCTACTTGCAAACATGGAGTTTGGGACCTACATTCTGTCTAGAGCTATGAGGCACTTTCTGTGTCTCTAGCTTTAGGGAGTAGCCTTCCCTAGAGCTCAGGGTTCTGCATATATAAGGGCTTTGGAGCAGGTCATAGTTGGACTCAAATACTATATTCATCTTTTATTAATTGTGCGACCTTAAGCAAATTATTTCACCTCTCTGAACCTTGTGAAAACATGCGAAATGATATTAATAATACTTTCCTCCAAGGTTTGCTATGAAAAACCAATTAAGGGATGGTGCCTGGTATAGTTCTTAGCACATAGCAGGTGCTTTGTAGTAAATATTCCACTCCCTGTGCACTGTATTGTCTGCTCTGTCCCACAGTGCCATTATTCTTTGTTTTAATAATGCGTGTGTGGTGGTAGGGGCTGGATGCTGGACCTTGAATTTGTTATGACCCCAGAAAACACCTAGATGTTGTTGTGATTTTTCTTCTAGTTCAAGAAAAAAATTCAGCTTGTTCCGTTGTGCATTTCTTTCCCCAGAAGTGGAACTCAGCTGAAATTCTGGGAACAGAGAGTTCAGGTTGACTGGGTTCTGCTTGAGAGGTTTTGCTGTGTCTTTCCATTGAGCAGGTTATTCCAGATCTCTTGCTTGGTTGGGCAAGTACTTTCCTTACTTTTTACTTAATAGGTTAATGACTACATTTTCCTTAGGGCCCACAGAGACTTTGTACAACTTCTGAGACTATAGGATGAAGTTTGGTATAATGGTACGATCTTGGTATAATTTCAGTATAATTATTATTACAGTGCTGACATTTACTATTTTGATTGTGAGGCAGAGAACATAGATCGTAGAGTATTAGATCTAGGCTTAAGTCCTAGGCTGTAGGACACAGAGCACATTATAGCCGAGCCTCTTGGTATGCCTTGGAGAAGAGTGCCCCCAGCTTTTGGGTGGCTGGACAGGGCCTATGATGGCCATGTCTCCCAAAGATAATTTCTTATGGTTGACAAAGCCTGCAATGTGCTATACAAATGGTATCCTTTTCTATTTGTGGCTTGACATGAAAAACTTTGAGTTCTTCATTTGTAAAATGGTTTCAATGACACAATCTATCTCAGAGGATGCTATGAGGATTAAAATAATATTTACAAAATGTTTTGAACAGGACCCATGACATAGTAAGTAATATATGTAAATAATTATTATATATGTTATAGATAATGTAACTATTATCTGTAAAAGGGGATTCATAAATATTTATTTTGTACTTCAGATAATGATTAGATACATTTGAGATACAGGCGTATCTCAAACTTATTGAGGGTTTGATTCCAGACCATCACAATAAAGCAAATATTGCAATAAAACAAGTCAAAGGAACCTTTGGTTTCTCAGTGCATGTAAAAGTTATGTTTATGCTATATTGTAGTTTATTAAGTATGTATAGCATTATGTCTTTAAAAACTATGTATATACCTCAATTTAAAAATTTTATTTCTAAAAAATGATAACCATCATCTGAGCTTTTAGGCAATCCTAATCACCAATCACAGATCACCATAACAAATATAATAAAAATGAAAAAACTTGAAATATTGCAAGAATTACCAAAATGTGACCCAGAGACACAAAGTGAGCATTTTGTTGGAAAAATGGCACAGAGGGGCCACATACCTTCAATATGTGAAAAAGACAATATACTGTCAAACACAAAAGTGAAGGGCAGTAAAATGAGGTATGCCTGTACTATGTTACTTTGTTACTCAAATTTTTCTGGCTCCACTGGGAACTTTTTCAAGTTGACTTCTCTTTACCTTTGGTGTGCCTCCATTCTTTTGTTTGAGCCCTTCTTTACTTTTTGGCTTTGCAAGATTCTCCAGACCTAACTTTGTATTTACCCTATACTAGCTCTTGAATTGTCCCTTCCACCAAGGAATGCTAGTTCCTTTTATTGAAGAATGGAATTAGAAACCAACAAACATTCACAATTGCACCCCAAACCATAACATAACAAAGAATAAATCTAACCAAAGAAGCAAAGAATCTGTACTCAGAAAACTATAGAACAATCATAAAAGAAATTGAGGAAGATGCAAAGAAATGGAAAAACTTTCCATGCTCGTGGATTGGAAGAACAAGTACTGTGAAAATGTCTGTGCTACCTAGAACCATCTACACATTTAATGCAATACCTATCAAAGTACCATCAACTTTTTTCAAAGAAATGGAACAAATAATCCTGAAATTTGTATGGAACCAGAAAAGACCCTAAATAGCCAGAGGAATGTTGAAAAAGAAAATCAAAGTTGGTGGCATAATAATTCTGGACTTCACCTATTACAAAAGAATAATCATCAAGACAGTATGGTACTGGCACAAAAACACACAGATCAATGGAACAGAATAGAGAGCCGAGAAATGGACCCTCAACTCTATGGTCAACTAATCTTTGACAAAGCAGGTAAGAAAGAATAAAAGGAAAAAAGACAGTCTCTTCAATGAATGGTGTTGGGAAAAGTGCACAGCCACATGCAGAAGAATGAAATTGGATCATTTCCTTATATCACACACACAAATAGACTCCAAATGGATGAAAGACCTCAATGTGAGAAAGGAATCCATCAAAATCCTTGAGAACACAGGCAGCAACCTCTTCAACCTCAGCCACAGCAACTTCTTCCTAGAAACATTGCCAGAGGCAAGGGAAGCAAGGGCAAAAATGAACTACTGGGACTTCATCAAGATAAAAGCTTTTGCACAACAAAGGAAACAGTCAACAAAACCAAAAGACAACCAACAAAATGGGAGAAGATACTTGCAAATGACATATCAGATAAAGGGCTAGTATCCAAAATCTATAAAGAACTTATTGAAAAAAAAAAAAAAAGAACTTATTGAACTCAACACCCAAAGAAGAAATAATCCAATCAAGAAATGGACAGAAGATATAAACAGACATTTCTGCAAAGAAGACATCCAAATGGTCAACAGACACATGAAAAAGTGCTCGACATCACTTGGCATGAGGGAAATACAAATCAAAACCTCAATGAGATACCACCACACACCAGTCAGAATGGCTAAAATTAACAAGTCAGGAAATGACAGATGTTGGTGAGGATGCAGAGAAAGGGGAACCTTCCTACACTGTCAGTGGGAACGCAAGTTGGTGCAGCCACTCTGGAAAACAGTATAGAGATTTCTCAAAAAGTTGAAAATAGAGCTACCTTATGACTCAGCAATTGTGCTACTGGGTATTTACCCCAAAGGTACAGATGTAGTGATTGGAAGGGGCACATGCACCCCAATGCTTAAGCAGCAATGTCCACAATAGTCAAACTATGGAAAGAGCCTAGATGTCCATCAACAGATGAATGGATAAAGAAGTGTGGCATATACACAATGGAATATTATGCAGCCATCAAAAATTTGAAATCTTGCCATTTGCAACATGAATGGAACTAGAGGGCATTACGCTAAGAGAAATAAGTCAATTAGAGAAAGACAATTATCATATTATCTCACTGATATGAGGAATTTGAGAAACAAGATAGAGGAAGGGAGGAAAAAAATGAAAGAAGATGAAACTAGAGAGGGAGACAAACCATACGAGACAATCTCCGGAAACAAAGTCACACTCTTGTGACTTCTTAGAACTCCTTTACCACCCACTATCCTTCATCTGCTTTCCTGGGTCATGTTTTCTGATACTCCCCTGAGGGGCATAAAGATTTCCTTTAAAAACACCATTTGCTCTCAGTGAGGCTGAAAGAAAACATGTCAAGTGAAAGAAGCTTGTAGAGGGAAAAGACACCAGTGAATAATGGAAATACCAGTGGGAATGAACAATGATGAGGAAGCAGAGTCAGTGGCATGGCGAGATGTGTGGGCGCATGCAAAGAGGGGACTGAAAGACTCTGAAGAGTGCATGTGAGGAAATTTTAAAGAATGGGGAAGACCCTACCAGTGCTAAGAATTGTTATAGGCCTAGTATATATGGAATAATGAACTTAGAGATCAGGGATGGCTTTTGGGGACATCCTTAAACCATCAAAATTGTGGGGGCACCTCGGTGGCTCAGTCATTAAGTGGCTGCCTTCTGCTGGGGTGAACCCAGGGTCCTAGATTAAACCCCGCATCAGGCTTCTTGCTCAGCGGGAAGCCTACTTCTCCCTTTCCCACTCCCCCTACTCATGTTCCCTCTCTTGCTGTGTCTCTCTCTGTCAAATAAATAAAATCTTAAAAAAAAAATTGAGAATAAAAAGAAGTTCCACAGCACTTATCAGAACAACAAAGAGGTATGGGGGCAAAGAAGCTTTAAAGTACCTTGGTAATGATGTCAGAAGCTCATATGGAGAGGTACTTAATCAAAGTCACATGCTGATAAGAGCAGAGGAACTCTGGCCATCTGAGGTTGCTCGTTGAGGGCCAGAAACTAAATATCCTCATTGATAATGTGTCTCATTTTGGTGACACTCTACCTCCCAGTCCCATGAGACGCTATACTTGCAAGTTTATATATTGTTGTTCTCGTTGTGCATTCATTCATTCTCCTGTTGTCTAACTGACTTGTATCCCATTATCTCCAATTTAGCAAATGCCTTTGTCTACTGTATTCCACAACTGGGCTCTTTCTCAGCATACCCGAACCCAACACACATACACTGTACACTACGCAACACACACTCACCCCCTTCTCCCACACAGACAGCTTTGTTCCTTTTGGTCATCAGGAAAAATTTTTTTTCTGTATGCAACTGGATAAACTAGATGTAAGACCTTCATGAGTGGAGAGGACCCAGCAAAATCTAGGGGCTAAGACATCTACAATTCTTGGTGACAAAGGCACGGGGTTCCGTGGGCTCAGAGAAAACCTTGCGGGGCAACAAGAGGAAACGGTTTCTCTATCTTCATGGAGTCCGTGAAAGGAAATTGTGTGTGTGTGTGTGTGTGTGTGTGTTGGCACAGGCAGGTGCGCGCGCACCAACGCACGCACGCACACCCACACCCATAAAATAAAGACTGTGGGGTAATTTCTAGTGCAAACCACTAGATGGAGTTCCTGCCTAAAGAACACACTTGGATTCAGGACTCCAATTTGAGCATTTTCTCCGCTAGATGAAAACATGAATTAGGGGCACCAGGTGTAACCCCAATCTGTCTGAAGGGCTCTGTAATCTTGTTTTGTTGTGGAACACGCTGTCTCTCAAACTGCTTTCTTCATTTCTTCTCAAGAATTGCCCCAAATATGGGTCATTCCGTGCCACATGGCTTATTAAGCTTAGACCACTACTATAGTGTTTACTTTCCCAGTGGTTCTTTCCCTTTGAATGCCTGAACAGCCAGTTTTGTCTTTTTTCCCCTCCATTTCATGAGCCATAAGGGCTGCCTGTCCTGTGAAGAGCTCTTGGTTCCTTGAAAGGAAACCCTGCAAACACAGGTAATTCTCCCAGTATGGCTTTTGCGTGCAAACAGCACAGTAAATAAACTCGGATCTGGGGCTAGCCAGCTTCTTTTTCTGGGGATTGAGTTGAGTTTTTCTGACTGATACCGATTACCCCATAGCTAAGGAACTTGGGACAAACTTTATTTTTATTACAAGGATTACTAGAAGCAAGTATGCATTTATTCTGCAAATAAAACTCCATTAATTTAAATACACGATAGATCGATTTAATGAGCTATGAACTCACAAATATTTGACATTTTTGCCAACAAAAAGCTTCACACCTGAGATTTATGAGTGAACTGACAATTCTCAGGGTTTGCCTGTTTCCCATTTGTGGGTAAGAAAGCAACAACTTCGCACTTGACAAAGAATGATTTGTTTTCTAGCTAAACCAAATGGAGAATTAGGTTACATGATGTTAGCCTTGGGAAATCTTGATACCAAGTAGCCTCTGAATCCCTCTTGGCTAGGCTGACCAAAGTCAAGGTGGCTGAAGGAAATCTGGGGGCTGAAGATGTTTCTCTCCAATGTCTTTGATGCTCAGTTTGCACCTCGCCCTTTACCTCTGCATTTCTTGCAGTCCGTAGCAGGCACCATGTTTATCGCTCTGACTTGCTTCTACCCCTTGGTGAGGACTGGGAAGAGGGCAACATTATCCTACCATTCCAAACGACTTGACCAGGTGATTCCTGCAGGATCTCCCAGGATAGCCTCAAGTACTCTGAGTATTTAAAACAGGAAATTTAATGCGCATAATTGGTTATACAAGTGAAAGCCTGGCTGCAAACACTAAGAGGGCAGGAAGGAAACCCAGTATGAACAACAGCAGAAGTCATTACTGCCTCTGGCTTGAAGGGACAAAGGAAGGAGGTGTGACCTGAACTCAAGGGCTAGGATCACCAGTCAGAGCTTAGAACTGTAGAAGCCCCCCACAGCAGGACTTGGAGCCATGGGGAAGATGCATTCACTACCTAGGATGCCACACTGGCAGAGTAATCGGGGGAAATACTCTGGCTTTCCAGTCTTTCCATAAAGGCTTCCATTGTCTAAACTCACCAGAAGCCAGCTGACAGGGATCTTGGGAAATACTTTCTATGGGGACCAGGCCCCTGGCTATAGAGCAAAGCAGAGGAAGGGCAAATGGTTCCAGGAAAAGTGCAAAAGGCAAACATCCCTTCCAAGTAAGACCGATCCAACATTTTCATCCGGGTGTTACGAGGGGCTATGGAAACTAGTGTTAGTTGCTTTTGAGTATTGTAGCTAGGAGGTCCTACAGGCTGGATTGTGGTCTCCTATTATGTTTATGTTTTTGCTAAAAGGGAGAAAACTGGCATGGGAAGAATAAAGTAGAGAAGGGGAGAGGGCCAAGTGAGGGGGACGTAATAGAAAGGTGTATCTAAGAGGATGAGGTAGAAACAGAGCCGTTGGTGGTCTTAAGGTACCTGGAGATAAAAGTAGGAAGTCAGGGCCTGCCAAAGGACTAAATACTTAAAATAAAAGACAAAGCACAGGAGGAAGTAAGTAATGCTTAGACTATCTCTATTGCAGAGAAGGGTCTTTTTTTTTTTTTTTTAAAGATTTTATTTATTTATTTGACAGAGAGAGATCACAAGTAGGCAGAGAGGCAGGCAGTGAGAGAGGAAGGGAAGCAGGCTCCCCGCTGAGCAGAGAGCCCGATGCGGGACTCGATCCCAGGACCCTGAGATCATGACCTGAGCCGAAGGCAGCGGCTTAACCCACTGAGCCACCCAGGCGCCCGAGAAGGTTCTTTTGATGGGACTTCTAATTTGAATTGGGTATGGTTATATTCTATTCTAAAATGGAGTGAAAACAAGAAGCCTAACAATTTTGTAGTATCTAAATCTGGTGACACATTTCAAAGAATTATACAATTTTTTGATCACTGTTGCCTTCTAATAAAATACTTATTAAATCAAGATATTTTAAATAAGAGCAAAAAGGGAGTATCTTTGGACACATTTGGCTGAATTTTTGTCCATTTAATCCAAAAAATATAGAAAAAAGCTAATATCTTCTATTTAGCAGATTTTTGTTCTGAGTTTTCAGCACCTGTAGAGGCTGTATTTTTTAATTCAATGTATGAGTCTACTGAGAAAAGTCAATTAAAGGTGTCAAGTTATTAACTACAAAATGCAATTGTGAAGTTTCCAGACAATTTTATGGATAAATTAAAGATAGCATTACATAACACAAGGCATTCAGTAGCACTCCAGTAACACAGTATTAGATACAGGTATATGTTCCAAAAATATTCTGCTCATTTTTCTAATATTCATATTGTCAACTTAAGGAAGCTTTAAAAATTACTCAATGTACATAGACATATGTCATCTTGACTTTTTAAAATGAATTAAAAATAGTTTTTAAATGAATCTATTCTATAGATCCAGTAATGCAACAAAAGGAGTTTGTTGATCAGCAAATAAGTATTGAAATAATTAATCAGACCCACTTTTGTCAAGGGGCTGTCAGGCTCAGAGTGCTCTTTGTGGACTCTGAGCTCCCCAGCAGCACCTCTGAGGGGGAGGACAGAGCCTCTCACCCCCCTACTCCCCTTAATACATCCTTAGCGACACTTTATCTTCCTGGTAGGAGGGCTTAAACTCCTATTTCTCATTGAGACTCTATATTGTACTTCATGTTCATTCTTCATCCTGACAGCAGACTGCTGATAGTTCTTTTTAAAGTTTCAGAAATTACCCACAGAACAAATTACTTGGTCCCCGGAAGAGAAAATACTGTATTCTTTCTTGCTTGAATTACAGGTTATTCCTACAGATGATATCCTTATGATTTCCAATTATATGTTAGATTACCAGAACAGATAAAACAAACAAATAAAATAACTCCAGGTAGGGAAAAAAAAAAAAAGAATGTGAAAGCATGAAAATTATAATAAAAACAGCAAGGATCAAACAAACAAATAAAATAAAATAAAATCATGATCAGGCCCTAAAAAGAATGAAGACAAGAGAGCTGTATAAATAATAACAAAAACACAGAGTAGACCAAGGACCATGAAAATATAGTAAAGAGTAAAAATGAAAGGAACAAAAGATTCAAAGGATAAATCAAGCCAAAAAAGAGATGAAAGTAAGTTCAGGTTTTGATTTATAAAAGCTAAATCAGTTGAAGACTGGGTGAGGCATCGGCCGCATTAAGAGTTCTTTGTCTCATCCTGTCACGCGAAAATAATCTTGGCCTTACTGGCTAAACCAGACCTGGAAATTCTAGAGCAAGACTGCAGATAGAATGCTAATGCAGAGGGCCTTCAGTGCTACGGGGCGAATTCCAGAATGCAGCTTAAATCTATAAAGAGAAACCTCTGAAGTTTCGATCAAAAGAGACATAGGGGACCTTTCTTGGCAATACCGTCTGATTAGCAAGCCTGTCCAATTGAAGATCCTACTTTCAGCACCCTTTCAAATAATCCTTGCATCTGAAATTTTTGGAATTGACACAAGTTAGCTTGATATGCCTGATGGTCCACCAGCCTACTTGACATCCATTGCCTGGGCTGACTAGACTAGGGAGCTGAGCTGCATAGCTGAGATGTGTCCAAGACCAGTGGTTTCCCATCAAGGGCCCAGAAAGCCCTGCTGACCTTGGTGAGTCAAGGCTGATGCAGAGGAAGGGGGTAGAGGAGGATAGCCCTGCAGAAGCCTTGGCTGGGTTTGGTGGAGCAGATGGAGAAAGCTTGGAAAAGGGGAAAAGGTTGCAGAGGAGACTGTGATCCTGGGCCAGCCCCAGCTTGACTCAGCCACTCAGATTGCGCCAGGGCTCTCTGCACAGCTGCCTCTGGTTAAGGGGCCCCAAGCACAGACCCGGTGGGGTCAGAACATCTACGGTAAGACCCAGCTCTTACTTGCACCCGTTCTGGAGTGAGGGGCTGTATTCATCCCCTATTACTGCTGCGACGAATCACCACACACTGAGTGGCTTAAGACAACACAAATTTGTGCTCTTACGTTCTGGAGGTCGCAAGTGTGAAATGAATCTTATGGGTCTAAATTCAAGGTGTTGGCAGGGTGAATTCCTTTTGAAGATTCTAGGGGAAAATATGTTTTTTGCCTTTTCTAGCTTCTAGAGACTGGCTGCCTTTCTTGGTTTCTGGCTCTGTTCTCCATCTTCCAGCACGGTCATGTCTTCAAAGCACCCCCCAACGGGTTCCCCTGCTTCTCCTTTTCCATTTCCCATGAGGACTTCCTACTCTAACCCCCCTACTTTGCTCTTATAAGGGCCTTGGTGATTACACTGGGCCAACTTGGACAATCCAGAAGAATCTCCTTAACTCAAAATCCTTAACTTATCAGAGCTAAATCTGGAAAATCCCCTTTGACATGCAAGATAACACATGCACAGAGTCAGGGGTTTAAGATGTAGATGTTTTTAGGGAGTCATTATTCAATCTATCACGACAACCTCTATCCCTCATCATGTCAGGAGATGGCACAGTGTTTTTGCAGAAACGCCCACATTGAAGATGCCTGGTGGTCCGCCCCTGGTCCTCACCACTCTCCTGGTGGGAGCTGAAAGCAGACAGTGCCTCAAGACTTGAGTAAATAGTAAGTGATTGAGCCAGCTGTTTAAGTCCTAGCCTAGGACTCCACTTTCTCTTGCAGTTCTCTGCAGCTTAGGCCTCTGGTTGTTTAGAAGAACAGAGCTAAAGGTTGGCTGCAAAACTTTCTAGTACCAGACACGTTCATTGAGCAACTCTACACTCAGTACTTACTGGGTACTGAACAGTAGGCTGGAGTACAGAACTGGTGAATAAGACTAATTGCTCTCAGATTTTATTGATTTTGCTTATTGTCTCCACACATGCTAGAATCTAAGCTACAACAGGGCACAGATTTTGTATTATTTACTACTAAATGCTGATGCCAACTTTTCAGGGGTTTTGATGGCAAATTCTCAACAAATCTTTGCTGAATTAAGGAAAGATATGATTTTGACCTTAGTGAATGTATAATTCAATATACTGGACAAGAGGTTGGCAAGTTCTGGCCCTTGGGCCAAATCTTTCTTACTACTTCTGTTTGTAAATAAGATTGTATTGAATCACTGCCATACCCATTTATTCAGATATTGTCTTTGACTGTTTTGTGCTACAATGGTGGAGTTGAAAGGCTATAACAGACTGCATAGTTTGCAACTTGGGGCTAAAATATTTACTAACTTGCCCTCTACAAATCAAGTTTGCCATCCCCTGGGCTGACAGGTAAATGGTAACTGTGTTGAGTATAAGATCCATGATGGTAAATATACTATAGGATGCCTTTGGTTATTTTGGAGTGTCTCATGTTCCCAAGATTGTGTCTTTAGAGAGGCCCTTTAGGGTATCAGTCATCTGTCCATGGTGGTTGTCATGAAAAACCCATTGCTTCAGTCTTCATGGTCCCTGCGGGTTTGTGATTTCATTAATCATGAGAATCTTTGTTGAGGTGGGAACCCTAACACTTAGAACCTAGATTCCCTGGATAGGCCATTCTCCCTTCCTGTCCAAGGTCTCTCCACCTTCCTGCTATAAGGTGGGGGAGTAGGGTTTGGATTATTACTGTTCACAGACTTCTCCCTTCCCTGAAATGTCTTACGATTTTTTTGCTATGACCTCATCATTTCTCTCCCCTACCTTCCAGAGAGTCTAACATAATCTAATGTCTTCAAAAGGTTTAGATATTTAGAGAAAACTGAAGCTTCTCATTTTATTTTCTCATCAGAATTCCCAAGGCAAAACATTGCAAAGTTTGGTTACTGGCCTGGAAAAGGTATTAGGTGGATATGGTGATAACAAACAAATACTGCTATTTTGCGGAATTATCCTACCTTATTTGCATTGCTAAGTGGTTGGACTATACCCTGAAGGCAATACATTTTAAAGAGAATCAAAAGAGAATGGTTTTAAGGAAGAGAATGACAGATGAGCAAAGGGAATGATGCTCAATTTTTAACAAGTGGTGTATGTAATAACTATTCCCAAAACTGCTATGGCAAGATGGGTACATAATGGCTGAGGATCAGCTGGATTTGTATGTTGGAAGTTCATTTAGCTGTCAAGGGCAGAATAGATGGGCAGCATCCCTCCAAGATTAGAGGGAGGCTAGGGAGGACTGTATTACAGTAGTGTAGGAAGCAGGTGATGAGGCTTCTACTTGAAGAGTTGCAATGGGAATGGAGGGGGAGTGTACAACATCTAACTTGATTTTAGATGTGGAAGCAAGGGGCTTAGGTGAGATAAATGCTGAGACTGAGGGAGGGGGAAAGGCATGGGTTCCTCATAGGGCTTGGGTGAGGGAATGGGTGATGGAGGGGAATATGTGAACATACCCTATATGTAGGATACAGGGTAGAGAAGCAAGTGTGAATGGAGGGGAAGATGTGAAATTAATTTGCCTGGGGGATCACACCTTCTGACTGACCTCTGGATTCCTTCCTTTAAATGCTTAGTCAATGACTTAGGCATCCCAGGAAAGAGAAGACCCCTTACACAGGAATGGCAGACATCTCTGCATCAAGGGAACCATTTTGTTCTGGGCAAGCCCAGGCCAGGGGGCTGGAAGGAACATAAATGTTTACTAAGTCTTTTTTTTTTTTTTTTTGCCATACTGCCAGAATTTCTGTATATAGAGTTTATTTTATTAAATATGGAGTCCTCCAGTCTGATCTCTTTCTTCTCTATTTTAGGTCCAGATAGTGCTATGTAGCATTTCAGATCACATGAAATCACACACACACACACACACACACACGCACACAACACACACAAACACACACAACCCTTTTTCATTCTGATTCTATTAGGAACTATATTTCCTTTATTTTTTTCCCCCCTTCAAAATAAGTTTTGCAAACCCCATAAAGTATAACACACAATACAAAATGGCTTCATTTACTGTGATTCTACAGAAAGATCTCCTGGCAGGACAATGCAGATAAGGCAGACAACAAAATTGACATTTGGCCTGTATTTTATTCTAAACCTAAACATCATGAATAATCTCTCTCCCATAAGAGAGGATCTGACAATAGTAAAATGGCCGTGTTTAGGCTATCAAAGTATGACCTGCCGTAGAAGCAGAGGGCAAAGTAATAAAAAGGGAATATTTGAAAGTACTTTCTCCTCCCTCAGTTCTCCCACTTCCCCGTTCTGTCCTTCTCCTCCTCCGTCTGTTCCTCCTCCTCCTCCTCTTCCTTCTTCTCATGGGAGTAATTACTGATGACCATACAGTAGCCTAAACACCCTTCTTGGCCTACCGTTCCCAAAATAGAAAATAAGGAGAGGTTAAGGGTTGCATTTATGATGGAAACTATTCAAAAATTTTCCAAGTAAAATTTAGTTTTTCATTCAGTCCAAATTCTTTTTCACTTAAGTGGTTGGATCCAACTTAGGATCTCTTCAGAGAGTAAAGTAAAATACTAAAAAGTAAAATACTTCTGGTGATTTAGCAATACTGGAGCCTGCTGTCTTTGTCTTTCTATTAGATCCATGGCCAGTGGATAGATGTGCTGAACATGTAAATGTGCTTTTATAGACCACTTATTTTCATTTTTTATTTTTTAAATTAATAGCCTAATTTTTTAAAGAGAAGTTTTAGGTTCACAGAAAAATGGAGCTGAAAGTACATAGAATTATTGTCATGTCAGGTACTTAACACGTGAACAACCTCTGAAACCATGAGTGGTACATTTGTTGTAATCCATGAATTGACATGGACTCATCATCCCCCAAAGTCTGTAACAGATTCCAGGAGCATTCACTCCTGGTGTTGTACATTCTGTGGGTCTGACAAATGTATAAGGATGTGTATCCACCACTGGACTATCACACAGAAAATTTTGCTGCCCCGAAAATCTGCTTCCAGAAACACCTTCACAAACTCACCTAGAAATGATATTTTACTAGTTGTCTGGACATCCCGAGCCCAGTCAAGTTGAGAAATAAAATCTATGATCAGGACAATATTTGTTTTAAACATTTATGTGTGTTTTAAAGACATTAAGAAAAGAAGCTTATCTTTTAGTTTACTCTTTTTACAATCTTGGATACTTTTTGCTCATTCTTAAACACCTGTGTTTACCTATGCTACAAAATCCGTTCAGTCTGAAGAACTTTAGTATTCTTTGTATAGATTTGCTGGCAATCTATTCCATCTTTTTTTTTTTTTAAATGTTCAGTTAGCCAACATATAGTAGTACATCATAAGTTTCTGTTGTAGTTTTCAACAATTCATTAGTTGTGTATAACCCCCAGTGCTCATTCCAACACGTGTCTTCCTTAGTACCCATCACCCCTCCCTTCCATAACCCTAAGTTCGTTGCCTGAAGTCCAGAGTCTCTCATGGTTTGACTCCCTCTCTGATTTCTTTCCATTCAGTTTTCCCTCCCTTCCCCTGTGTTACTCCACACTAAGTGAAATAAGTCAGGCAATCTATTCTCTTAGTTTATTTTACATGAAAGCAGCTTTTTTCACTTTCATTCTTGAAGGTAATTTCAGTGGATATAGTGTTCTAGGTTGATGGTTTAAGCAATTGAAAGATGTGATTCTACTGTTTTTTTTTGGTCCCTATAATTCTTGATAGGAAGTTCATGATTATTTGAGTCCTCGTGTCCCTCTATGTAATGTGTTTATCTCTGGTTGCTTTCAGTGTTTTCTCTTCATCTTTGGTTTCTGCAGTTTGATTATAGTATGCCAAGATATTATTATTTTTTTTTCAAGATATTATTTTTATTCATGCTTTTCCTGTTTAGTGTTTGCTGAGGTTCTCCAGCCTGTGGATGCATCTATCTATATCTATCTATCTCTCTATCTATCTATCTCTTCCACTATATTTAGGAATTTTTCAGTATTCTTTCTCCAAATGGATCTTTATTTCCATTTTCTCTTTTTTCCTTTTGGACTTAAATGACCCATATATTATCCATTTCCTTGTTCTTCACATTTGAATGATTTTGGATTGTGAGTTTATGTTTCAGGACTCTGTATACTGTTTTAATGCTCCAAAGAGCATTGATATTTTTGTTCTAGTGGGCAGCTATGTTGGTGAAACTCAAACTGGAAAGTCTGTCTTAGCTGTGGTGGAAGTTTAAATCTCAGACTAATTCTCTTGGTTATAGGTGAGTTGTTTGAATGTGTCCAGCACATAAAGTTCAGCGTTTTTATGCAAAACTTGGGGCCCCTCTTTCTTTAGACTTCTCCCATCTGAGATCTCCTCTTCCCTTTCTGGTGCCTTTGGTTTCTCTAGGCTCCACTACTTAGTTTGTCCAGGGAGCAGGATAGAGGGGTTTCTATGAGTGGGTTAGTCACCCTGCATCATGTTGTGACTGCAGCTGGTCCACAGGCCAAAGAAGCAAAAATGGAAACACTCATCCTCTTCCAATCTCTCCTCCCAGGCTCTGATATCCCTTCAAAATTTGCCTGTCTTTTTCCTTCTGCAGACATCTCTGGTAGGCTTTCTTTCTTTTTTTGATTTTATTTATTTATTTGACAGAGAGAGATCACAGGTAGGCAGAGAGGCAGGTAGAGAGAGAGAGGAGGAAGCAGGCTCCCCGCTGAGCAGAGAGCCCGATGTGGGACTCAATCCCAGGACCCTGAGATCATGACCCAAGTGGAAGGCAGAAGCTGAACCCACTGAGCCACTCAGGCACCCGGTTTTCTTTTTGACTCTTATGTTTTCCCATGTTTATGGTCCTCTGTTAGAGAACTGTTTTATTAGGGGCTTACTCTACCATAGAGAAATGTCTCTTCCCTCCATTTGACTACATTATGTTTTTCATTTCTTCCAGGATTCACTAAATCCTGTAGCAGTTTCTTAGAGCACCAAGAATCAAAAGGCATAGGAATTAAAATGGAGACTTCGGAGTAGAAAGACTAGATTTGTACAGTGCCTTTCCACCTTAGTCACCCAATGACCTTGGGCAAGATATTTACCATCTGTTTCTTAACCACATTTTCCGTTAATAATTTCCATTCCAAATAATTTCCATTAGTAATGGAAAAACAGTGTGGAATGCTAAGCAGTGCTTTTCACATTGGAGGTAAATGCTAGTGTCTCTCAGTTTGTGTAACTCCATCAACTAGAGGAGATTACGTATATCAGATAAATATAACACAAAGTGAAATAACTTTTGATAGAGGGCTGTATAGAAGAGCTATACAGGGGACCATCTCCCATAGCATGAAAAGAAATGGGAGAGCTTTCTGAAGCTAAGTTGTAATTTAAAAACTAATTTGTAACTTTTTATTTTTTCTCTGTAATATCATTTGCTAAATATTTTTACAAATATTTTCTTTCAGTCCATCATTTAACTTTTGTCTTTATTTATGTTGGTGTTTATTGTATAGAGGTTTTACATTTTTGTGAGGTCCAGTCCTCCCCTTATCTTCTAGGCTTTATATCTTGTCTATGAAGTCTTCCCTACTCCTTGATTATAAAACATTCTCTGATAGTTCTTATTTGTAAATTTATAATAACTCCAAAATCTGTTTGAAGGGCTTTTCTCTCTGTGTGTGTGTGTGTGTGTAGTGTGTGTGTGTGTGTGTGCGTGTGTGTAGAGAGTGAGGTCTTATGATAGAGATGGTCTGAATTTAATGCTTTCAAAATGGATGGCCAATAGTTTTCCAGTATTGGAAAGAACATCTTTCTGTACTGACATAAAATATCACTTTTATAATAAATAAAACTGTGGATATGTTTCTGGACTCTACATTATACCATGAAGGAGTCTTCTATTCTTGTGCCAACCTCATGGTTTCTGTTATTACAACATAGTTCTCTTTGACATCTGGTAGGGTAGAAGACCCTTGTTCTTCCTTTACTCTGTTTTTAATGTTCTTTGTTATTCTTACACATTTTATCTTTTATGTGAATTTTAGAATAGCTTGTCAGAGTTCACAAATGATTCAGATGGAGGGGCGCCTGGATGGCTCAGTTGGTCAAGGGTCTGCCTGTGACTCAGTGCCTGTTCCCAGTGTCCTGGGATCAGCCCTGCATGGAGCTCCCTGCTCAGCAGGGAGTCTGCTTTTCCCCTCTCTCCTTCTGTCCCACCCCCCGCTCATGGGTGTGCTCTCTCTCAAATAAATAAATAAAATAAATAAAAATGAATTCTGGAATTATAGCTCTAACTTCATTTTATTATGAATTAATTGGCTGAAACAGAACTGACATATTTACCACATGGAACTTTTATACCAAGGACCATGGTTTATCTCTATACTCTGTAGGTCTTTCAAAGTATGTTTGTAAGGTTAACATTGCTTTTTTTTTGAATCTTTAACATTTGTTGCTAGATTTATTTATTTCTATATGTTCCAGGTTTCCTTTTAAATTGCTTCCTCTAATCAGTATTGCCAATCTTGTTTTGGCAAGATTTATTTGTCTCAGACAAACTGATTTGAGTCATATAAGATTCTGTTGTGTTGAAAAATATGGTAATATTAATTCTAACTAGAAAAAAATGTACTAGATTTACAATCACAAAAAGCGGGATTGTGCCCCACTATTTATTATATATAAATCATTGAACATTTTTATTGTTCTCTGTTCTCATCTATAAAATGGAAGTAATCATTTTAACTTCATACAGGGTGATCATAAGAATCCAATAAGTATCCATTTGGGAACATGCTTTATAATTAATGTAGGTTATCAGTAGAATTCTTACTTTTACTAAAATCCTAAGATAAAAGGTAAGCGTCAACACATTTATGGATTTAAGAAGCTCTGGGAGATTCCTATAACTGAAATATCCCTACATGCTACAATATCCTTGTAAGTTAAAGAGAAATAAAAAATTATCTGGGGAAGCGTCTTTTCACAGCTTTCACTCGTTTCTTTGGGGCTGTTTTACTTGCATTTATCACAGACATTTTCTCCCAGCCTGTGGCTTCTCATCTCAAAGACGACATACAGAATCATAAATAAGAACATGAAAAGATGCTTAGTATTTTTTTCTAAACATTTATTTATTTGAGAGAGAGAATGAGCGAGTCGGGGGAGGGACGGGGCAGAGGGAGAGAGAATCCTAAGCAGACTCCCTGCTGAGTGTAGAGCCTGACAAGGGGCTCAATCTCATGACCCCAAGATCAGGCCTGCGTGGAAATCAAGAGTCAGATACTCCAATCAACTGTGCAGCTGTGCCACCCCGGCGCCCCAGGCGCCCACTCCCAAGGGTCATTAGGGTAAAGCATATCAAATCCACGATGAATAACCACCGAACTCCTAGTGAAATGGCTAAAATTAAAGGCTGACCACATCAGGTGTGGGTGAGTGGGCAGGAGCCGGAGCTCTCACACATAGCTGACGGGAGTGTGAAAAT
Source organism: Neogale vison (assembly GCF_020171115.1). Lineage (NCBI taxonomy): Eukaryota > Metazoa > Chordata > Mammalia > Carnivora > Mustelidae > Neogale > Neogale vison. The sequence continues at coordinate 172,891,393 of NC_058097.1, read as the reverse complement.
GTACAACCACTCTGGAACACTGTTCATCAGTTTCTAAAAAAGATGAACGTGCACCCAGCATAGGCTCCCACAACCTACTCGGATGCATTTACTCCAGAGAAATGGACAGTCCGTCTCCATACAAAGACTTGGACTTGACTGCTCTGCAGCAGCCCCGAACTAGAAGTAACCCGTGTCCACCAACAGAACAAAGCTCGGCAACAGAAGGGTGAACACGGACACAGGCGAAAACATGGACGAGTCTCAAAAGCCTCTTTATGGGGAAAGAAGCCATTAAAAAAGAAAAAAAAATTATCTGAAAACTTTTTCAAAAAACCCATTAGAACCACTGCAGAGATATATTTTGAGAGCTCTAGGTTGTGAATAGCTCTCCTTTATTGGACACCTTCTATGCTTGAGTTACAGCCCTAAATGCTTTACACATATTATTTAAATCTATAAGGTAGACATTATTACCTCCATTTTAAGATTCTTTCCTTTCTCCTTTAAACTTACTGAAAAGTTGCAAGAATAATAAAAAGGATTTTTATATAATTTTAACTCAGATTCTCTAAAAGTTAAAATTATATATTTATATAAATATTTTATTTATTATATTTGCCTTTTCATTCTTCCCCTCCACATACTTAATCTATAATTGTTATAGTTGTATTATTATTTCTCAAACTTTACAGAAAGAACAAACTGAAGATAAAATGCCTTATCGCTCTTTAGTACTTGAAGAAGGCTCTCCTGAAAAATCACTGGACAGCTATTAGAGGCAAATAATATCGATATAATACCATTTTTCAAACCCAGAGCCCACTTAAATTTTGGCTCATTTTCTCAATAATGCCCTTGTAAACATACCCATTTCTTTTTCTCTAGGATCTAGGATCACCTGTTGCATTAAATTGTCATATCTTTTTAGTCTCCTTAAATCAGGAAGAGTTTTTCATTTTTCCTCTTTGTCATTCATGACCTTGACATTTTTGAGAAGTACAGGAAAGCTGCTTTGTAGAATGTTCTTCAGTTTGGGTTATCTTATGTTTTCTCATGTTTGAATTAATGTTATACACTTTCTTCCTTTGACAAGAACAGCACGATGATACTGTGTTCTTCCTAGTTCTTTCTAAGGAAGCAGATGGTGTCTGTTTGAACCAACCCTTCAGATGCTGCCTTTCATTACTTAGTTAAGATGGTGTCTGCAAGATGTCTCTACATTAAAGTCCACTTACTGTGTTTTGTACTTTTGTACTCGATAATACATAATTATATTAATAAGTAATTAATGTGTTTTATGGGCAGCTACTTTGAGACTATGCAAATATTCTTTTCCTCAACAAATTTTCAGCTACTGGTTTCTTTCTGTTTTTTTTTTTTTTTTTTTTTTAAAGATTTTATTTATTTTTTTGACAGAGAGAAATCACAAGTAGGCAGTGAGGCAGACAGAGACAGAGGAGGAAGCAGGCTCCCTGCTGAGCAGAGAGCCTGATGCAGGGCCCTATCCTAGGACCCTGGGATCATGACCTGAGCCAAAGGCAGAGGCTTTAAACTCCTGAGCCACCCAGGCACCCCTGTCATGGCATTTTAATTCCATTATCTCTTCCACACGATTAATGGGCATTCTATTGAAAGGTGGAGCTTTTCATTCACCTTGATTTATTTATGTTAGTATGGACTCTGGAATGATTCTTTATGCAATCTGTAGCCATAGTCATTTATTTGAGGTTCAAATTGTCCCACATTTGGCCAGTCGAATACCTTCAAGGTAGCTCTCATTTATTTATAGAATGTCAGTTATATTGGGATTATTTTTGCCATCCTATTTTATTTTAAAAAATTTACTATATTGTCTTTTTAGCTTGCTCTAATCTCCCTAATGATGAATTTCCTAATCCATTCTTTGCTGAACTCATCCTGCTATTTGTCTCATATATTTTACTCTTTATTTCAACATTTTTTATATGTTATTTTCCCTAACTTTTTAAATAAATATTAATTGTTGCTTCATATTACTATTGTCTTTTCTTATCTCCTTAACAATATGTTTTCATGTTTATTCTAAGTTATTGGTTCTTTAGTTGTTTCTTTGCTTCTCTTTCACAGTGGTCATATCCTTAGGTGTATTGTTATTTTGTCTTGTGAGATCACATTGCCCTAAAGGTAACAATTACTCTGGAAATGAGTGTTAATTAAGGGCCAAGGCCAGGCCTTCATTTCTGTCTACGTCAGTGAGTTTGAGGAGGAAAGAATTAGGACTTGTACCACTTTTAACTCTTAAGAAAAAATAGCATCATGAAGAGGTGAAGGCTATAGGTTGTAATATTGCCAATCTTGGGGATTTTGGAAGTAGAGGGTAGGATCTGGGCAGTGGTACTCATTTTCAATTATTCTTCACCTTGTTAAGGCTTTTTAGCTGATGCCTTTTGCTCTATTGTTGATTTGGGTGCTGAAGGAACAAGCCATGATTTCCCCAGGGTTAACAAGGCTGAGACAAGAAGAAAATTAAAAAAGATTTTCCCCAATGGATCTCCTCACTGCCTTCCAGACCATTTCCAGTGCATGCTGCATTTACCCATTTCCTACCCAACCCTGCACCAAGATAATCATTTTTCTCTCCAGGGCTTCTTGCGTGTTCTTGATGGTTCTGGGAACCCATATTTTCCCACTTATGTTTATGGTTTCATCAGGATTGACATTTGGCAGGGAGCCAGCAGCAGCCCCTGCTGGTTTGTACTCAGACAAAAAAGTTGCAAAAATTTGTTCCATATAGTCTAATGGCTATAATTTCTATTTTACAACTTCAAATTTTCAATGCAGATTGTACATGCATCTCCTAGGTATATCTTCAGGATTTTATTCTTTAAAAACAAATTGAAGTCATTCATCTCTCTCTAAGTTATTTTTGTGGGTGGTGTAAGATTGGGATGGGGAAATTTCTTTTTCTTTTCTGGGATGGGGAAACTTCTGTTTATTTTTCCAGAAAGATAGCCTGCTATGTCATTCTCAATAAATAACCCATCCTTTTACTTAAGAATTGAACTACAGTATTTGTCAATACAATAAGGTCTTTACATGGTAGGTTTTATTTCTGGATTCCCTATTACATTTTACTGATCAGTTTGGCTATTTCAGTACCAATCAATACCATAACAAATAGATTAAAGAGGATTTGTTATTAAGGTCTTGAACCACTAGTGGCACAACTGTAGTTACTTTCAGGACTCATTCTGTCACAAAAAATGAGACACATATCCAGAGTTACCAATGATGGCTATGGCTCCCTATCTTAATTGGAAATATTTGTTGAATCACTTTTTGTGTGTGCCAAAATAGAGAGGGTAAAATTTGCCAAAAATCAGCATTCAGTGTAGGGGCTGTCTGGTTTGGTTGGTTTTTTAAGTAAATCATATTTTTTCCTATTTTTTTGTAAATACCACACTGTTTTTAAAATTTATTTTAAAAGGCTACATAACTGGTGGTTGCTGCTTAAGGAAAGCAAATGGCGTCTTAGTCTTCCTTACGAGACTTCCACTTGAATCTTGGTTCAGTTTCTTCAGCAGATAATGCCAGGGGGAAACAATTTGGTGGTGATTTCAGATGTAGTCTTCAGACTTGAGATCAGGTCTTCCTTTTGTTCCTGGGAAAGAAGGTACATTATTTCTCACCAGTACTTCCCATTGTGCCCAAGAAAAAATGCAAGACTTTCGGCGGATTGTTAAATGTTAGCTTTCACCAGAGTTTCATTTGAATTTTTGTTGAATTCAGCATTTCAAAGACATTGCTTAAAATTTAAAAGCAAATTGTATAGGGGAAAAATAGAAACCACTAAATGAGATTATTTTAATATGCATAGCTATATTCATTGCTTCTTTTTTTTCCCCCATCTGGTCCTGCCCCACCACTGATCCAAGAATTAGGTCTCTCTCTGCATGACTTAACTCAAAACAACTAGGATTGCAATTTTGCCCCAGTGTATTAGAAAGGAAATGCTGTGATTTATGTCTCACAATAAAACCACATATCTATATGCATTGCATCTTCTTTACCCTGCTTCACCACCACGAGCCGAAGGATTAGGTCTCTCTATGTATGATTTAACCCAGGACAGCTCTGGTGGTAAGATCTGTAATTTTGCATAAATGTATTAAAAGGGAAACCTTGTGATTTATGTCTTTAAATATATAATGGGCACTATGCAGCTGGGTCAGCATTCTGATATTTCTTGGAGAGAAATCATAGCAGTGTTTGGTTTATCAAGCATCGTTGACAGTGATTGTTTCCATATGGCTTCCTGAGAATGTAAAGCTTAGGCAGGGCCACTGCTTACATCATACAAAAATAAGCCAAAAACACCCTTTATGCACTCAGTGTAAGTGTTTTCTCATTATATTCATTTCAGTAATTTGAGAACATTTACCACGAGCATCTTCCTGGGCACATTACAGTATGACCATTGTAAAAGCCACTTTCTCCAAAAATAAAAGGAAGGAAAACATTTCTTCTACCAGATGTAAAATTTGAATTATTTTCAAAAGAAAAAAATATCTATGCCCAAAAGTGATACTTTGCCTCTTTAATCGTCAACTATTCATGGAGTATGTTCTGGCTCCCAAGTGTACTACATATTGTGAATCTAACAATGTCCAGGGCAAAAAAGAGACCCTGGTTAATTAACTATCCAAATAAACCTTTGATTTCAGTTTGTAGGGATGTTCAGTTTGCAGGGAGAGTTGGTGACCCCAAATAATATACAGTAGTGTAAGGAGACCCTCTCTAGGATGTCTCCCTTTGCTACTCCTGTACCAAAAGAAAAGAAGGGATGTCTTGAGCAAGATCAGACAATACATGGCTTAAAGGTTCCAGAGGCTTTTTTGGTCAGGACTGGAATGCTTCTTTGGGATCATGTGATCAGAACACTGTTTCTGAAAGTGTGGTCCGTAGGCCACCTACATCCCTCTCCCTGGGATACCTGTTAAATGTCAAGATTTGTAGACCAAGCCTGCTGGAACCAAAGGGAGCTATATTGGGAGTCTGCATTTTAAACAAGCTTCCAAAGTTCTGCACTCCATGATTCGGTCACTTTTGCACTGATTTAGAGCCTCATGTTTATTAAATCCTCAAATGACCTTTGTCACTTTTGTCTCTGAATCATTTCTGGGATGACTTCAGAGGGTCAGAAATTTAGAAATACCAAATAGACAACCTAATTCCACAGGAAACTGAAATACTCATAGTGTAGAAAAGTGGAAAGAGGACTGAACTGGAAATCCATACTTGTGTTTGAATTGTTCATATAACAATATATGAACAATAACACATGTTGTTATATATATGGTCATGAAAAGTAATTTCTCTTTTCCATTCTGCTTGCTTGTTCATAAAACGATCAGCATTTTCCAAACTTTGGCCAATGTGCTACCACCTTCAAAATAGTACCACTTATAATATTAGAAATATTTTTCTTTTAATAGTTACTTAAGGTTCATTTTCTAAAAAGCTTTATCCTATTGCCACAAATGGAAACCAATCCTCACTTACTATAATTAGAAAATCATAACTATAAAATATAGAACAATTAAAGAATTTTAAAAGTCTATCCCTAAAGCTCTAAAACAATTGTACCTAGTGTTAATGATATTGTCATACTTTGGGAAACAATGAATTAAATACTATTTAAGACTAGTTTCTGCTTTATAAATCTACATGTTTATTAGATGATCATGCAAATGATTATTTCATTACTTCTGGGAGAAAAGAAGTCCAAATTTATAAAGCAACCTCTGAAAAATCAACCATAGGTGACTATCGGACAAAAATTCTATAATAAAAGCTGAGAAAAAATTATCTTTTTTCCTCAAAAGAAATGGCCCTTAATGTTACTCAAATATTTAATTAAATGATTATATCAGGTACATAGTATTTAAGCAAGAATATTACATTTGCTAATTCCATCTGTTTCTTTTTTCAAATCATTAAAACTATAATGGAGTTATAAAAAATATTACACTTTAAGCAGAAATGAAATTTCAAATTTGTTCATGGTATACTTATATCATTTTTTCTCAGTTTTACTGAGATATAATTGACATATAACAGTGTATAAATTTAAGATATTTGATGTTTTGATTTCATGCATTTATATTTTATAATATGATTACTACCGTACTATTAACTAACACTTTTATAATGTCACATAATTACTATTTCTTTTTGTGGTGAGAATATTTAAGATACAATCTTTCAGCAAATTTCATGTATACAGTATAGTATTATTATCTCTAACATACAGTGTTTGTATTTCTTTTCTGACTTATTTCACTTAGCATAATGCCCTCAAGGTCCCTTCATGCTGTTGTAAATGGCAGTATTTCCTTCTTTCTCAAGGCTAAATAATAGTCTGTTGTATATATACAAATAATACAGATATATATATAGCATATATGTAGATATATAGTATATGAATGCAATAGAGTATTATATGTATTATTGTTTTTATACATTACTATATATTATGTATGTGTGTGTATATCTATATATCTATATCTATATCTATATCAAATCATCTTTATCTGTTCATCCATTGATGGACTTATGTTGTTTCCATATCTTGGCTATTATAAATAATGCTGCAATAGACATGGGGGTGGAGATGTATCTTTGATATCCTGCTTTTATTTTCTTTGCATATATAGCCATAAGTGGAATTATTGAACCATATGGTATTTTTATTTTTAATTTTTTGAGGAACCTCCACACTGTTTTCCATAGTGGCTGCACCAGTTTGCATTTCCACCAACAGTGCACAAGGGGTCCCTTTTTTCCATGTCCTTGCAACACTTATCTCTTGTCTTTGGGTGATAGCTATTCTAAGATGTGAGCTTATATCTCATTGTGGTTTGATTGCATTTCCCTGATAATTAATGATGAGCATCTATTCATGGACCTGTCAATCATTTTCATATGTCTTCTCTAGAAAAATGTCTATTTAGTTCCTCTGCCCATTTTTCAAATGGATTGGTGGTAGTGGTGGTTATTGAGTTGTCTGAGTTCTTTATATATTTTGGTTTTGAACCCCTTATATGAATCACAGCACCTAGATACACTAAGCAGATACTAAAAGCTCTGAAACAAGAGGTAGACAATAATATAATAACAGTAGGGGGCTTCAATATCCTACTTCTAGCAGTGCATAGGCCATCTAGATAGAAAATCAAATCAATTATATTCAAGTGATAACTGTCCCACAGTCCTTGGATGTTCTGGTCTATTTTTTTTTTTTCTTTTCAATTTTAGAAATTTCTACTTTCACATCCTCAAGTTCAGATGTTCTTTCCTCATCTGGGTCTACTTCACTTATGAGCCCATCAAAGTTATTCTTCATTTCTGTTGAGTTTTTTTGATCTCTAACATTTCTTTTTGATTATTTCTTAGAATTTCCACCTCCCTGATTATAATACCCATGTGTTATTGTGTGTTATCTGTTTTTCTGTTAAATATCTTAGCATATTAATCACAGTTTTTTTTTTGTTTGTTTGTTTTTGCTTTTTTTAGAATTACTGGTCTGGTAATTCCAACATGCCTACCATATCTGACTCTGGTTCTGAGATTTATTCAGTCTCTTCAAGCTCTGTTTTTTTTTTTTTTTTAATCTTTTAGTAAGCCTTATAATTTTTTGTTGAAAGGTGGACATGATATATGAGGTAAAAGGATTGGTGATAAATAGTCCTTTAATAAGGTAGTGATAAGATGTGATTGGGGAAGGGAAGTACTCTGTAATCCTATGTTTAAGTTTCAGTCTTTTGGTGAGTCTGTGCTTCTGGACCATGAACTTCAATGCTTCTCAATTTGTTCCCCTCTTTAGGTGGCTCAGGATGGCTAAAGAAGTCTAGAATTGTGTATTTTACATCTTTTAGATAGGTTAAGCTCTGATATAGTCTGATAAGTTTTTTCTCTTAGACTTGTCCATATTGAGCCTTTAGCAGTTTACCAATTATAATTCAGGTGTTCCTACCCTAGCACTGGTTCCTACTGAAGTTTCTATTCTGGTATGTTGTGATTCTCTGTTTGCCTTCTGTCTGTGCAATTTTCAGTGCAGTGATTTCCCCTATAACCTCACTTATCTGACAGAGCTAAGAAGAGTTGTTAATTTTTCAGTGTGATCAGCATTTTTACTTGCTGTGAGGATGGAGCAAGGACTGGAAACTGGAAACTATCAGAGTATTTTAAATTGGTGAATGGACTGATTCTGGGAAAGAGTGGGAAAAATTGGGAAAACTTTTGAGGCTAAAATTTGGTGTGTGCATAGATAAAATGTGTTACCCAGTGAAGGCAGGGAAAGAAATGAGGTCCTGCCTGGCACAAAAATTGAGACATTTTTTTGGATGAGATCCTGAGGATGGAACTTGATTTCATTGAGGATGTAAAATAGAGAATTCCAAGAAACAACTACCTTAGTTCCCCTTATTAATGCCACAAACATTTAGGTACTGGAGAGACACAAATGAAAATATCTCTGCCTAAAGAGTTCACAATATATTAGAGACTGTTGGTTGCCTACCTGGCTTCTGGACTTACAGCCTCCCTTTTTTTCTTCAAGGCACCATGCTGCCTTCCATATCAGAGTCCTTACTCAGTCTTGCTCTTGCTGGCATGCTCTCCCTGCCTGCTTCCCATTCCTCTAGACAAGTCTCTCCTATCTAGCACACACACTGGTGATTGCCCACATGCGATCTAACCTTCATGTTCAGCTCAACTTTTTAGTTATTCACTCCTTCTCCACTCAACCTTGTGTATAGAGATAGAAACCAAGGGCAGGTCCTGACTTATTTAAGTTTGTCATGGAAATCCCATTTCCTTCTACCAGTAGTTAGTTTAGGAGAGTGTATTTGACCTAACTCTGATTGAGACGGCATGAAGAGAAGCCTGTCAGAGGGGTTCTGGGTAAGTTTTTTATGCTTCAAAGAGGGAGACATAAGAAAAGTCTGTTTCTTTCTTTCTCTTCCTGCAGTTGTGTCTGAATGTGAGACCTGGACCTTCAGTAGCCCTTTTGACAGCTTTACCAGAGGATGAAGCACACACTTGAAGTAAGATAGAGCCAAGATAGCTACACAGAGGTGGGAATGGAGATATACAGTAAGGGGAAGTTTCCAGACTTCATGTTTTGTGCGGTAAAAATTTCCGTACTGGGGCACCTGTGTGGCTCAAATGGTGAAACATCTGACTCTTGATTTCAGCTCAGGTCAGGACTCAGGGTTGTGAGATTGAGCCTCGTGTTGTGTTCTGAGCTCAGTGGGTAGTCTGCTTGAGATTCTCTCTATCCCTCTGTCCCTTCCCCCACTCGTTCCCTCTCTCTAAATAAATAAATAAAATAAGATCTTTTTAAAAAATTTCCTTATTCTTAGGTTTAGAGTTTCTGCTAATTGAGGCAAAGCATCATCATTGTATATCATTCTTCATCAAACAGCTCAAAAGCTGCTTCCTCAGGGAAGACTTTCCTCAGGCCCACTTTCTTTTTATTAGTCCTATCCTCTTATTCTATGCTCCTGTAGCTTCTTGGGCTTTCCATCCATAGCATTTGCCATCATTCAAAATTATTAATTTCTATGATCATTTGATCCATGCCTGATATTCCCACTAGACCAGTAGCTCTAGAAGAGCTCTTATGTCTGCCTTGCTCACCATGGTATTACCAGTGCACCAAACAGTGCCTGGTACACAGTACATCATGCTCAAGAATATTGCTAGAATGAATGGATAGATATACAAACATGTATGTAAGGCTCAATGGAAGCCAGAGGAGAGGGGTACTTAAGCCATACTAGAAAAATTAGAAAGGGTCTCACAGGGGAGGTGAAACTTAAACTGAAGTTTGAAGGAGGAAGGAGAACTTTCTAGGCTTAAAAATAGTAGGGAAGAGTATCCCAGGCAGCTGTGCAGAGACAGAGAGATATGTTCCAAGTCATTAAGTCCAACCAAATCACATTTTCATTGCAAGAGATTTCAGTTCAAATGTGTCCTCAAAATGATATTTAACATAAAGGGGTACTTTTGTTTATAAAATGTTTCCTATTTCCCAGTTTAAATTCCTGAGCAGTGAAATTACCCTCAGTGACACTTAGTTTCTCCATGGAATTCCTTTTTTTGCATAAATTCCCTGTACCAGTATTCACTTACTCACCTTTTAGTGGTTGGCTAGAGGGAGAAATAGAGACCAGTGAAGATACTCTGTGACATGTCATTCTCGTGACCTGTGGAGTTATTCCTATTCACCAGCCAAGCAGCTAATATTCTCCAAGTCAAATCAGAGCAATGGAACAGACAGTAAGAATCCATGCTGCCAAATATGGGTAAATTCCATTCCAAGTTACCTCAGATCTATTATGAGTTTGGGGGAAAGTCAAATCTTTAGACCATTATATCCAGGAAACCCAATCATCTTTAGTCGACACCAGCTGCCGTAGCCCATAATATGTCATGTCCTATATAACACTTTAGAAATTGTTGAAACTGCATCCAATCTTTCTATCCCTCCTTTCCAGGGTAGAAATAATTCCTGACAGAGAAGGAAACAGCCAGGCCATGGGGTGCTGGCTTGGAATGCTGTCTTCTAACAACAAAATAGAATATGTAAGAGGTCTAGCTGAGTTTGAGTATAAGCCACTGCAGATTCTTTATGTTCAAAGTGTAACTGATTCCACAAACTAGGCCAATATCATTAGCTTATCATCCTACCATGAGGCTTGTGACCTTGGTCACAATCACTAAATGTCTCCAGGAAAACAAGTGATGATTTCATCCACCATCTATATACTTTCCAAATGGAGCACTCCATTCCAGGTGTCTGTCCCGAGCTCTGTGTGTGCCTATACATCCAGCTGCCAAGTGGACTAACTCGGGGACAATTCAAATTCAGTCTGTTCAAAAGTGGATTTGTTTTCCTGCCCACAAGTTTGTTTCTGTTGTTGTGGTTTCTCTCCTTGTACTTGGAATCACTGTTAATGTATCTTTCCCAAGTAGAAACCCAGGAGACATCTTAAACATCTCCCTCCTTCTTTACATAGGTCCTCTAGATTTGGCTTCTAAATATCTCTCCTCTCCATATCTATCTCCCAAGCATTCTCATTCAATCCTTCCTAATTTCTCATCCAACTTCTTGCAGTAAGTAGATTCAGTCTCACAAGTGGACTTATGGCCTCTAGTCTTGCTCATTTATAATTCTGTCCACAACGTAGCCAGATGCATCTTTAAATAATGGATATCTGGTCAAGGCACTTTAATGCTTAAAAACATTTAAATGGCTCCTCATTGCTTTCAAGATAAAAATATTAGCTCTTTAGTGCAACATACATTTCAACATTTCTTCTTTTTTTTTTAAGATTTTATTTATTTATTTATTTATTTGACAGACAGAGATCACAAGTAGGCAGAGAGGGAAGGCAAGAGAGAGAGGAGGAGGCAGGCTCACCGCTGAGCAGAGAGCCCGATGGGGGCTCGATCCCAGGACCCTGGGATCATGACCTGAGCTGAAGGCAGAGGCTTAACCCACTGAGCCACCTAGGTGCCCACATTTCAACATTTCATGACTTGGCCCCATCTCTGTCTCCATCTTCATATATCTCTTTTTATCCTAATCTATCCTCTTCCTCTACAACCTCTGTTATTATAACTAATAATAGTCAACATCCATTGAGTATTTACTTTCACCTAGAAACGATACTAAATGCTTTTACATCAATATTTTTCAGACTTTTCTGATGAGGTATATTACCTGAGATCTTTGATAAAAATACAGTTCCTGGTCCTTATCCTAGACCCACTGAATTATAATCCTTAGGGAATGAGACTAGGAAGTTGTATTAAAACATGCACATTTGGGCATCTGGGTGGCTCAGTGGGTTAAGCCACTGCTTCAGCTTGGGTCATGATCTCAGGGTCCTGGGATTTAGCCCCGCATCGGGCTCTCTGCTCAGCATGGAGGCTGCTTCCCCACTCTCTCTCTATGCTTGCTTCTCTGCCTACTTGTGATTTCTCTCTCTGTCAAATAAATAAATAAATAAAATCTTAAAAAAAAAAAAACAGAACATGCACATTCACAGAACTAGAACAAATTCTTAAATTTGTATGGAATCACAAAAGATCCTGAAGAGCCAAAGCAATCTTGAAAAGCAAAGCAAAGCTGGAGGCATCACAGTTCCAGACTTCACGTATTGTTACAAAGCTGTAGTAATCAAAACAGTATGGTACTGGTATAAAAATAGATACATAGATCAATAGAAAAGCATAGAAAGGCCAGAGAAGAACCTACAAGTATATGGTCAATTAATCTTTGACAAAGCAAGAAAGAATATGCAATGGGAAAAAGTCTCTTCAACAAATGGAGTTGGGAAAACTGGTCAGCAACATGCAAAAAAAAAAAAAAGAAAAAGAAACTGGACCACTTTCTTACACCATACACAAAAATAAATTCATAATAGATTAAAGATCAAAATGTAAGACCTGGAATCATAAAAATCCTAGAAGAGAACACAGGCAGTAATTTTTTTTGACATCAGCCATAGCAACTTCTTTCTAGATATATCTCCTGAGGCAAGAGAAAAGCAAAAACAAATGATTTAGCATTTGAGAAGGAAATAGTCAACAAAACTAAAAGCCAGCCTGTGGAATGGGAGAAGATATTTACAAATGACATACCTGATAAAGAACTAGTACCCAGAATCTATGAAGAACTTCTAAAACTCAACACCCAAAAGCCAAATAATCCAATTAAAAGATGGGCAGAATACATGAATAGACGTTTTTTTCAAAGAAGATATCCAGATGGCCAACAGACACATGAAAAGATGCTCAACATCACTCATTATCAGGGAAATGCAAATCAACACTACAATGAGAGATCTCTTCACACTTGTCAGAATGGCTAAAATTAATAACACAAGAGATAACAGGTGTTGACAAGGATGTGGAGAAAAAGGAGCTTTCATACACTATTGGTGGGAACATAAAGTTGTACAGCCACTGTGAAAAACAGTATGGAGTTTCCTTAAAAAGTTGAAAACAGAATTACCTATGATCCAACAATCACCCTAGTGGGTATTTACCCAAAGAATACAAAAACACTAATTTGAAGGGATACATGCTCCCCTATGTTTATAGCAGCATTATTTACAATAGCCTAGATATGGGATCAGTCCAAGTATACAAAGAAGATGTGATGTGTGTGTGTGTGTGTGTGTGTGTGTATGGAATTTTATTCAGCCATAAAAAGTAAAATCTGGCCATTTACAATGACATAGAAGGAGCTAGAGCATATAATGCTAAGTGAAATAAGTCAGTCAGAGAAAGACAAATACCATATGATTACACTCATATGTGGAATTTAAGAAAACAAATGAGAAAGGTAAAAAGAGAGACAAATCAAGAAACAGACCCTTAATTATAGAGAACAAACTAATGGTATGTTAACTGGAATTAAAATAAAAACTTAAAAAGCCAAAAAAAGATGTGTGTGCATGCACATAAACTTAACTTAAAAAAACTTAAAAACAACACACACACACACATACACACACACATCAACGTCTGACTCATCATTTGAGACGTTTGGGAAAACATTGCTTTATATGAATTTTCATTTAATGCTTATAAAAATTTAATGAGATAAGAATTGTTACTAGTCTCACTTATAGATAGAAAAACTGAGGCCTCAGGGGAGATGATTATATGTCCAAGCACACAGTTAACTGTCATCATTAGAGTTTGAACCTAGGCATCCAGTCCCAGAGTTTACACCACTGCTATTCCATGGTTTTTCACTTTAACACATGCACTCTCAGTTCTCTGTGCTTCATCTGCCCTTCGACTTGGACAGTCACGTTCCCTTCTTTGCCTGAAAAACTACGACTGACACCCATTCAACTGAGACTGAAACTTCGATCAATCTTCCTAGTCTGGCTTCGTTGTGTTCCTGTGAACCAGATCATCATCTATATCCTTATCTGTTCCCCTACCAGACTATAAGCAGGCACATCTCAAGTCCTTCTATGTCCTTAGTCTAGCAGAGTGCATGACATATACCAGCTATAAGATACATATCTGCTGAATGAAGGAAATTATAATAAGTCACTTTAGCCTGACAAGTGCCTAGGGTTTAGATGCTGTAAATGGATAGAGCTAGGTCACTCTGGAAAATTATTTTTAGGTATTGGATGCTGCCTGTTAGAATCAAGCCATGCCTCTATTGAAATCACCTGTTCCATAAGAGTGCCTTATGAGAGATGGGATTGAGAACCCAACCCATTCCTTTCGAAGTTCAAAGACATTAATCATACATGATATATTACCATAACCTTGATCAAGACCAGATGATAGGAAAGGACAATGAAGGCCCAGAAAAAGGCAGTGTTGTCAGGGAAAGTGGAGTCTGAACTGGTGATGTGGACTCAATACCAGAGTTTAGAGAATCAGAGGGGTGTGCTGGCGTGGGCTCATAGCACCTGTGAGCTAGCCTCCCAGTGCCATGGACACCCAGTGGGGTGCGAAGTAGAAGTAACACATGAACAGAAGTAGAGTTTTCAGTTGGTCTTATGGCAACAGGTAGAGCTCTGCAGTGGTCACAGTCATTAACACTTTAAAAATAAGAGGACTTGTTAGGTCCCCACAAGTATTGACTAAAAATCTATGTATTACCAGGATTTCAGCAAATGGTAATTTGCTTCCAGCAGGGGTAGCAAGGGGAGTGGGCTCAACAGGAGCAGGACTTCCATGGCTGACAGTGACATCTGTGTTCCACCATTGGAGATAAGGAGTGGCCATAGAGTAAGGCAAGATCAGCAGGTGAAGCTGTCCCGAGGTTAGTAGTTACTGTGTCTGTGTATGGAGGGTTACATGCACCTTGCTTGTGTGTTTTTAGTTGAAGGAAAGGTTTTTAGTTTTTAGTTGAAGGCAAGGAATGAGAACTGATTCACAGACAGGTATAAGCTATTCTGGCAATCCTTAGAGTGTTTACTTAAAGCAAGAGAAATTTAGGGAGACTAGGTTTTTTTCTTAATTTGACATGTTTGGGTTTGGTGTCATAATTTAGCTGTTAAAGTAAATGTTGAGATCACATGTTGTTGAGTTCTGAAAATTTGGATAATAAATATCTATAATAAAAGTGAATAAAACAGGTCTTTGAAAATACAAAGCCTTTTTCCAATCATGCCAAGGACAGTCACATGCAGTCATGAAAACTGAGACTCTACAGAAAACAGAGCAGAAACATGTTTTATTTGAGACAAGTTTTATTTGAAACACAAGCTTTATTTGAAACAAAATCTTTTTTAAAAAAGGGTTTATTTGAAAAAGTTTTATTTGGTACAACTATTTGTAGGCATTCTGGAGACTCATATATAGGCAAAAGAAATTAGATCCTACATACAATAGAGCAGAAGAAATGCTTTGTATATAGAAAGAACACTGCTAATACATCTAAAAAGTTGGCATTATATATGATTACAAAGAAAAGAAAACCCGTCCAAGAAAGGTGACATGTTCAATGTGAAAGAAATTAATATGGAAATGACATGGATCATGGTCTGTGAAGACAACCTTGTCATGTCTTATAGTTGGAATCTTACTGAAATTATAGACGGGAGATTCAGTTTCTATTCTGGATACTCTGCCTTAAGATACGAAGCCTTGACATGACCACATCCCAGTCGGCATAAGCTCCTTCTAGATGGCGGGATATCTCAGTTCCTGCTTCGTAGCTACGTCGGCCATGAAGTAAACGCCAGTTATCAAAAGTAATCACATCACCTAGACAAAAGATTTTTTTCAACGTGAAAAATCATGAGTTTAAATGATTTATGAAGCTAGAGAATGTAAAACGTAAGATAGCATTGCTACTTTGTTCACATCAAGCAACAGTGTGCACAGACTTGTACTCCAGGGGCTAATAATACAGTATATGTTTATCAAAAAAATTAAAAAAAATTAAAAAAAAAAGAAAAAAGAAACTGTGTTTCTTTGTCTCATTTTTTGGTTTGTTTCAAGTTTTTATCTAAATTCTAGTTCGTTAACATATAGTGTAATATTAGTTGCAGGCGTGGAATCTAGTGTTTCATCACTTACATAGGGCTCACCATAACAATTCCCCCCCCTTAATAACCATCACCCATTTAGCCCAACACCCACCCACCTCTTTCCATCAGCCCCCAGTTTGTCCTCTCTAGTTAAGAGCCTGTTTTATGGTTTGCTTCCTCCCCTCTCTTTCTCCCCTCTATATTCATCTGTTTTGTTTCTTAAATTCCACAGATGAGTCAAATCATATAGTATTTGTCTTTCTCTGACTGAAAACTGTACATTTATTTTTTCACAGAAATCAGACCATTGTATGCAAACTGCTTTAGACCTTTGACTTTTAAAGTATAGGCATCTGTATACATTTTTATAATTTCTACTTAAAATATTATCTTTGTGTAAAACTTTGAATTGTTCTTCCTGGTCATTATTTTGCTCTTACTTAGAAATATTTATTTCTAATTAAGCAGCTTCAGATAATTATAAGGATAGTGACTTGGTTTGTCTTGTATGTTCCTAGTATTTTGTGTACATTATTTCTAAGCCTCATAAAAGTCCTGAAAAGAGTGTTAGCTCTTCTTTTCATGTGAGAAAAGAGAGGCTCCAGGAAGCTGAGGGATTTACCTGAAGCTACACTACCATTACATAGTGGAGTTTAGATTCCAACTTCTATTTTTTGTTATTTTTCTTTCCTGGTATTTCAATTTTAAATGTTACTGCTCTTAAAGTCAGCCTGTGGTGACTGCACAGCAGTGGATTTATAAAGATTTCTAGTATCACTTTATCATGCCAAAGATCAATTCAAAAAATAATCAGAAGTTAAGAATATCTTTCACTTGGCCACATCAGTAGTAGAGAGAAATTCTGCTTTTTTTTTTTTTTTTTTTTTTTCCAATTTATTTATTTTCAGAAAAACAGTATTCATTATTTTTTCACCACACCCAGTGCTCCATGCAAGCTGTGCCCTCTATAATACCCACCACCTGGTACCCCAACCTCCCACCCCCCGCCACTTCAAACCCCTCAGATTGTTTTTCAGAGTCCATAGTCTCTCATGGTTCATCTCCCCTTCCAATTTACCCAAAAGCACATATACCCTACCCTCACATATTTCTTCTTTAGGTTGGAGGTTATTGAATTTCGGTGTGCTTAAAGGTTACCCAGGAGTTTGCTAAGAATGAATATTTTTATGTCTGGAGAGGCAACAGAGCAGGGGCGGGGGCTGCTCAAAAAATTCTGTGTTTCACATGCCGTATTTGAGAGAAACTGCTCGAGATCTTGCTCTACATGGTTAAACTTGAAGAACATCCAGTTGTTTAAGAAAATGTGTTTCCACTGACCTGGATTCATCTTGAAAGTAAACTTGGATTCTTTACAGTTCATGAGGTCAACAAACTCCTTCAGAGCAGCATAGAAAGGCTGAACTCTTTCGACGGGTGCATCAAATACCGTGTCTCTGGTTGCATTATTGAAGTTGATGCGAACCACTTGGCCTTTATCATCTAATCTGTTTTTTTAAAGAGAAAAAAGTTAAAAAGCCATAAGGTACTTATTTACATTTCCGAGGGTCGATTTGCCTTGGAAGATGTGTCTGAAATACAGTATTAAAGAATCCAAAAACATGTACAGAAGGTAAGGCTATCTGTGGTATGATATATTCATTTGTTCTTTATTCATTTAGCAGTTTTTAAAAGGTTTCCAATTCAGTATAGTTAACATACAGTGTTATATTAAGCTTCATGTGTATAATATAGGGATATAGCAATTCTATCCATCATCCAGTGCTCATCAAGAAAAGTGTGCTTTTACTGGGTATGGTGCATAAACAATGAATTCTGGTACATTGAGAAGAAATAAAAAAATTAAAAAAAAAAAAAAGAAAAGTGAGCTTTTAATCCCCTTTACTCTTTCCCCCCATTTCTCCACCCCCTTCCCTTCTGGCAACCATCAGTTTGTTCTCTGTAGCTTAAAGTTTGTTTCTTCGTTTGTCTCTCTCTCTCTCTCTCTTTTTTCTTTGTCTTGTTTCTTAAATTCTACAATTGTGGAGTAATTCTATTTTTAACTTTTTGAGGAATCTCTGTACTGTTTTCCACAGTGACTGCACCAGTTTGCTTTCTCACCAGCAGTGCACAAGGATGCCTTTTTTCCACATCCTCATCAACAATTGTTGTTTCTTGTGTGTTTAATTTTAGCCATTCTGACAGATGTGAGGTGACAGCTCATTGTGGTGTTGCTCATTGTGGTGATAGCTCAATTGTGGTGTTGCTCAATGAGGTGATAGTTCATTGTGGTGGCATTTCCCTGATGATTAATGATGTTGAGTATCTTTTCATGTTTTCCATCCATTTAGCAGGTATTTTTTGAAGACTTACTACATAAGTGCTAGAGTGATTCAAATTAATTTAAAATAACCGTTGTTGAAAGATTCCAGTTAATTTTTTGTTTTTTTTGTATTTCAGGAAATGAATTCATTCTTCACTCTTTAAAATAGTAGCTTTTAAGTATCGAAGTATTTTTAATGTTACAAGTTCATGGGTCAACCCTTTATTAGGGTTTTAAGTATAATTTTTTTTGAAGCATGATTGGGAAGAAAAATCCACTTTCTAAAGTTTGAAATTCACTGTTCTAATTCAATCCCTAGTTTACAGGTAGGGAAACCAATACACAGACAAAAGAAGAATCTAGCCTGAGATATGTTCTTCGTATCTCTCTATCTATACTCTGTATCTCAGTATATAGGCTTTTAGAAGACCAATACTCTATCTCATTTAATGTTGTGTTTTCAGCACTTAACATAGAGCCTGCATGTAATAAGCAGTAAATATTCATTGCATATGTGACTCTCTAAACTTTTTTTTAGTTCCTTGGGAGAATACCAAGGTCTTCCTAGTACTTTTGAGGTAGTATATTGCGATCTCTCTATCCTTCCTTAGAATATGCATCATGATCATGACAATGTAAGGTAATATTATTTTTGATGTAAAAACATACCATTATGTTTTAATTTAATCTATGCTTATTATCATTAGCACAGCACGAGCACTGTCTACACACAAAGCAAAAGGAAGATATATTTTTAAGCTTATTGGGAAGGTAAACTTTGAGCCAGTCCTAAAACATCTACTAACTCCAAAAGAAAGGATAGATAAAAACTGAAGGTGGTGAAGATGGTGGCAACATGTCTAGAGTTGTTCCTGGGCCAGCCCAGGAGGTGTACTATGACCCTACAGCTGTAGGGGACCAGACCTGATGGGTCAAACCAAAGAGACAGTCACATGTACCCAAGGGCTTGGTGACACTGATTTGGGGTCTGGATCACACTTAGCTGACCAAAGACACAGAGTAAAGCATTATCAGCAAGCAGGGTATAGGAGGAGAATGTGATTGCCTGTGGTATATAAACTGTGGCTCTCTGGGTCCCTGTGCTTTGTCACTCAGATTAATATTCAATCCTCAGAGCCAAAGGCAATTGTAATGGTGAACTCTAAGAACTGGTCATTAGCTCTAACTCTTTGCTTTTTGATAGTGATGGAAAACTACCTATTGAACCCACACTGGGGAAAGAAAGTGAAAGAAAGGAACAGGTTTTGAATAGGGTTCTTGGATTCTTAAAATCAGAATTTATATATATATTGATTAAAAAGCAAATATGTCTGAGTAGGCAAGGAGTGCTCTCCCTCCTTCCCCCTTCCCCACCACATAGATAAAGAATGCTCTGTGACCTGTAGGTTGTGGCTTGATGAACAAAGAGTCAAGGAAAAGGTCAGTCAGCAGAAGAGATTGTGGGCCTCTGATTTGAGTGGCACAAGGGCCAGTGTCTGACATTACATTTGCTTTGTTAGCATTTACACTGTGGGTTTCAGACCCTTTCAGTTTGAGGCGATTTTGTCTTCTAATCTTAAGATTCTAGCCTTACTGCTCTTGGTTCACTTTCCCTCCTCTCTTCCTATGCTATTTTCCATACATCTAATGATCACACCCTTTGTGCCATCCTCTGTGTCACTGACAAGGTTGTCATGACTTTGAAACTTCTTGTAGATCTACACAAGCCACGCTGGTGATCTGTTTCTTTTTTCATTAACACTCTAATTCCTTGATGGAAATGGTTATGCTAGTAATGAGCTCTTTCTTTTAGAGTCCATGTGTATATCCTCACATATGAAAGGAATATGGTGAAAGGAATTTTGGGACTCATCTGTTTAAGGAAAATCAGAACTGTGTCCCATGGACCATTGTATTACACTTTCATTTCTAAAGAGTTCAGATATATAGATAATAATAATCAATATTTTCTCTTTCTTTTTCTCACAGTGAAAGAGAGAGAGAGAGATATCAAGAGAGAGAGACATTCTCTGTCTCCTTTTCCTGGTGTTTACTTTCTATTTGAGAAAAAAATAAGATACAAATTCATAATTTAGTATTTTCAGAAGTGATATCGGGGAAATAGAAAAATTTAGTTTTGAGGTCTAGGGAAGACATTCTAAGGATTGAACAGTGTTAGAGGAGAATATTGGTTGGCATCTCAAAGATCAACCTAAAATGCAAAATTGAGTATCTGTAAGCATTCTGTGTGCAGCCAAAGAATGAAAGGGAGGTCCCAATGCAGAGTTACATGCTAAGGAAGGGTAAAATGCCTCCGAAGACAAGGAGTAACTGGTTACATTATAGCAATGCATAAAGGGCAAATGTTTAAACCTAAACGAGCATCCTAATGACTGCAAATCAGCAAAAGCAAAATGTTATCAGTGATGCCAACAAAAGAACCCAGTAAAAGGACTGTAGTAGCCTTTCCTGAAATCAGAGTTGGTGCCATGAATACTCCTTGTTAGTTACACTAGTCTGTCTCATTGAGAGATGTGATATTTGATGGGACCACTTGAATTTGTTGTGGAGATATATGTATCACTGTGGTGTTGCCTATACATCAAATTTTACTGGGATCTGCAGGAGAAATTTATTTCACACTTTAGAAGTGTTTTGAATCTTGCAAATTGATTATGTTCCCTCCTTGCTTTGGTCTGTCGAAGCTCAGAACTGAAAGTGAAGTCTATCACTAGTAGTTGTGTTGGAGTTTATAGAATTAGCAATTTATTCTGCTCTTTCAAAGCCAGGCACTGTGGTAGGGGAGCCTATCTATTGGCTCTATAACTCCCACTTTGGTTGTATGGGTAGGCACTAATATTACTCCGTTTGTACTGGCAAAGAGACAGTAGCTTAGCAAGCCTGAGTTATTAGACCATGATTGCACTGCTAATGAGGCAAGGAGTAGGAACGGTATTCATAGGATTGAACTTGTAACCATGAGGATGCACTGCGATAGCTTAATCTCACCATTATTATTTTTTTTTTTACTTTATCTGTTTGTTTTTCATTTTACTTCATTGTACCCTAACTCTGCCAGCAGATCTTTTTGTGCTAGATAGAACATAAACATCTCAAAGGAGTTAAAAATTTAACCATGAGGAATATTAAATTAACCCAAACACACAGGCGACCCAAATCCCTCAGTTAATTGAAAACCCTATTCATTTCACCCCCCGTTGTTAAAAATACATTTTTGAGTGGATTAACATACCCTTGATATACCCTTGAGTGGTTAACAACCCCTTGATAATCTCTGGGGATATCCCCAAGACTTTAACACTTGACAATAGTCAAATTCTGGAATTCTACTACAAAAAATAACAAACACATATTATGATTCAGATGAGGAGCATTCAATTAATCTCACTCAATAACTCAGGGTTTATTTGCTTTGCCAGGCCATTTGCTAGCCTTGCAGAATCTGCAATTATATTCTGCCACAACAAAATTATGCAATCTGTTGTGAATTTTTAAGTAATTTTTGAACAGTTCAAACTAGGAATCCAAGAGTTTTTTCTTTTCCACCTTGGTGACTGACCTCTCAAGAGAACATTATTCTGAACTAGAATTTATTTCTGATGGCTGTCTTTCTCTCATACCCTTTATCCCATCTGTCAGGAAAATATGCTGTTTCAACCTGCAAAACACATCCTCAAACAATTCTCCACACTGCCCCTGTCACCACGTGAACTACTCATGTTCTGGTTACCCTCACCTCCAGCCCGTCATCCTGCGGTGGCTTCCGGGCTGGTCTTCCTGTTCCTGCCCTTGCCCTTCTTCACTATATTCAGCACAACAGCCAGGGTGACCCACTTAAAATGTAAATAAATTTATGTAAATACAAATGTTTCTCTTCTGCTCAAAATCTCACAGCACCTCCCCATTTCTCTAAGAGTAAAAGGCAATGTGTTTTTAAACAATGCATAACAAGCGTCGCATGATCCTATTCCCATCTGACCTCCTCTCTTAAATGAATAGTGCAAGTTCCATCTCCCCTAAGTCTGTGGTTCTACAGATTCCCCTTATTCTGCCCTACTTCTCCTTTTTTCTTAAATACTTAATTTGAAGTATTTTTTTCTTTTTAAAATTTTTATTATGTTTTATTATATATAATATTTATTTTATTTTTTCTTAAATACTTAATTTTAAGTATTTTAAATACTTAAAATACTTAAACAAAATTAACAGTCAGTGTAATCTACTCATTTGTTTTAAAATCTCTGATTTCTTCCTCCCTCACTAAACTTTAAGGCTCATGAGGGCAGGAATCCTTGTTTTGTCCATGGATGTATCCCAACCACCAAGACGAGTGGCTGCTTTCAATAAAAACTTGTTGAATGAATAAATGAAAGCCATATGATATAAAGAAAGATGAGTTTGCATATTGGAGATTTCATAATTTGTTAAATGAGTTAATTTTCATATCATTTGGCTGTTTCCACTAAAAGAAGAATACAAACTTAACTTTAAAATTAGAAACCCCCTTTTGACCCAGCACGTACACTAATAGGTTTTTACCCAAAGAATAAAAAAATACAAATTTAAAGGGGATAAATGCATTATTATCAACAATAGCCAAACTTTAGAGAGAGCCCAAATGTCCATTGACTAATGAATAGATAAAGAAGGTGTGGTCTATATACATAATGGAGTATTTCTCAACCATCAAAAATAATGAAATCTTGCCATTTGCAGCAACGCTGATAGAGCTAGAGTGTATTATGCTGAGTGAAATAAGTCTGAGAAAGGCAAATACCATATGATCTCACTCATATGTGGAATTTAAGAAAGAAAAAAGATGAACATATGGGAAGGGCTGGGGATAAGGAAAAGAGGGAAATAAACCATAAAATACTCTTAAAGATAGAGAATAAACAGAGGGTGATGGAGGTAGGTCAATGGGGGATGGGCTAGATGGATGATGTGTATTAAGGAGGGCACTTTTTCGGATTAGCACTGGGTATTGTATATAAGTGATGAATTACTGAATTCTACTCTAGAAACCAGTATTATGCTGTATGTTAACTAAGTAAAATAAATAAATAAATAAGATAAATAAAAATGAGAAACACCCCAAAATTCATGAACTGAGGTCTGATTAAATAAATCATGTCCAAGAAAGACAAGGTAAGATAATTCTCAAATAGAAGGATAAATTTGTGGCCTTCGTAGGTACTTCAAAAATGTATGATAAAATAATGTTGAATGAAAAAATAATAAAATGTTCTATGCAGGGAAATATGATTTTTGTTGGCTTCAAGTTAGGCAGACATTCCTGTTTCATTCTCAGTCCATGTGGTTCAAATGAGACTGAGTTTGTTCCAGAGATGAACATGTAATCCAGGATTGGCCAATCGGAATTCGCTGACTTCCTGGCCATGGTGATTGCTTCAAGGATGGACTCAAATACAAATTGGACAGTGAGTCATCTAGTTTTGTTATAACTATTGGGAAATAAGGGTTTTCTGTGTATGTGATTCCTAGCTCTGAGGACACTGCAAATGCAGAGCTTCTGTTGACATCTTAGAAAAGGAAGCCAACACAGAGGATGACAAAGCTAAGAGATGTAGAAAAAAAGAGATCAATATCAGATGACGTTGTTTGTCTATCAGATTTACCTGATTTGAGTTAGAATCTTTCCCCTTCCTGCTGAAAGGATTCTGACTACTACAATCATACTGATTATAATTCTGTAGAATTTGTATGTAAAAAAAAATATCAAGTGTATCTTGTCTTAATTATTTCTCTTATACTAAGTAAGAAGAGAGAGTAGAGAGAGCTCATGGGATTTGATAATGATTTTTTTAATGGTGAAAATATTTCTTTTTCCCTCTAAATTTGGGTTAAACTGTTAATAAAAAGTAAGTTCTGTAGTTAATTGAAGCTTTCTTCTGTTTAAGCTTTAGGTTTAGGGGAATGAAGCTTTTGCAGTCAGCTATTTAATTGCTTGAGAAATGTATAGATGGTACTTACTCTATAATTTTGTGTTTGGATTGCACAGAGAAATCACAGTAATCCACGCCAATGTCTGTAAAGTCCACAAAAGTGGAGGACAAAATCTGGAATGCTCGAGGATTTTTTTCCCTGAGCTTTTGGCATACGTTAAACCCATCTACGATTTCTGAATCACCCCCAGTGACTGTTTGCTTTATGCAGTGCAGAAACTGAACCTGTAAAAAGAAATAGAGAAATCTGTTTTAAAATGGTAAACATTTACATTTTTGACATCGTTAAAGATTCAGAAAGTTATGAATGCACTAAAGTCAACAGACCTCTTAAATCTCTTTTGTGTCAGCAGGGAAAGGGATTGGAGAGAGAAAGTTGCTTTAGACACTATTTCAGTGTGAGACATGAACACAGGATAATGTCTGTTAGTAAACAAAAGGCACAGATCAAAATAGCTGCAGGGAGCGAACACTTCATATTGCAGTATTTACTCACTTCATGTTGACTTTACAGAGGAGGTGGGATTTAAAGCGGGCAAAGGAGGATGGGTAAGATTTTGGATATGCAGAGCAGAATGGAGAGAGCAAATCAAGTGCAGTCATAGTGGATGTGCAAAAATGCACACCTCACTATGTATCAAAAAGTTTGGTCACGATAGAGGTTCATGACTGAAAAGGATAGATCCAGTTGAAAAGGTTATTGAAGCATTTATTATAGAGTCTTGAATGTCAGATGAAGAATATTAGATTTTCTCTTCTGCACAGAGGGGAACTGTTGAAGAGTTTTACATTACAGTTGTAATGTAGTCAAGACTGAGTTGAAGAATATTAGTCCAGTGGTGTTCCGTAGGACATATTTTTTTAAAGGAGGTGAGCCAGTAACTACTCGAGAGTTAAATGAGATAGTTGAGGTATAAGGATAAGAAGGGAATGGAGTTTGGGTGGGGCTATGAGGATGGATAAACCTAAGAAGCACTGGAAATAAGAAACCAAAAGGATAGTTATTTTTACTAAGATTTAGGGGGAAATGTTCAGCATTATTTCATTTTGAAAAGCAAAAAAATGTAAAATCTGTTTATTTCTTTCTTTACTATTTTCTAAAAGCTTTTATTTCTTTATCTGTCAGCGAAAGACAGTGTATGTGTGCGACATAGCACAAGTGTGGGGGAGCAGCAGGCAGAGGGAAAAAGAGGCTCTTCACTGAGCAAGGAGCCCAGTGTAAGACTTGATCCCAGGACTCTGGGATCATGACCCAAACCGAAGGCAGACACTTAACCAACTGAGGCACCCAGGCATCTCCCAAATAGTAGAATTTTAGAAATATATTTTTTGGATGGGGTTTCTGTGACTCCTTTAGTTAGCATGAGTGAGTGATTTTGAATAAGTTTGAATTTGTTGAAAAAGCGTGAATAAGTTTAGACCCAGATTTTCTGCTTAGAGAAATGAACACTACCCAGACGTGAAAACTTTATTCTCAGTTAAACAAAAATAAGAAAGAGAAAAATATCATCAAACATCCAGAATAGGGGGAATATGAGTGGAAAAAATATCCACTTGGTTATTTCCATAAATGGTCTAGAACCGTGCTGTCCATTCGAACTTTCTGCAGTGACAGAAATGTCCTCCTCTGCTGCCCAGTACAGTAGACACTAGTTCCACATGGCTATTGTGAGCTTGAAATGCGGTCAATGTGACCAAAGAACTGCATTTTAAATTTTATTTAAATATAATTAATTTAATTTAAAATTTAAATGATGGTATATGGCTAGTGACTATATATGGGGTAATGCAGATCTAGAACACAAATCCTGCCTTCTTCCTCAAACTGCTCACATTTTCTCAATATTTTAAATCTCACACATACTTGTTCTCAAGTTGTGATTGTACATTTATCACTTTCTTACAACAGTCCTTA
Source organism: Neogale vison (assembly GCF_020171115.1). NCBI lineage: Eukaryota > Metazoa > Chordata > Mammalia > Carnivora > Mustelidae > Neogale > Neogale vison. Next base: position 172,865,125 of record NC_058097.1, on the reverse strand, counting down.
GAATGTCAGACTTTCCTCTCCATTTTATGGGGGAAGAACCTAGACCCAGAAGTGAAAAAGTTGGCCAGCTAGTAAGAACTCGGCTACACATGGCAAAACTGTCATTCAAACCTTTGTCTATTTGCCTCGAAATCATCATACAGCAAGTTCTTTTCCTTTTAAAGGGGGGAAATTCTTTTATGGGACTCTTAATAGTTTAGTATCATGAGTTGTGTATATATATATGCTTTGTAAACTTCAATTCCTGTTTCAGGTTGATTATGCCTTATTTTCTGGTGTTAGGAGAGAATTGGTCTACATTATTAATGGTTCCAACCTTAAACGGATGCCAGTTTTTTATGCTCAAAAAAAAAAATGTGCATAAGCTGACCAAGTCGCTGTAGAAAACCATCTCATCACCAGGGCTGTGAAAGGTGAAGCACCATGATTAACAAGAGGATGAAATGGAAACACCAACCTCCAGTCTGCCGGACTCCAAGAAGGCAAAACAATGGCCCAACTCTGTCTTTGAGAGAACCAGTGTTCTTTAAATCCTCTTAGATTTTGCCATAATGAAGTCACAGAATATTTCAAATAAGAATCTTTAAAAAATGTCGGTTGATGTCTTTTACATATATATATGGCAAGGCCAAGTAATAATCTTCTTTTATATATTTATATTTTAATGCAATCTTATGAAAGAAAAAAAGATGATGGTGGCAAACAACACTTCTATCACCTAATTCAAACAGTACATATGCACCTGATGTGTATAAAATCAAATTCTATTTCATGTCATTCATTAAGAACCAAAACTATTTCCTTTCTAGATGTTACTTCATCTACCCATCCCAAGCAGCACGAGACTTTTGGCCCAAAGGCAGTGAGCAAAGGAACATCTGTGCTTCTTTAAAGATGTGTCACCTCATCCCTGCCCCACATGATCCAAATTGTTGAAATTCAACTCTCAACAGGTAACTCATTATTTAGATCATTTCATCTGCATTGAAAAGAAAAGTGTCTTATTCTGTTTGTTATAAAAAAGCTCAAGCTTTGTTACAAAGACCCCTGAACTATTCCAAATGGAAACTTGACCAATAGCAGAAACAGCTGCCTACATTCTAATTATTCTCTTACACCAATCTAGACATTTTAGGAATCACCTGTCACTTAAAAAGCTTCTGTCAGGTCATTTATTTTTGAATGTGTCTTTTGCTGATGGAGACAGGCACAACTTTGTGGTATTTCTTTGCCTTTTTTATATCATATCTGTGACGTCCCTATGACATGAAATGTGCTGAGCTAAGCCTTAGTTTGTAATGTCTGATGATGTCTATGCTCATCGCATTATATAAATCATGGTAATTAGAAAGTCTAACTCAAGGCCAGCACGGTATGGTGAAAAACCTAACTAGACAGAGGCCTGGGCTCCGTTTTAAGTGTCCCATTATTCGGATGTCACTCAGTGAAAGCATTTAACGTTGCTGTGTGTCATTTTGTCATCTTAACATAAAAAGGCATGATCAATCACCTGCCTTACAGGAATGTTAAGAGGGATCAGACAAAGTAATATATATAGCATACTTTGAAAAAGTATAAAATGCTATGAAAATGTCAAGCATCAAGAATATTTACAAAGCCACGTAATCACTTTTCCTTAGGCTTTCAATTTTAACCCAGAAACAAAACCTAACCTCACTTAAAAACAGATAATTAAAATATTAAATTAGAATTTTTAGTTTTCTAGTCTAATTTTTTCAAAAGATTTTATTTTTTTGAGAGAGAGAGAGAGAGAGAGAGAGAGAGCAGAAGTAGGGGGAGCGGCAGAGAGAGAAGCAGGCTTCAGGCTGACCAAGGAACCTAATGCAGAACTTGATCCCAGGACCCGAAGTTCGTGACCCCAGCCAAAGGCAGACCCCACCCAGGCACCCCAGTGGTATTCTTTCAATCCACTAAGTTATGAAGTGGTTTTCATGCAGTGATAGCTAACTGATATGAATGGTAGTCATGTGACTTTATGGGAAAACCCTACATTGTGTTCCCTGGTTTCATTTTCTCTTTTAACTCTTTTGGGAATAGTAAATATGCAAAAGGACCTGAAGATGTAGTACTATCATAAAATTTGTCTAAGCAAAGCAAAAAGTGTCAATAGTTATTTCCAAAAGGAAACAAAGAAAGTTTTTTTTGTTTTTTGTTTTTTGTTTTTTCAAAAATACACAAAAATCTTCTATCCCTTGGAAATCTCGGGCTATTCTGGATTTAGGCACACAGAGATTTCATGTTTGGATTATGCTTGAAGAAGAATCTATGTAGGACAAGTTAACTAGTGAAACATAGAGTCACTTAGACTCAAAATACAGGAGGATACTGGTCCTTGGCCTGTCTTGTGGAAAATAAGTTGAGGCTCACCTTACCCCAGGTGGATGATGGAGGGCTGGATAATCAGTGTGAAAGCTTAGCTTCCCGGTTGTGTAAGCCACATTGTTTGCGTCAATTTTGTCTTGCACTTGCCAAGTATGTCTGTAAAATACAAGAAGCATATGTTTAAACGGTCTGTCAGTAATCCAGAGGAAATGTGTTAGAATGAACTGGATACATGGGGGAAATGGAAACTTTTCATTTTATGAAATAATTACTGTAATGATGTGAGCCAAGAAGAGAGCCTGGCTTTTCCTTGTCCAAAGTTACCATTTGAGAGTATGTACCTCCTCCTTTCTCCTCTCTTCTCCAGAGAAAAGTACATTTACACATTTGTCCATCTCACAGAGCTTATAAAGAGGTATGTGTGGGATTGTAGGTTAGGTTTTTTTAAATAGCTTAGTACATTTAAAATCATTTATTGAGGCAAAATTCACATAACACAAAATGAACAATTTAGTGGACAGTTCGGTGGCCCTTAGGACTTTCACAGTGTTGGTAAGCATCGCCTCTATCTATCTAGGTGCAAAATATTTCCATCACTCCACACGGAACCTCTTACCCATGAAGCATTTTCTTCCCATCCTGCCCTCCTCCCAGTCCCTGGCAAACACCAAGATGCATTCTGTCTCTAGGGATTTACTTCTTGGGGTATTTAATATAAATGGAATCATACAAGGTGTAACTTCCTGTGTCTGGCTTATTCTACTTAACAGAATATTTCTGAGATTCCTCCGTGATGGACCATGTATCATTACTTCATTCCTTTTTATGGTCAAATAATATTCTATTGTATGGATATCCCACAATTCATTTATTGACTCATCAACTGATGGACATTTGCACTATTTCTACTCCTTGGGAGATGTGATTAGTGTTGGTATAACCATGGGTGTGCATGTACTTATTTGAGCACCTGTTTTCAATTCTTTTGGGTAATGCCTAGGAGTGCAAAGATGGAATCATATCCTAGTTCTACCTTTAACTTTTTGAGGAGGTGCCAAGCCATTTTCCATAGGAGTTGGACCACTTTACATTCCCACCAGAATTTTTGAGGCTTCCAATTTTTTCACATCCTCATCAACATTTGTTATTTTCTGGTTTGTTGTTGTTGCTGCTGTTGTTGGTTTTAACCATCCTGGTGGGTATAAGGTGGTATATCATAGTTTCTTTCTTTCTTTTTTTTTTTTTAAGATTTTATTTATTTATTTGAGAGAGAGAGCACGAGAGGAGAGAGGTCAGCAGGAGGAGCAGACTCCCTGCTAAGCAGGGAGCCCAATGTGGGACTTGATCCTGGGACTCCAGGATCACAACCCGAGCCGAAGGCAGTTGCTTAACGAACTGAACGACCCAGGTGCCCCAAAACTTTTTTTTTTAAAGATTTTATTTATTTATTTGACAGACCGAGATCACAAGTAAGCAGAGAGGCAGGCAGAGAGAGAGAGGGGGGAAGCAGGCTCCCTGCCTGATGTGGGGCTTGATCCCAGGACCCTGGGATCATGACCTGAGCTGAAGGCAGAGGCCCAACTCACTGAGCCACCCAGGCACCCCCAAGGTATATCATAGTTTTGATGTGCATTTTCCCAGTGGTTAATGATGTTGAGTATCTTTTTATATGCTTGCTGGCCATCTGTATATTTACTTTGGACATATGTCAATTAAAGTCCTTTGCTCATTTTAAATTGAGTGGTTTGTCCCTTTTTAATTTCTATGAGCACTTTAGATAGCCTGACATGTGATCTGTAACTATTTTTACCCCTTTTGTAGGGCTGTCCTTTCATTTTCTTAGTAATGATATTTGATGGCTAAAAGTTTAAATTTTGATGAAGTTCTATTCATCTATTTTTGTGTTTATTTGTGTGTTTGGTGTTAGACCTAAGGATCCATTGCCTAATCTAAGGTCATGAAGATTTACACCTATTTCTCCAAAGAATCTTACAGTTTTATATATAGATCCTTGATCAATTTGAGCTAATTTTGAATAATATGTGAGGAAGGGGTCCAACTTTATTCTTTTTGCATGTGCATATACAGTTGTCCCAGCACTGTTTGTTGAAGGGACTGTTCTTTCCTCATTGAAAGGTTTCAACACCCTTGTTAAATATCAGTTAGCCATAGATGCATGGGCTTCCTTCTGAACTCTGAGTTCTGTTCCATTAATCTGCATGTTTATCTTGATCCCAGTACCACAGTATTTTGTTTACTATAGATTTGTAATAAGTTTTGAAATCAGGAAGTATGAGTCCTCCAACTTTGTTCTTGTTTGTTATTATTATTTTGGCTCTTCAGAACCCTTTGCAATTTCATATGAATTTGAGCATTGCTTTTCTATTTCTACAAGAAAACCACTGGAATTTTGGTAAGCATTGCATTGAATCTGTGGACTGCTTCAGGTAGTGATCATATCTTAACAATATTCTGTCTTGCAATCCACGAATGCAGGATATCCTTCCATTTATTAGGTCTTTAATTTCCTTCACAATGTTTTATAGTTTTCATTTTATAAGTTTTTCATCTCCTTGGTTAAATTTATTCCCAGGTATTTTATTCTTCTGGATGCTATTGTAAATGGAATTTTTAAAAAAATTTCCTTTTCAGATCATGCATTGCTAGTATGTATAAGCACAACTCATTTCTGTGTATTGCTCTTATATCTTGCAAATTTGCTGAATTCACTTATTAACTATATTAGCTTTTTTGTGTGCATTCTGTGGGGTTTTCTATATATAGGATCATGTTATCTATGAATAGAGATACACTTGCCTCTTCCTTTCTTATTTGGATGCCTTTATTTCTATATCTTGCCCAACTGCCCTGGCCAGAGCTTCTAATACAATGTTGAATTGCAGTGGTGAAAACAAGCATTCTTATCTTGTCCCTGATCTTAGAGGAAACTCAATGCATATTTATTTTATTTTATTTGAACTTAATGAATTTTTAATTACACTCTTATAACTATTACTCAAATCAGAAAATATAACTTTAAGGTTATATGTCCTGTCTCAGCCACAATCTCATCTCTCTCTTCTCCAAAGTAACCATACCATGACTTCTGTATTTATAATTTCTTTGCATTTCTTTATATTTTTACCCTTGAATCTGCATCCCTAGACACTTTGTTTAATATTAGCAACAGTTATGTATTTTAAGTGTCTTCATCTACAGGTTTCCCTTTCAGCCTGTTTTTCCTACAATTTATTATTTGAAGAACACAGGGAATTTGACCTCCAGAGTTCCTCACAGTCTGGACTTTGCTGATGGCATATCGAGGTGTGGTTCAACATGTTTCTCTGTCTTCTGTGTTTCTAGAAAATAGGCAACTAAATGCAGAGGCTTGGACAAACTCTATTTTCTTTCTTTGGCAAAACTATAGATGGCATTGTGCTCTTCTATTAGAAGACACAAAATGTCAAGATGTCTTTGTTTTTGTGATATTTGTACATACTTATGCTCAGTGGCTAGATCCACTAATTCATTGGGAAACCCAAATAGTAAAGTGCCAAATTAATAATTTCTTTTAATTCTTTTTCATTTGTCAGTGTTTTTAAAAATATCTACTTTCCTTCATCTAGTATTTGGTTACCCCATGTAAGAGCTACATAGGGATACTGAGATAAGAACTTGATTCTTTCCCTTTACTTACCATTTTATTATGTAATGGATTAGTTTTCTACCATTCCAAGATGAATAATTAGTTTTCAAAAAATAATAGTTTTGATGAAAATGCATTAAAACTAGATAGCAGTAATGGTTTCACATTGTCAATGTACTAAATAACACAAAAGTGTATGCTTTAAAATTGTTAATTTTATGTTGTCAATTTTACCTCCAGTACCAAAAGAAGTAGCCTGCCTTTATATTTAAAAAAAATTAATAAACGAACTAGGGATTACTTGCAACTCTGTGTCAGGAAAATAAACCAGTATTCAGATTTTGTAAGACTTTTCCCTGAGAAGATTGAGACAATGGGTAATTGGAAGAAAGTTGTGTTTTAAAATAAGGCAAATCTGGTTTGAAAAATGTATCACTATAAATGCATGTCATTTTATTGCTGTCATAATGTCTATTTATTAATTTATATTCATATTCATCAAATCATTTGTCAGTTAATCTATATTGAGCCCCTATTCTATGTCAGGCATTGCTTTAGCACTAGAGATATAGCAGGGAACAAGAGAAACAAATGAACAAGTCATTACCAAATGTAATAACGGAAAAAAGTGCTACAAAGAAAATAAATCAAGGCAAGGAGATAAGGATTGGGGGCTAGGAGAATATCATGGCAGAGATAATGCTTTGAGAAGTGTTCCAGAAGACCTGGAAGAAAAGGAGAAATATGAATTTCTGGGGGTGTATTTTAGGGAGAGGAATCTGAAGTGAGAGAGAGGGTGTCTTCCCCATTCTCTGGGATTGAGGATGAAACTAGCTATTTGGCTCTGTTTTTTGGTCTTGTTTTGTATTGTATTTCATCTAAGTGTAAAATGGAGGGGCTCTAGGGTGGCTCAGTCGATTAAGCATCTGCCTTCAGCTAAGGTCATAATTGCAGTGTCCTGGGATAGAGCCCCACATCAGGCTCTCTGCTCAGTGGGGAGTCTGCTTCTCTCTCTGCCTCTGCCTGCTGCTCCCTCTACTTGTGCTCTCTCTCTCTGTGACAAAAATATAAAAAAAGATAGGGACACCTAGGTGGCTTGGTCATTAAGTGACTGCCTTTGGCTCAGGTCCCGATCTCAGGGTCCTGGGATCAAGAACTGCATCCAGCTCCCTGCTCAGCGGGGAGCCTGCTTTTCCCTCTTTCTCTTCCTGCTGCTCCCTCTGCTTGTGCTCTCTCTCTCTTTCTCAAATAAATAGATAAATAAATCTAAAATAAATAAATAAATAAATAAATAATGGAAAGCCTGGTAAATCTTCCACCAAAGTTTAAGGAACAATCTCTATGTGGCTATAAGCCGGAGAGAGAGCCTGTGAAAGAAAAAGAGTGTATATAGCCTGCCCCAACTAATTTCAAATATGAATCCAACAATCCATTATACTGTAGTGACTGTACCCAGGAAATACATGTTCTCCATGAACCTCATGTCACTCCGTGACCCAAAACTAATGAAGATTCTGCCTGCTGTCACCATCAGGATTTCAACAATCATCAACATGTAGGAAAGGATGTAAGGACAGGAAAAAAGTAATTTCATCAAGTTGTAGAATCTATAGCATCTTCTAAGAAGATGATGCTTTTGACATTGTGAATAGGAAATGATTATATTTAGATTTTTCTTTTCAAGAGTGATGATGGTTTTGCCTTGATTCACCTACCTTCCCTTTCGTCGTGTCTCCTATGATCAGGCGTAAGCTCACTGAATTTTCATGCAGCCAAGAGCTGGCTGAGATTCAAGGTGCAGGTTTTAGCTGGGGAACGGATCTTTCCTTCGCTTGACATTAACTGGCTTCTACAGGGATGGGGCCTGTGACTTGGCATCATCAGAGCAGTTCTCCAGTCCTCTGTGCTAACTGGCAGGGGATGATAAGCATTTTTCAGCCCTAAAGTGTCTCAGGCACGGTGTGGGATACGTAGCCTAAAAGTCTATGCTCGCACATAATGATAAATCCCAGGGAAGGGGTTGCCAATTCCAATCATAAAACATTCTCATAACAGTCATAGTGTAAGTCTGGAAAAATCCTAGAAATGTCATTTGGTCTACCTTTCTACCTCCTTATAGAAATGAATCATGCCAAGAAGGCTGCTGCTGATTGTTTGTGACCCTAAACTTTCATGCATCCTTCTCAAATCCAAAGGAAAACACACCAGAAATAAATGCAAATGTGGAGAAAGTGTTTTTTAAAAGCCCACTGTGGGGCCTTAGTGAGATGAGGGTGTATTTACAGGCATCTTTCATTAGAAACAGATTCTAACGCTCCTCCAAGTAAAGCAACTCAAGCCGACTGTCAGAAAGTATCATAACCAAAGCAGAGGTGCAGGACCTAGGTTCTTCTAAAACTCAAGAGGCAGGCTCAGCATAGCATCTTAACCCACTGGTATAGGCCTGCCTGGTGTTGTGCTGGGACAGGCGATTGGAACTGTGCACATAATCCTGCTTTTGCCAGCGATGCTATTTTAAACAAATCTAGGGATTTCCACTGAGCTACTTGTGTCATTCTCAAAATTGGATAAACCAAAACACAGACTCTTAACTCTAGAGAACAAACTGGTGGTTACCAGCAGGGAGGTGGGTGGGGGGTGGGTGAAACAGGTCAAGGGGATTAAGAGTCCGCTTACCATGATGCACACTGAGTGATGTATAGAATTGTTAAATCACTATACTGTATACCTAAAACTAATACAGCAGTACATGTTAACCCTACTGGAATTAAAATTTTAAAAAGAAATGTCTTTTATATTTTCCACTTAAGGACTTTGTCAAAAGCTCCTGTACATTAAAATCATGATTTTTAGAGACTATTTTGTGGGCTTGGTTTGAATACTTATTCACTAGATCCACCCCAATCTAGATGGCCAATCATAGATACTCATGATATTTCATGAAATTAATAGTGTTTTGTGACAAATTTGAATCCTTTAGTGTTTATGGAGTGTTTAAGCATTGTTTTTTGCTAGATTTGTTCTTATACCCTTGGTGATAGATTTTATAATCTTTTGATCACACCTGGAACATGCTGGATTTATTTTTAATCTTTTTCTTTTTTGAAGTACAACTTATATGAAAAGATGTTCTGCAACTGCAACCTAGATTTCTTATCACCAACAGCTACACTCTCAAATCTCAGCCTACTGCAAGCCGCTCTCATCAGGTAACAGAAGGATGCCTTCTTTTGACTATCGTCACTTGTCCTGTTGGACCTAAAACATAATGCTCATATGTCATTTTTATTTTTTAAGTTTTAACATAGACATTTATCTCCTAGGGGTGCCCAGGTGGCTCAGTTGGTTAAGTGTGACTCTTGATTTTGGCTCAGGTCATGATCTCAGGGTCATGAGATTGAGCCTGCGTTGGGCTCCCTGCTGAGTGGAGACTCAGATTCTTTCTCTCCCTCAACTTCTGTCTTTCCCCTCCCCTGCTCTCACACACACATACATGTGAGCACATGCTCGCTCTCTGTCTCTCAAATAAATAAATCTTTTTTTAAAAAAGACTTCATTTATTTATTTGACAGAGAGAGACACAGAGAGAGAGGGAACACAAGCAAGGAGAGTGGGGGAGGGAGAAGCAGGCTTCCCACTGAGCAGGGAGTCCCATGTGGGCCTCCATCCCAGGACCCTGGGATCATGACCCGAGCCGAAGGCAGCTGCCTAACGACTGAGCCGCCCAGGTGCCCTCAAATAAATAAATCTTTAAAAAAAGAAAATTATCTCTTAGTTAAAATAAACAAAAACATTAATAATCATCCAAAGGAATATTATGCTTATATCATTTGTTTTCTATTTCTTTTTTATTTTATTTATTTATTTGAGGTTGAAAGAGAGAGCAAGAGAAGGGGGAGGGAGAAGCAGGCTCCCCACTAAGCAGGGAACCCGATGCGGGTTTTGATCTAAGGACCCTGGGATCACAACCTGAGCCGAAGGCAGATGCTTAACCAACTGGGCCACCCAGGGGCCCCTATCATTTCTAACCGTACTTGTAACACATCCACTTATAACTTCCCAGATGCAGTCACCCTTCTGAGCTTCAGATATTTAATTTTCCATCATCACTTATTAGACACACAATGGGCCAGGAACTGAGGATACAGACATGAACAGAACTGACGCGGTACTTGCATCTCCTGGAACGTACAGTCTCTGGGGAAGAAAAATCAGTGTGACTTACCTTCAAAGCTAAAGTACAAGACGTTATGAGAATAAGAGAGTAAAGATTAAGTGGAGACCTGAAGACTGAGTAGGATTTACTTAGAAAGGTAAAGGTCACTATGGGCAGAAGGCCCAGTAGAGGGAGAGAACATAGCCTCTCAGGAGAAGAGAGAGAAGTCCAATACGGGCTGCAGTGGGGACTGTTTGCTCTGTGGCTATTCTTGGTTTTGTTTCAAATATCTGTTTCCCTTATTGTACTGTAAAGTCGTACCAAAAAAAATCTCATTACATGAGGGAACTGAGCTGAAACATACTCTTTATCTCATAGCATTTAACCCACTGCCAAAAATATTTGTTGAATGAAGGCATGGACTGTAAAACAGTAAATTGTGTTATGTTCCTGATTGTCTAGCTATTAACTTTAATCCCGGCCAAAGCTATATGTTTTAGATATAGTTAAATTATGAATAATTTGGCCACCAATCATTTCTTTTGTCTGATTCCTAGGGGAAGTGTTACAGTTGTTTGCAAACAATACTTGGCAGAACTGCTAGGCTGTGTTTTTAAAAGCCATTATCTTTTCAGTTCTAACTTATATTATGGGCTCTCACTGACATTGCATTTATTCCTGGAAATGAGAAACTCCATTCCATTTTTGATAAGAATATCCCCACTATCAAGTAGGAAAATGAAAGTAACCTGTCCAATATCTAGCATTGCTCTCACTCCATCCATTAAACTCATATGGAAATCTCCATGAAGCATGAAGATACAAAGCAAGCAAGGAGGGTCCTGGATAATCATGGTGACATAGTTCTTAATCTCTCTGAATCTTCTTCATGGGACATGAAGTGTGCAAACCCCAAAACTCAGGGAAAACATATAAACCAAAATTAGGTGACTGGACATATCCATGAGGCCCAAAATACGAGTGGATATAGAGACAGACTTTCCAAAGTCACAACATGCCATATCAGAAATGGTGCAGAGGAGGAAGCAGAGGGAAGCAACTAGGTATTGGCTGGATCCGAAAAATTCCCAGATCATGAAGGGACAGTGTACTGGCTCCTGGGTGGGTATGTTCACATTTCAACGTAGCTGCCAATGGTAAGGGACTAGATTAGTCTGGGCTCGGGAACTCTAAACACTCAATAGACGAAACTCTCATCCATGATGAGACTCCAAATTGAGCAGTCCAGGAACAGTAAGGACAAAGGAAAAAGAAGTTCCAGATAAAAGTAAAGGAGAAAAAACAGGAGGTCTGGTAACCAGAAGGTTATCACCCATAGTTTTGAAATACAGCTTAAAACTATAACAAAGTTTTGGAGTCATATCTCCTTTTAATAATCAAGAAAAAAGTTCACATGAACATTAGAAATATCACATGGTTAAGGTTTAGTTTTCTAAAGTTATTTTAAGAAAGAGAATGAATAGCAAAATAACATACCTATAGATAATACATGCCAGGGGGATATGCCCCCAAAGATAAAAAATATTCTAGTTTCTCTAACTTCTATTTTTCTGCTTATACCTACTGCTATTGAGTCCAAAAGATATTAATCAAATGACATAATATATGAAAGAATAACTTACATCAGAGATAGAAACCCAGAAATGGAGTGATATACTCAGAAAGGAAAAATTTTAAAAATCATTAAAAATGAAGACTAAGCTAGAAGGGATGCAATATTGAATAAGTACAACAGAGAACACCTTTGGATAATGAGAAGATAAAAAGGAGAAAAACTTAAATATCAAAAAAGACAGATAAGAGGGATTTGAGAGAAAGTAATAAATTTTAATGAATTTTAATTAACAGATGATTTAATATACACATAATAGGAGTCCTCAAAAGAAGAAATCCAGAATAAAAAGAAAAAATATTAAGAACTATAATTTAAAAAAAATTCCTGAAATAAAAAAAAAGCAAAAGATTTGAAACACTGAAAGACCAAACCATATGGTCCCTGAAAAAGTTGCCCCAGAATAACCAACACCAACATAGCCTGTAAAGTTACTGATCTTTAAAAAAAAAAAATCTTCTGGGCATCCAAGTAAAAAATATCAAATTATTTATAAGGGAAGGAAAATTAGATTACCAATAAAACTGTAGAGACATATTAAAGATGTTGTAAGCCAAGAATTTTATATTTAGCCAAATTGATTTTTCAAGTATAAAGATCTTAAATGGCTGTCAACATGCAAGAATTTAGAGAATACTGTTCTCATGGGGCCTTTCTGAGGAATTTACAAGAGAATAAGATTCAGACAATCAAAATGAATAGAGATGATGTTCACAAAGCAATGGTGCTAAGTAGTAAATTTTATTTACTAATAGAATTAGTAATAGGGGAGGAAAAAAGATAAAGAAAACGAAAAAATTGAGAAACCAAACCACCGTTAAGCAATGCACATTTTGGTGCTAATACTCTAAATCAGGAAAACAAGATAGTGAATACCAAAAAATTCAGGAGAGCTGTAACATTTGGGGAGAAAAGAGAGGTTTGTGATTGCTTAGATTATGTGGATGGGTTCCAGAGTAGTCACTGTTCTATTTCTTGACCTGGATGGTGTTTCAAGAGCACGTGTCTTACAAAAATTCATGAAGTTATGTATTTGTCTTTGTGATTCTTCTGTGTCTGGATTGTATTTTACCACAAGAAGTGGCTTTTTAAAATTTATTTTGAAAGATTAATAATACTCCCAACAATAAAAATAAAGATGGGTAGTGATGGAAAGATGGCAACCACCTCTAAAAACACAAAGAAAAAAGTTACAGCAATTTCCTCCAAAGTTCCAAAGTCTTTCATTACAAAAAACTAAGAATAAAGTGCATTGCAAAAAAAAAAAAAAAAAAAAGCTTCGGAGAATTCCAAAGTAAGCATATTTAGTTTTTGGGTGGTGGTAGGTCAAATTTTGCTTGATTTATCTCAACAGAACAGGAGCTAGATGCTGGTTTAGATTTTTGATGTGCAAGGTTAAAATATAAACTTCATTTTCTCTTGTCACAAGTTTTCTGATTCCTTGTCGATCATCACTTTCCCTTTGCATAAACAGTTGGCTATAATTTGAATTTAATAGATGGGATGGGAATGAATATTCTGGTGCTGTTGTTATGACTTAGTTTGAGAAATCTCTCTATAATCCTATTAAGTTGTTCCCTTGCATCTGAGCTATAAATATGAGTGGAAGCCCCATTTGGTAGTTAATAATTCCTACGGCATTAGGAACTATGGGGGGGAGTGCTAGATAAACCACCATTCAAGCACAGTGCCAAGGAAAGACTGCAGACTGTTGAGTCAAGTAAACCTGGGTTTGAAGGCTGATTTTTCTGCCTCGGTTTCTTTATCTCTAAAATGGGAATAATGGCTCTTATTAGAATTGTGAAGATTCAAGATAATCACTGTAAAGCATTGAGTTCAATACTTAGCACGTCAAAGGTGCTTAACAGAAAATTATTTTGTCCCATCCCAATGCTCAGAGGAAAACTGAGGAGTCAGGGCTTGTGGAGAAACAAATGGTTTACTAGGGTCTCAAAAATTTCCTCCAGTGATTTCTAGGAGAGCACGAGACAGAGAAATTATTTTTCCTTTCATTCATGAGATGACCTCATACTCAAGTGGTTTTGCTGGCCACAACTTTAATTACTGCAAAACTGAGTATTACAAAGGGAACAGCAGGGACGGTCTCTTGGCTGATAACATAAGCTGCGGTTCACAATGGCTGAAAGAACACAGCTTGTTACTCTGCCTGGGAACCCCTAAAACAAGAATACACATTTTAAAGGTTCTCTTCCCCCCCACTGAAACACTTGGGTCAGTACTGAATCTAAAACAACTCATTAAGAAATCCCAGTGTGAATTTTTTACAAAGTAGTATGGAATTACAACTAGATTCAGAACTCAGAAAGGTTTTCTTTGTTTTCTTCCCAAGTCTAAATTGCTTTTAGGTTGGTTTTTCATAACTCAGAGCCATTTTTATTCAAGAAGGGCTATTTGGTTTTCTCAAGCAATTTCTTGTCTAGAAACTTCACCAAAATGGATAAACTTGTTTTTTCTTTCCCTGTTAAGTCTCCACTTTTCACAAATGTTTTCTGGTAACCCGTATATCAAACAAGTAGCTCTTTCAAAGTCAGGTTTGGAGGCAGTGCTAATGGTCGGAGCAATTTCTAAAGGGCCAGAAGCCAAGGAATAATAATATTTTTCGCTCATATACCCTCAATCTCTAATACAACCAAATGTGTGAAATGCTGCTGGGCTGGCTTACAGAAATGCTAGCAGAAATCCAGTGAATGCTGGAAAGGATATATTCTTGTACTCCCCAGAGGCCATTTCAATATTGTTAATTCTTAACTGGCCTGGCTGGTGTATTTGACAAACTGCCCACTAGAAACCTTTTTGGTTTGACATTATTTTATTCCTCTGACGAAGCCCGCATGCAAGGCGCTCATGCAGATGCAAAACTGGGCAGCAGTAGTCACCTCTTACATTTTCCAGCAACCTTTCATCTAAAGGTTTCACAGGACATGCCAGGTATTAAAACAGTTCCTGTAGAAAGAGAGAAGCAAGTCCTCAGTAGAGGAGAATCCTAGAGTTCCAGGAAATTACATGAAAAGCTTAGATCCCCTTCTCACCTACAAACAGCCAGTGTGGAGCCGTGATTCAGCCGTGTTTCTCTATTGGTCCTACGGGCAGCTCTGTGGGCAGTAATGAAGTGCAGATGTTCTGGGATACTGGGTTCTCCACTCTCCCCCCAGTTTTTAGGAATGAAGTGTTCCAAAGTATTTATTTAAATTTTCCCACTACAATTTGTAACCTTGTGAGTTTTATTCTGTAATTGTACAGCTTCCATGCTTGTCTCTACAAGATAAAATTTGACTACTATCAAGATCCACCAAGTTCCTTTCATCCCTTTTCCTTGTTGCCACTGCCTATTTTACTCCTCATGTTGGTGTTTCAGAGAAACATATTTTTCATTTTCACCTCATTATTCTTATTAGTCTAGTCCCTGCTACATGTGTTAATGCAACTTGCTTATGCCAGCAAATAAAATATTCTTAGAAAGAAGAAAATCTGAAACTACTCGACTGTGTTCTGGAAAGAAGACAGTCTTGCTAGCTAAGGTTGAAATTTGTATCTTCTTCTGCTTGACCTTCTGATGAAGAAGGGTCCCTCAGAGTTACTCACAAGGTTAATATTCTCACTAAAGAGCTTACCAGTGTCGACAATGCTAAGAGAGAATTCTTGACCAAATGAGGCCTCAATATCTTAGCATGTATGCCCTTTTATTAAAATTCCCTGAGTGCTCACTGTGTGTCAGACTCTGAGCTAGTACTGAAGACATTATCCTGATGAGGCCACCATTTTAGCCTTTAAGGAGATCAATGTGACACCAATGATAGCAATGAGATATGCATGCCTTATCCTGTTACATGCAGAACAGCTAGTTAATACACAATACTGGTGGTTAATACTTTAAAAAATTGACACTGAATCTCTTCTTTCTCTCTGTGTCACACATGTACACACACACACACACACACACACACACACACATACACACCCCTTTGCATGATCTTACGTAAATAACAAAACCCTGACCCAGCCAATTTATTTAGTTGTCTAACCAGTTGGAAAAGGAGTATTTTCAGAGTATGATTTTGTCCTTTTAGGGAAGAACTTCTGATCTTCTCAGTGTTTCCTTATCAGAATTATGGTTTCAAAAGCCCATGACCAGTAAGCTTTACTATCACCCAGCAAATAGACAGTAGGGATATTATACAGCAGGATGGTTGGTTTTCTTCCACACTGCATGCATCTCTGCTAAAAGAAGAATCTTAAAAAAAGAAAGAAAGAAAGAAAGAAAGAAGAAATTGCCTTACTAGATGTTATGAATATGCAGAAGAGGAGAATTTCCTCTTCACTTTTTGAATAGGTAATTCAGAATGCAAAACAGGCTCATTTGGGTGAGGAGTAAAATGCTTATTTTGTTTTATTTATTTGCCTGGGCTTGGAGATGAGGTGCTGTCAGCTCACAGAGCAGAGGCTGGGAGAGAGTTGTCTTTCCTAGAGCTACAGAGACTACCAGATGAAGGGAGGCTGTCACAGAGGTGGTGTTGGGAGGGAGGGGGGAAATGCTAGTACATCAAGTGAGAAGAGCAAGAAAGACCAAAAAGTAGCCAAAAACAGAGGAGGATTTGGGACAGGATATGCTGTCTGTAGGCAGAATAAAAGGCCAGGAGAAGGAAAAGCAAGGGTGATGCATGCAGGAAAGGAGTTGAGTAGGATGGGAGGAACGCAGTCTTGGACAATCAGCTGAGAGAGTGATGGTGCTGTCGTTGTCCCTCACCAGCTCTCTCTGGAGGGATAGCCAGGAAGGAGGAAGAAGAGCCTAAAAAAAAAGGCTTTCACCCGAACTGAATTAGTTTGGGGATGGGAAGAGGGACTGTCCAGCTTTATGAAGTCTTAATTAAATATATATTTGTTCCTGCTACACCTTCTTACACTATGGTAGCCTGTGAACATTTTGAGGAGCCTGGTTCATTTTCTCAAGCAGCCATGTTTGCCCATCTTTACTGTACTTTCGCATGTTGGAGACCATCACCCTTCACTGCCTTTTAACTGCCACTGGCATGTATTGACTGCCACGTTTCCTCATTTGGAATGACAAAAGTCCGGGGTTGCTTTCCAGTCTGTTCCTTGATTTTATGGAATTTTTTTTGGCTCCAATTATTTAGATGAAGTCAACTCAAGTGTTGGTATTTGCCCACTTACAACAGTGACAAAAGATACTTTTCCATAAAGTAGAAACCCAAATCTAGGTCAGAACAAAATGCCCAACACAGTGCCTTGCACAATGTAGCATACAGAAGGGTAAAACAATAATACCGCCAATCAAGACATTCAGTGTGATCTATAGTGATTGTGCTTCCTTTCAGATTTGTTCTGCTGGTTGCATTCTTAAAAACATTCTAACTTGGTATAATCATTGAATATGGCAGTATATAGAAAAAGTATAGTTTATAATGACTCTTTCCTATTGGGCTAGATTGTGTCATAAATTCAGATAATTTCTTCAATTAAGAAATTATTATCAACACTGCAAGGAGATACCATCTCACACCTGTAAGAATGGCTAAAATCAAAAGCATGAGAAATAACAAGTGTTGGTGAAGATGTAGAGAAAAAGGAATTATGCACTCTTGGTGGGAACCCAAGTGGGAACACAAACTGATGGTAGGAACGCAAATAGATGAAGCCACCATGGAAAACAGTATGGAGGTTTCTCAAAAAATTAAAAATAGAACTAACATACAATCCATTAATTCCTCTACTGGGTATTAACCCAAAGAAAACAGAAACATTAATTTGAAAAGATACATGCACCCCTATGTTTATTATAGCATTATTATTTTTTAAAGATTTTATTTATTCATTTGACAGAAATCACAAGTAGATGGAGAGGCAGGCAGAGAGAGAGAGAGAGAGGGAAGCAGGCTCCCTGCTGAGCAGAGAGCCCAATGCGGGACTCTATCCCAGGACCCTGAGATCATGACCTGAGCCGAAGGCAACGGCTTAACCCACTGAGCCACCCAGGCGCCCCAATATAGCATTATTTATAATAGCCAAGCTATGAAAGCAGCCCATGTCCATCCATAGGTGAATGGATAAAGAAGATGTAGTGTATATACTATGCTATAAAAGAATGAGATCTTTCCACTTACAACAGCATGGATGAATCTAGAGGGTAAAATGCTAAGCAAAATAAGTGAGTCAGAGAAAGACACATATCATATCACATGTGAAATTTAAGGAACAAAACAAATGAACAAAAAAAAGGAAGAGACAAGGAAACAGACTCTTAAATACAAAGAATAAATTGGTGGCTGCCAGAGGGAAGTGGATGGGGAGAGCATGAACCAGATTAAGGGGATCAAGAATACACTTATTGTGAGGCGCACTGAGTAACATATAGAATTGCTGAGTATTATATTGCACACCTGGATTGAGTATAAGTCTGTAAATTAATTATACATAAATTTAAAAAAATAAAAATTTAAAAGAGAAATTATTCAGAAAAATATTTTTATTGATTTTGGGGGGAGGAAGTTAAGGGGCATGAGATGAGGCTCTTGACCCTACCCTGTAAAAACTATATATATATATATTTTTTAAGATTTTTAAAAATTTATTTGACAGAGATCACAAGTAGGCAGAGAGGCAAGGAGAGAGAGAGAGGAGGAAGCAGGCTCCCCGCCAAGCAGAGAGCCCGATGTGGGACTCGATCCCAGGACCCTGAGATCATGACCTGAGCTGAAGGCAGAGGCTTAACCCACTGAGCCACCCAGGTGCCCCTGTAAAAACTATATTGATCCAACTTTAAGGTCTAAATCCTTCTGAAAATGTTATCTTGTTCCATAGTGCTGTAATTATCCCTTACCAGCTATCTCTGGTGGGACAAAATGGACAATGAGGGCTTCTTTACCAAGTCTTATTCTTTTCTCCCAGGTAAGCTTTCATCATCAAGCAGTAAGGTTGCTGAGCATTTCACAGAGTTGCATGAAAAAAATATTGTCTAGATGATGCACTGACAAAATAATGATAATCATCTGAGAAAATATAGACATGGAAATGACATCTACTTTTGTCCTCAAAGCTATTACCATTTTGATTTAGTATTTTAATCTAATTTTATGATTATGAAAGGCTCTAATAATTTTTGTATTCACTTGCTGCTTTATAGTTTTTTGAAAACATCTAGGTGTGTATCTATCATTAAACATTTATTCCTTACCTACTGTATGCTAAGACTATGCAAAATGCTAGGATCCACTGTTTTTGTTTATCCAATCAATGCTTTAACAATTGAGATGACAGCCAAGAACCAAAAATAGATATTATAATTCTCACTTTAGATCCATGCATTCAAATTCTCCAAACTAGTAATTCTATTTGAATGGGAAAGTGCTAGGTGGATATTTGTTTCCTAAAGGAGACATGTGTAAAGTAGCACCAAGCTATTTATATTTTTGGGCATCTAAGCAAAAGTAGAAACCAGGCTTCTTGAAAAATCTACATGGGACGCAAAATTAGCCATTAGCCTTCTTCTTCCCACTTTCCTTTCTCCATCCTTCTATCTATGGCAATCCCTCCTCTCCATTATTTATTGCCTTCATTTATTCATTGCATTCTCTCACTCACCTGCCAATTATTTTTGGGCAATAGTAAGGCTCTTTGCCAGTGGAGAAACAAAGCTATGAAAGAAAGGACCACATTGAAGGCAGCTACTGAGTCTCTTATAAAGAAAGTCATGTCCAGGCATTACCACACCACAAAGAAGAGCATGAAAAATGACACTTGGTGTACATAACTGTGAGAGCTGAGAGAGTGTAAAGCACCCAAATTCTACACCGAGACCTGCCTTCTCTTGAAATAATCCTCTTCTCAACTAGAGGTTTGTAACTTTAGCTACACACAAGAATCACCTGCAGGGTTTTTAAAATTCCTGATACTCAGGTCAAATCCAAATCCTGTTTTGAAAAATCCGTGGAGAATGGACACAGATGTCAGCATTTTTAAAATTGGCTATTCTGATGGGTAACCTCAGTGGAGAACTATTGCTCTAAATATCCCTTCTTTTGAATCTTCTGTCATAGAAATTTTAACATCATTTTCCACATTACTGTGGGAGGAGGCAGAAAAGGGGAAATCACTTCAGGAAAATATTCGTTTTTCTCATTCTCTTAAAAAGCACATAAGCAAACAAATAAAAACAAAGCAACCACAGCAAAACTGCCCTCTTCTATAAGTTCTTGAGATAAAGAATTAAAAATTAAAATTGAAAACAAACAAACAAACAAACCTGTAGAGATCTTGGAAATATGTTGTAGAAGTAGCAGTAAGGTTGTCAGAAAGGCCTTTCTTGGCCTGTGGTATGGTTTGAGAGATTCAGGAAAGAAATGTGATCCTCTGCATGGAAGATGAAATTGAGTAGGTTAAACCTATCCAGTTAGATGCAAAGGTCTTGGACAAAGGAAATGCAACCGTAGTAGGAGGTCTGATTTGTTTTTGACAACAAACCTTAAGTATTTATTCCAATAAACTTCACAAGATCAATTAGATCAGTGGCAAAATTATAATAAAACAAAACAAAATTCAAGTCATAAATCAGGACTAAGAAGCTGACCCTAAATGTGACGGGTTAGGGTGAGCATTAGGATACTATAACAAAGAGACCCCCCCCCCAATTTGGCTGCTGTTGTGAAATTGTGACATGTGTTGCATAGATCAAAAATCTCATTGTCAGCCAATAAAACTAAGTAGAAAAATATAGAAGAGATTTACTTTGAATTATTCTGTTTACTTCTGGTGACTAAAAGCATCCTCCCATGTTCCTCCTTAATATCATTGATAGTGAGGTAGATTAGGAAGCCCATGGATAAAGCAGCCCCAGATTCTAACTCTGGTTCCTTTTCTATTACCTGTGAAAACTTGAGTTATAGTTTAATTCTCTGGAATTCAGATTCCTTATCAGTGAACTGGAGGAAATTACCTATTTCAGAAAATTGTGAACGATACATAAAGGCCAAATAATTAGATGGAGACTCTTAATCATTTCAAGTCTATCTCCAGGTCTTTATCGCTTGTTACTGATACAATCTGTAAAACAGCTTAAATTTTTTTAAAAAATTATGTATTTTAGAGAGAGAAAGAGTGCAAGTGCAGTGCACATGAGTGGGGGAAGGGGCAGAGGGATAGAGAGCATCTCAAGCAGACTCCCATGATCCTGAG
The DNA here is from genome assembly GCF_020171115.1 of Neogale vison. NCBI lineage: Eukaryota > Metazoa > Chordata > Mammalia > Carnivora > Mustelidae > Neogale > Neogale vison. The sequence goes on along the minus strand of NC_058097.1, from coordinate 172,844,140 downwards.
ATCGTCACCTGGGTCAAAATCGAGAGTTGGCTGCTTGACCAACTGAACCACACCAGTGCCCCCAAACAGCTTAAATTCTTGCAGATGTAGGGAAGATATAAATTAGGTAGCTCACAGTGTGCTAGTGGTAGCAGTAAGTTCTTGGGGTGGGGGTGGGGTGGGGTCGTCTAAGTCTACACATGATAGTCTTCTGCCATGAATAAACTTGATCAAATCATTGGGGGCAAGTGATTAGTTATTTTTGATTCCCTGTTTATCTATCTTTATCTATCTAGATTAGGGGTGGCAAACTCAATGGCAGGCAGGTCTGAGTGGGGGTGGGGGGACCACCTACCATTTGTGCAACTGGAGTGTGAGCACAGGCTCTCTTCAAGGGGCAGCCTCCACTTACACCAAACAGGCTCCTGGCATGCGGGGATTGAGTCTCAGTTGTTGCCAGATTTGATTTTTCAAGAAAAGTCTGATCCATATTTAATGTAAAATCTCCCACTTTTTAAGTGTTGACAACTAATTATTTTCTTTCAACATCCAGTGGGCCAACCAAAATATATCTGAATACAGCCTGTGTGCTACCAGTTTTGCAACCTTTGGATTTTAAAGGTTTTTTTCACTCCCAATGCCCTCTGCTCCATGAGCCCAAGAATAATTGTGTACACCCCGCACGAGGGTTCACCCTACAGTTTAGAAATACACTCATACCCCCCATTTCCAAATAAGTGTTTTCTGTTGTTAGAGTTTCATTATTCATAATGAATGTTACCTCCTAGGCAATTCTTATGCAAACAGCTTCTTGTTCCAAAGTTAAAAATCAAATACATTTCCTCTTCCTTGCCGGAAGTGCATAGACCTAATTTTCTGCATATTAGTTTTATCTTTTTTAACACAGCTGGTGGCTGGTTTCAGTTCCCCAGGGCCCTATTTTTTTTTTTTTTTTATTTTGCACCAAGTCTTGGGTAGTAAAACTTCAATGAACTTCGCATTTATAAAAGTCTTGGAGAAACATGGTCTTCCATGCTGTCTGCTCTGAACTGAAGGGCGTTCTCCCCAAAATCAAATGTCGAAGCCCTGACCAACAATGTGACTGGATTTGGAGAGGGAGACTTTAAGAAGGTGATTAGGTTAAATGAAGTCTTAAGGTTGGGGCCCTTCTCCAACAGGACTGCTGTCCTTACAAGAAGAGGAAGAGATACCAGCAGTGCAGGGACAGACAGGAAAGGACATGTGAGAACCCAGTGAGAGAGTGGCCATCTCCATGTCTGGAAGAGAGCTCTCACTGAAATAAAACGTGCAGCCACCTTCCTCTTGGACATCTGGCTTTCAGAAGTCTGAGGAAATGACTTTCTGTTGTTTAAGCCACCAAGTCTATAGTATTCTATTATGGCAGCCCTAGGAAACGAACCCGCCATCTATAACTAGCCTGGCTTTGATGTCTGATGTCTTTTGGATTTTAGGATCCTTTAAAATCCCAGTTATTCTCAGAGAAATCCCACTTTTAGACATGTCTTCTCATCTGACTTCCTGCTCAGGGCATTATGAAAATTTTGTTATCTCCAATCAAAAGAGTCTCTTCCTTCTGGGAAATATACCAGACTTTATACTTAGTGGCAGAATACAAATTCTTTGGTAACTCACCCATAAAATGTGAGATAAAGGAAACCGATCCTTTTCCCAAGTTTTAAAACTTGTCCTCGTTTGTCAGATGCTCCTGTGAGTCGTACTATGCCTATTTTCTTGAGGGTGGAGAGCCACTGGCAGGCATGTTCATCATTTTTTAAAACATCTTCAAAATCCAGTGTGGGTAGCTGGAGCTCGGCGCCCCAGTACTGACATTCTGTGAATAAGAAAAAGAAGAAACCAGATGAGATTACATTGTTTCTATATAAAATGAGAACCTCAGAGGAGGGACAAGCTCATTGAAGTTGAGCTTTCATTTCTCGTGGGATTTACCGAATTTCAGTCATATTCGAATTGCTCAAGCTACTAACTTTTCTTCCCTGGGGCCATGCCAGTTTGCTATATATCTCCTGCCTACCACTGACGACCCATGACAGGCATACATTCACTAAGCCCGCGTGTTGATAGAATGTTTAGCTCATGAATAGCTCTTGAGCTGTACATCCATAGGGCTTCTTTGCCTGGGTTCTGCTTAGAAACGTCTCTACTGAAATACTGTGTATTTTAATGGCCATGTCACGTTATTCAACTCCAAATAGATGACAAAATATGAATGATGGACTGAGAACACTATATGCACATTCCTAGAGGTGGGAGGAGTGTTTGCCTTGGTGGGTACAGCTCTGTCTTCCTCTTACTTCACTTGAGCAGAAGCTTTCTCTGAGGTCAAATCATTCCTTGGCGTAAAAACGAAACAAAACAAAAAACCTATCCATGGGGAAGAAAAGAAAATGGGATGCATAGAAAATGCATTTTGCATAGATCCTTTGATGACAACATGACCGTAGATGAAGTCAAGTGCTTTCATTAGTTTTCTGATTCCTCATGATCAATGCTCATGAGAAAAGTTTACTTGGAGAAACAGAAAGGAAATGAAATGGAAGAAATAATTTGCTTTGCAAACCGGGCTCTCCCCAAAGGAGGCAGAACACAGAGATGTCATTTTGCCAAGGGAAGTAACTCAGATATTAACAACTGCATTCAGGAGAGACCTAGCTCAAGATAATCCCTTTGATTTTTTTTTCAGTTTTAGAAGAAAGAATCTGCCTTAGGAAGGCAAATCTTCCGAACAAGTGACAGAATGAGATCTTATGATCTCAATGTCATCCTAAGCAAGCCTCACTTCTCAAAATGGGGAATATATGTTGTGTTATGGAAAACAGCCCCCAGCTCCCAGTTTAAGAATGAGGAATGGATCAGTGTTCCTGTGTAGCTGTAGACTGGAAATCATTCCCTTCTCTTTGATGTCCAACAGGGATTTCTTAGGAGTCAGATAGTAGCAATAGATAGTGAAAAGATGCCTGCAGGTTCAGGAGGCCACCTCCTGCTCTCCCATCAGCTAGTTAGCCACCAGCAAAACAGCCACATGCAGCTGGTACCATATGAACCAGGATATCAACAAGGTCAAGAACGGAGACAGAGGGGCCTGGATTTGAATCATTGTCCTGCATCTTACCAGATAGTTTCTTGGTGTCCTTTCTGAGCCTCCATCTCTTAATTTGTAAGAGAGCCATAACTCTATTTACTGTGCAGGCCATTTGTTGACCAGACAAAGAGCCTAGTACAGTGCCTGGTACATAGTAGAAAACCACTATTCTGACCACCTATAATAATAGTCATTATTTACTGATTCCTTTCTAGATGTTAGACACAGTGCTAGGTGCTTTCCATATGTTATTTCTTTTAATGTCCACAATAAAAATACCCACTAGATGCTTTCAGCATTCCCAAGTTATAAAGAAGGGAACAGCCATCCAAATCACGCAGAGCTAATGATTTGCAGGGCAACTTAGTCAAATCCAGACAATTGATTCCAAAGTCTATAATTTTAACAACTACGTATAAAATAAAGAAGTGGTGCCTTGAAATACTGTTGTCACATGTATTTTATGCCTTATATGCAGGTCCATCATTTATTCTGTCCCTCACAAAGGAAATCTACTAGATAAGAAAGAAAGCAAAGCAAGTTACACTTAGGACCACTTTGTCTGAACTTGCTCAGGTATGGGTATTTAAAGATAAACCTTGAATATAACACTGTGTGTTAATTATACTGGAATTAAAAAAAAATACTACACTTGATCTGAGCCAAAAAGCCAAGAAATGATGGAATTAAAAATAAGTGCAAAATGAGGCTTGGCTTCTAGACAGGATTTTAGATGCAGAAAAAACACGGTAAGTAGGTTTCATTGTACAATGACATTGCTGTCCACCTTTTGTGTAATGAACCAAGGCTGAAAAATCAGCTACCTTCACTTCTTTAATTTATGCCAGTGTATTTCAGGGCTCCAAGCTGGTTTGGTTTTACTTAAGGCCATTATCACTTTCCAGAGAGTGTCAGTGACTGTGAGTCAGGGAAGTAGAATACACAGATTGAAAAAAACATTTTCCAAAATGGGAACGTTTTTAAAACTTTGAGTTCATATTTTGACTACTTTGTGGATTCAAGGAGGGTCTCCTTAGGACACACACTACATACATCTATAACATTTTTTTTTCTTTCTTTCTTTTTTTTTTTTAAAGATTTTATTTATTTATTTGACAGAGAGAGATGACAAGCAGGCAGAGAGGCAGGCAGAGAGAGAGGAGGAAGCAGGGTCCCCGCTGAGCAGAGAGCCTGATGTGGGGCTCGATCCCAGGACCCTGAGATCATGACCTGAGCTGAAGGCAGCGGCCCAACCCACTGAGCCACCCAGGCACCCCTATAACATTTTTTTTAAGATTGTATTTATTTGAGAGAGACAGTGAGAGAGAGAGAACACAAGCAGGGGGAGTGAGAGAGGGAGAAGCAGGCTTCCCTGCTCGATGCTGGGCTCGATCTCAGGACTCTGGGATCATGACCTGAGCCGAAGGCAGATGCTTAACGACTGAGCCACCCAGGCGCCCCCACTTATAGCATGTTTTAATGAGTTTTTGTTTCTGTATGATTCGTTTTCCCATTATAGAACAACACACACGTGCATGCACATGTGCACACACAGTATTTTTTGATTTAAAAATCACAGAATGACTTAGGTTCTTTCAATAAACATATTACTCTTTCCTTGTATAAAATTAACCGTATTCACACTGAGACTCCAATATAAAGCAAGGCTCTCAGTACGACACACAGCCTAGTCTCTACCGTAAGTAATTTCAGATTTATAGGATTTTACTATCAGAGGGTGGTTACGATGCCTTTTATGTTCTGCAAAAGTTCACCATTTTCCAGCTCTAGCTCTCATTCTGGTATTCCTGGCAAGGACTTTCCAGAAATCAGCAAACAAGGGCCACAGCTCATTATAGAACCTGTGTCCTAATACCAACCACTCCTATGTTCAGTTATGCTAAATGTGATTTTCCAAGATGGTTCTGTGACTACCCAGTTTCTAAACTCAGCTTAGCATCCACAATATAAAATATTTTAATTTGCGGGGAGAAATAAACTATGTTTCAATAAATCCACCAGTAAAATCATTTCATGTACCTGCACAGAAAATTTAACATTGAAAAAGTGATTTGGAAGCACCTCCCCAGTTCTCCCCCAACCACAGAACAGAACTACTGTGGACTCAAGAGAAAACACATTTGACAAGAGTAAATCATTTGTCAGGTGAACACATTAGAAGCAAATTTAAATTTCACACTTGGGTCTGGATACATAAACAGTATGGAAAATGACGGAATATTTAAGGCATGAACCACCCTTTCTAATTTAACTTACGGCCTACTAATAAATACTTCCTTGAACATGTGCTTCACACATCATAAAATTTATGAACACTCTATATGCTGGCTTTCAAGGAACAGTTTGTACAAGGTTTCCTTTTCAGCGTTAGGCATCACATTCCTGGCTCTTGAGTTGTATTTCAAAAAGGGAAAAGACACAAAGACACTCTTTGCTTAAAGATTCCTGAAGGCAGCAGGCTGAGTTGCAATGTGTTATTTTGGATTTAGAACCTTCAGTCTACCTGCACTGAACTGTGCTCTTGACTCTGAAGTAGCAAGTCTAATACGCTGAGGCCAGCCAATCACCTACCATCTCTTCCTGTGAGTACTTTGCAGGGGTCCAGCCAAAACCCAAATCTGACCCTTGAGGAAGGAAACATACCTGGCTGGTAGTAGGGCTTTGGGTCTCTTCCCTGGGCTAAGGGGATCCTGTCTCTTCAAATATTCTTTTACTTCTCGTCTAATGAACTTGGCATATCTCAAGAATCTGATCACTTGTTCTCTTCTAGATTGAGATATTCCAGAAGCTGACCTGAAATGAGGATCTGAATGCAAGCAATGTATAAGGGAGGGATCCCTGGAAGAACTAATAGGAGGTGGGGAACTAAGACAAGAAAGGAAGCTTCTGGAAATCATTTTAATGAATGGTGAATTGAACTGCTGGGCCTTCTGGCAATACTGAAGGCTGTATTTCAGAGTTGTCCCACCCAGGGTCAAGGGAGCTGGGATGCCCAGGCTACCTAAACCAACCCCACTTCTCTGGGCACCTTTGGACACCTTCTCCATGTGCTAGCCAAAGCAGAGAAACCCCTCCAGCCAAGTGGCAGTCTGTGCTAGAAAGCGATGGCATGCACAGGAAGAGTACTGGGTCGGGGTGGGGGGAGCTTTGGGGAGGCACAGCCAGCCTCTGCGATGCCCTCCTTTAGGCTCTGTAAGAATGAATTAGATGGCTGTCTTCTGTGGCCCCCCAGCACTGAAACACAACTCCATTCCAGTGCTTGCCACGTTGTGTTGAAATGATCTTGCACTTATTCCACACATACTTGTAGAAAGTCTTGCGATTCTGGTAACGAACTATAGAAATGATCCCTGAAAGTATAGTCTTGAAAGTCTTGCTATTCCAAAGAGATCATATTAGTGAATAAAATTGATGTGATTGCACATCCATTTTGTGAAGGGAAAAGTGAGTAAGCAAGGAAACAAACAAATAAATACATAAAAACAAACATTGTAGCAAGCACCAAGTTACTGCCAGTGGGTTGGGGAACCTGTTTAGACATGGCAGTTAAGAACTGTCTAGCTGAAGAGATGCCTCTTAAGCCAGAGGCCAGGGTGTGGGAGAGGGCATTCATGCAAAGGGCAGGGACAGGAGTGTCTTGGTGGGAGGGACAGTAGGAAGAGGGGGAATCTCTTATCTTGCTGGGAGAACTCAGCGTCTCTAGGGCTAGAACCCAGGCAAAGAGAAGAGTGGCAGATGAAGTGGATAAATAAACAGGGTCCATCAGGCAGGACTTCATCTCTCTTTCTTGCACTAGACCACAAGTTCTTCTTTGCAGGGGATGGAGAGCATGTCTTGTATATTTAACTCCTCACATCTACTGCTCCCTTCTCCCGCCACCCTCTCGCACAGAGCCTAAGGCTGGGGAACCACACAAATAATTTGATTATAGTTTATTTTTTATTTTTTTTTTAAAGATTTTATTTATTTATTTGACAGAGAGAAATCACAAGTAGTCGGAGAGGCAGGCAGAGAGAGAGAGAGGGAAGCAGGCTCCCTGCTGAGCAGAGAGCCCGATGCGGGACTCGATCCCAGGACCCTGAGATCATGACCTGAGCCAAAGGCAGTGGCTTAACCCACTGAGCCACCCAGGCGCCCCTGATTATAGTTTTTAGAAGAAAGGAAAGCAGTCACTTAAGGTGCCAGGAAGGGAGATGATAATCTCAGACTTCCTTAGAGTTTCAGGGCAAACAGAAAATTCAGTTTTACCTTCTGTTCTTATTGTGAGTGTCCCCTATGACATCCATGTAAAGGTTATGGAACACCCTCTTGGTCACTTTCAATTATGTACACTGCACACATCTTCCTATGGGTGGCCCTTGCTGGTTCCAGAAAGCTCCGGTTGTCACAAGCTTCCTCCTTATGCTAAAATACAATCTACCTCTGTCATCTTTCGTTTAGGCCCTAATTCTGTGTGCCATAATCCCACAGAATATGACAGTCTTGGAGATGTACATAAGGAACTGTGCTCTTTTTCTTTCTGAGTCCAAATAGCCTTTTAATTCCCCATGTTTTTCATGTCTTATGGCTTCCAAGCTCTGCCCTAGGCTCTGCTCTCTGCTCTCCATTTTATGATGCGTTCAAGTCTGCTGACACTCTCCAACAGCACTGATGTCTTGAACCAGACAGAGTACTATAGATGTGGTCTGGCCCATGCCTGCATGGTGGGCTCGCTACCACATTTTCATTTATGCAATCTAAATCTCAATCTTTTTTGGCTGTCTCAACTCTGTTGTCTCAGATTGACTTTTCAGTCAATGAAAATGTGTAAAAATTGTCTGTCACGTCTTCATTTCCGAAGCTAGTTCATTGAGAATGTGTGAAGCATGAGTAGAGATGGGGATACAGGTTTGATAGGAACATTGTGTCAGAGTTAATAACTCGAGGTTTGAAGGTGACTCAAACCTGAATTTTGAAACTTCCCATCTGCAAGAACGTCAGAAAGTGATACAGTCTCTCAGTTCAGTTACAGAAAATGCAGGATGAAAATGACTTTGCAGGGTTGTTACGAAATTTAAATGATATGCTATCTATAAACAACTTAACACAGCATATCTGATTAAATCTGCCCATGAACCAGAGCAGCTGAACCTGACTGAAGGAAAACATACCATGATGACTGGTCTCATTGCATGTCTACTAATGTCTGCCTGATTCTTACCGGCTGACCATTTCTCATGTTCTCTATCCTCAACCCTTCTACCTCCTCCTCCTCCTTACGCTCAGCTGACAGCTTTGCCTCTTATTTCAGTGGAAAAATAGAAGGACTCAGAAGAGAATTTCTATACATTTCCTCCACCACATCCACCAATCTGCCCATGTCTGTCTCTTTCCTTATGGCTCTTGATGTAGACGTTGTAGACGTACTTGTAAATTTATATATTATACATTATACATGGTGTGTGCATATATATGTATTTTTTAAAATTATTAATCTCTTTCTCTAACAGATTGTAAGCTCCCTTAGTCTTTCTCTGTTTTGTTCAATACAGCATCCTTGACACTTAGTATCTGTTCTAGAACATAGAAGACACCTGAATATTTGCTGAATAAATTCAAAGGGCTGAATAAATTCAAATTCAAATGACACCTTTACTAATATTAATTATTTCCATGGATTAGTTATTCCTCAGACTGGGGAAGAGAGTCAAATACACAATGACTCTCCAGTGTAATAATTGCAGTGACACAGAGAGTGAAGCCCACGGAAACTGCAGCAACCAGATGAGAGCCATGGAATGGCGTTTACTAGAACAGATACTCTTCAGTCAAATCTTGGCTTCGCTACATTGTCTTTACTATATTGTCTCTTTGACTTTGGATGACTTAATTTCTACCATGTGTAAAATAGTTATAATATAATGCTCCTATTATGAAGTTGTTGTTAGGATTAAATAGAACAATAAATATTAGGTGTTGAGCTCAGTGCCCAACATAGAGCAATGTTTTTAAAATGTGAGGAAGAAGATCAGCGAGTGAAGCCAGTAGTTCAGACAGAGGTTGGTGGTGGGGGTAGTAAGATGGGGATGGATTCTAGATTAGTTTGCTGATAGGGCTAGTAGATTTTGTTGATACACTGGATGTGTAGTAAAAGAGATAAAGAGGAGTCATGCATGATCCTGCTGCCAGAGAGATGGAGTTGTATCAACTAAGATGGGAAAGAGCAGGGCAGGATCATCTAAAATCATCTGTTCCTCAGGGTGGCTTTCTTTTCTCTGCTTTCCTCATTTTTTAAAAAAATTGTTTTAAGCAAATCACTTTATAAATCCCCTTTTGGTTGTCCATTGTATATTTGGCCTGATGGATTTATTATTTTTTTAATAATCAGATTTTAGGAAGGACACATCTCATCATAAATACACATATTTTAGTCAATGAACTTCCCTATGACCCAGCAATTGCACTACTGGGTATTTACCCTAAAGATACAAACCTAGTGATCCAAAGGGGCACGTGCACCTGAATGTTTATAGCAGCAATGTCCACAGTAGCCAAACTATGGAAAGAACCTAGATGTCCATCAACAGAAAAGAACAGATTTTGATACAGCAAACCAAACTTAGGAAATGAAATTTAGCTAAGTCACCAAAGACTGGTCTAAGTTTTGCTACATCCCATTATTCTTGTATAAATTGGCAGGGGCTAATGTCAGAGAAAGAAATTGTTTTTTCTTTTTTTTTCTTTTTGACGAATTTATTCTGGGCTAGAAACTTCTATTATGCTCTATTAAAGTTAGAGCTTAGAGACTGTGCTTCCTTCTTGCATGAGCACACTGACCATCCCTTTATCTTTGATTATTGAGATTATCTGCTTTTGTACGATCATGAGATTGTAGCTACTTTGGGCCAAGGATTTTTTTCATTGAAGTATTTAGCTCATACATGGAAAATATGTCCGCTGATGGTTGGTATACTCATCTGTAGCAATTCTTAGCTAATAGATAACACAGCCATTTTCCCCAAAGTTTGCTGATCACCCCAGCCTCTGCAAACATTTCTACATCCCTGATGGGAATTACATTCATAGTTGACCAGTCCTTTTATGGACTTCTTTAAATTTATTTAAGGAAGCTCTCTGTCATGTAGGTAAAATTTTGGCCCGGACTTCAAACAAATGTCTGAGCTCTTAATATCCTTTTCATGACAACAATTCACCTCTAAGCCACTCTCGTGTTTTTAGTCAGGAACAGAACATGATTATTCTCCATGTAAGAGAAACTCAACATAAGATGTTGTCATGTCACTGCTGTTTATTTCTTCTTCCATTCTTTCCCAAACACTATTTGCTATACCTCTGCTCCTATGTTTATTTATGTTCATGGTTGTCTAAATTGGAGGCAAAAGGGAGCAAGTACATAGGTTTTATAATTTACTCTTCAAATTCCCAAACTGAGAGGATGGAAAAGTGAGGTACAGGTCGTTTATGAAACAGTCAAGTTCACAGGGCAAAGTCAAAGCCAGCTGTGCTGATTCCAAAGCCTGCTCTCATTCCATAACACAATGCTGTTTCACAGGTGAAGAGTTTTCTTGACATGCCACACTTCGCTTTCTCTCCTAACACATTCTAACAACACTCCTTCTGAAAGATGCGTGTCCTTCCGTTGTTATGTTACAGTCTTGCACTTTAGTATTACCAGCGAAATGAGGTCTGTTTTGGGGGCTTTCTTTCTTATCTTTGTCATTTGGCTTAAGGATAATATAAAAGTAAGGTAGAAGTGTTGGTAAAGTGTTTCACTGGGATGTGACGTGGGCCTTGCAGAATGGATAGGTGAAGTCTGGCCAGACAGAAAGAATGGAATAAGTGATCCAGAAAATAGGCAGAGTTTGAACAAAATCTACATGGTCATGGAGGGGGCACCAGATTCTGGGATGACTGGAAAGCTCCAGTGAAGACTTAAGACTTTATCGTGCTGCAGTGAGATAGCAGAGCAAAGGGGAAGAGAGAGGAAGGTGGGCATCAGGAAGATTGCCCTGCAGCGTTGTACAAGTAGGTGTGAACCGAGGCCATGTTATTTCAGTAATCTAGATATGAGACGATCAAAAGCTCCAACTAGGTTGTTGGCAAGAGGGACAACCCAAGCATTTCTTCCTATAACCTGTGGAATATCAGTCTTCTCTGGACAATGTTCATAGGAACAGGCCATGTCCGTAGAAGCCTGACAGCCAGTGGGAGTAAAGGAGAAAGAATTTCACTAATAGAATTCTGCATTTTTCATTTTAAGTTTAATTTTTTGGTAAACTGATACACTGTTCAAGAGCATGAGGCCCCTCTCAGGACTGTACTCTAGTCTTTTATATTGCTTTTGAGGGAGCGGCGTAAAGATGAAGGGAGTTTGTATGAAAAGTGTGACAGTCCTTTTCACCCAACCTGGCACTACTTAGAGGTAATTAGGTGGTATCTCTATCATACACATGAAGAGTCTGGGGTATAGAAAAGTAAGTTGCTCAAACTTGCAAACCTAACAAGGCCTAGGTTCAAGAGCACTCTGATTTTAGCGCTGTATTGCTCTTTTGATTAAGAGCAAAGCTGCAGATTGAGAAAAATAAAAAAATTTGAGAAAAATAAGAAGTTAGAATAATGAATAATAAATAATAAATAACAACATAAATAATAATAAAGTTAGTTTGAATGGAGTAGAGCTTAATAATTATATTTTTTGATTTACTAAGTTAGAAATTAGACAAATGAACAGAATGTATAAATAGCACATCACTTTTTGAAACTTTTTGTTCCCTTACGGGATAGAAACATTGAAAAAAATTTTTAATTTTTTCCATGGGCACATATGGAAGTTAGAATGTCAAGGAAGAAAGTTAAGTGTAATGAAAGATCTATTATCCCAAAACTGAAGTTGTGTATTTCAGTGGTCTGCCATCTTGAAGAAACAAAGTAGAATCAGAAGTGAGAATTAATGGTTTTTTAACCAGTTGTCCTCTTTTTTTTTTTGACTGGTGAATTTCCTGACGTGTAGGTACTAGCAAAGCTGACAGGTTAAATATATAACTTGTGTAGGTTTGGTAAAAATGAAGCCAGCATATAAAGTAATCCAATTTTACTCCTTGAAATTGCCACCCTTTGGAATTTTCTAAATTTATAAATTAAAAATTTGCTGTCCAGCTGCCTTATGCTATAAAGTCCATTCCTGAGCTATAAGAAAAAGCAAGTTAAGTTTGTGAGAAACTGAAGTTTTTCACTCGTTGAAGAAAGCCCACTCTACTTTTATTCTCTTTGGAAAAGAAAAGAGAAGAAGAGAAAGAAAAAGAAAAGGAAAAGAAAAGGAAAAAGGAAAGGAAAAAAAAGGAAAAAGGAAAGGAAAGGAAGGGGAAGGAAAACAATAAATTTACTTTAGTATAATAATAGAAAATTACTTTTCCAAAAGTAAAATCTTTAGTATATTTTCCTTAATTTTGGATGAGGTAAGTATACTGAGAAGACCTGAAAAAGAAACATCCTGCAATAATTCTTCCTTAACATACATTTGCTTTAGGCTTTCAAATATCCTCAGCACCAGCTCTTCAAAGTCCTGTTTAGCATTAACTTTGGATGATGCAATGATAGTTTGTTTTAGGAAGTTGTTAAGTAATTAAGAAATCATCTTTTGATTTCTTCAAAAGAATGTAATTAATGTTTCTTATTTTAAGAATTCTTAAAAGGAATAAGGATATACAGGCTATTTTTTTTGTTTTGCTTGCATTTCTGTCATGTAATCAGTTGTAAAATAGATTTCTCTTGAATATTTATCTCTGAGAATGTGGTTATGTGTCTTCTTGCTGGAAGTATGGTTGGAGATAAGGGTGAAAGGAAGAGGTTTTACTTAATGTGTAGAAGTGATCCCAAACTAGGCAGAGGGCTGTGGGAACAGCCTCCACGTCCGTGGCGTCTACTGCTTGGAGGGCCCTGCAGGGCTTTTCTCAAGCTGTTAGTCTTCCACCTCGGATTCACTGATGGGACAATCCATGTAGGGGCCTTACAGTCTTTAACCATTATGCCCGTTTGTCAAGCACGATGCAGACATTGAGTGGGCTAATAAATGACAGGTAATTCGGAAAAAAAAAAAAAAGAAAAAAAAGAAACACATTGGAATACATATGGCACAGAAGAATAATGAAGCAAAAATACCCATTTGTAAACTCACAGACATTGAAGATGCCTGTATTCATTTCATCAACACCCCGAAGACATTTCTCTGGAACTCAGTAAGTCCATTTCAGAGAGAACAGGCAAAACAGAACAGAGATTTGCTTCTTAAACACACGAAGGCTCGAAGCTAGTCTCCCACCTGTGCATCAGAGTGTGAGCCTGGATAATGGCAACGTAGGGGATGTTGACTAGGTCTTTCTTGGGATGGGAATACATGTGGGTACATGACATGGTGGCTTGATTGCTCTGATGCAGCAGGTTTTGTTTTGTTTTTAAATATTTATTTATTTATGAGATAGAGAGAGAGAGAGAGAGAGAGAGCATATGTGCCACGGAAGGGGCAGAGGGGAGATTCTCCAGCAGACTCCCCACTAAATGAGAATCCCCCACGTGCTCAATCCCACAACCCCAAGACCATGACCTGAGCCAAAATCAAGAGTTGGACATTCAACTGACTAAGCCATCCAGGCGCCCCCGACGTAGCTGTTTTCACAGAGCTGTTCCAAAGTCGTAAGAACCTGGCAGCCCTGATCCAGTTGGAGCAGGCTGAGGCATCCTGAAAAAAACAAGCTCCCAGCCCTTTTTATAATTACCAAGTAATATGTGAAGCAAATACCCTCCTCTCTCCATTCCTGACTTGCATGGCAAACTCCCACCTCTGGGGTTTCAAGGATGGGTCAAGTGTGGAGCAAGGCTTAGCAACATGGGTGAATTAGCAGTTGGGGTTAGACATACTGTGCTCGTTACTTGCTAATTTAAAAAAATAGTGATTTTTTTTTCCCACAAATTTCTATAAAAATAGTCTCTGCACCAGACCAACTCTGTTCTTTGTGCCATGGGGTGGCTGGGTGATGGACAAAAATAAATAAATTAATTAATTAAATTGAAAAAAAATCTTTATTTTCAAGGAAATGCATAGCAAGAAAGGGGGAGCTCTGCTATTTCCTTACTCCCCCTGCCATGTGAGAGACACAGAGATTTTTAGAGGGCCCTAACAGTTACAGGAGAGTTCTGACTCCCTCTGTGGCACATTCCTCTTGTGAGGCAAACATGATAACCACTACACTACGGAAATGGCACATTCCTCTTGAAACAAAAGAGGGGTTTATAGCTATGGACCGATGGGAGGTAATCCAATTAAATGCAAGGGTTAAGATTTGCTTTGCTATATCAAATTGAGGGGAAATGTTCTTTTCTGACTATATAGTATACTCAATCCCTGGACTGCTGAGAAAAGTGAGTAGACTGTTTCCATGGGAAAAAGATTTTCTTTGAATTATAATCTTTTAAACCTCAAGTTGAAATTACAAGTATTATTAAAGTCAGAAAACAGTACATAAATATTTTAGTACCAACTCAAAAAGATAGGAAAACAAGCATTCATTCTGACACTGAATGTTAGTAAAAAGGACAAATATTTAGGTTCCTATGTATAAGATCATACGATATATGGATTTATCCCACTTTTAGTTCTATCAATTATATTTTGAGAATTTTGCATCTCAAAGTGAAGCACAAAAAGGAGTGTATAATCATTTCAATTTGACATGGAAGCTAAAATACAACTACATTAATAAAATTCTTCATATTTCCAATGTCTTAAGTTTTCAGTTTTCATTCATATGTTTGGAAACATTTACATGCTAGGTTTCAATATTTAGCTTTTAAATTGGTGGAGAATATAGAACAAAGCCAGCAATCTCCTATCCTACTGGTCAATAGATGTTTCTCTTGAATACAAATTCTTCCCCATCATCTCTGCTCCTTCCCTAGCTTAAATTCTCTTGTAGTGCCTCTTGTAAGCTATTTCTAGGCCATGCTATGGTCACCCTGTTCCCTGTCCTGCTCCCCACATCAGCCCATCCAATACAGATGACCATGCCCAAGAAATTGCAACACGGATCTGATTGTTCCACTCTCTTTTGGAAGATAAATACAAACCTAGAACCAAATGGGCCTACTGGGGGAGGGGAGAATGCAACCAGAGAATAGAGGAAGCAAAGAAGATATTCACAAGTATGTAAGCATTTGAGAAATTATAAACATCTGGTCAAAATCAGAACGATATACTGAAGATGAAAAGTGCATTCGAAAGAAAATGAAGCAATCTTCTTAAACTTATAAAGATACTGAGGTCATTTCTCTGGCCCTATAGGAAGAGAATCAGCCTGGAAAATGAATGGAAAGAAATATACCTGAGTTCTATGTTGAGAAAATGTCTTTGCAGGGTTTTGGACTGAACTCCTTAGTAGGGCATGAAGCTGCTTCATGGTTTGGCCCCTTCCTTCTTCTCTGCTGCCTTAACAATTTTAACTTCACCCATATTAAACAAATTGCAGTTTCCAAGCATAATCTCCTATTTTACACATCCATGATTTTCTTCATGCCCTTTTCTCTGCCAAGAATTTCCTTACTATCTTTGCCTGACAAACTGATTCTTCAAAATTCAGCTCATGTGTCACCTGCCTAAGGATTACTTTCTTGTCTCTTCCAATTCCTTCCTCTTTGTTATAATTAACCTTCTCTGCAGGCTTTCATGCACTTAAAATAAAATATTATATATATATCTGTTTTCATGGCTCGGATCCCCCTCTTCGACATGATAAATGCTTGAGGACAGAATCTGTGCCTTTTTTTAACTTGGTATTTCCTTAGAGTTTCCAGCACGAAATAGATGCCCAATATATGTGCAACTTAATAGAAATTTATGAGGGAATGAGTGTTATCCATGTCTTTCCTTCCAGCTGTGGCTGTCCATTGACAAGAGTTTTTTTCTGGCTGATCATCACGGTCTTTTCATTTTTGAGTTCGACAGATAGTGCCAAGGGAAGATCAAGGAAAAGTGGTCTGTATCTCGATGCCAGATTTTGAAAGTCTTTCTTCACTCTAGAGGGGAAAGAGCAGTAGGGGCAACATGGCCTCTGAGTACAAAGAACAAAACCCCTTCACAAACGTTGCTGAGTTTGTTCTCATGTTCTGGAGTATAAATGTTGGAAAATATGCAATGGTAGGACAATAAGGTGTCAAATTCTACAGGCAAAAAGCCATAGAAGCAATATTCCAAAAATGGCCCCCTCTCTTTCTCCTTGACGCCACCAACTGCACAGCTTGAGAATATATTTTAAAAATCTGATCTTGTTTTAAATCATTAAAGTATTTTCCAGTGTCTAAATAGCAGCCAGGTCTCCTTATATTATTCATGACTGCAGCCCGTGACTGGTTTTTTCCACTACTTAACTGAGTGTAGCATCATTTCCATTTTGCTACTGCCTGATACTACGGAGAAAGCTAAGCTACAAAGCTGCATTCATCAAGAAATATTAATGGTGGAGGGTGGCTGTAGCTTTTTACAATGCTTAAGAACTTAAGCTTTAATAATAAAAAGTTGGCTTTTGTTCCCTGAAATAATCAAAAGAAGAACTTGAAGGAAATGAAAGCAAAATCCAACAGGATTACAAAATTAGGGCAGAGTTAAGGAAAAATATTTTGAGTACCAGAAGAAGTCTAAAATAAATAAAAAATAGCAATACATTCGTGAAACAGCTATTTGACCCAGATAATTGCTACTCAGTTATGTAACTGGAGACTCCTTGAAGACTCTAATAATCCCCTCTCTGGGGAAAGGCAGGATAGACGTCTTTCCTGGGGTGCCCATCTGGATTCCACCAGCTAGCTAGATAAAGAAGGTGGATTCCTGGCAGTTTAGACAGAAAACTTGTCCGTTGTCGGAATGATGAGACAAAGCTATAGAGGAACCTAGTTCTTGCCAACACTGGCCTGTGTCTGAACAAGAAGGGGACAATATCATGCCCTGTTGATAACTGTAGGACAAGGCAGAGCTGTGTGGTTCAAGCTAATTAATTAGTAATATCTCCATGCCCAGGAAACTCAAATTTAAAACCACTCACTATACCTATTTGAGAATTTCAGTTCTGAAAGCAATAGGCGAGGTCTCTGTCTTGGTGCATGACCCAGAATCCTCAGAAGGGATGTTATAGAATTCAATAAGGCTGGTCCAATAATCTGGTTAACAATGGAAAAGAAAGTTGAGGGGCATTTGCCTTGTTAGTGTGTTTGTAGAAGTCCAAATTCTGGTAAATACATAAGAATCGTGACATTTATAGAATTGCCTTTGACCTACATAGTCTTATGATACCACTGTTCAAATTACAGAGGGTAAATAATTAACTTTTTATTTGTATTAAGTGTTTTTTTAAAATTCTGTCTCTCAGCTCAAGAATAAAGTCTTTTTCCAGTGAATCTAACTACTGCAGCTTTTTAAAAAAATATATTTTTGTTGTCACAGATTTTCTTGCGACCCATTCATCTCTCCCCGCACAAACCTGCTATGCACACACATGCACATTTGCGCTCACACACACACTCCTGTGCTCACTCAGTGCCGTGTATAGCATTCCATGGGGTTCAGGGATCACATAATTTTCTCTGTGAATAGCAGGTCAGGAACTCTGCTTTGTTGATTTTGTGTTGTTGTGGCTTTAGATAAAATTAAGAAGCCTTCCTCATTCACCCTACTCCTTTGCAGCAGTCCCATAAGGAGTATCTGGTGTTCCAGGGTTCATGGTAGATGACAAGGATACAAGTTTGTTGCACTTTTTTCTCTTCCTTAAGAATGTCTATATTTCCTTTCATCTCTACCCAAACGATTGGTGCTGGTAAATCATTAAACATCCTGCGTAAATTACAATAATGCTTTAACCAAAGCACAAGGGTTTGAATTTGCTTCTGAGCAAATTTCTTACCATACAAGTTTTAAGAGACATTGACGACCACAGCAAGGTTACCTGGCAAAAATAATTCTCTTTGGAGTTTTTCTCTGGCCTGCTGTGAAAAACATCTTTTCTTCAGCCAGTCAGCTTCAAATTCACTGTAATGCTCATTTGGCCATGTGATACAAACCTTGCAACACAGAAAGAAAATATCATATGTATATGTATATGTATATGTATATTACGTATCTGTTTATCATGTTTCTATGTACTTTGGTTTACTATTGCTCTGCTTTTGAAAGTCAATGTAAGATATTCAGGGGACCCAATTAGCTCTTAGTCTTTTATTTTTTATTTTATCTTATTTTCACTTATGTACACATAGGCATAGAATACACTTTTGGAAAACAAGAAAACTGAAAGCCAAGGGGATACATCTGCGGTTTGAATTCCCTTAAATACCACACAAGAAATAAAAACTGGTCTGAAGTTCTTTTTCTTATTCTATGTCCTCTAAACCTGTTGTTACCAAACTTTCTATGATGACTTAAAGTCAGGTATCATTGAATATAATATTCCTTCCAAGAGTATCCAGAACTAGGAATGAGGATGACGAGACAGACTATCATCACCATAAGTAACAATGGCAACAGCATCCTAGGTAATGAGCTCTGTAGACATAAGTCATCTATCCTGCATACAACTCTAGAAAGAAGGTACTGCTAGCATTCACATTTTTCAAGTGAGGGACGTAAGAGTAAGTAACAATGCTAAGGTCATACAGTTCACAAGCAGTGAACGCTGGGAGTAAAGTCCTTGAGTCCAGATGAAGACAAGAGGGAAGAGAGACCCAGCTGTTCACACCTGCTTCTCTGAAAACTATCCTAGTGAATGTGGAAGGCAGAAACACAGGCTGGTGGCCACATCTAGTTTGCAGTTTTGAGAGCTCTGTTTTCGGGAATCCTACAACAAGGCTTGTGTTTACTAAAAACACATCAATCAATAAACATTTCTGAGTGCTCACCAAAGGCCAGATACCATTTTGAACTTTTTTACCCATATTATCTGTTTGCATCCTCATGTCATCTGTACGAACAAGTTGCTAGTATCCCTATTTTGCAGGTGAGTAAACTGAGGCCCAGAAACGTTCTTTTAATTATAGAAATCGTCTGATTGTGTCTTCAAGGCTGTCCATGTACTGAAGGAATAATGAGCAACACTGCAATTTTTCTTCAAAATAGTAGTAATACAAATAGCAATAACAGTAACAGAAGCTCCCA
Organism: Neogale vison; assembly: GCF_020171115.1. Classification (NCBI taxonomy): domain Eukaryota; kingdom Metazoa; phylum Chordata; class Mammalia; order Carnivora; family Mustelidae; genus Neogale; species Neogale vison. Next base: position 172,824,830 of record NC_058097.1, on the reverse strand, counting down.
CGGACTGAGCGTGCTGATTTTGCACCAAGCACAACACACACGTGGTTCTAGCTGTAGTTATGCATATGATCAAATGAAAAACAATTCATTATTGAGGTTATCGGAGACTAATCCCTTCATTGAACTTGGGAGAGAAAGGAGAGATAATGGATTACCTTTTTCCTGTCAAACGTCAAGCCTTGAATCCCGATGTTCACATCAAGAGCTTCGATGAGGAGCTTCCGCGCTTTTGCAGAATCCAGGTAGCAGTCGGGACACTGGCAATTGTCTCGCAGCCATACAGCTGGGTAGAGAGACTCCGAGCCATCCTGCCAGAAGACCTGCATCAAATGAGCCCCCTCCAGCACGGCTGCGTTTTGGATGGCACAGTGCATGTTGCTGGTCCTTGCAGGGAAATCTCGTCAGCTACCTGCTATGACAGATCCTGGGCAAAAGGAATCTGATGCAGATCAAGCCTGCACTTGACTTCTACGCATGTGAACAAGGCAGGTGGACTCTGGCTCCTGTTCTTGGCTCAGCTGCCCAAGCTTGAGATTTGCCTATCAGCGCTGGGACTTTTGTTCTCGTCAGAGTGTTTCATACGCTGTAAACAGAAACACAGTGACTAAAAGTAAATAAGATAAACATGCGTAATCAAGATCCAGATGAAAAGAATTCTTTGTTTTTTGGGTTTTTTCCCCAGAAATTTTAGATAATGACTTTGGAACCAATGACACAGGCACTTTATAATTATGTTTGCATAAAAGGCTCTGAAAAATTTTTAAGGGAGAAAAATGCTTCACAGCTTGAAAGTGTCCCTAATGATATCTGTGCTATTAAGTGCACCTGTCTTTTGGGGAAAAACACGTTTTTATGACACTAAATTAGTAAACTTGTTCTACGAGGGAAATTTTAATGCTATTTATTTATTTTAAGAGGTGCTATAATCCAGTACATTGTGCTATTTCTATTCCATCATTTACTTTCTTACTTACACAATTCATTTTCTAAATGCAGTTTAAAAGTTCCCAGGCTCAGCAAGGTCCCATTCTCGTCTCGCTTGATTCGTTCTCTGGGATTTTCTGTTTTAATAGAGTGTGCCTCGATAATGCACATCTTTTTACAGAGTATTTTTTACATATTTTTACAGAGTATTTTCATGAAATTTCACCTTACTTGGGAATACATACGTTCCTTTTTTTTTTTTTTTAAGAAACACACCAAATTTTGAGGGCATGAAGTATTTATAGGAAAGGAAATCAAGTGAAAAAAGAAGTACAAGGTATTACAGACTGAACACTTCAGTGTTGATTAGGATTCTATTAATGACTACATAGGGGGCCTTCTGAAATTCTGTCAATGTTCTAAATCTCACTTTCTTCCTATATAACTTGCCAGGACTCTAAACATAGATGGAAAGAAATAGAACTTAGCTGGAAAAGGTAGAATTTATATGGAAGAAATAGAACTTCTTAACCTGTTCCATATAATGATTAGCTCATTAAGAGAAGGTGACATGTGATGATAGAAACAAGACTTCACTGTCTTGGGATGAAGGGGAGGCATGCACACATGGGCATGTACATACACACACATGTACACACATGCACACGCACACACACACAGAGTGACTGTTAACCACATTCCTTCTGTGTATCGGGCAGGGCAGTAGACACTGGAGGGTTCAATGACAAGGAGGACAAAACAGCTCCCGGTCTTTCTTAAACTTACAGAGAGGAAGACTTTATGTACCATGAACATAACTTTAAAAAATATACTACATTAAAATAAAACAACTTTTAGGTGATGATTTTACGTATACTTCCTCAAATCATTAACTTGGATGATTTAGTCAGGCTACGAAGCCGGCCAAGACAAGAAAAGATTGCTTTCTCCAGTTAGCTCAACCACACTGAAGTTACCTAATGATAAAAGAGAAACACAATTCACAGGGCCTCATGCTGATGCCTACTCAGGAACTCTCATCCGTTTTTTTCTTAATAATTTATATAGCAAAAAGGCAACACTACTTAGAAAAATCATCGAAAGTATTATTTAGTTCAAACTCGGGTGTTTACCTCATAGATTTTGAGTAAGAGGACTTCAGAAAGTGCAAACATAAGTTCCTATGTGGAATGGGTAGGATGTTTAATTTCCCTGAGAGGAGAAGGAAAGGCTGGCAAGGCTTTTCTATATGTGGTTTCAGGGACAGTGATGGTTCCAGTAAATATAGTATAATCCAAGCAGATCCTTAAATAACACATGATACATAAGGACAAAAAGGAGAAATGTGGTAACTCTTTAAGTCAGGGTTGACAAATATTTTCTGTAAAAGGGCAGATTTTTTTTTTGGCTTTCCAGGCTATCTATAGTCCCTAGAACATATTCTTGTTTTATTTTTTAAAACTTTTGTAAGACTGTAAAAATTAGTCTTACCTCATAGGTTAGAAAAAGCAGGCTGTAGGCCATACTTGGCCCACAGGCAAGAATTTGTCTGGCCATGGGGCACCTGGGTGGCTCTCCTTGACCGAGTTGTGTAAAGCATGCTTTTATTACAGTGGTAGACAATCATACTTAAATACAGAAAATAGTTCACTTCTCCTTATACATAAGGTTAAACCTATTCGAATAATACTAAGCATCTTTTTTTTTTTTTTTGCCTGAAATGCTGTATCAGAAAGTTCAGATTTCACCATGAAGCTCCAGAGTTCAAGAAAAAAAGTAAGACAATTATTAAAGTAAACAAGGAAATAAGGCTGGAGACAAATAGCACAGAGAGTCGTCTGAGAAGCTCCTGGACACCTGCTTAGAGAGGATGTCTATTTGAGGAAGTCTTAACAGGATGTGATCAATGCTTCTGAATGCATATGAATTCCTTGTTCCCATAGATAGCCATGTGGAGATATGGATATGTTTACCAGAATGAAGCTATAACAAGTCGTCTTAGTACAAGGCTATGGTTTTTCAGTGGGTGGCAAGCTGATGAGAGACAGAAAAAGTTATGGTTTCACAGCAAATAAATATCAACATGGACAATGGTGAGCCCACAGGCAAATAGAAGCAGGAAAAAAATACATGCATATATCCTAATTTGTTTATTTTGTTATTTATTCGTTTTGATACTTAACCTGATCTATTTATAAAGTGATGGATTATCCACTTGCTAAAATTACTTGCCAAGAATCAAAGGCAAAAATACCTCAGAATATCTACACACACAAGATAAACGTATACAGTTTTCAAGTTCACTCTTTTTATATTGAGGACATAGTTACATGTTTGGGGGGAGGGCAGAGGGAGAGGGAAAGGGAGAGAATCTCAAGCAAGTTCCACCCCCAGCACAGAGCCAGATGCAGGGCTCAGGCCCACAATGCTGAGATCATGACCTGAGCCAAAATCAAGAGTCAGGACACTTAAACCACTGAATCACCCAGGCACCCCAACCTAGCTACATTTTAAAATACATTTGACATATTGGCCCTGGTCTGATTTCAAAACGGTATAGGATGTACTTATTCCATGGTAATAGTCCTTCAGATACAGTGAACTGAAATCACATGTCTCCTTCATTCCCTATCTTCTCTAAATCTACTCCATTTTTCAGGCTATTCTTTATAATATATGATCTCTTAATTCTATACCTTTCAGGATGCATGGTTACTTTCCAGTTTTAAATGTCTTTCAAAATGTGGGGCTTCAAATTATACAGTACAGCACAGTTATAACATTTCTAGTATAAGGAAAAGGGGAATTAGTACCTTAATGAGGAAAGAAATGTTTTAACTTTTATTTATTTATTTATTTATTTTTACCTTGGGAGTTTGGAAGAATAGTGGTAACTGTTTATAGGTCTTAAGAAAGAATAACTAGCTTGGTTGTACAATAAGAATACTGGTGTTAATTATATTGATGGTAAGATTACAATACTAGTAATAATAGTAAAAGTTTACATTTGCCAAATGCCTGCTCATGCCAATCATATGCTAAGGGCTTCACATACAAGCTAAGGGCTTCAGATACAATGACCTATTGAATCTTCATCAAAACCCAATGAAAAATACACTGCAATTACCTGAATAAGCAGCAGAAGAAAGAGGCTAGGGAACATCAGCATACAGATGGTAGTAGAATCCATCATAAGTTCTCCAAGGGAGTAAGACAATTAAGAGGAAAGATTCTTTTCATTTATTTTTATCATCACAATTCCATGTATGTCAGTGTATATTTCAGACTCCACTCATTTCCTATTTGTTCATTAGTGGGTTTTTATAAAACTCGAAACTTGACACATATATAGGTAATGAATACATTGTTTTCCCCTATAATATACATTGTCTCTGTACTTAAAGATGGCACTGTGTCCATGTCCCACTTACCATTGAAGTGATCACACCTTAGAGCCATCTGTACCAACCAACACTAATTATATTCCAACCTGCATCAGAAGCTTTCCATTTCTCTCTCTCTTTTTCTTTCTTTCCTTGTTCTAGCTAACATGTTTGAACTGGAAAGGAAAAAGTGTACTTCCAGTTAGAGGGGAACCTGACTCTTTCCCCCAGCCTGCCTGGCCAAATGGAGATCCTTTGGAGGGTATTTCAAGAGAGGAGGTGCCGTCAGGACCAGAGCCTGATGTGAGCTGCCCCAGGCACCAGGGAGAGTGTGGAAGAACTGGAAAGACTTGGGTGTTGCTCAGGTTAAATTGTTTGGGTATCTATCAAGGAGCTTGTCTGGTCATTTCTATTCTTCACAATTCCTTTCTCAGTTTATGATAAATGTGAATAGTAATCCCCCCCCCCAAAAAAAGCAGAGAGAAATGGGAATATGGTTCCTTCTTTAACTTAGCCTTGTTTTACTTAAAGCTCTACTGGACAAATGTGATGAACATTCAAAAAGAAAGAATAATCAAGAATCATCAGTATTTAAAGACAAATTCTTTCTGAAAGTTTATAGGTTTGACATAAGTGTGACTTGTTAAAATCCATTTTTCCATTTAGTCCAAATGACCTGTTAAAATTGAGCCCTGATGAAGCATCATAGACTTGTACCCATCTGATAAACCACTGTGTTTCTTTGAAGAAGAGAAAAAAAAGAAAAAGAAAAAAGTAAGTATTCCTAGGTGTGTGTGTGTGTGTGTGTGTGTGTTTAGAGAGAGAGATATCGCTCTCTCTCTCTCTCTATATATATAATATATATTTTACCAGTGGGTCCTCTTTGCTAAATTAAAGGGACCTATAAAACAAAAATGCTGATTTATTTTAGGACTTAATTATTATTTGGCTTCTCGTTACTCACAGCTATAATTTTGTTTTTAAAATATCAGATTAGTTTGGGTAGGAGGGAGTAGATTTCCTTGTCCTGGAAAACAAATCTTGGGTTAGGGGGATTCTAATCTGATAGGATAGATTTCTTTTAATTTAATCCCATCGTGTGTGTGTGTGTGTGTGTGTGTGTGTGTGTGTGTGTTCCTTCCTAACTGACTCACTGTATTTTTCCCCTTCAGAGTTACAGAAGTTTATCTGGGACTTCTGTTTGGCACAACTAAATTGTCTGTTTTAGAGGTTATCCTACTTCGGCAATGGGTGTGGTTTTGTCTTTTTAAAAATTTTTATAAATTCAACTTCTTTCAGCTGGTTTTCTCTAGCACTGTTTGGAAACTCAAGGAAGTAGTTCTGAAAGTTGTTTCATGCATTGATCTTGGAAATAAAAGAACTTAGAACGAGAACTCTCAGAGCCTGAAAGGAACAACTCATGATATCACTGGGCTCAGTGCCCTCATCAGATATGCAAGGATAATGGAAGCTCAGAGATGCTGGGTGTGATTTGTCCAAGCCCGCAATGCTGGCTAGTAGGAGAGGTTGCTCCAAACCTAGGTTTGCCAGTTCACTGTGCACATATAAAGTAAACATTTCCTAGTTCTAATAAAAGAGAGCACAAAATTTCCTCAAACACTAATTAATTGTACTAATTTTTACCATGGGTTTTGGATGGGATTCTCAAGAAGTTAATGTAGAAGCTCCACAACTACTATATATAAAAATTAAATCGAATGGAAATTAATAATGTACATCCAAGAAGCCTGATTCATCTACTGGATTACTGACCCCTAAAACAAAAGGATATAATTTTTTACCTTTTTTTTTTGTAAGAGAAGGAAAGAATAGAGTAGACTCATGTTATCAAATGTCAGTATCTGTTAATTTCCATCTCCTCTTCCTTAGGTAAGTCATCAGACCTGCTATCAGACCGCAGGATTCTCTTAATATGTCTGTCCTCCTGCTTCTAGGTGGTAGGATCAGAAAATGATCACAAAGCAAAAAACATGCAGAATGTATGGGAATGTGTGTGTGTGTGTGTGTGATGTATATATAAATTCATTTATTTAATGCTTATTATGTTCTGGCCCCTCTGCTAATGATTTTGATTATACTAATTATTTAATCCTCCAGAAACACTGAGTTCAGTGCTGTCACTGCTATTTTACAGGTGATCTTGAACTTGGACAGGTGAAATACCTGACTTGAAAGCAGAGGAAATAGGAGCCTGACCACTACACTGAACTACATCATGGAGAATCTGTGGTTAAGTAATTTCCCAGGCAATAATTTTAATTTACCAAAAAATGTACTATTAAAATAGTAGCCAGATCTCAAGTCTGTTGCTTGTTAGTTGACCTCACCATCCGACCACTGGAAGAACAGGACAGGATGTTTTCCGGACATTCCACCATAAAGGCTTAGAAAGAATTACTATTTTTTTATATATCAACCTTTAAATCATAAAACTCAACTCATTTCCATTTGGTAAGGTAAAGGTTGACCAGGCTGTATTTGAGTGTTTGTGTGTCTGAACTTTAGAATCATTTGAATATACGCATACTCTACTCATTACATCTGCTACCTAAAGGCCTTCAACTTAGAAACTGTTGTTTTTTATTTTTTAAAGCTTGATTTAGTAAGTGGCTGAGCTACTTAATAATTCACGAATATACTCCTGTGGACAATGAATTCTACAAAGCCATTAGAAAAAACTCTCCATTCTCGTGAGTAAGTTTAACATTCTGCCTGCTACCTTGTTTAAAGTATCAAATTTTGTGTAAACACTTCCTTCATAAATTATAAAAAAGAAAACTTTTTATAAAAAGCCTCATTCTGGTAGAATTACCACATTCAGATTGAAGCTCCTATATCAAAGTATTTGTTGACTAGTATAATGAAGCATACTGAGTCTAGATTTTAAGACTTCTAAATCTTTGAACCAGGACATATATTCATTATGGGAAATCCTATGTTTTATAATAAAATCAATTCAAAATACCTGTTATGTCTCTTCTTGAGCTACATGTGGGGAATAAAACAACTGAAAACGCACACCAATGTCAGTCTTACTCGACCAGTATTCTTGAGAAGCATTTTCATTAAGTCTTTGGACTTAACAGAGGGCCAAATATAATACGCAGTCCCTTTCTTTGGTCAGGATTGTGGCTTATTCAGTGAATGTTTCCAATCCAGCCAGAGCCCTCCCTTTCCCACCACCAAGTCTGCTTTGGAGACAGTATCCTTTCTGTCCCCTCTGTAGGCTTTCTGGATCAGCTTAGGGACTGTAAAGTAACTTGACTACTAGACTAAGCCAAACATAATTGGGAAAGGAAAGCTGCCAAGAAGCAATCAGATCCACCGCATTCCAAAATCAAGCCTACTCCAAATGTCTGATGGACGATCCCCTTCACGGCCCACATGGCTGTGAGACACATGTGCCTGGATTTCCAATTAGATGCTCCCCCCACCCCCAATCCACAGACCTGAAGTTCATCCAACAAGGCAAAGTTGAGCTCAGTCCTACCTGTTCTCAGATGTGCTTCAGATACCAAACCATGCAAAACTTACCAAGGACAGAAAATGTCAGCTTTGATCCTCACGTCCTTTGGGGAGGGAGCCTTCTGGTAACCAGCACATCCCAGTTGATCTGCCTGCAGTTTCCCTACATCTGACTTGTGATGTAGCACTATTACTTGGGAGTCTTTCTTTCTGCTCCTGGCAGCTCCACAGAAGCCCTGCCCCCAGACACAGCTGAGGTTTGCAAATGAGGAAGGATGTCCCAATCTGAAGGTGTAGCAACTCCTGAAGGGAGCTTGGAGGTAGAAAGAGAGAGAGAGAGTGAGGTGGTGGGGCGAGGGGGGGGGGGAGAAGGTAGGATAGCAGGAAGGAAGGTAGAGGAAGGGAAAGAAAAAAGAGTTTTTATGGCCTAGAGGAGAAGCAGTTAGAAAGAGAAAACATTTGATTTCCCATTAGTGCCTGAAGCCACAGAACCCCAGGACTCTGTGCAAAGCACTGCCTTAGTTCAGAGTCTTTCCTGGTAGAAGGTAGAGCAGCAGTTCTTACCTGTTTGTTCTCCTGACCCTGAGCCAGTGAAGGAGACTCCTGTCTGATTGGTTCACAGTGACAATCCTTTCAAGGTCAAGCTCACTTGGAGAAAAGACACTGAGATGCACAGTTAACAGGGAGGACCCACCAGCTCCCACCTCAGCAGAGGTGAGGTGATATTAGCTTGCCCATAGAATATTCCATTCGAGCCTCTCTGAAGGATGCTGGACTACTCCTGGGACTGGGAGGAAGGTTGGGATGAGTCCCCTTAAGCCTGATGCCCTCCTTTCTTGGCAGCAATAACTGCAATGAACAGTAGCTGCCCGAGAACACGGGGTTTTTCTGAAGGTACCCGATTGCCCAGTGACTTGACTCACAATTACACAGGCCTGAAGACAACAAAAGGGAAAGGCGGAGGTGGGCGGTGGGCCAGGGACCCAAAGCCTGGCTGCCAGATATTCAGATGGAGAGTGCCCAGTGCAGAGGAGGGCTAGAAGACAAGTCTCAAGTCGTAGTTCCTAACTGAGTGGGAGATTCCACTGAAAGAAAATCTGCAGGTGGCAACTGAGGTCCAGGAGGAGCCACAGGAGCCCTCTGCCCTCCTCGCACAAAACCACCCTACCCACAAGACACTGAAGCAGCCTCAGCCAGCAACTTGTTGCTTCTTGCCTGAAGGACTCTCACAGCTGCGAGACAGGCAGGAACAAAAGAGCTAACCCAGGAGAGAGAAAATTCAGCCCAACTCTCCCATAGCTTCTGCTGTGGGTTCCTGCTCAGGACAGCTGCCCCTCCCGGAACTGCAGGGTCCCCTCCCTCCGTGATGCCCTGTCGGTTCCTGTCACAGTAAAAGTTAAACCGTGTCTCTTCATCTGTGTGGTTCCCTCCTCCATCTTCCTTCTTCCTTTCCCCAAGTCCCCACGTCAAATTACTGATACCCAGCATCCAGTGAAAATGATAGCAGTTTTCTTTTGTTTGTTTGTTTTTATGTTTTTTTTCCCCAAGGACAGGAGGAGGGTAAGTGCAAGTGAAGTGCCCCCATACGTGTTGTCAACGTTTTTAAAACCCACGGTAACTGAGGCTATAGGTGTGCCAGAAGCAGCGGGGTTAATTACGTTCTAAACATTCAGATGACATCATAGAAACACATTGCACTAATTTTTCTTCCACACTTTGTGCTTTCGTAACCATCACTGGAATAAATTAGGTAAACTCAGCTCCAGCTTTAAGAAAGTTGTTGAAAAAACGTGTTGCACGTACATAGCTTCTAATAGAAGAGTAAAACCGAACAAAACAACAAACACACCTGTCAACAGTTCTAGTTTTAAATCCTGCACCTGAAGAATGAATTCCCGCACTGAAAACGAACAAAGAACAAACAAATCGTACTCTTGACTGCGAGAAGCCTCTTTAAGATTAACAAATAGGGGCGCCTGGGTGGCTCAGTGGGTTAAAGCCTCTGCCTTCGGCTCGGGTCGTGATCCCAGGGTCCTGGGATCGAGCCCCACATCGGGCTCTCTGCTTAGCGGGGAGCCTGCTTCCTCCTCCTCTCTCTCTGCCTGCCTCTCTGCCTGCCTGTGATCTCTGCCTGTCGGATAAATAAATAAAATCTTTAAAAAAAAAAAAAAGAGTATGTTGTTTAAAAAAAAAAAAAGATTAATAAATAAATAAATGAGCATTTCTTGAGGGCTCTCTCCTATCCCTCCTTCAGAGTCTTCAGCTTGCTTTCACATATGACTGTTTAGGGTTCTATCTGGGAAGTAGCAAACCATAGCACAAGACTGGATTTTAGATGGAGGAAACGAGACCACAGAGGTTCATGAACCACAAATGGTGACCAAATGTGCAAGAGGTAGCATTGGTTCCAGAACCAGAACTGTTGACACTTTGCCCATCTGTTTCTTTTCTTCTTTCTCTTTTAAGATTTAAGATTATTCTTTTTAAAAATATTTTTTATTTCTTATTAACATATAATGTATTGTTAGCCCCAGGGGTACAGGTCGTGAATCGTCAGGCTTACACACTTCACAGCACACACCATAGCACATACCCTCCCCAATGTCCATAACCCAACCACACTCTGCCTACCCCCCTCCTCTCGGCAACCCTCAGTTTGTTTTGTGAGATTGAGAGTCTAAGATTATTCTTAAAATTAAGTGCATGTCGAGTGCAGTGAGTTGAACTTAAGTACAGCCATTGTGTTACACAGGAGAAACATGGAAATACATGATGAGTGCGCACCAACAAAAGTGGCTCAGGATTTCTTGAAAGCCTTCTTCAGTATTGCCCTTGCAGAAACACTGGATGGGACTGAGCATGATCCCACTCAGAGATCTGAAGGTGGGTGCTGTTTCTAGGGGAGAAAGCCTGGTGACTTCAGCGGCAGCAGACGTACATCATGTTATATTTAACATATGGTGATACTCAGGGAGTTGTCCTGGGCTTAAGAAGCTACTACAGATGGCAGGACTCGTTAGCGTCAGTGAAATCTAGGACCTATGGAAAAATTCTGCAGCTTACACAATTTCCTATTTGGAAGAATGAAAAACAGCAGGATTTATGAAAAATATTTACAGTATAAGCAGTTGATATATAGCATCATTCTTTTTGTTTAAATTTTAGTCATTTTCAAAAGGTTTACAAAGCTCAAAAAGTGTTTTAATGATATGAAAAAGACTGGGGCACCTGGGTGGTTCAGTCAGTTAAGCGTTCGTCTGCAGCTCAGGTTATGATCCCAAGGTCCTAGAATCAAGCCCGACACTGGGTTCCCTGCTCAGTGGGGAGTCTGTTTCTGTTTCTCCCTTTCCTTCTATCCCTGCCCCCTGTCCCTGCTCCTGTTCTCTCTCTTTCTGGCTCTGCACTCTCTCACCAATAAATAAATAAGATGTTTTTTAAAAAAAGACTGTAATGATTTATAATTTTATATAAAGAAGGAAACCAAGGCCCATAATCCAATTGTCCTCACATTATTGAGATAAATATAGAAAAATTAAATGAAAATTAAGTCTGTCTTCTCCTTCTTTTGGATTCCTTTTCCCAAATATAATTACTGGTTTTTTTTTGTTTTTGTTTTTGTTTTTTTTGTATTTGGCCTATACTAAGGTGTTTACTATAAAAAAGGGAAACTGAGCAGTGTGCTGTTAAACAATGAATAACCAGTTCTTGGTGCCCACGTGGTCCTAAACCTCAGATAAATAACAAAAGTGTTTTTATCACCCATGGTGATAGGGCCCATGAGTAAAGAGCAAGCCCAGTCTGGAATTTGCAAAAGGATTCACCCAGGTAGGTTATAAGAACATTTGCCTTGAGTGGGAAGCTGTCCCAAGTCTGTCCCATAACAAATACTGTGATGCTAAATAAATATTAGGAATTATTTTGCTAACTAACATCAATAACTAGAAGATGGCAGAGGAGTAGGAGTCTTGAGTTTCTTTTGGTCTCAGGAATTCAGCTAGATAGCTATCAAGTCCTTCTGAACACCTGGGAACTCGACCAGATTGAAAAAAAGAATAAGTGCAACTCCCCAAATAGAAAAATGACCACTTTCTGCCAGGTAGGAGGTGGGAGAAGTGAATCCAAGGTGATATATGGGAAGACAAACTGTGAGGGGAGGGAGCCTCCACAAGCCGGTTACCAGAAAGCGATAGAGCAGTGGAGCACAAAATCAAAACTTTTAGTTAGAAGTATGCTCCGGTGAGGGACATCCTACCTGAAAGGTGTTCAGGTGGCAAAGCAGGGGCGGAATCATGGGTGGGACAGTGTGGTCTCAGGATCCTTTGGGTCACAGGCAGATCGGGGGTGGCTGTGTACAGCAGAGTTTCCAGGCATCAAAATGGGGAGCTGGCTGCAGAGTGAGCCCAGGAATGGGCTCTCAGCTCGGTCCTCAAACCACAGCACAGTTGGGTGACTGCTCTCTGAGCAGGGCCCAAAAAACACTGAACCAGTGAGACCCCTTCTTCTTCCCCAGGAGGAGCGGCGCTCTTGTTCTCTTGTTCATCTATTCTTCTCTAGACAGGATGACAAGATGGAAAAACTCACTCACAAGACAGAACAAGAGGACATAGTGACTGCCAGGGACCTGAAGAGTATGGACATTAGTAAGATGTCAGAGCTAAAGTTCCAAATGATTTTAAAGATACTAGCTGGTTTCGAAAAAGCATAGAAAACACTAGAGAATCCTTTCTGGAGAAATAAAAAAACTAAAATCTAACCAAGTTGAAATAAAGAAGGCTATTAATGAAAAGCAATAAAAAATGGAGACTCTAACTTCTGAGATAAGTGAGACAGAAGAGAGAATTAGTAACATAGAAGGCCAAATTATAGAAAATAAAGAAGCTGATGAAAAGAGATATAAACAACTACTGGATCATGAGGGGAGGATTTGAGAGATAAGTGATACCATAAAGCAAAACAATATTATAATAATTGGGATCTCAGAAGAAGAGGAAAGAGACACACAGAGAAAGACAAAGACAGAAGATATATTGGAGCAAATTATAGCAGAGAACTTCCCTGATCTGGGGAAGGAAATAGGCTTAAAAGTCCAGAAGGCACAGAGAATTCCCCCCAAAATCAATAAAAATAGATCAACAATCTGGCATATAATATTAAACTTGCAAATCTCAAAGAAAGAGAAAATCCTTAAAGCAGCTCAGGACAAGAGATCTGTAACTCAAGGGTAGAAACGTTAGAATGACAGAAGACTTATCCATAGAGACCTGGCAGGCCAGAAAGGACTGGCATGATATATTCAGGGTGCTAAATGAGAAAAATATGCAGCCAAGAATGCTTTAACCAGCTAGGATGTCATTGAAAATAGAAGGAGAGATAGAAAGCTTCCAGGACAAATAGAAACTAAGGATTTGTGATCACCAAACCAGCCCTACAAGAAATAATAAAAGGGATCCTCTAAGCAAAGAGAGAGTCCAAAGGTAACATAGACCAGAAAGGAACAGAGACAATATACTGAAATGGACACTTTACAGATAATACAACGGCACTAAATCAAAAGACACAGTGTATCAGACTGGGTTAAAAAAGCACAAGATATTCATTTTAGATTCAAAGACATCTCCAGATTTAAAGTGAAGGTGCTAGAAAAACATTTATCATTTTAGTAGACATCAAAAGAAAGTTGGGATGGCGATTCTTATATCAGACAAATTAGATTTTAAACCAAAGACTGTATTAAGAGATGAGGAAGGACACTATATCATACTTAAAGGGTTAGCCAACAAGAAAATCTAACAATTATAAGTATTTATGCCCCTGACATGGAAGCAACAAATTATATAAACCAATTCATAACATAATTAAAGAAACATACTGATAATAATAAAATAATAGTGGGGGACTTTAACACCCATTCACTGCAACGGACAGATCATATAAGCAGAAGATCAACAAGGAAATAAGGACTTTGAATGACACACTGAACCAGAAGGACAGATATATTCCATCCCAGATACATTCCATCCCAGAGCAATAGAATACACATTCTTCTTGAGTGCACATGAATCATTCTCTAGAAGTTCACATCCTGGGTCACAAATCAGGTCTCGACTATTACCAAAAGATTGGGATCATTCCCTGTATATTTTTTGACCACAATGCTTTGAAACTGGAACTCAACCACAAGAGGAAATTTGGAAAGAACTAAAAATCATGGAGGCTAAAGAGCATCCTACTAAAGATTGGAAAGGTCAATCAGGAAATTAAAGAAGAATTTTAAAAAATAATGGAAACAAATGAAAATGAAAACACAATTGTTCAAAACGTTTAGGATACAGCAAAGACAGTCTTAAGAGGGAAGTATATAGCAATTCAATTGTTTCTTAAGAAACAAGAAATGTCTCTCAAATATACGAGCTAACCTAACACCAAAAGGAGCTCAAGAAAGAGCAGCAAATAATGCCTAAACTCAGCAGGAGAAGAGAAATTATAAAGCTTAGATAATTAAAAATATGAAATCATGAATGAAAGAGGAGAGATCACAACCAACACTGAAGAAATACAAACAAGTATTAATTAGAACATATTATGAGCAACTGCCAACAAATCTGACAATCTGGAAGAAATGGATGCACCCCTAGAGATGTATAAACTACCAAAACCGAACCAGGAAGAAATAGAAAACCTGAACAGACTCATAACCAGCAAGGAAATTGAAGCAGTAATCAAAAACCTCCCAAAAAACAGGAGCTCAGGGCCAGATGGCTGGCTGCCTGGGTGAATTTTACCAAATATTTAAGAAGAATTAATACCCATTCTTCTGAAACTATTTCAAAAAATAGAAATGGAAGGAAAACTTCCAAACTCTTTCTATGAGGCCAACAACATTACCTTAATCCCCAAGCAAGACAAAGACCCCACCAGAAAGAAGAATTACAGACCAATATCCCTGATGAACTCAGATGCAAAATTTTTCATTAAAATACTAGTCAATAGGATCCAACAATTATGTTAAGTAATTGAATTTAAATTTAAAAAAATTTTAGAAATCTACATTATAAATAAATAAATAAATAAATAAAATTTTTAAAAATAAAAGCAATAACTAGGCTCTGAGTTTTTAGTCATTCAGTTTCCAAGAATTTGTTAATTTCTGAGTAAATAATAAACTGTCAACAAATGATAAATAATAATTTTTTTTTCACTTGGGCTGAAAAAAAGTGGTGGTAATATAGCCAATTTGATCTTGGAAATACTTTGTTTGAAATACTTAAACTGTTCTATTTCCTCTTAGTGGAACATGAACTCCATGAGGGCTTTGGGACTTCCGTATTTTGTACCATTCTTAGAACAGGCAATAGTGCTCTGTGTTTTAGGGGTTTCTACTTTGCCACTCCTTCATCTGTACCCTGTGTGATCCACCTGTGAGACCAAGGGATCCACTCAGCACCTTCATCATCCCTTCGTCCTAGATAATGCTCTGAAGCCCAGGCCCTTAAATTTTAGACCTGCAAAGACTTGGGTCTTCTTCTAGGCTCTGTGAGTGACTTCTTCTCTTTCTCTAGGCCATGGAGGTTGTACTACTGCCCTGGTATAGACACACTGAGGCCAGTGGGATGAGCCAGGGGTGCTGGTGTATGTGTGTAGGATATATGGATAGATGAAGCGTGGATGTGTCTTCTGGAATAGCCACCCTGTCTCCCTCCCTGTGCAGGGTGAAACTGCGGTAGAATGAAAAGTGGAGGGGTCTGTGGCTCTTGGGCTGCAGGCTGGGAGCTACAGCCTAGAGACTGGCTTTCCCTCCCTTCCCAAATTCTGGTATGGAACAACAAGATATGTGGGAATTCTATTTGTGTGAGTGTGTGTGTGTGTGTGTGTGTGGTCGTTGCTTCAAGTTTTTAGTTAAATTCTAGTTGGCTAGCATATAGTATAATATAGTGTCTGGGAATCCTAAGTTCAAACTTGGACTGCTAGGTATACTTTTCAAGGGTGGAGGATGAAACACTTGATTCAACAGTCAGATTGTTATAAGCAGTGGTCTCCTGGTAAGAGTTTAACAAGATGCTCCCTGAAAACACCACCCATCACCACCCAATTTGTAGCATTTGCCATTTGTTTTGGTGTATAAATGCTCCTGCCATGGCCAATTTCAAGGTACAATGCAACATTACTGAATGTGAATTTAGGAAGAGATAAATATAGTTGTCTCTTCTGAGCTGAGAAAAGCTGGATCCAGCAAATCACTGTTTATAATTTTAAATATATAGACATATGATATAGGGGCTTCAATTTGTACTCTCATCCTTGGCCCTGCAAAAGTTAATGACCCACCTCAGGGCATGGAAAATTGTTGGCATGTAGTAGACCCTTAATAAATACTTCTTGAATAAAATAAGCCCTATTAGTTGGGTGACTTTTCAGATAAGTCGTTTATCTATAAGGTAATCTATACTCCACAGTTCCTGACCAAATTATGCAGTTTATGAGAAAGCATCTGGCATAGTTCTTGGCACCTTATACACGATCAATAAATGTTGTTGAAAGAATGAATAATTGGCATTCAATAAATTTTATTATCTTTTTTATTATCACATTTGGGAAAAATTCAAGGTTTTTAGTTTAAGCTATTCTTAGGTGTTTGTAATTTTCTGCAGTTGTCTCTAGGTCAAGACAAATGCCCATTTCTTTTAGGGTTTTTCTTGGAGAACACTTTGAGATAGACATCTCATTTTTACACGGTTCCCAAGGGAACAGCGCTCACACAATGTTACTCATTTTAGAAAGTTTGGTAAAATTCCATTTGGCTACAAGTCTGTTATCTGAGCCTAGGAGAGAAAGGCTATGTTTTTTATGCTCTGACTTTGTTCTCAGCTGTCTTTTGTATCTTGGGATAGTGGAGAGAAAAAAAAATGGCTTAGAATTAATACTAAAGATTTAGTCATCCCATATGTTACTCTCAGCGAGGAATATATTGAGTTTTCAGGATGAATACATGAGAAATTGGAAGGCTAAAGGGTTCAGCATTGGCATTCTCTCTCACTTGCTCAGTTAATTAACTGATAATTTCTGATAATAATTTCTACTTGAGAATGCTGTCACCCATGAACATATTCCATTGGCTGGTAATTGATATATTTAGTATAAGAATTGTTTCTTTTCAGTAATTCCTAAAGAGCAGGTATTTTATTTCACCTGAGGATGTTTTCTTCCTCCCCAAATATTTCAGTGTTGCTACCGTGTGCTCAATGAGCCATTTTCCCCTCTCCTCAACACATTTTTAGAATTCGATAGACATCTTTTTCCCTTCACAGGGTCACAAGTAGTCTTTTGTTTTACCTACCAATTCCTACCAAAATGTTGCTTAGTTGAGCTCTGTTTCTATGAACTCAAAACTTTGGAAAGAAATCGCTTGTAAACATAGAAAAGATCTTGTCTGGGAATCTTCCCTTACACTATTAAAAAAGGATCTTCAAAAAGGAGTATTCTATGTCAGACCCCAAAAGAATGGAAAAACACATCTGAAATGCAGTTAATGAAAACACAGATTTATCGATTTAACATCAGTTTAAAGGCAGAGCTCAGGAAAATCAGTTAAATGTAGAGCCTAATTTCCCAATTGGAAGAATCTTAGACATCTTCTGATCTAATAAACTTATTTTACAGATGGCAAATCTGAAACATTTCTAAGCTGAAACAAAAACAAAAACAAAAGCAAAAAACCAAGATAATCATCAGGAGATATACTCCAGAAATTTTCACATTTTTATTAGTGAGAATAGGTTAGGTTATCATGCATAAATAAATAACTGCAGAAGCTCGGTAATTTAAGACAATAGAGGGATTGGTATTTCTTACATGTGACATGCCCAACACAGGTGGGTGGTGAGGTGTACTGCATGAGCTCAAGGATCTGGATTGATGAAGTTCTGGAACATCACCAGATGCTATGGTAGAGGGAAAGTAAGAATGGCTAATCATGCCTAAAATTTAAAGGTTCCCACCTGTAAGTGTCACATATCATTTCCACCCATTTCATCAGCTAAGCAAATCAACAGTCATGTATCCCCTCAAGCAGGTAGGGAAGTGCAATCCAGCTATGTTATTGGAAGGAGGAAACTGGAATATTTGTGAACAGCCCTGATGTGTACAAATCATTATTGCTCCTATAGTCATTGATAATTTTCAAATGTGCGGACTCAGTTATGTGTATGAATTCAGTTATTCCATAAACATGGAATATACTAGAGTATAATAAGATCTTTAAAAAGGTATTAGGGAATGCAATTATAGAAAATTTATTCTAGAGAATTACAGTGGAATTTAATGTTTAATTGGCTGAAAGTTTCTTCCATCTCTCACCTAGCTAAATTAGTAAGACAATGAGTTGCAGGAAATTGTTGTAAAGATATCTAAGGAAGGGATCAGTTGAAAGGTGAGGGAACATTAAAAAAACAGAAATTAGAAGAGGAAAACTGACATCATCCCTCCAACACCATCAATGGGTCTGGCAGTACAGATGGGTACATTAGTGTCCGGTAGCACATTCTCGATAACATTTGACATGCACGAATAGTTTTCTTGCTCACCAAGCCATTTTTACATCAAAACTTGATTCTCTTGGATTTTTTTCTTAGAGGGACTTCTCAGGCTAATGTGAATATTTGACATTTTGAACTTAAGAGTTCTTCTTCTTTTTTTCTTTTTTAGATTTTATTTATGTAAGAGAGAGTGTGTAGGCATATGAGTGGAGGGAGGGTCAGAGAGAGAGAGAGAGAGAGAATCTCAAGCAGACTTCACCCTGAGCAGGAGACCCAAGACTGGTTGGATCCCACCACCCTGAGATCACGATGTAAGCCAAAATCAAGAGGATGCTCAAGCGACGGAGCCACCCAGGTGCCCCAAGATTCTTATTCTAATTCAACAAGTTGGCCTCCAGTTTATATGCTTTAGTTTGGATATTGCAAGGCTGCCTCACTGAGTCTTATCAACTCTGGGAGATTGACATTTCTGGATCTACAGGGCTAATAATTGATTGCAGGAAATTCACGCAGGAAACGCTACTGGATACTCCTTTCTACTCACCAGTCAGGTAGTCTGGCAGCATCTGACCTTCTCTCTCAGTCTTCCAAAGACAGTTCTTGCCCTGTCCATTGGCAATGTTCTCTTCAAAGTATGATGTGAAAGATGCTAGCTAATTCGTCTTCTTCATATGATCTTTTTGCCCAAAGAAAGTCCAGTTGTGCTGTGACCAGGTAGTGAATTGTACAACTCCTCTGTCCTTGACTTCTTCAAGGATAGAATCCAGTGATGAGACTTGATAGAGAGTTAAAGAGAGTTAAAACGGTGAAGGTTTTATTTAGCAATGTGAAAATACTCTCCAGGCGTAGGAGCAGCCTGACTGGGAAGGTATGTTAGCAGCCTGTTGAATTCCACATCAGGTTATTTTTATGGGGACCTATTGGGTCTTCTCCGTCCTATCTTGTCACTGTCATGCCACCCTATGGATCTGCCGTGTTTCCTCGCCTCCAACCTTTGATGCAGGCTCATGTACACTCTCTTCCCATGAGCACCTAAGCAAAACCACTGGGGGGTGGGAGGAGGTGGCTAAAACTGCAAAGTATACGATATTATGATATTAACACAGCACTTGGGTTACAAGCACACATGGTTTTCCTTAAGTGTATATGCTCCAAAGTTGGGCCACTCCCTGCGGCCCTATCTCCTACCGACCAAGCTGTGATAAACTGCAAAAGGGGTTGGTCTAAGGGAGACAGGGCAGTCCCTGGGCAGAGATTGGGTAGTCCCAGGCAATCTCCCATCTGCCATCTGGCTTTCTTCCCTCCTGCTCAGGTCTAACTGCCTACTCTAACAGTGGGTGGTGTCCTACTGTCGGCAGAAAGATTGTTAAGATTGAGTCTCTTCCTGATCTTTTCAAATATGCATGTCCTTTGAGAGAAATCCAACGTTGTCACTAATGTTTATTGAGCAATTCTTACAGAGCAGAAACTTTGGTATGTGTTTGTGCTTTATTTTGTTTAATTTTCATAAAACTCAGTGAAGTACATGCTATTATTCCCACTTTACAGATGAGTAAAGTGAAGCTTAAAGAAACTTGGTTAAGTGGTCCAATTACTAAGCTGATAATTAGCAAGGGTAGGATTCGAATGTAGTTATGAGTTCAAAACCTCAGTTTCTTGGGGTGCCTGGGTGACTCAGTCGTTAAGTATCTGCCTTCCACTCAGGATATGATCTCAGGGTCCCGGGATGGAGCCCCGCATCGGGCTCCCTGCTCAGCAGGAAGCCTGCTTCTCCCTCTCTCACTCCCCCTGCTTGTGTTTCTTCTCTCACTGTGTCTCTCTCTGTCAAATAAATAAATAAAGTCTTAAAAACCAAAACAAAACTGAGCTTTTCATTAATATGTAGCAATGGAGAGACTAAAAGCAACTGCAATAATCATTTACCCATTTATTTAACAAGCATGTTTAAGAGCCCACTATGAACTCTTCAAGATGCTCCTTAAGGAGCTGTTATTCCATTGAGGAACACATGCAATAGCAAATAAGTTAATGAGATGATTTCAGTTAGTGGTAAGTGGTATAAAAATACTAAACAGGGTAATCGGATGGAGAGAAATTTGAGTGAAAGGATATTAGTGTGCTGGTCCAGGGAAGCTTTTTTTTTTTTTTTTTTTTTTTTAAGTTTTATGGAGAAAATGCTTAAGCTGAGACCTGAGTAATGAAACAGAGTCAGCTTTTGGGAAAGGGTGAAAAACCTTCCAGGCAGAAAGAACAGAAGGATAGGAGACAGTGTGAGAACATTCCAGGCAGGGGGAAGGGCAATGTGCAAATGTTTGAGATAGAGGGGAAAATGGTGCACTTGAGGAACAGACAGACCCTTGCAGATGCACAGATAAAGGGAAAGTAGAAATAATCAAAGTTAGACAGTTGGGTAGGAGAAGAGGGGAACAACATCCACTCTTGGATGTAACTAAAAGGCTCAAGAGGGAAAAGGTGAAGAGTCTTGGAAGGCAGAAGTTTTTATATATACATGTATTTCTTTCCAGGGGCTAGCCCTGCAGCTAGGAATGCTTAACTTTTATCCCCCAAGGCCCAGACATATATAACACAGTTTTGGCTTTAGACATGCAAACCATTGTATTCCTTCAAACACCTGTTGAACACAAGACAGGAGATTATGTTTAGTACTGACAATAGTTGGGTCCAGCAAACATTTTTTTTTAAATTTATTTTTTAGAAGATTTTACTTACTTATTTGAGAGAGAAAGAGAGAGAGAGCGTGAGCATGTGCATGAGAATGGGGAAAGGGCAGTCTTCGCGCTGAAAAGGGAGCTTTACGTGACCTGAGCAGAAGGCAGGTGGTTAACTGAGCCACCCAGGGGCTCCTCCAGCAAACATTGTTACAAACATCTGGACCTCAGCCAACTCCTCCTCTCTGGAAGTTAGTGCTTAGAATTTTTACATTTAGAAGGATGTGTAACACACTGATGGTGGCTGAGGTTAACTCAAAAAGCTGGAAATAAGACTAAATGAATGTTACCTGTGGATTTGAGCATAGTAGCTGATACACTGTTGCCTTCCCAAGGTTATCAAATGGCTCTCAAACCAATATCGTAACTTTGGTAATACTGGCCTGGATCCTATTGGCCTACCTTGAAATTAATGGATTGCTTTTAAGTCTTTGTACAAAGTTTCAAGTGATCTTAATGATGGATCACGCTTTTATTCTTTAGCTAAATTTTAGGAGTGCCAGTGGGACCCAAGGAAACTTTCCATGCTGTTTTCCTGTAAGTGTATCTCCTGCTTGAACCTTTTCTGGAAACCAGGAATCAAATTACTTCAACAAAGTAAAAAATAATTTTGTTTGCTGAGTTGTTGTTTAGCAAATGAAGTACTCTCCAGGGTATTTGAATATCTCAACAAAACACTTCAACATATGCCTGGGAAAATGGATTTAGGATTTGATAATATGTTGTGGAAGATGAATTTAGAATGTGACTGGGGAAAAAATGCTACATTGAAATCTCTTCAAGAACATTGTCCAAATGTGTGTAATTCATGGGCAAACTAGCATTCGGGAAAGCATATTAATGTCTTTTGCACACTTGAAACTAGATCCCAAATCTTATATTCTTAGCCAGATGTATTTACAATATGTTTTATTTGTTCTTACAATATGTTTTATTTGTTCTTAACTTTATAGGGTTCTTTGTTTTTCTTTCATGATCATTTTTCCAATTAGCTCACAAGGCTCTGATTGCATTTTTGGCTTATAAAAGTGTAACTCCTTACTCACTGAATGACTGAAACAACGGGAGAAGAGGATACACTGTTTACATAAAACATTTGAGAAACAATGATTTGTATGTTCATTATTTGTCTAGCCAAATATCAATTTCTCAAAATATTTTATTTTTTTCCTACTTCAGAGAATATGTCATCTTGAGTATCAAAAGCCACTAAAAAATGTTTCATCCAGACATGTGTACTTGATTTGCAAATATATGAGTAAATTTCAATTTTGAGATGCTTTTAGGTAGATAAATTAGAGTTATAAAAACATCTCAAAGGAGAAATTATTTTAACTAGAGGATTAAGTTGGTCCATTAACAGCTTCAGAAAAAAAAAAAAAAAAAAGTATAAACACAGAGCTCTGAGACTGAAAACCTCCTGAAATACAAGTGGAAATCTGGACTCATTTTAAAAAGATTTTATTTATTTATTTATTTGAGAGAGAGAGAGAGAGAGAGAGAGAGTGAGCACATGATTGGGGATAGTGACAGAGGGAGAGTGAGACACAGGCTTCCTGCTAAGCAGGGAGCCCAACTCAGAGCTGGATCCCAGGACCCCAGGATCATGACCTGAGCTGAAGGCAAATGCTTAACTGACTGAACCACCCAGGCATCCCTGGACTTATTTGTTTTAGAGTATGTTAGCACTACTTTGTTACTCCATGTGCCTAGTTTAGTGATATATTTATCACTAATTAATTAATTAATTAATTAAAATTGATTAAAAATTGAAATTAAAAAATTTTAAATTTTCTTAAAAACTAAAAAAACAATCGCTAATTAATTAATATCAATAACTAATCACTAAATAATTTATCACTAATCACTTGATTTAAAAAAATCAAGATTTTAAAAATTTTGTCCCTCTGTAATTAGTAAGAGGATTATTACTACTGACTGCCTTATCAATAAATAATTTTACATATAATAAAAATATTATTTAAAATAAAAAATTAAAATAACTAAATTTAAATTTAAATAAATAAATTCAATTAAATAAATAATGTAATTAAAATTTAAAATAAAAAATTTTTAACTTACTATATTTGATATATTACTAAGTTGAATAATATTAATGTAAATGTCAAGCATACAAGAATTGTGACAAATCACATAACTCAGCTAACTTATTTCTCAGTGAAGATGAAAAAAAAGAAATCATTAAATGGAGATTATAGTTGCATAATTCGGGAAAATGAAGAGTTTTGTTTTATAGTCAAAGAAACACTTTTATCTGTATCATTTCTTCTGTTATAAAAATTTTTTTAATTTAATTTATTTACTTGACAGAGATCACAAGTAGGAAGAGAGGCAGGCAGAGACCGAGGGGGGAGTGGGCTCTCTGCTGAGCAGAGAGCCCAATGCAGGGCTCAATCCCAGGACCCTGAGATGATGACCTCTGCTGAAGGCAGAGGCTTAACCATTGAGCCACCCAGGTTCCCCCCTTCTGTTATAAAATCTTCCATGATCATAAAATTTTCAACAACGTGGAACTAATGGAGTGCACAGATTCAAGTTTTCTCTTTATTTCCTTGTCCTCAAACCACTTTGTAAGAGAAAATCATGGTAAGAGTTTGGAGAATGTTTTTCCATATTTAAATGTCTATATATAGACTTACATAAAGATATGCCCACACATGCACACGTACATGTGCACACATTTATACTTTATACATGAGGCATGTATATAGAAGAAATGAGATCATATTACATATTGTTTTGCAATTTGATCTTTCACTTATGTTGTAGAAACCCTACCATGTGTGCACACATAATAATGCTTTGCTATTTTCAACCGATGATATTGAAACAATGAGATTCCCCCCCCTCGGTATGGTAAAATTGGAAAAGATTGTTAAGGCCTGTCCTTAGGGGGGCATGGAAAAATAGGTCCTCTATTGACATGTCAGTGGGAGGGCATGTCAATAGTGATGATATGAATAGTTATAACAGCTTTCCAGGTAATTTTGGCAATGTGTAACAAAGTCTTAGTGTGCAATACCTTTGAGCAGAAATTCCTCTGCCAGTTCTCTAGCTTATAGAAATAATCCCTCATATGCACAATGATATATGGAAAGATGTGTTCATTGAAGCAAATTCTGAATTTAAAAAAAATGAAAAGAAAAAAACCTAATGCTTATCAATACTGTAGAATGGTTAAATTAACTCATATCTATCCAATTATTTTTTACATTGCATCAGTTGGCTGGGCTCCAGCTGTACAAGGCAGGGTTTGCTGTAGCTCCTGAGTTGTGTTCATGTCCTCTTCATGCGTCTTCCACCCTTTTCGGACCAGTGACCAACTGAGGCATGTTCTTCTCATGGTGAAAGGCAGGCCTGAAAAGGGGCTAGCCAATCCACATGAGCGCTGTTCAAGTTCTTGCTTATACCAAGCCTGCCAATATCCCATTTCCCATATACCAAAGCAAGCGCCATAGCCATGACCTAATGAATGGGCAGGATTCATGTAATTCTCCTCCAGCCTATGGTGGAAGTCAAGGGGAAGGGAGTGACCATTTGCAAATAACCTAATGACAACTATTATGTTAATAATCTAAACTCCTTTAGACAGATCTGAGAGGTTTCCAGCAAACTTTAAACACAAAGAAGGGCAATCCAATCTAGTTGAATTTAAGGACTCAGTGTCATAATCAATTTGTTGCTTTTGTCCTACTCTTTTGCATTCAACTTCAGATTGACTCGGGGCAAAGGTCTTTCACTTTTCTGTCTTCCTTTTCTTGGTTTCTCTAGTATGGAAGAAGGTGGAATAGGACAAGTGTCTAACTTAGCAGGTCACTTCAATTCTTCATGTCTCTTGGCAGTCTCTGAGTCTCTGGCTAAGACCGGCTGGCTGCTGATGCAAACATTCAATGTTGGCTCTATTCTGGGATGTGAGAGGGCCTTGGAGATTTCCTTATTGCATAGTTCTCTAATATGAGATTATTTCTAGTTTAACTTTCTTGAAATCATTCAATTTGTACTCCTGGCAGTTTATCCCACAGCTTCTTGATACTCTTGGTATTTACTGAGTGCCCAGCCCTCTTCAACATATGTGTTACCAGCAAGGTATTTCCATTTAACTACTTTTGTAATGTCCAAGTAACCTTGCTATTTTCACACGCCTTTGGAATTCTCCCCATCGATGCGCCTATCTGCTTGCTGCCATCTTTCCTTAGTCCCTTTCCCATGCTGAAGTAGGTAGATTAGCATGTGTATTCCTTAAGAAAGTCCAACTGAGGGATGAGATGACAATTTCATACTACTGTAGGTACCCCCAAGTTCTAATGTGGTTCCCCAAGTGCCCTTATGATTTGGTTTGGGGTGAAGTTAAGGGGTACCGTCTCCCAGCCCAGTGACTCCTTACTCCCATGCACCTCTGCTCTAACATTTTCTTTATTTGGGCTGGAGGTTGGAGGGAATGGGGAGAGGAAGATGAATTCATGTAGCTGAGACATGGCTGGGTTTGGAGGAGCCAGGTTTATTGCTTCTAAGTAAGTCTTAGGATCTGGCTCTACTTTGTTTTTCTTTCCTTTTTAAAAAAATCTAATTTAATTTAATTTAATTTTGTGTGTGTGTGTTCCAAAATTCATTGTTTATGCACTGCACCTAGTGCTCCATGCAATACGTGCCCTCCTTAATACCCACCATAAGGCTTGCCCAACCCCCACCTCCCTCACCTCCAAAACTCTCAGTTCGCTTCTCAGAGTCCACAGTCTCTCATGGTTTGTCTTCCCCTCTGATTTCCCCCAACTCACTTCTCCTCTCCTTCTCTCAATGTCCTCCATGAATTTGTTATGTTCCACAAGTAAGTGAAACCATATGATAATTTTCATTCATTTAAAAATGTCACATTTTCACCATCAGCACTTAGTCAATTCTAAGGAAATGAGAACAATCCATTCAATTTCATATTACACATTATGTAAAATGGATTTCCTGTCAAGAGCAGCCATGCTACTAAGGAAATTATTCATCCTGAAGGATATAACTTGAGTGTCATCGAAAATATCCCGTATTATTAGAAACACATACTCTTAGGGGTGCCTAGGTGGTTCAGTTGGTTGAGTGTTTGATTCTTTTTTTTTTTTTAATATTTTATTTATTTGACACAGAGAGAGAGATCACAAGTAGGCAGAGAGGCAGGCAGGGAAGGCAGGGGGGTAGAGGAAGCAGGCTCCCCACCAACCAGGGAGCCTGATGCAAGGCTCCATCCTAAGACCCCGAGATCATGACCTGAGCTGAAGGCAGAGGCTCAGCCCACTGGGCCACCCAGGCACCCTGAGTGTTTGATTCTTGATCTCAGCCCAGGTCTGGATCTCAGGGTCAGTGAGTTCAAGTCCCATGTTGAGAAAAATACGCTTAAAATTCTAAACTAATGGAGCCTAGGGAAAAATGATGTTTCCATAAGGACTAAACCAAGAGAGTATCTCAATCTTTTCTATTTTCAATTCAGCTGTCAGGGACCCTGTTTCTTGGGTGGGCCAGAATTGGGTAGATAATTGGAACAATCTTGAGATACAAAATGCAAGAATATTATCTATACTCACCATATATAGCACCAGCTTAGCCTTCCCAGTAGAAAAACTTGCATCAAGATAAGGAAACTGTTATTCTTTCCAATACACTGTGGATAACATTACTGACTCAGAGCTAAACTTTTAGCTGCTTATCATGATGGGGAGGAATAAACGGGGGCTGGAATGAGAGACATCTGCATTATAATCCTGATGTACTGCTTCCTAGCTCTGTGATTTCAGGCAGTTAACCTTTCTAAATTCAGTGTCTGCATCTGAAAATTACAAATCCCAATAACTACCAGATGACATCATTGTGGTTAAATGGTGCAGTGTATATAAAGCTCTTAGCATACAGTTTTTGCTTAACAAATGGTTACTATTATTATTTAGAACAGTAAGAAAGCAGATAACTCATTGGGTTAGTAGGACATGTACATGCTTAGCTGGACAATATCTGTTACTGTCTCCTGGCAACTTAGGCTGCAGAAATTGTTTGAGAAGCCTTCTCTTCTTATAAGTCTTAATTTTTAAGAACTTATTTAATATTGATAATTCTTGAATGCATTAGACTCTAATTGACTATCTGGCCAAAACTAAAAAAAAAAAAAAAAAAGAAAAGAAAAATTCTATATTTGGTGAAGCAATTCCCAGGAAAGGTGGTCTTAGATGACAATCAACATATACTGATTTTTAATGTTATGATTATTTCTGTTTCTCATTATCTCCCTCTATTCATTCTAATGCTCACACACATACCACATCAGTGTAGTTTCTTCTACAAGTTACTAATTCCAGGGTGACTAGTTCTCTGCATAATGCAGCTGGTTAGTGGACATCCATGGATTCAAGCATAATAAGGAAGCACCTCACAGCTTTTCTTATGTTATGTTTTCTATTCTCTAGCAAACTCGGTCCCCAGGGAGCACATGCTCCCAAACATCACAGAACTTGTTGCTCATGGCCTGCCATTATCAAGTGATTGTCCAAAGTCATTTTTGATCTTCAGCATTTATCTTTACAGGAAACAACTTATAATACTTTGGGAAGACCATGAGATTTGGACACTGTGGTGGAAGTCACTGGCTGTCCATTCAAATTTACTCTTCCCACATTGGCCAGCTTCCCCCACAGTTAAGTGTGCTCATGTGACACTTTCTGTAATGCAACTTCAGTGGGTAATGACTATCACTCTAAACCTGGCCTGTACATCTCCCTAGTGTGTTCTTTCATGTTCTTTCCCACATATAATGGTAAGGATCTAGAGGGTTATGGAGCCACAGGGGGAAGGAGTTTAGGCCACAGGATGACCACATACAGGATAGCTACTTCAGTGAATCAAATGATGAACCTGAGACCCTCATGTGTATGAGAAGTGAATATCTATTGTGTTAAGCCACCTAATGTCGGGAGTTAGTGTCACTGCAGCTTAGTCAAACCAACACACAATCAGAATTACATCCAAATCTGATATTTAATTTTTATTAGATGCTGGGCCGTTATTAGATGTGGGGCTGTTCACTTATCCTCTATGAGTCTGTTATTTTGCATAAAATATGGATATAAAAGTAGCTACATGGGGTATCTGGGTGGCTCAGTTGGTTGGGCGTCTGCCTTCCCCTCAGGTCATGGTCTAGAGGTCTTGGGATCGAGCCCCACATCAGTCTCCCTGCTCAGCAGGGGGTTGCTTCTCCCTCTTCTACCCCCCTACTTGTGTTCCCTATCTTGCTGTCTCTCTCTCTGTCAAATAAATAAATAAATAATTTTCTAAAAAAGTAGATACATCACAAATTATTATTAGAATTTTAGATGAGTTATATAAACCACCTAAGTTAAAGGTATATAAAGTCAATTTTCCTTTTGTGTTGCACCTAGGAGCACAGCATTGAATTAATCATCGTCTTTGGCCATGAAGCACCCTCATCACTGACTCATGAACTTGTTTAGTTGTTTGCTTATTGTTCATAGTTACTTATTTGTACAGCAATCACTTAAGGATTCACCACTCAATATGAGAACCAGAATCTGACTTGCAAAGTCCACTTTGGCCACTCCATATGGGGTAGGTCACAGTAATCTAGCATAGCTGATGTCAGACCACAGAAGATTCTGGTTCTTGGGTTGTAGGAATTTAATCTCTACAGTTGATGTTAATCTGCCCCTCTCCCAATGTGATGAGAGTCCAAAGTAAAATAGCAAAGTGACATAGCAGAACTTTTAGTCCAGCCCTGTCTTACTGGTTGAGTCTTCTTAGTAGATTGTACCATCAACTTCTCTCCTGCAGTGATCACGAGGTTAAGTTCCCCATCTATCTCTATCCCCTGTAGCTGTAGGATGATGTGAGTGAATAGCAGAATTTTCTGCCTGACATGGGTATTCATGTTTTCAGAATCACCAGTCCATCATGGGGCATAATCAGGGTGTGGTGGTCTAAGCCTTGGGGTTAACTAGAATTGATGTCACCTTAAGTATTTGTCCAATGCTGGTTTCCATGGTGCTTTGCAGGAGGCCAGCTCCACAACTGGGAGATCAGTGTGTAGTGGATTGGTCTTTGAAAGTTAATCTTTACCTCTCAATCTTATTCATCTAAATTTTTCTCAACAATTGGTCATTTTTATCATTTTGTTTAAGTTGCAATTTGTATTTTTCAGATATCTATGAAACTAAATCTTTCTTCTTATGTATATTGGCAATATAATTCCTTTATCTTCAAGTGCTTGTTTGTGCATTTGACCATTTGTTATTATGTTATGTGTGTTTTTCTTATGATTTACATATTAAAAATATCTTCCAGTTTATAAGACGAATTTTCATTTTCCTTAATGTGTCTTCTCATTAGCAAAGTGGTCTTGATTTTAAGACCGTTAAATTCATCCCTTTATTTCATACATGTTAGCACATTTCGTGTTTTAAGAAATCCTTCTCTTTCTTAATGTCAGAAATAAATTCACCCATATTTCCCACTAATATGTTTACTTTTGACACTAAGATCTTTAATCTATCTGGAACCAATTTTTGTAGGACTGGTAGAAATCTAATTTTATTTTTTCTTTTATGGATAACCAGTTTTTGGTTGTTTATCTATTACATCATTGGTAATCTTTGGAATATTGGTTAACCTATATCCTATGGGCTAAACTTATGCATGGGACAGAAGAGACCACCACATCTTTTCTTCCTTGAGACAAAGTTCCTATTATTACTCTAACCAAAAGAGGGAAGGTTGTCTCCTCACCAAGGCATCCTTGTTTCTATAGTGAACCCAGTTAGATTTTCTTTCTTACATTTTTCTTAGTGGTGAAATTATTTGATTTGTTTTGCTTTAAGCCATTTTTCTTAAAGAAGTTCTTCCAGGGTGATTTTCCTGGACCTGGTAGGTCCTAGACCCCCACAACCTCCCTCCCTAATAGTCTTTGGTGACTAAAGATGAAGCATGTGTGCCTTGGGTGTCTTAGTTGATCATACTCCCTTCATGGAGGTTTCATCAATGACATTCCAGGGTCTTTTGACACTTCAAGGCTTGAGTGTTCTGCAAAGTTGGGGAAGGAGGCACTGGGTTGGGAATGAAAAACTGCTGAGATGGTACTGTTTCCATGGCCTCCGTGTGCCTGATAGAAGCGTGGGGTGGTGTCTAGTGAGTTCTGTGGCCTTACTGATGAAGCTCAGATCTCTGTGGCCTTACTGATGAAGCTCAGATCTCTGTGGATCGCAAGAACTGGTGGTTTTCAATGGCAGTTCTCTTCAGGGAAAGAAGTTCATAGTCAGGAAGAAGTAAAAATACTACTTGACAAAGTTAGAGCATAGTCTTATTTTGGTAAACCTTTTGAGTCACAAATTCTTGCCTTTTTAATTTTTTAATTTTTATTTTTTAAATCAAAGTTGATTCTTGGGTGCCTGGGTGGCTCAGTGGGTTTAGTGTCTGTCTTCAGCTAAGATCATGATCTCAGGTCCTGGGATAGAACCCCACATTGGGCTCCCTGCTCAGCCAGGAGCTTACTTCTCCCCTCCTCTCTGCCCCTCCTCCCTGCACTTTATCTCTCTCAGATAAATAAATAAGATCCTTTTTTAAAAAAAGTCAATTATTAATATCTTTTAAATGTATTTTACTGAATAAGTCGCTTAAGAAGAAGTTTCCCAGGAACACGACTGCGATCTCTCATTTTTATTATACAGACTTGCACAACTGCCAAGAAGAGTTGATATAATGCTGGATAAGGGAGGTACTATAGAAATCCTGTAACAGAGGGAGTAAAACAATTTTTCTCTGTGCTTCAGAAGGGAAAAACCAACCCACACTATTTTCTGAAATTCTGAGTCAGCATAGATTCTTCCATCTGATTCTGCAAACCAATGTCACTGTTGAATCACCGTCTGTGGTGAAACCAGAGGCCCAGACTAACTGCAGAGTCCCTTACAGCCACTTCACGATGACACACTGCCGGCAAATACACACAGTTGCTTTGGAACAACATGACTTGTAGATAGATCCTTGCCAGAACTCCTAGTAACAGTGCAACACATAATTTTTCTAAGAAGTGTTTAAATAAAGAGTTGCTGAAATTTTATTTGTCAGGATTCCAGAATGTAATCTTGTGAGCAGTTTTCTCAATGGTGGTGAAATATTCTAGTTTCATTGTTGCTATGGGTCTGAGAAAAGCCTGTTCAATTCATTTCAGTTCAATTCAATTCAACTCTAGTTGCTGAATACCTAATACACCATAGGTCAATTACACAGACTTTATTGAGCACCTGTTATGTAAAACGTACTGTGCTGGGGAGGTGATGAGAAGCCATTTTGCTGCTTTCATAAGGAGACTAAACATTTCTTGGCAGCTAGCAACAAAAGCCCAATACTTGAAGAAAATGAATTTAGAAGAAGAATTTCAAGAGATCGTAGAATCAGAATTATTTTCTCTTATCATTTATAATGCTCATATGAGCAAATAGCCATATAAACAAAATTCATATAACCATTAATGACTTAAATGTACATTTGTCATTGTACATTTGTCCTCCTCTCCATATATTCATTTTTGTAAGATGTAGGACAAAATAAACATCAAAAGTTTACAAAAACAATTTTGACTATAGGCATCCTTGTTTCTACTTTGTAGAAGCCAGACAAAAAATTTGAGAAAACGTGAGTAATGGTATATAAGTGTTATTATCTTTGAAATAACCTGAGTAATATTACTGAAGATGTAATGACCAGGGCACATGGTGTAGAAAATTAGTCTTTTGTTATTTTCTTCTGTGAAAAGTCCATTGATTTGTACTATATATTAAATATTTATATTTGATTTGTTTCAGTGCAAATGAGATTGTTAGATATGAACAACCAAATAAAGCGTGGAAGGGATTTATAGTTTTGATAAATCCCATAGCTGGCAATGGAGTTGTTATAGAGAACTCTGATTTCTAGTGCAAAAAGATTACCTAGCCAAGGCTTCAAACTCAAGATACTTATTCAAAATGTCCTCAAATGTGGGGCCCCTGGGTGGCTCAGTGGGTTAAGCCTCTGCCTTCAGCTCAGGTCATGATCTCAGGGTCCTGGGATCGAATCTTGTATCAGGCTCTCTGCTCGGTGGGGAGCCTGCTTCACCCTCTCTCTCTGTTTGTCTCTCTGCCCACTTATGATCTCTGTATGTCAATTAGATAAATTTAAAAAAAAAATCTTAAAAATAAAAGAAAAAGAAAATGTCCTCAAATGCAATGAAAGTGTTAAAATATTTTAAAAAATATATAGTAGAAAGACAAGGTTTAGAAATGGTAGAAACCAATGTGTAATATATTGTGACATAACCTAATGTAACATGTATTATAATAGATATAATACATAATATATAGTTTGTATATTATATACTTCACATTTATTATATAAGTATATATATATGTTTATATAATACACATTATATATATGTGTACATACAAATATCAATCCAGAAACCCAAAATGCAGTAAACTTGGACTATTTGGCAAATATCTGCAGCATTCTGTATGACATTGTAGTGACTGCTATTCTATCCTCCCCTACTATAAGAATGCCCCTGAAAATCCTAAAAGCCTCTGATTGATTGAGATTTGGCCACATTCCTAAACTGACTGAACGTGAGTCAGGTCCATAGTTGGAGGTAGGCATTTGCAAGGCAGGAATTAACCTGTGCCATCAAATTTGGAGATGAATTAGAAGATGATTACCGTTGGTGAAAGATGAGATAACGATGAGGGACCCTCTAAGAACACAAAGAAATTGAAATAGGATGGCCATGGAGAGTGAAGCCATAAAACAAGGACTTAAGGTTTGATGGATGAGGGAAAAGCAGGGTTACATAAGAGACAGTTGCTGCCCAGGCCAGTTAGACAGGACTGAAACCTGATTGAAGGCATTACCTTATCAAAGGAAAGAATGTGTCATTCAGAAGGATGTTGGCCAACAAGAGAGAAGCAGACAGACACAAGCCAGAGAAATGAGTGCCCTGATTAGACAGTATAAACATCCTTTTTTTTTTTTTTTTTTTTTCCACAGGCAGATGCCTCCTTATCCTGGAAGCAGACACCCTGGAGTCATTAAATATTCCGATCACTGGAGTTGACTACAAGAGATCTAGTTCTTTGCCTACTAAGGTACCTTCTGATAAACTGGCTTCCATGTGACTTTTCTACTGGGAAAGAACATGCCAAAGAAATAGTTTGTTCTATTTCTCTTTTTACACATATACCCTGGGTTCTATATCCAAATCAGCATGAGTCATCATCACAAATGTAATCAACTTCGAGAAACTAATAAGACCAAGTTTATGAGTAACTTTGAAAAGAGGAGTCTCAGAGAAATGATGGCCGGGTAAAGCCAGACTTGAGGGGGTTAAATCATGAAAATATCTTAATAAAACTTCTTGGATGTGTTCTTGGTATCTTAAAGTTTTCAGAACACTTTCGCTTACATTATCTCATTTGACTATTTTGTGAGGGAAGAATTTCAAAACCCATTTGAAAGTAAGGATTCTGGCCTTTAGAGATGATATAATTTTCAGGTGAGAAGTGTGGATAGAGAGCTATTTCTTCTACTATCTTAGTGTTTTCCCTTTGGTCTACACTTCCCATAATTTCTTAAGTATTGCGGAGATCACCGTGGGATTGTAAAAAGTGGGTGAGACAGTTTCTGGCCCACGAAGAGCAGACAGTACTTCAAAGTTACGTATTACATAGTTTATTTTGTATTTAAACCTGAAGAGGGATCAATTCAGTCATCTACCAATCCAATCTAAGCACCAGAACTGTCATGGAGAATACGCAGGTAAGAACTAGCCCTTATCAACTCTTCAAACATGGAAGGTATGGGGTTTCTACTTCCTACTTGCTTTGGAGCTGAGGAGCTTAGAACTCTAAAGTATTGAATGTGTATGACTATGCACAGTTCCAGTGACATTGTATGAATTATTTTACAAAATTCTCTTAACCACTTTATAAGGGAAATTTCCCAAATAAAAATCTTTTGAGGGGATTCTCCGCTCACTTATCATCTTCTTTGTAAATGTCTCTCTCCCCAGACAAACTATGAACTCCATGAGGGCAGTGGCTAGCTATCCTGCCCACAGCTGTAGTCTCAGAAGCTAGCAAAGAAGGTACTCCATAATATTTCTTGAATTGAATGTAAAGAACTTGCCTTTCAGAGATAAAGAGCTTAATAAATTTCCCAGTTTCTAGAGATTGCAAGTGGTGAATCAAAGATTCAAACAAAAATCCAAATGAATCCAAAGTCTGTTTACTTGTTGATCTGAATCTTATCTCTCTGTACATCAAGTGACAGTATTTTTTGCTCAGACTCAACTCAGAGTTATATAAGTATGAATATCCATCCCATTTATGCTAAACAATTTACCTAATCTTCTGTTAAGACAGACAAAACTAAGCTTTGAATCAAGATCAAAACAGTGATTTATTAACATATAATGTATTATTAGCCCCAGGGGTACAGGTCTGTGAATCGCCAGGCTTACACTTCACAGCACTCACCACAGCACATACCCTCCCCAATGTCCATAACCCAAACACCCAATCCCTACCCTCCACCCCCAGCAACCCTCAATTTGTTTTGTGAGATCAAGAGTCTCTTACGGTTTGTCTCCCTCCCAATCCCACCTTGTTTCATTTATTCTTTTCCTACTCCCTAAACCCCCCACATTGCCTCTCAATTTCCTCATATCAGGGAGATCATATGATAATTGTCCTTCTTTGATTGACTTACTTTGCTAAGCATAATGCCCTCTAGTTTCATCCATGTTGTCGCAAATGGCAACATTTCATTTTTTGATGGCTGCATAGTATTCCATTGTGTATATATACCACATCTTTATTATCCATTCATCTAAATCAGTGATTTAAAGAAAAATTTTAAGTCAAATAGAAACCCAAGATGCATATATGTATATATTCATAGATATTACATATATGCATATATATTTATATATATGTTCACATGTATTTTATTTGTATAAATATATATGTATAGGTAAGTATGTATATATTTGTATGTACATGTATATATATATTTATATATACTTATTATATGTATGTGTGTATGTATCTAAAACCAACACTGATGGGGCATCTGAATAGCTCAGTCTGTTAAGTGTCTGACTCTTGGTTTCAGCTTAGGTTATGAACTCATGGTTGCAGGACTGAGTCCTGCATTGGGCTCTGTGCTCAGCATGGAGTCTGCTTGAGATTATCTCTCTCCCTCTGTCCCTCCACCTGCTCACACTCTCTCTCTAAAACAAACAACTAAATCTTTTAAAAAAATTATAAAATACATAAAAGTATAAGGAAGAAAATAGACTTATTTAATTTTACCACCATCCTGATATATATTTTACACACACATCAAAAGTGACATTAGCTGTATTATTTCCTTTTCACTTTAATTCTTTTTCTCTTTTTGATCTTCATTTTCCTATCTTCATTGTTTGGCTTTAAAGGAAGGGTCTTAGCTGCTTACTCAACATCTCACTCACAGTCCTGAGACAATGTGTCCACGGCACTCTGGTGTTCGGATCTCTCAACTTTGGACCTCTTCTGCTTTCCTCTTTCCCAGCAAGTATTTTCTAGGAAGAAGGAGGAAAGATATTCCCATGTTTCTCTCTTGCTGACTTCCTCTTTTAAGAACTCTTTCTTTGGGGCACCTGGGTGGCTCAGTTGTTAAGCATCTGCCTTCAGCTCAGGTCATGATCCCAGGACCCTGGGACTGAGCCCCACATTGCCCTTCCTGCTCAGCAGGAAGCCTGCCTCTCCCTCTCCTATTTCCCCTGCTTGTGTTCCCTCTTTCCCTGTCTCTCTCTTTCTCTCTCTGTGTCAAATAAATAAATAAAATCTTAAAAAAACAAAACAAAACAAACAAACAAAAAAACCCCCAAAAAACCAACAACCCTTTCTTTACATAAAGAAATTCCCAAATGAACTCTGCTTTGGAAACAAAATGTTCTTTTAAAAACTTTCCTCAGACTTAGAAAAAAGTATTGCTTCAAATTGAGCAAGAATTTTCTCTTTAATTTCAATTTCTAGTGGACTAATAGAGCAGATTTTACATCTTCTTTTCCTGAGCAATTTTTGTAAAATGAATTTCTGATAGCTCAGGGAATTCCTTACCTACTTAATTAATTAGTAGCTGTATCCTTAGAAGGTGCTTTAAATATAGTTTTAAAAATATTCTAGGTGGCACCTGAGTGGCTCAGTGGGTTAAAGCCTCTGCTTTTGGCTTGGGTCATGATCCCAGGGTCCTGGGATCGAGCCCTGCATCAGGCTTTCTGCTTAGCAGGGATCCTGCTTCTTCCTCTCTCTCTGCCTGCTTCTCTGCCTATTTGTGATCTCTGTCTGTCAAATAAATAAATAAAATCTTTAAAAAAATATTTTATATTCTGCCTCAATAGAAAGTTTAAAGTGATAATATCCCCTATGAGATAACAGTTAATCGAACAATAAACTAGGAAGAAAACAATCCCCACTCTCCTGCTGGACATGATCATGTGAAGATTTTATCAAAACAAGTCATATCTTCTCTGACTTCCCTCAGCAGTTCTAATCCATTTGTTTGTTTATTTCCTTAATGAATTTTAAAGATTTTATTTATTTATTTGAGAAAGAGAGAGAGAGAGAGAATGAGCAGGAGGAAGGGCAGACACAGAGGGACAAGTAGACTCCCACTGAGTGGAGAGCCCAATGCGGGCTCCATCCCAGGACTCTGGGATCATGACCTGAACAGAAGGCAGACGCTTAACCAACTGAGCCACACAGGTGCCCTTCTAATTTCCTCATGTAGAAACTGTTCCAGCAACATCTTCTTCTTAGTTAACTTCATCTATCCTAGTTGCAACTGTCCATCTATAATAAATGTAATATAAATATTTACAAATATTTATTGAGCATTCAGTTCTATGCCAGGCATTGCTCCAGGCACAAGCATTACAGCAAGAAGCAATACAAGCGAAGTCCCTGTTGTGAGAGTTTTTCTTGTTGTTGTGGGAGACAACAGAAAATTAAAGAAAATAATTTTAGGTAGCAATTTGAACTTTAAAGAAAATAAAAAAGGGTAGTGTGACAGAAAGAGAATGTGGTAAAGGTCTACCTTAGATATGATGTATTTTTGCTATCACCGTGCAGCAAATGACCTGCATACTTTGTGGTTTAAACCAATGGCAATTTAAATTCCTCTCAAGTCTTTGGGTTGACTGGGTTCAGCTGGGTAGTTTTCCTGTTCCACATTGTGAGATGTGTTTGCTGATGTGGCTATGTTCAGCGGGGAGATCTTTCGGCCCTGCCATGATCAACACGGCTTCTCACCTTCCCCGGTCTCTCTCCATGTGGGCTCCTTTATTCAACGGTCTAGACAAATATTCCTCACCCCTTGATGGCTAACTTCCAGGAACAAGGGTGGAAGCTGACAGGCTTTTTACAGTTTGAGTCCAGACCTGGCTCCGTGTCACTTTCAACACATTCTGTGGATAAGAGTAGGTCACAAGACCATCCAGATTCAAAGGGAGAGAAGTAAAAGACCACTTTTTGATGAATGAAGTAGTAAAGAAATGGGACTGTTTTTAATTCATCAGAAGTTATATGATTATTTGATTATTAATTTGTTTTACTAGACTTTAAGTTCTAAGAACACAGAGATAATATCTACATAGGTATGTAGCACTGATACCAAAAATGAATGACAATGTCAATATGTGTCAGGAAAGGATAAGGAAAGCAGATATTGGAGTCAGGTTACCTCCTCCCCATCTTGTAATCATGAAAGGCACTAAATTATGAACCATAGAATTTTTTCTCCTCTAACTTTAACAAGACTTTGATGCAGTGATCGTAGTAGCTTTTACCAATCAAAGTTTTTATGCATTATATATAACACTATTCACAGGATCATCAGAGAAACTTTTATGAAGGTTTTTATGGGTTGCACGAACTTCCCATGAGTATAAGGAAAGTGAGAGCGTATTTGGATAGGAGCAGTTACAGGGAAACATAAATGAAGGTTATTCTTGAGTCCATCATTCTCAATTCTAGAGCTCCCCTTTCTTATAAGCAATGGTCTTTCAGGTTGAAGATTCATACCTGTGATTCTTTATTTTAGGACCAGTTCATTCTACCCTGTTATCATCTGGGTTTACAATGATGACTAGCAAGTATCCAACAATGATTATGATTCCTTCATGTCAAAACCACCAAGTGAAGAACGAAAGCACCAATCAACCAGATGTTTCGTCTACATTATGCCAAACTATTAGTTAGACTAAATCAACACCTCCCATCCCCTTTAATTGTCTTGCCAACGTGTAGAGGAAGCCCTTTCCATTGGTTAAAATGGAAAGAACAGAAATCTAGCCTTTTTGTCTATAGAAGCCAAGGAGATAAATTTAGCCCACTGAAAGATGCTTTCACTTTTCAGCTAGGCGTTGGGGCATTATAACCATAATACTATGTAAAATATATGAATTTGCATCAGGATACTTAGAACTCTCTGGTGTCTCTGTGCCCTAACATATTAGACAAAACTTTGTAATACACATCTTGCTAAAATTCTATTTTCTTCATACCTTGAATCCTGTAATACATCCATTACCTTTGGGAAGAATTTTAGTCTGATATTCAAGATCTTTAGTCTAAATAGTACCCCCCACCCCGCCCCTGATCCCACTATATCCTTAGGTTCTACATGTTACAGGTTAGGGTTTCTCAACCTGGACTAGATAATCCTTTGTTGTGGGGATTGTTCCATGCACTGCAAGATGCTTATCAGACTCTTTGGTTTCTTCCCCCACTTTTTTCCTGTGTCACATTTTATCCCTCAATGCATGTGGTTCTTTCACTTTGATACAATTTTGTTGGGAAGTGGGGTGGATAATGTGTCAGTGCCCTGTTTACTACCAAGAGCCTGGAGAGAGATAGGAGCAGGGGGAGGAGAGGCCAAAAAGCCAAGGAACAGAAGAAAGAGTATGGATTCCAGGTATTAATTATTTCAAGCTCATGATACTAATAGGACAAAGATTGATTGCAGTATGTCACTTTACACCTCATGAAATGGTATAACACCTGTGTCACACCATATACCAAGTTGGATTCTTTTATTTGATCTTCTTAAAAATCTCAGGAAGTGTCAGTCATTTACCACAGATAGCCCTGGTAATCAAAGGATGAGCCATGACCAGTGCAAATCAGGTTGTCTGTTGGTCTCTCCTCGATGCTATGCTAAACTTTATAGTGATTTAGGAGATATGATCCTTGAGATACTTTGCTTTGGTTTCATCTTCTTGTTATTGCAAGACGGATCACCTGGGAGAAAAAGCCAATTGAATTCCCATCTTCCCTGTGTATTTCCATTCCAGGCTTTCATTTGCTTTTAATGGCTTTCTCAGGCCTTCCTCCTGAGAGTGAGGACTTCCAGGGCTGAGCTCAGCCCAAACACGAAACTTTTGGGAAAGGGTTAGGAAAGTCTGTTCAGCTGTTTTTGTAGAAGGGGGAAAAAATATATATATATATATATATATATAAAGTACCTTTTCTCCCATTCCCAAAATAACTTCGTGTTTGGGCTTTCAAATTAGTATGTGGTCAGAACTTTATAGAATGTCCAGAATCAGTTTAAAAAGACTTGAATTTAAGACTCTTCCCTCTTCTCCCCTTAATGAGCAGAGTCAGGAGCTTGACACACTGCTCGTTAGATGGCTGATGAACTTGTGAAAGAGTGGTCCGCACAGAGAAGCTTGTCACCTGTGGCCCCTTTGGGTTCTCATTTGGGTCTTTCTCCTTTATATTTCCTTTGGCACTATCCTCCACAGGGAGTTCTTCAGGTCTGCTATTCATTCTATAAACCTTCCTTATTAGCCCCCCAACCAGGAGTTCATTCATTCATTTAAATAGATTTTGAATTCCTATGAAGTGTTAGATACGATGCTTGGATTTTCATGTATAGCCTTTCATTTATTCACCCCAACAGCACTTTGAGGTGCATATTGCCATCACCGATTTACATAAAAGGAACCCATGGTATGGTTATAGGAAGTAAACTACCCTTAGACACTAATGTACATATATAGAACAGATTCAGCCCACAGCTTTATGTTTGCAAAGCTCATGCTTTAAACCATCGTAAATCCTTGTTTCTTGTAAAGCTAGGAGAACTTGGTTATTGTTTAAATTACAAAAGGAAGGGTTGGAGGAACTTGGGATATTGAGCCTGGCCAAAGGAGCTGCCAGGTCTTTGATTAACTTGACATGGAAAAGGGATAAATGGGGGCTGTGGGTCCCTGAATGAAGGAAGCCACATGGGGAGAGATTGCAGGTCAAAATATGGAAGGACTTCATAGGAGTTGGGACTATCTGACAGATGAATGCGCTCCTCCAGAGATAAGAGAGTGCTGCATAATTTGAGGAGTGCAAGGGTGGGCTCTATAATCACTTGGCAAGGCTGTAATATTGTAGGGAAGATTCAGGCAGCCGATGACCTGGTGAATATTGAGCTTGGCTCTCTGGGTTGTAATTCTGTGTTACCCTGGCCTTAAGACCATGAATTTATCTGACCCGGAATATATATCTTTACCTGTTTAGACTTCAGATTCTCCATGTGTGAAGGTTATTTCTAGT
This sequence comes from Neogale vison, assembly GCF_020171115.1. Classification (NCBI taxonomy): domain Eukaryota; kingdom Metazoa; phylum Chordata; class Mammalia; order Carnivora; family Mustelidae; genus Neogale; species Neogale vison. The sequence goes on along the minus strand of NC_058097.1, from coordinate 172,784,088 downwards.
TCTGAAGTTTTCAGCTCTCGGGGCCAAAACTATATATAGGGATATAGTTACAAGTACAGTTTTATTACTCTTTTAACCTGACAGAGGTTAACATAATGTTGAAATCTTGGGTTTCATTCTCAGGTTGGCTGGCTCAGTCCTGGAAACTTGAGCCAGGGGTCAAGGTTCTCTTTTGCTAATTTCCTCTCATTTTGTTCTCAGTTAAATCCAAAGTTTGTTTTATTTAGCTCCCTGGGTCACTGAGGAACAACTTTCTCCAAATATTCCTGAGCTCCTGATTTAAAGACTTCTTGGTACTTACAGAATAAGGGTTCCATTAGAGGACATGGTCCAGAAGAGACTGGTGGTCAGCAAAGGGACTGTGGGAAGGCTGACAACAAGGGTTGGCACAGGCATCAGGTGACATTCTAGAAAGGTCGCTGAGCAGTTTACAAGAAATACTTGTGAAGGTTGTTACAAAGATTACCTGTGTTATATATATGTGACATGTTCAGAATAGTGTGCTGGGAACATGGTAAATAGCATAAAAATACTGTATGGGTTTTAATGTTATTGTTATTGTCTTGCTTTATTGTCATTACCATTATTATTACAATTATCACCCTCTGAATCTAGTCCAGTAATTGTACATAGTAGGTACTCAAGAAACATTTGTTGAATGAATAGGAAAATGAATGAATAGCTTTGAAAAACATGAAAAAAAAATGAAGGAATAGCTTTGAAAAGCAACGGTTGAAAGGCAAAGTGGTGACTGCATGTTTTGGTAATGGTAAGGCTTTTACAGAGGAAAGGGAAAGCCCTGTAAACTCTGACATCCTGTTAATATTATGTCGTTATTATGAACTGTCAGTCCAGATTTTTCTCTGTGATTCTTTTTAAGGTAAAACTCTTGGAAATTAGAGGGTCTATGGAAAATGTGATTTAGGATAAGTATTTATCATTAGTCTGCCCTTTGCCAATTTCTAAGCCTGAATGAGTTTTTGTTTGAGCCAAACAGTGAAAAATTGTTCTGCTTCTGAAGTTTTCCAAGGGACCAAAATGCCTCTAATTGGAAAAGAAATACTGCTTATTCCACCCCTGTATTTATTGCTCAATACATGCATATATTAGTGTTCACTGAGCCAACATGTCTGCTTTCTTATTGAAGAAGATGTAGGTTCAAGTCTTTTCTGGGCCCGAGTTGCAGGGGTCAGCGTGCCTTATCCTGAGTCTGTGTTCAGCTGAGTCAAGGTCTCTTCCCCTGCAGACCGGGGAGAGGTTGCCCAGGAATAGGAGCAGGTGAGTTACAGAATTATGAAGCTGCCTCCTTACTTCAGAAAGTCAGCAAAACTATAAATGTCCCCAGGTCCTCCCAGTGAAACCCACTTGGATCATTCCATTCTATCAGTGCTGGCAAGCTCACAACCTAGAGACGTCAGAAGCCTGTCAGGCAGCTGGGGACAACAAACCACACAGAGAGAGTCTGGTTTTCTAAAGAGACTCATGTTTTTACCCAACTGCTTTCCATATTGAGACCACTGCAAATAGTGTCTGACCTTCAGTCTTAGAGACCTAACAACTGAATTTTTCAAGGTACCCAGAACCAAATATGTAATTGGTGCTCAATAAATATCAGGAATTAATATTCTTATTCTTTCTCACCTGGTGGACCCATTGAAAAGTTTTGAGAGTTCTCTCACGGTAGCCACCTACATGCTGAGCTTCCCGTCTCATGTACCTCCCCCTCATGCTAGAGGCAGAGAGCAGAGGCACTGTTAACATTTGGAAAGGAGGGGTAAGCAAGATGCCTAACTTATTTTCTGCTGCAGAATTCATTCTCTTGGCATAAATAGCGAGGAATGTTTGTAATGTAAACACCTGCACAGAGCATCTCTTATATGGATGGGAACAAATGCATCTTTGGCTTCTGAGGTACCTGCCTAGGATGGGAAGGAAGGCCAATACTGGTCCAGGGGGCACACGTAGAATGTCCAAGATTTATTTGAAATACATTTAAAAAAAAATTCAACTTTCTTAAAAGATTGTCCCTTCTCAAGAGACTGTCCTTTCTCAAAAGAGGATTTTCAATGAGATCTGCATGGTCAAACAGTATGGGATGAGTGGCACTTGCTATTGTGCAGGATTATGGTAACTCCTTTCCATGCATGGGCTCATCAAATCTTTACAAACACCATGCAAACTATGTGTCATAATCCCCACTGTAGAGCAGAAAGAAGAGGCTCCCAGTAGTTACACAATTTGCTTTGGTCCTGCAGTTAATAAGTTGCAGAGGCATTATGGGAAACAAAGTTTGCTGCCTCAACTTCCCATACTCCTAACACCAAGAAGAGGGGAAGAGAGACCAAAGGAGGAAACAGGAGAAAAAGAGCTTGGCTATGGCAAGGAGGAGGGGGAAACCAGGACAGAGAAAACTGACACTTGAGGGGTAGAGAGAAATATAATTCAGAGCAAAGCAAACCCACTAGGTTTTCTGTTCTTTATAATTTAATTCGTAGTAGAATCATGTGGAAAATGTTAGTGGTTGACTCAGTGGGACTGCCAGCAAAGCATATATTTTGAAAGTTGAGTGGAGCGCCCACATTTGCTTGGTCTTGGAATGAACACTGGGCAAAGATCAAAGCAAGAGAAGACGTTAAGGAAACACATTTCTTTAACTGCCTGCAGGAGGAAACTTTTCACAACTGGAAAATGCATGCCAGTACTGCCAATCTTGGAGCATGGAGGTTTTACTTGATTAATCATAACTGTCAGGTTCCTCTCTGTAAACAGCAAGCTGTTGACATACAAAATATCTTTTGGTGGCTTTTTGGGGTGTGTGTGTGTGTGTGTGTGTGTGTGTGTGTGTGTGTGTAATAGCAAAAAACAGGAAATGGTGCATTGTACAAGCCTTCTGAGAAAATGCTTCCAAAATAGGATACTCTGTATCCTAATGTACTGAATATAGGGTAATACAAAATTCTGAAGTCATCAGAAAGCCTCAAGAGAAAAGTTTTATCTTTAGATACAGGTTATCTACTTAAAGTGTCTGGGAGGAAAAATGCAGAAATACAATGATGCTGCTTGACATCATTAGTAAAGGGAAGATAGATATTTAAGCTTTAGTGCAATCACAGTTATTTTTGTGTACTTGTCAGTCATGTGAGGCATTCCTGTGGTTGAGTGCAAATCTCCACCTGCAGAGTGGTGTCATCCCAGGCCATCGAGGAGGTTAGACGGGGCTTGGGCTGGTGGGCCTGAGTTGGGGCTTTGAGTTAGAGGGGTCCGCTGGGGTCCGAATATATCTTGATGCAGTTAGGAAAGCAGCTGAATTCAGTTCAGACATATCCACCTACCTTGGTGGGGGAGGGGAAGGTGATCAAGAATCTGAGGGGTCAGTGCTGTCAAATCCAAAGTTGGGGGAAGAGAAGAAATGAAGTTAAGAGTTAGGGAATTGGAATAATATATAAGAAGACTCAGAAGAATGATGCACATTCTTCTGGGATAAAAATCAACAATGGGACATGTGGAAGATTGAAGTATATTTCTGTTACCTTCACCACCCCAACCTTAGAGCAAACCTCCATCATCTCTTTTCAGATGACCTTTCACCAAACCACATGGTCTTCCTGCTTCTGTTTTTGCTTCTCTACGGAGAATCTTTCCCAGACTATATGTAAATGTCTGGGAAAAATGACTATCTTTTTTGGGTATCAAAGTGATCAAATCACTCCTCTCCTTAGACCTCCATGTATTGAAATTAAAATGGAAATGAGATCGCTGAAATTTGGATAATATCCAAATATCATTCATTAGTACTCAAATATATTACTTACATGCATTATATAAAATATGTTAATTAGTATTCAAATATGTCTTCTCCTTAGATCTCCAGTGTTTTAGAATTAGAATTATATCCAAATTTCTTATGATGGCCATCTAGTTCCTTTATTACCTAGCCCAGATCTCCTCTCTGACTTCAAGTTCACTAATTCTTTCTTTGATTTGCTCTGCTATAGGCCCACTGGTTTTTTGCCCTCTCTTCTCAAACATAAAATTATCTCTGTCTGAAGGAATTTGAATTTGTCCTCTGTCTGAAGAATTTATTATTCTTTTACCAGGAATACTCTTTCCTCTAACATTTACTTTCTTGGTCTTCTACTCAACATTTAAGGCTCTGTTCTAATATCTCTTATTTCTTCAGAGAGGTCTTCCTTAACGCCATCTTAACTAAAATAGTATGCATCACTGCCTAATATCCCATTCTATAAATATTTTCATTTATTTGTTATCTCCCCACAAGAGGAGTCCTAATGATTCATTAAACTTGCATGTTTCAATATAAGATTGTGGAGAACATGGATTTTGTCTGACTGCTGTATCCTGAACAGGGCCTGATACCCAGGAAGGATTCAATGGCTGTATTTTTTTCCATTTTTAGTATACATGTTAGCAAGCACCCAGTGAGTGTATTTTGAATGGATGAATGGATGCATGAAAGGCAGACCTATAAGGTATATGGTGCCCAGACAAGGAATCTTTCCATCTGGTATCAGTCCTAACTGAGTAACTTGTCTAGGTATGAACACTGGGCTCCCATCACCAAATGGTAAATACCACAAACTGTCCTGGCCAGTTCAGCATCAATAATCATTTGTTGTCAAATGTGATAATATGGGTGGAAGTGCTTGGAAAATACAAGGTTTAGCAAGAAGCCGGTTGCTCTTACGCAAAGAATCATGGAGTGACACATGCATGTGAAGGAGATTCTTCATCCAACATAAAATTAAGCAGAGAAATAAGTTCTTTGAGAGAAACTGGGTTTGCATTTTTTTTTCAATTAAGAAAATCATATTAGGAAAATGTTCATTTCGTAGGCCATTTATAATAGGTAGGGAGTTAAGAAATCATGTGTCTCGTCTCCCACCTTTAGAACGGAAAAGACTTTCACCACTAGTGGTTAGTAGAGGAGACAACCTGCCTGCTTTGGAATCTTGACTCCATTCCTGTCTGGCTATGAGACCTTGGGTAAGTCACTTAACTTACTCTTTGTGCCTCAGTCTCTTTATTCAAAATTTTAGAAAATATAACAGCTACCTGAAATATAACCCTGGGAAGATTATGTCAGATAATGCATCAGAAATACTTTGAGCGGTGCTTGTTTAATAAATATTGGTTATTATCTGCATTTTGCAAACAAAAGGTTGGAATTTCAGATCACTTAAGGAATTTATTCAAAACTGTACAACTAATACATAGTAGGACAAGATATAGAAACCGGAACCTCTGCTTCCTGAAGTACCGTGGGGGAGATTTAAGCATTTTTTAAAAATCTATGCTACTGAACATAATGAATATTTAAAATAGATACATGCTACAAAACAATGTATTACTAGGATATCATTTTTTTCCCAAAGGAAAATACAGTTACACAGGTATGCATTAAAAAATACTAAAAAAGAAAGTACACTAAAATGCAAATAGTAGGTGTATGCTGGGGGAGTTTGAGACTAAGAATGATTTTGTTTTCTTTGTGTTTTGCTGTTTACATGTCATTAGAATACAACAGCTATGGCTTGTATAGTTGGAAAAAAATGTTATTGAAGAGCAGAACAACAATAATACCAACAACAATGAAACCCTTATATCTTTTGAAGGTATGATTATACCAAATCCTTATTTTATTTACACTGCTTTACATTTCCCAAACAATTCTAGCTTACATTCTTGCTAAGCTCCCACAGAAGCTTGTACTTTGCCAGTCCTACATGGTACTATGATCTTTCGTCTAGCTCTCCTTTTCCTCACATGTCTACATGCCATTTTCTATCGTGGGTACCTTATATGGTGGCTTTTAAAAAATGCTGGATGAATGACATACGCATCAGGATCTTGACTCTGGAGATAGTGTTCCTAAGAATAACCCCAACTCCAAAATTGCTAAGATGATGTACAGAATCTCATTCTCTAGATCAGCGAATTGTGCTTCTGCATTTCTGTATTCTATTACTAACCAAGACTTGTCTCCAGTTGTTCCTTATGAAAACACTGATTTTGTATGAAAACACTGATAAACCACAGTTAGCATTTATATTTCCATAACCGATTATTGTTTCTTATCAACAAGATTTTATTAACATCCTCAGAAAAATGTCCCAAGGGAAGTTTGAGTATGCTAACCATTTAGAATGATTTCCTATCTTTAGTGGTTTTCATGGATATTTTTATTACTTGCTAAAATAGTTTATAATCTATGTTTCAAGGCTTCTCTCAGAAAGCTTTGAGCCTATTTCCTTAGCAGAGTTATAAGAAAGAATTTAAAAGACAATGAAAAGTATGTGAGCTGTGGCACAGCCTCTTCCTGCTGCCTTTCATAACCCATCTCCACCAGCAGGCTTCTGCCAGCTTCTAGGAGTGTGGCCTGGTGGTTGCAGAGGCTAACACGGCCTGGTGTCCTTTATCAACAGACTCTAGACAGACAGACACCTATGGAAGGTTTCAAAGTAAGGATATGGAAATTTTCACATGATCAGTTTGGGAGAGTGGGGAGTAGTGGTATTTAACAATGCATCACACAGAGAAAGTGGCAGTGAGAAATTCTGTAAACACAGGAACCACTCAGCTTCTGACTGACAGAGGTCAGACATCTGAACTGTTATGGGATGTCAGCTGACGGACCTATAGGGACAACATTTGCAGTAGACAGCTGGTGGCCCCAGGGGACCCCGACCCTCCACATTCTTCTTTTATTTGATCTAATCTCTACTAGATAACCATCAGTTTAAAAGGGGAGTATATAGTGAAGTATATAAGACACAGTTCTCACCTTGAGAAAATTCTCTAGGCTTTCTGGGCTCAATTACCAAAATAATCATAATAATAACGAACATTTATCGAGGATTCACTCTGTGTCAGGTACTGTTTGAAGCACTTGGCATGGAATAATTCCTTTTCTATGATACTTTCTTTACACAGTTTGTTGCTAGAATTAAGAGAAGTATTTCAGGCAATGTTCTTAGCACAGGCCCTGAGTTCTCAAAAAAGTTAGCAGTTTTGTTGTTAAAACGAACCAAAACTTAGGGTTCCTGGGTGGCTCAGTCAGTTAAGCATCTGCCTTCAGGTCATTGGTCCCAGGGTCCTGGGGTCCAGTCCTGTATCAAGCCCTGCACTGGGCTCCCATTCAGTGGGGAGTCTGCCCCATCCCCTGCTTTGTGGTATCCCAGAATAACCCACAACCTAACTCCTGATGCATGCTAAGGGATACGTGCATCCCATCCCTAAGGGATGCAACCTACCTGATGCAAGTTTAAGGGATTGGTATTTATAAAAATAAAGCCTATCCTAAATTGTATGGATATTTTTGTCAGATTTCTCAGGGAAGAAAGTATGTAGTCTTCTTCAGATTCTCAAAATATTATTTCATGGTCTGAGAAATAAAGAAGCACTATTGAAAAGAATCTGTCACCTGGGGAGTAAGGAGGTCCTAATAAGCATAACAAGGTAGTCGGAAGGAAAGAGGTGAGTGGGTCTGTTCCCCCCCCCCATCCCCCATAAGAGGATTTGGAAAAGACTTAAGATGTTAGTCTCTGGGTTGGTATCTAGGGCGGCTGACTCCCCCCACCTGGAAATTCTCATTTGCCCTCTAAGGCCATTTACATAAGACGCTGTGGGATTACTGGCTGTACATCTAGCTTTGAATGGATGATTCAATGTCAGATAATTTCGTTCTGGTTTTGCAGGACTCATAGAATGTTGGCCCTGGAAAGAACCTCATACATAATCTGTTTCAGGGTTTTCAAATTTGTAGCAGATGTGCCACTGCGCCTCTTTCTGCACCCATGGAAGGCTTCTCTAACTGGGGACAGCTTTCTTTACATCTGTGCCTTCTAAATCCTTTTTAGCCTAATAGTGTATGCAGCCGTTACGGGTTGATTGAAATTAGCATGCACAGTGAAGCCAGTTTTCTAACCGTGTCATGTGCTTAATATTCTCCTATTACAGACGGGAAGACTGAGGAGATGACATTTAATATGTCCATGGATTAGACTTGAGTTGTGAAGTGAGTGATAGGAAAATTTTGAGATATTAAATGTTGTAACTACAAACTACAATCATGTAAGTGCCAAACGTCATCTCCTTTGCCTCTGCAGTTTTTCCCTCATCTTTCATAGCATAAAGAAGGAAACACTTTTCAACAATCATTTACGTTCTCCCCACACACCAGTATAGAGGCAGCTAAAAGCAGTCTCCTGAGTGATGCAAAGAAATTACAAACGATTATTTTAAGTATTATTCCATGCGTTGTTCTTTTATATTTTAAACAATGAGGTAGCTATGCAAAGTTTCAGGCCTCAACATCCTTGCAAGGAGCACATTAAGCGTCCGTCCTCAAGCTGTTACAACAAGGGTCAGTCATTCTGGGTGTCAGTATCCCCTACAGTAATATACTGGACACATTATAAAAATAGAAAACTGGATTGATTCTTCATGCATGGGAGAGAAAAAAATGCTTCAATGTTTGAAGAGTAGATTATGAACATTTATTTAATTTTCCTGTGTGTGTGTGTGTGTGTGTGTGTGTGTGTGTATAAAAGGAAAACATATTTAAGGTGAAAGGGAGAGCCTGGGGAAAGACATGAAATAAAGGGCATTTCCACCTTTTGAAATCATTAGTCAATAACACAGACCTGGTTTCAAAATTATTAAACATCACTATAGTTCCTGTAACTTAGCATGGGCCCTCCATCTGCATTACGAGGGCATATAACTTTTGAGCCTTGTCATAAATTTTCCAGTTGTTTCTATGGGAAAAAGTGGGGGGAAATGGAGTTTTTAGGCAGACCAGCAGAGATCAACTTCTGGCAAGACCTAGATTTTTTCTTTTGAGGATGGTAAGGGTGGCCAGAGAAGGGTTGATTGCCAAATAAGTAGCCATCCCTCTGCCTTCTTTATCAGATAGTCTGAGTAAACTGGCTTGAATCCCACCCTTCTCTTTCCTCTTGCACTGTTCTCCTCTTTACACTTTGAAAGTTATGGATATCAATTAGAAAATAAGCCAGTATCATACGAAAACATATTTATTGGCTGAATAATAAAACTAAGTGAAGGAGTTATTAGAATTAGAATCCCCCCCCTTACTTGAAGTACAAGTTTCCAATACTCAAACAGAAGCAAAACCCCCAAACCCAGAACGAATACATTGGTAACCTGCATCATCGGCATTCAGAGGTGGGTTCAAACAATCTATCTACATTCTTGTAACGGACTGTAGCTCCGAGGACACAGGCATACAATGAGAGACACAACAAATCAGCTTAGCAACATTGAGTCTGTACCCACCACAAAGCTTGCACTTCTTAAATGTGGTCACTTCAACTTAACACTCACAGAGGCCCCTCGGACATGCCCTGCAAAGGACAATTTGTGTACAAATTCTAGGCGATACTCTTACAAATAACAAAAAACAAAACAAAACAAAACAAAAACAAAGAATGAACAAAAAACCCCCCAAACAAAAAACAAAACCTTGGAGACCATGGTTAATAAATAAGAGAGAAAAAGAGAATAAGAAACTGGCAAATTCCATCAGCTGGTAGGAAGGCTGAGCAGCACCTCAGACCTCATCTGAAAAACAGACAGCTGACAAGTTTCAGAGCCCAAGAGTGAAGGCTGAAGGCGAAAAGGAGCTCTGCACTATCCTCTCTGAGTATTTTCACATAATCTCCAGGGTGGGGAATTTTAATCGCTCCCTACTGCACAAACTGCGTCCTTCTAGATGTGGCTGAAACAGGTGTCTCTGCAGAGTTATAAAGTCCTCTAGCAAAGGCAGGAGGCATGGCTTTAAGTTGTTCTTTCCAAGTAAATCAATAGCAATCCCATAAATAATGTACAAAAATGAAACAACTCGACTCTCACTTATTTCCTTCAAAGATCGCTTCAGATCATTCTCCAAGTGCAAATCCAGATATAAAAAATAAGAAGTACAAAAAAAAACACGTTAGCCCTGTCTTCTGTCCCCACCCTCCACAACCGGGCTCACTTGCTGCCCTCACCCTGGCAGTTTGCCCTTCCACCTACACCTTAAGATAATCATTTTTCAGCCGACCTAGCCGGGTCCCATGGCTCCTGATGGTGAGGGCCAGCAGCTCGTATTTGTCCCTGAGCCCCACAGAGATGTCAAGCGTTTCCTTCAGCAGGGACCTGGTGTGGACTAGCATCCCCAGGAAGTCCTCGTTGAGCCTGCTTTCTTGCCGGCTGTCCTGTTCCTGGCCCTGCTTAAACTTGCTTTCCAGCTCAGTGAGGGACTTGTCCGAGTTGGAGTAGGCATCCCCGATCTGGTGGGACTCCCGCCGCAGGTACTTGCCATAGCTTTCTTCCCCGTCCAGGTCGTAGGAGATGCTCTTACTGATGCCCTCCAGGACACGCCCAGCATCTTCCACTTGGCGGCCCAGCACGGTGAACTCTTCCCGAAGGGTGAGGCTCAGCAGACTGCTGGCCTGGCTCCCCTCCCCCTGGGAGCAGCGCCGGTGGTCACTCACCCTGAAGAGCAGCTGGCACTTCTCAGGGTCATCATTCTCTTCATAGTCCCCGTCCGGCACGAAGTAGTGGTGCAGTGTCCCATTGGACATCTCCGGGTAGAGAGGGCCGTCGAAGTAACCCTGACACAGGTGGCAGAAGAAACCCATCCAGAGGAACTTCAGGAACACCATCCTGGAGAGTCAGGGTGACCGGGGACCCCGGGAGAAGACTGTCCGCCCAGGCACGAAGAAGGGGGGGTCCCCCTGGGAGTCAGTGCCTCCCCAAGACGGTGACAGCCTCAGTTCCCGCAGGCTTGCTGCACCGTGGCCCCCCCTCCCCAGCAGGCTTCATGTGGCTGTGTCACCGGTGCCTGGGGAGCACAGCCACACAGCACAGGGTGCACCCAGGCTCTTGCTCCTGTGCTCTGGACTGAAATGCTGCCTTCTCCTTCCAGGCGATGGTGGCGGGATCACAGGCAGGAGAGGGAACCCCTGCTCCAGGGCTCTGGTGCCCCACTGTCCCTTGGAGTTCCCCCTTGCTCCTAAGAGATGGAGCGTGTAGCTGGAGAGAAAGGCTCTTGCCTTCTGATACGATTTCAACTTCTGGACTGGGTAGGAATGTGGAGCTTTTCCTTTGGCTAATGATATCCTGAGGATCTCTCTGCTCTCAAATTACAGCTGGTTTCGTCACTTGGAAGCCAGGGAACAAGTTTGGAAAGAAACCTCTCACCAGGTCTCTGTTATTAAAGGTACAGGATCTTTTTTTTTAAGACTGGAAAGGGGACTGTGCAAAATAGAATTTAGCTTGAAGGAGAAAATGAGAACAGAGTAAATAGAATGCCCACGACAGAAAGACTGATTTGCTATTAATGTCTTAGGGGAAGCGTGATTACCCTGGAGAAATACTACTCACATTTTACATAAGTACCCGTTTGATTAGATTGGTTAAGTATGTCTATTTTTATCATTAAAAATTTAACATTAAAAGGTTTGTGATGTCGAAGGCAAATTTGCAGTGTTGGATGTGGCAGTTTTGTTTGGAAATGGTTAGTAACAATACTTTGGAAGCAATAGCAATATAGAAAATGATTAATGCACGGTTGCTAGCATGTACAGGAATAAAAGCTGAAAATGGAATTTTGCCAGTTTAATAAGTAAGTGGACGACTGAGATAATTGTTTAATCCTATGAAAATGCATCCGTGCTAAGCTTTGGCTATGTATCTTTAGCCTAACGCCTTTGCAGTTACTGTCTCTTTTGAGATACTTAAAAGTTTACAAAAGTTTTTGAAGAATGTAGGGCTGGCACTATTATCTCCATTTTCCGGATGGAGAAACCAAGGGACAGGATGGGAAACAAATCATTTGTAGTCACAATGTTAGACTGTAGTAGAGCCAACACAGGGTCTTTTCATTTAACTAAAAAAAAAAAAAGTATTTTTTTTTCCACCAGGCCATTTTAGTTTCTGATCTATGAGTTAATTAACAAATTGGCATCCATCGGGCCAACTCATCTGTCCAAGAAATGTTTATTGAGCATTTACTCTATGCTAGAGTCTATTTTAGATACTGCTACCAGAGCTGTGGAAACCGAGACTCGTGGATAGAGGAGAAGTCTGGTTAAGTAACTGGATATTTCATCACCGTGGTGCCACGGGCCTAGATTTTTTGAGACATGTTGAATGCACATTTTAATTCTTATCCAGATATTTGGCATCATGAAAACATGATCAAAAGGAATTTTCTTAGTGATTATGCTAACCAAAAGATGATGACTTATTTTCACTGCATTCCAGCAGAAAACTACCACCTTCTCCATTGGAGAGACTGGACTGTTGGACTCAAGAGCCATATTACTTCATTCTTTTTTTCCTGGGACATTCACAAATGACAACAGATGGATTCAAATTGGCCGCTTGGCCAAAGAAGGGAAGAGGAATTTACTCGGATTCACTCCACTTCTTGCACAATCCCTCCCTGACTTACGAACGGAATCGGTTAAGCAGACCCAAGTTAAGTACTTATTACTACTTGCTCCCTACTCTGTGCAGGGCACAGTGTTGAGTTAACTCTAGAAACAGTGATGTGCAATAAAAAGTTTCAGCCTACAAAGAGTTTGCTCCCTGGTTAAAGAGTCAGGCATATCTACACAAATAATCTTGATACGAATGACTGAGAGTATTTACTTTTTCCTACAATGACCCCATCTAAACATATAAACTCCATGTCATGTATCAGGAAGGCATCACTTTGGTACAAGTAACTGAAAGTCTAATTCAATCATGGTGAACTCAAAAAGGAATTCACTGACTCACAGAAAGTCTATAATTAGATTTTCAGTCTGCGCCTGGGCCAGAATCTAGTTTCTCTCTCACCATTTTTGGGTTCTATTTCCTCAGCTTAAATGCATTCTTGGGTAGTCCTTTTCATTTGTGGTTCCAAGATAGCTATCAGTGTCTTCTGCAGTTACAAACTTCCTTGATCCTGTATAGTAGGAATGACAGGTTATGAATGGCAGGTCCTTCAAAATCAGCCTCGGTGGCCATGTTGGTTCAATTTGGACCATTAATTCATCCTTGAACCAGACTGACAGTAGTCAGAGGCTGGGGACTGGCCACTGTGCTTGAGACAATAAGGGTCCTGTTCTGCACCCGAAGGCAAGGGACCATGCAAACTACATAAATGAAAAATGTAAGGTCTTATTTAGGAAGGGGACATTATGAGAATGGGTTTTGGATTTTGCATCTGTCTTTATTAACCACTTCCAAAAGACACCAGCACTCTTCTAGTTGTGTGTAGTCAACTAGTTAACACCTGGCCTATGGGAGAAAAAAGCTCTCGTAGCATTTGCTGATTTCCATGGTGTGAATACACTCACCATGCCTGGGTCACTGAATGCAGTTAGGAAGATGTGTGCAATGATACACCATTATATAGCATTTCCATCATACGATAAATTCGATCCAGATAATCCCAAGAACATAGGAAATAGTAAAGCTATTACAAAGTGATAAGTTTTACATATGCATTCCCTTTATTTTAATATAACTTATTTAACTACGTATTTAAGTACCATAATTTTCAATAATGACTCTGTTTAACAACTGACTTGCTAAATTCCTAAAATCCTAAAAGTTGGTTCTCACGAGCCAGTGCTAGTTAGCTCCAGCATGCCATAGCTTTTTGCTCTAAAACTTCATCTTGCTCATTTTTAAGTTATTTATTTATAAGGTCTTTATATGTACGATCACGTCTCGGGCTGATCTACTAGAGTCAGAGTTAAGGTGGGCTTCTAACGATTGGCCTGAAGTAAATGGGGCCAGAGGAAATGTCCAAACCCAGATATACAAGATGAAGTCAAAAGGCAGGAATTGGGGATGCCTGGGTGGCTCAGTTGGTTGAGCAGCTGCCTTCGGCTCAGGTCATGATCCCAGCATCCTGGAATCGAGTCCCACATCGGGCTCCTTGCTCAGCAGGGAGCCTGCTCCTGCCACTCTGTCTGCCTGTGCTTACTCTCTCTCTCTAACAAATAAATAAAATCTTAAAAAAAAAAAAGGCAGGAATTGGGTAAATTTAAGAATAAAAGAGGACCCCAGGACCAGTGGCCTGGAAGCACCTTCACCCTGTACCAGCTGTTTATTTGCAACACTTGCCATGCAGCGCCAGCAGGGTTGGCTAGTTTACAGCTTGTGTATCCTTTCTTCTTTTTGGTGCACTTTAAAATCTCGTTGTTCCTTTGGTCCAGTCCACTTCAGAGAAGGAAGCAGGAAATCAGGCTGACACCATGAGCCTAAAGACCTATAGATTTCCTAAGCTCCATGATTTCCCCTTGCCAAAGATTTTTATGATCCCCTGCCTGTTTCTGATTATGATAATAGTGGAGTTTTTATAGACAAAGAGACTTGTATTAGATGAGGTCCCACTACGCAGTCTAGACATTCAAATGGTGTCTCTGGGAAGTGGAAGCTCTCACTCTCAAAAGCTCCCCTCTCCCAAACTATCAGGCTGAATCCCTAAACCATGTCAGAGAAGGAAAAAAACAAGGGAGTTAGCTTGGACCAGAGTAGGGGTTCTGGGGTGGGACAAGAGAGAAAAGGAAGACAAAGGGGAGAAGATAAGAAAGCCCCAGTATTTAGCACGTTGGGTATTATTTTATCAATTAATAGGTAATCACTAGTATTTATTGAGCAGCCATTTTTTTTTTTTTTTTTTTTTTACAGCGGGTGGGAAGGAGAAAGGAAGTGAAATGGTTGAGTAGGAAAGAAAAGAAGAAAGGAAGAAAGGTAGAAAGTAAAGGGATGGAAGAAAGAAAGCAAGTAAAGAAGGAAGAAAAGGGAGAGAGTGGAATAAATTTTGATGATATAATCTTTTATGTGTCACATTAACTCAGTGAAGAGGTTATTATTATTTGCTATAAGAACATTGGTTAGGGGCAATTCTTAACAAAAGCAATCACAAATTTCCCAGGAAATAGAGGCAATACAACACACCCATGCAAATGTAATAAGAATGCTTACAAGGAAATAAGTATAATGTCGGAAGAGAGTCTGATCAGTTCTCCCAGTCTGTCTCCATTAGTGAGAACCGGCTATGGTATGCTGAGGTAACAAATGTCACCAATATGCTAACACCAAATTCAAGTCCACTGCAAGTCAGGGTGACTCAGTAACTCTGCTCCATGACTTAGCTATAATGGCATTTCCTCTAAAAACCCTTCCTTGATTCCCTAATTTTAATTAGTTCTCCCTATCGGTTCCTTTTATTTCACTCTCTTTCTTCCCTCTCGTTACTTTCTATTGTTTATAATTGTACCTTAATTTATGTACTTATCTGTTCTAGTTTATCTTTCCAGCTTAATTTACACTACAGAGAGACAGGAGGGGTATTCCCTTCTATCTCTCACGTGCCTAATACAGTCATAGGAAGTGCTTAATGAATATATCTTAGCACACTAGGTGAAGTTGGTCACTTCCTACTTAGTGTTTCTGCAAGATGTTTTTTGCAACTAATGTTTCTTTTTCTTTTCTTTTCTTTAAATTTAAATTCAACTAATTAACATACAGTGTATATTAAAGTTTCAGAGGTAGAGTTTATATAGAGCATTTATAACATATAGTGTATATTGGTAGTTTCAAAGGTAGAGTTTAGTGGTTCATCAGTTGCAATGGAATTAGTGTTCCAATGGTACTTTTTCTTTGTTCTTCTATTAAGTGTGCTGCATTATACTGGATTATCTATGAACTAGTCTGTCTTCCCCACTTGACTGTGAATTCCTCAAGGGTAGGGGTGTATTTTATTTACCTTTATATTCTCTGTGATTAGCACAGAGCCAAGGATATAGCAAGAGCCAAATATTTGTTGTGTGATAGTTAAACTGTAGAATTTAAGGAATTCCATTATTTAATGACGGTCAGATAATCTATCTATTTGAATACACATTTTGTCTGGCCAACAGTCAACCAGTGATGTCTCACACTTAATCTGGCAGGAGAGAAGGGGAAAAGTCCTGCGAGTTCCAATATTTAGAACATTCAAATGGGAGTATCACCCATAAGGGCGACTTTTGACCCATCCTGAGTAAACTATGCAACAGGCTGTACATATGGTCCCAGAGTGTTCTGGTCTGTAAACTACAGAAGCATCAGACCACTCTGTAGGGTACTTTACTATTTACCTGGTGAAGATTTTCACTTTACTGTTATTGGAAGTACATGTCCTGGGTTATAATTCAGCTAATTTAGAGAAGAATCAAACTTCATTTTTTCCCCCTCTCTGGGCAATGTTTTCTTTTTCTTCATCATTTCAATCATAAAGACCAATAGAACTGGGGGAGATGAGAAAAGGCAGAGAGCTAGAATAAGAGAGAGGATATACCATTTTCACTTTGATTCTGCAAGCCCTTTGTTCAGCAACCACATGGGAAAACAAGGAGAAGCAGAAGCAGCTGTATAATCCACTGACAGTGCAGGAGACATGGGGTGCAAAGAGCCTGCACGTGGAAGTGTCTGATGAGGATCTGTGAGAGGGGCCTGCAAGGAGTGTGATGATTTAACAGAATGAAAGCTCACATCTGAGCTTGGTTACCAGACATGTGTCATGAAATTTTTAGTCCAAGAGCCACTGACTGAGATTACTGAGGAACAACGGGGCTGAGTCAGTCCCCTTATTCAAGGACCTCTGTTGGTTCTGGTCTTAATAAAACTTATAAAGGAGTCCACAGAATGACTGAAACAGATGCCCCTCAGAAATCATTTAGGGTGGGGAGTGGAGGGATGTGGCAGGACAGTAATAGCATTTCACTTTCTGTGTCAGAAAACAAGAACAGCTTCCATGCTTGTATTTCTTGGTCCTTGGCTGCCTTTTTTCAAGATCTTGGAGATTTAGAAATTGTCTTACAGGGAGAAAGTCCTTGATTATGTTTTGAATCCAAATCCAAATCCAGTTTTTAATTCTAAAGAAATGCAGTTGGAAGAGGATGATAGGAGTTATTTTGAAGATGAGTCAAAATGGGCTTGTCGATATTGCCTTTGGGAGGAAAAGTCTGAATGCACTTCAGAAAGCTTATTAGCAGATCCTGGTTCCAGGCTAGACCCAATTTCGTCCACTTCTTATTTTGCAGCTTTGTTTATGCTGCTTAATGAACGCCGACACTTAATTTCTCACTCCTGTTAACTACTCCTCATTTGGCCCTTAGTGCTGATGACCCTAAATGTCGAACAGATGAAGGCAGAAGAGTAGACTCACAGAGACATTTGAGATATAGCAATTTACTTAAATATGGTCTTTAGGTATTGAATCTGTTTAGGGCATGCTCTTGGTTAAATCTGGGATGTTCTTCAATCTGACCTAGGTCAGAGTAGGTGCTCTGCAAATATTTGTTGTTGGAGTTTATTAAGCCAACGATTATAAGTGAGGTTACCAATTTAATACCGACTATATGTTTTGAACCACGGACATGAGAGGGCTCAATGGGACAGACTTAAGACACAATTCATTAGAGTGATTAAGACTCTTCCATAGGATCTAAGGATCCCATAACGAAAAATTCTTTGGACTGGGGAAACATACTCATTTGCTGACAACCTTTTCTGGCAAAGCTTTTGTTCATAATAAACAACTCTTAATTTGTCACGAGTGAGTCTGGGTCACAGCCTGCCTTGTCTTTAGTCTTTAGTTTGTCTTTAGTTTTTCTTATTTTATTTTCACCAAAGAACACACGGAAAATAAAACAATGTAAAAGTCTATAAAAAGAAAGTATGGTAGACTTGATTACATACAAAAGCATATGTAAAATTTGTTATTGTCACAATTGTGCATTGGGACAATTACAACACATTTTTTTAAAAAATTTTATTTATTTATTTGACAGACAGAGATCACAAGTAGGCAGAGAGGCAGGCAGAGAGAGAGAGAGAGGGGGAAGCAGGCTCCCCGCTGAGCAGAGAGCCCAATGTGGGACTGTATCCCAGGACCCTGAGATCATGACCTGAGCCGAAGGCAGTGGCTTAACCCACTGAGCCACCCAGGTGCCCCTACAACACATTTTGATAAGAAATGTTTAACATTCTTAGTATATATTGAGTTCATAAAATCCAATAAGAAAAACACTAGAACCTCAGAAGATAAATGATCAAGTGACACAAGTTGGCAATTTTCAGTAGAGAAAATTACATTCCTGTTTATCATATAAGGTAGGTAGCTTTGTAAATAATGAAAAACCAGAAATGAAAGTAACAGTGAGATAGTATTTGTTCTAATATTAGTGTAAAATAGTTATACTTCTTAATGCTATAATGACATAGAAAGGTAAGTGTTCTTATGTATTGAAGATGGAAATATTAATGGGTCTGACCTTTTACAAAGCAATGTGGTTATTTGTATTGAGAGAGTTAAAATTTTTCATATGCTTGGACCTGATATTTTGTTTTTAGAATATATGCCAGAAACATAAATATGTACAAATACATAGAAAGGGGCACCTGGGTGGTGCAGTCGGTTGAATAGCTGCCTTTGGCTCAGGTCATGGTCCTGGAGTCCTGGAATCAAGTCCTGCATTAGGATTCTTGCTCAGCGGGGAGCCTGCTTCTCTCTCTGCTCTGCCTGCCACACTGCCTGCTTGTGCGTTCTCTCTCTCTGTCTCTCTTTCTCACTGATAAAATCTTGTAAAAAAAAGAAAAAAGAAAAACAGAAAGATTTATAAACAAAGACATCCACTACTGTATTGTTTTTGTAATAGAAAGGTAAAAATAAACAAAATGTCCCAAAGATGAAAGAAAAAGAAAAACTAAACTAAATACCTAGTGTATCCTTATGTTGGAAAGATTTTATATCTTTTGAAAATCAAATTTTTTGTTAAGATTTATTTATTTGAGAGAGACGGAGAGAGAGCCATGGGTAGGGACAGAGGGAGAAGGAAAGAGAGACCTAAGCAAACTCCATGCTGAGTGTAGAGCTTAACATGGGTTGCAATCTCATGAGTGTGAGGTCATGACCTGAGCTAAAACCAAGCCTTAGAGGCTTAGCTGACTGCACCATCCAGGCACCCCTGAAAGTTAAATTTAAGATATTTTTAATAAATGAGAAAGTGTTGTGATACAATACTATATGAAAAATGATTACTAAAGAAAACAGTAAAAACAATACAAGTCCAAGATAGTAATATGACAAAAGTAACATGCTTATTTCTATGGAGGTTATATGTATGTTATTCTTTAATTTGGTCTGCCTTTCTTGCATTTTCCATAATAGGATATGGTATGAAATTTAGGAAGAAAAAGAGAAACAAAGGAAGGAAAATAATACCAAGAGACAGAAAATCTTACATTCTCAAAGCACCCACCTCACAGAGCTCCTGACTTTACATTCTTTAGGCAGAAAGCTTCTCTGTTATCCTGATCCTGGGACTGCAGACAGCAGACACTCATTTGCATCAGTCTCCTAAACCACTTGGCCCTGGACCAGATACCTAAACACTTCGGATTTGGTAACCTCTAGTAGATTCATTCCACTGTCAAAATAAAAGCACATTCTATTACTGTGGACTTTGAGGTTAAATTCCTACATTTTTTGGTCTGGGATTTTCTTTGCCAATATTACGGATTGGGCTGGAGGGCAAGGTAAGGGGACATGCAATCTGCAAGTGTTGGAGAGTGTTATTTTGTGATAAAGCGTCTCTACTCTTGGGTAGGATTTCTAACCAGAAATCCTAAAATCCAGGGATTACAGTCAAGCTAAATAAGTCAAGAAGACTGGATTTTAATTTTTTTTCCTTTTTCACGTCCAAGTCCCTTGTATATTTATTAAGACTGCTGCTTTCCAGTCTTTTGCCTCATACCACCACCTAAATGAAGGAATTTCTATTATGCAGCTTCAGAGACTAAATTATATCCTGTAATGTACATGAGAAAATTTTTAAAAATTACATCATTAGATACTTACCATATTTTTTCCTTTTTCATTTCTTTTAATGTAAATGATGTTTTCCTTCAGGGATAGTTAAACCAAGTTTGAAGATGTGTGGTTGTCTACATGCAAATTTTATAAGGAAAATGGGAGGAAAAGCATAATTTCCCATTCTCAATGATGAAAACTAAAAAAAGGGCAGGCTTTAATAAGATGTAAGAAAAAAATCTGTCTTGGTCCTAAAACAATTCACTGAAAGTATCTTTTGAAGTGTTTTTTTTTAAAAGCTGTATAAAAATTTAAAAATGAAGTTTGGATATTAAGAAAGTTTTAAAATAGAGCATATGCTACCAGGGAGGTCTGTCAAGTAACCAAGTAACTGATGATGTTTAGAAAGTCTCTTAACTGTATTTAAAAAAAACAGAGAATCCTTTTTCCTCCCCCAAAGTAGGCCAGTGCCTGGTATAAACTGACAGCAAACTATAATTTACGAATAGTGGAAAGACTTGTGACTTAGAATAACACTGTTGTGACAGCACAGTAATATAATAGAATTGAGTATTTAATGTAGAGAGAACACAAAATAAAAACATTCTCAGTCTTAGAGAATTTAGTTAATATCAGGTATACTGAGCCACTTCCCTGTGGGGTGTGTCACTGGGTCCATGTATGTTTAGATAAGATGAGCATGGGGCTTTCTGCCTAGGATAAGCCATCTTTCTTTTTTGTCCTCCCAAATGGTTTATTGATAATGGCTTTATCTCAAAAGTAAAAGCCAAATGGAAAAGGACAAAATGATCCCCAGAGAAGAAAAATATTTCTGTCAGGAAGAATATAAACAAGTTTAAAAATAACTGAAAGTGATTTGTCATTAAAATGCCATTAAAATTACTAAATTCTAAACTCTAACTCTAAAAATTAGAATGATTTTTACACTCTCTAATTAGAAAAAAAATGTTTCTTATTTTTAACCTCCTGGACCCTCCTTGGTGGGGGTATGGCTACATTCCAAAGCTGTTTGAGGAGAAGAAAGGGATTAACATTGGAATGGTGAATTGTCTGTAGTTTGCACTCATGGATACTGAGCTCCAACAGCTGACAGGAAGGAGAAAAACTAAGCATTCAGATATTAGGTCTATATGAAATCAAACATCAGACTACTTGGATACATCCAGATTTTAGATACTTGGCAATGTGTAAGCAAAATGTTTTTGTGGTTTACTTTTACTCTAGATATTTTATTTTATTTTTAATTTATTTTTTAAAAAGATTTTCTTTATTTAACAGACAGAGATCACAAGTAGGCAGAGAGGCAGGCAGAGAGAGAGAGGCGGAAGCAGGTTCCCTGTTGAGCAGAGAGCGGGACACAGGGTTCAATTCCAGGACCCTGAGATCACAACCTGAGTCAAAGGCAGAAACTTAACCCACTGAACCACCCAGATGCCCCTCTAGATATTTTAATACATTGGGATCTTAGCTCTAGAATCCTAAACATGAAGATGTTTATAGACATTTTAATTTGAGGAAGAAGGACTATTGTTTGAAAAGGACCATCCCAAACCATCCCAGAGTATCATCAGAATATATGAACTCAAATAAGACCAGTAAATTTAAGACACTAGAAAAAAACCATTACACTATTTTGTGATTTTTGTGCTTCTTGCTAAGATGAGATGACAGAAGATGAATATACCCTCCAACCTGAAATGACTACAACACCTGACATGGTACATTAAATAAGAATTTTCAAGGGCCACCTGGGTGGCTCAGTCAGTTAAATGTCTGACTTCAGCTCAGGTCATGATCTCAGGGTCCTGGGATCAAGCCCTGCATTGTCAGGCTTTAGACTCAGTGGGGAGTCTGCTTTTCCCTCTCTCTCTCTCTCCCTCTGCTCCTCCCTCAGCTCGTGGTTTCACTTTCTCTCTCTCAAATAAATAATTAAAATCTTTAAAAAAGTTTTCAAAACATTAGGCATCAGGCAAGGAAGACAATGGCCCCAGAAATTTGGGAAACCTGAGATGGTATAAGGAAGGGTGTATCAGGTGTTGAAGGGGGGCTGGAGGTCCAGGGATACTAGGTTGACTAGAGTTCACGGAGCAGGGTCGTGGAGAGGCTAGAACCACATGGAGAAGGACCTCCAGAAATCTGTAGAGGGTCTTCCTCAAGTCTTCAGCTGAGTAGTGATCAGCACATGCATAAAAGGAAAATACCAGAAGTAGAGAAAGAACCACTGAAAGGATTAGAGGGAACAATCTCTAGTGCTCACCGGGGCTCTTGCCATGATGGTATAAATCATGGACCCACCAGACATACCACATGGTAAATCCAGCAGTAGGATGATAGCAGGATGAGAAGACAGACATGGTAAGGACACTAGAAGGTCAGCATAAAACTGGCCATTTACCTAGCCATCTTTCCTCCCCTTTTATATGCTCTGGTAGCATGGAAGATTAGGAAGCTCTTGCTGTCCTTCAATACCTCCAGATGCAATGGGCTCCCTCCCACAGCTACTACTGCTGTCCTGCCAAGTGTGAGATATTTCTTTAAGGTGCTTTTCATTTTTTGAGGCTGCACCCAAGAAAAAAAGCCCCAGGAGTTTTCTACTCTTGGATTTGAGCTTATATTAGGGGTTCTATTATTTTCCCTTACTCCTACTTTAGGACTCTATTCTTGGAGTCAAAAATATGCTGGCTTACCAAATTCTGTCTACCTCTTTTACTTTCTCTGAAAATCTTCCTATTTCCTCCAGCCCATACAATTTTTGTGGATTTTCTCTGCAGTAGGAAACACTGGTTAGCTTCCTGCAAATTCATTGTTTATGTCAGAATTGGAACTATTGGGAGCTTAAAACTTTCAAGTTGAGTTATTTTATTTTTATTTGCATTTCCTTCACTGCATCCCTTCACAAATAGACTGTAGGAGACCAAAAAAACCAAAACCAAAACCAAACCAAAACAAACAAACAAAAAGAAACCACATGTACTCAGGTTATCATTCTGTTAGAATTGCACATGTTTTCTCCTGGCATATTGCCCATGTTTAGTTTTATTCTGTTGTTTCATAGCCAGTGGAGAGTCAGAAGAGTACTTGGAAATGCATGAACAAGTGTGCATACCTACAATGAGTTATTAAGGGGAAAGAGGATAACATGCAAGATAAATTTAGACGATGGGCAAAATTCCTTGAGGGCTATCCCTGGTTATGATCTTGAGAACCCTCTCTAATACTGGCTTTGGTCTGTAGACTGTTACTCAGATGGGGAGCTTACAGCCCTGACATCAAAAATCTATTGAATCATTTCTTAGATTAAACAGGCACATCCGTCCTGTGTCTGAGCTGAGAAGTGTTATCAAAAGTTCCCCAGGAGAAAAGTCACAGAAGACTACCAAATCTTACAAGATATGGAAGAAATAGGTAAATGACTGAATATTTAAGTTTTGTCTAATTTCTTGGTCATTGTTGTTCCTATGGTAAAATGGACTCTGAAAGTTATGGAGCAACTTTCAAAGTGCAAAGTGACACTGTCTTCTATCAATAAATATTTTTTATAAAAAAGAAGACTTTTGAGAGAAATCTTGCTAAGGTTGCAGAGATATGGCTGTAACAATAGCTAACTCTTATCATATTTCATCCAGTCTAAGATGTTATCAGCTTTAAGATGTATCATCATTTTGTGTACCAAAAAAAAAAGAAAAGAAAAGAAAAGACAGTCAATAAAACTATAACAGAATTCTATCTTAGAGTATTTTAAAAACTATTTATTTCTTTATTTTTATTTGCCAGAGAGAAACATAGCAAGAGAGGGAACATAAGGAGGGGGAGTGGGAAAGAGAGAAGCAAGCCTCCCACTGAGCAGGGAGTCCAATGTGGGGTTCATCATAGGACCCTGGGATCATGACCAAAGTCAAAGGCAGTTGCTTAAGTACTGAGCCACTCAGGAGCCCCAAAATAATTTATTGATAAAGTCCTTTTCGACTTATTTAAACATAAACTTTTACCATTTATTCCTTTGGGCATATATTAAAAGGAAAGTACAAGAGAAATTAACTCTTTCCTTCCTTCCCTCCTCCCTCCCTCTCTTCCTTCCTTCCCTCTTTCCTTCCTTCCTTCCTTCCATCCTTCCTTCTTCTCTTGTTTTGGTCTTCATGATCCTACAGATTGGAACTTGAGCTCAAAGTTGGAAGGATATTTCTTTCTTACAAATTCTTGTTTAATACCCCATTACTTGTGCTATGTAAAATATGAATTTGTCTTATCAGTTTGTCATTTCTTTAAGATTCCTTTTACCTCTTCCTGATATCAGTTTATCTTGTCTTCATTTCTACTGCTTGGTGTGTGATAGATGATCTTTGTGTAGATACCTAAGTAAGAAAATGTTAACGGCCTCCTTTACTTGCAGATACTGATGTGGTTTGGAATTCTGGGGTCCAGAGCTGATGGCCAAGAAAGAATTATTGGGATGTCTTTGGTGCAAAAGGTGATTTTATTGAGGCATGGGGTCAGGACTCTTGGGTGGATAGAACTGCTGCCCCAGGACTTTAAAAAGCAACTAATTTTATACTTTGCGGCTGGAGGAAGGAAAGATAAAGGGAAGTTTCCACAAGGATTTTCAAACGCTAAAGAACACTCACAGGTTCCCAGAGGCCTAGCTATTGTCAAGCCAGTGTTGTTTTTCCCTCTAGGAAAGCATCAACAGACAGTTGGGAGCTTCCTGGAGGAATGTTACACTCCACTTGCCTCACTGGGCGGCAGGTTATAAGGAAATTTAATTTTATCTGCATTTCTTTCTGCCTTTGTTTTCCCCATCAAGTATCTTTCTTAGGTCTTGGTTTTTTGCTTGCAAGACAATATGGAATTTTGTGATTTTTCAACAATGATATTTGTGTCTTTAATATCAATGTCACAATATTCCTTTTCTGTCACCTCAAACATACATTTTAACTTTTGTTTCAATTGATCACAGTGCTACCTTTTTAAAAGATACCGAGGAAGCCAAGGACACTCAGCACATATACAAACAACTACGCACATTGTTAGTTGAAGTGACAATAATGTGGGTATCAGCAGTTGAATTCACACAAGAACAAAGAACGACATTACCTCACAGATGCTCCCTGGTCAACAGGGACTACAAATTGTTCTCTTGTTTTGGGTTGCTCTGAGCCTCTTGAAAATGATGCTGTCAAGGTTGAAATGCCAGGGGAGCACTCGCCTGGCCCATACTCATTTGAGCCCTCACAGGTGTGTCCCAACTGGAGAGAATTCTCTTCCTGGACTGACCCTTGTAGTTCTTACGATTGCAGAACAAACCTCAACAACACGCATCAGGGAACTTTGAAACAAGGTTCATTACTCACAAGTCGTAGAAGGTGAATAGCACACCCAGGGCCGCAGAGTAAGGTAGCACTAACAGAGAGAGAGGCAAAGAGACAAAGACCGAGACAGAGAGACAGACCTAGGGTTTCCCAGATTCACTATTAATTGGTGAATTTAAAACACAAGAGGGGGAAGTAAGCCTGGAGAAGGGAAAGCAGGGTTACTCAGACTGAGTTTTTTAAAAGGGGAAACTCTGTGGGTGGGGAGGCCTGGCCCTTTATGAGTTGCGTAGCTGCCAATGTGTTTATTTGAGATGAAGGTCTTTGAAATGGATGCCTTGACAACGAAAGCTTAATGTCAAGCACTGACATTACAATAAAAAAAAGCTAATGGTCAGACATTTACGCTACACATCTATTGTAAGACACTTCCTAACTTCAGAGCTGTGAAAGCATTACGGAAAATGTGTTCTGGAACTAAAGAAATGCAAGATTTTATCACTGGCTGAGTGCTTTACATAGCACTTATGTAATCACCGCAAATCAGTATTACCACTTTTCATCTCTGTTTTGCAGATGAGGGATTTTGAAGCTCATGGAGACATATAACTTGCCCTTGGTCATAAAACTGGCAGATTAAGGAACTGAGATTTTAACACACTCTGCCTGATAGAAAAACCCAAGCTCCTTGCCACTGTGCTAACCTTGCACTGGGGACAGGAATGAGGGAGTCCAAGGCTGCTTTAAAGCTAGTGTGGCTCTCCAAAATCACTTTGACATTATTTTTGTTCCAAATTATTTGCTTGCTCTCATAGCAAACTTCATTGTATGATTTAGAGTAAGTATTCACTATACACTTGTATACACTATACACTTCTGAGTATTGAATGTCCATAATATGACAAAGTTATGTTATGGGAAAATACATCTGTTGAGAAAAAATTTGTAATGGGGACTTACTTTCATAAAGATGCATGCAAAAGTCCAGATGGTTTGGATAACTCCAGGGTCCAAAAGTGTTATCCATTACTGTTATATTAAAATGTATTAAATACCACTTAAAAGGTATTACTTGCCAGTCAACAAATAACAGACTGTTTTGTGATCATCCTTATTTCAAGGATATTTTTTTCTGTTTTTCAAACTTATTTTCAAATTCATATTCAAATTCTTAATAGTTATTATACCAAAGGCAATGAGCGTAGATTCTCATGCTTAAGAGGGAGTGAGTTGGGTAAAAGAGAAGAGCAGAGTGAAAGGGAGAGCCATATTCACCTGTCGGAGCATATCCATTTCTAGTAGGCCAGGTCCAGATGTGGTGCAAGAAATTTCTGTTCATCAAAGACCTAAGGGTTATGCATCCTCTTTTCCTTCTTGGACTCAGTACTAAAGAAAAGAGGTGTTAGCTGCTCTCTAACACAAATCTTGGCATTGAGAATCACGTGCATTCTCCAGCTACATCCTCACCCACCAGCAGAACCGAGGAATGTAACTGCAAACAAGTAACATCTTATAGTAATACCAAGGCCCCTTTTTATCATCTTTCACCTCTTCCTTAGGGTTCAAGTAAATAGGGTCTATTCTGGGGTTTGCACAGTGCAGATTGGGTTAAAGTCTGGGGAGATTTTTTTTTTACTATAAAGACATGGTAAATTACTTGTGTTTTATATGTGATATAATACTAATCAAATTGATTTCTCTTATGTTATTCTATGGAGTCAATGAATCATGGACTCTTGGCCAGGAGGTTTCTTAGATATCACCTAATCTAACTCTCAGTGCAACAGAGGAATATTCTTAATCTTATCACTAGCAAGCAGTCCCTGATGACACTTGTTGGAATTTCTCCAGTAATGGATAAAAAAGCAGTTTACTCCATTATCAGAAAGTGTTTATTTATGCTGAGCTAAGCTTTATATTCTGCCATGATCCATCTGTTGGTATCAGTGCTCCCCCCTATTTTATCATGTTTTCTTCTTGTTTAGACATATTTGTACTGTTCATGGCAGTTAATTTTTCTTTTTAGTTTAACCCTCTTGCCTACTGGGCAACAGATGATTGAGTTAAGAGCAAACAGTTGACCCAGAAGGAATATGAACCGAGGGATGTTGAGACCATGCCTGATGAACACTTCACAGTGGATGCCCCAGGATTTAGAATGTTAACGTCAGTGGGGACGACCTTAAAGTAAACACAGCCCAAATGGAAGGACTAACTGTATCTTGAATCATCATGAACAAAAGGTAGAATTGATTGATATAGAGAAAAGAGGCCTAGTTCCTTTCTATTATTTTAAATGAATCTTTCAGCATAAGTCTATCTCAAGAGTATCAGCAAAGTATGTATGATATGTGATAAAAGAATGAATTTCTTGCTTTAATGGACATCAAATAAAGCAGAATATAAATAACATCCTTTATCCGGTCCTTTTGCTACAGTAAATATTGGAATATAATTGTCAGAATTGTCAGGCCCAGGTCTTACTTGACAGGGGCCAAGGACTGAACCTCACAGAATATGATCTTTTTTTTTTTTAAATTAACATATAATGTATTATTTGCTTCAGGGGTATGGTACAGGTCTGTAAAGAATATGATCTTAAGAGGCAATATATTGGTCTTTGGGAGAGAGTTTTTTTTTTTTTTTTTTTTTAAGGATTTTATTTATTTATTTCACAGAGGGAAAGAGACCACAAGCAGGCAGAGTGTGGGGGCGGGAAGCAGGCTCCCTGCTGAGCAGAGAGCCCAATGTGGGGCTCAATCAAAGTACCCTGAGATCATGACCTGAGCTGAAGACACCCCATGGGAGAGAACTCTTGAAGAGCTCATTGGTCCTGGAAATTCACATTGAAAGCCATTCTTTCCAGCTGCTAAAGTGACTATGGAAGACTGTATTAAGATGGAGCCTCTATCAGCCTATTTCTTCCAGTGATGTAATGAACCAAAGCCACTGCTAAACCAAGTAGACCCTGGGCATAAGTGACAGATGGAGTTCTGGTCTGGTTGCTGCTGCATTTTGCAGTTATTTTTTTTACCAAACCATAACCTGGCCTATCCTTAATGACCTGAGAGAGGTCAATTTCTGCCTCAACCTTTGTCTTTGTTCAGTGTTCTATATAAGAATGTGAAATGACTAGAGTATTCCAAGAAGACTACATACTCAGATACTCTAGTTAGCACATCCCAAGTACAAGGTAAGTTAGCTGTCAATATTTTGAATGTTTAACCTTACCAGGTGAACTTGAACTGAGACGTTCATCTCCACATGGGGATTTACCTGCCATAAGAGGACTGGTTGAAGTCTCACCTTTAACCACTGCACCTTCTTCCCTGAATTGTCTTTAGTTGGCACAGTTAAGAACTGCCACTCTGACTCTCTCTTTTTCCATATTCTTTGTGGACAAACCCTCAATCTTCTACTTCTTCTGTGTTTGAACATTCAGGTTGTGACTATGAGTAACCAGCCAGCCCTTGTACATTTCAATCTCTAATCTCCTATTGCGTCTTGATTTTGGAATTAGACTCTTAGAGGCCAATATATTTATACCTACTTCCCCATGTTTTTTAACCTCATTTTCTCCCATGTCTTGCCTGTACTACTAAGGCAGGGATTTAAGGCTAAATTAATTTTGCCTCCCATGACTGAGGTCCTACTACAAAGATGGAAGTTACATTTCTCAGGCTATGCTACAGCCATCGAAAACATCACAGATCTATCACAGCATACCTTCTATCTTAGCCTTACATCTTTCTCAGCAGGGCTATAGGCAATTACTCCCAATAAATCAATTCGTTCATCTGTGTGTTCATTACCTCAGCAAGAATTTTTGTTGTTGTTATTCAAAGATGTTATAATTTTTGAATGTCAGCAAGTATTTATTGAACCTTATGATATGCCAGGTCCTGCTCCAGGCATCAGACATGAACTAAAAATTATAATACTGAATTTGATTTCCCAAGATGAAATAAGACAATGCATATAAAAATATAAAACCCCTGTGAACTTTAAAGCTCTTTTCAAAGAGATTAGAAAGAAGTTTCCATATTCTTCAATATCAGATTTTCTCTTTTGGTAACATTTTTGTAAAGTATGGTACCTAATTTATCATTGATATTTTACTTGGTTGAAAACCACAGGCAGAAAGTTGCACAGGCTCAAAAGTCTGACAGACTTCTTTTAAAACAATCTGGCTGTAGTATTTACACAGTTAAGTCATTTAACTTCTTTGGGTCTCTTGTTTTTTATTGTGGAGCTACATAACACAGTAATAGGTACATAAGGACTCTTTACAAATATCTATAAAGCATTTGGCATTGCAATTAGCCCATGGTAAGATCTCAAAAATAATGCTGGCTGTTGTTAATACCCTAAAGTCTAATAACAAGAAATTTTCTCCATGAAATTCAATAAAGCTACTGAATTTTGAAGGAAAAAAAAAGTAGCTTATAAACCTTTTTATTTTCCTTGAATTAACCCTTATGCAAAACAAAAAACAAAAAACAAAAAACAAAACTTACAGTGATTAAGCATTGTTATCACCTGGTGATTGCTACAAAAAAAGAATTTCAGAACCTTCCCTAGGCTTACTAAGTCAAGCTCTGCATTTTATTAAGCTCCCAGATTCACTGAGATACACATTAGCTTTGAAGAACTTTTCATTGAGTTAAGGTGTGCATAGAAGTTGCTCATGACTGATCAGATTCATGTTCATTCCTGTTCAAGCTTCCAGTTTTGGCATAAAAATTTGCTATCCCATTCAGCTTTTCAGTTTTCTGTAATTAATGTCCAGAAACAAACAAACAAACAAACAAAAACAAACAAAACAAACAAACGAAATGAAAACAAAGAGCAGAGTATAGAATGAACTTCAAGTTGTCATCCATTTCATTTGGTGTTAAGTTCAACCATGACTCTGCATAAAGAATGCTTTATCTAAAGTCTGTTTAGTCCCTGTAAAAATTATCCAAGGTAGGCATTGCTATCTTCATGACATAATAAATGAAAGTGAGTCTCAGTGAGATTACAAATGCTTTAAAAGGACACAAAGCCCAGAGGCGGAAAGTTGGTTTTGAATCCAGATTTGTTTTCTCTCCAAGTTATATATTCCATTTTGTTTTCCAGTAAGCCAATGTGCCATTACATCAGTTGCCTTACATTTCTGCTCTGGAGGTAATTGATCAAGGAGGAGGCTTTCCTCCTTTCCAACAGACTGGAAACACAGTAACTCCATCTATCCAAGAGTATTTATCTTGCTACATTAGTTCCCTCCCCTCCATTTTTATTGGGACTTAAAATGGTACGCATTTTGCAAATGTGAATTATTGAGCCAACATATGGTTTCAATTGAACAATTCCAATATATCATTGTTTAAAAAAAAAAGAAGAAGAAAGAAAAAGAAAACACAAACTAACCCTTGGATTTCTGCAAATGTGTTTTAATAAAAATCTAGAAAGTGAAAGTTCCAGAGTTAAGTAAAGGCACATCTATATTTGCTTATTTTTAGCTTTACTGTTGATTATGCCTAACAGCCAGAGCACTTTAGACACAGCTTTCATTCATCCTGCTTTTATGATTTCCCTGAAGTTTGGGGCACTATTTATTTACCAGAAATCAGACTATAGCTTACTGAGTCTGTCTATGGCCTTGTGGTGGCTCTGGAGCGGCCAACTTGAGTTGGATATTTGTTTCAGAAAGATTGTAAGGATTTAACACACTGCTCCCATTTTACTGAAAGAGAGATTCATATCCTTGGGTAGGTCTTGCCTCGGAAATGTTTTAGATTAGGAATCTCTGAATTTCAATTAGACTGTGGTTATCCACACCCGAACCAGTTTGGTAAAGCCTGGTGTGGCAAGGTGGAGGCAATGGTTAAGTAGGTTATGGGAGAATTCTCTTTCTTCCAGCAGATTTGGCACAAAGTAGAGGAGTTTCTGCATATGACTGTAATGATAACTATTACTGTCCTCGTTGGTGTAAGGCTCACAGTACTTTCATACTCACTTTGCATTTCATCTATGTAATGGATCTTATGAGGTAGGCACTGTCAATATATTAATATACAGGTGTGGGAAATATAGTTCCGTGAAGTTGTGACTTGCCTTAGTTACAGTTGGTAACTGATGCCACAGGTCATACATGACCTCTTACTTTGCATTTTTTAAAAAAAGATTTTATTTATTTATTTATTTGAGAGAGAGAGAAAGAGAGGGCACAAGTTGGGAGAGGAGCAGAAGAAGACAGACAAGCTGACTCCCCACAGGGAAGGGAGCCCATAGTGGGGCTCGACATGGGGCTCTATCCCAGGACCCTGAGATCATGACCTGAGTGTAAGTCAGACACTTAACTGACTGAATCACCCAGGCACCTCCTCACTTTGCATTTTGAGACTTTGCTTCGCTTTTGTGACATGAAACTCTTCTAGTTTTCTTCCTCTTCTAGCTGTCACTTGCAATGGCCTTCTCATATTTTCCTCTGGTTGACTGGGGCTGTATCCATTGACCGTTCCTTGGGGCACATTCCTTGCCCCTTCTCACTCTATTTTCTCATAGATGTTCACATTCCTTCTCATGTCTTTAAAGACCATCTATGCTGTGATGACTCTAAAATCAAGCAGAAGGGATTTGTCACTTCCGTTCCATGGCAGACAGTTGTGAATTCCCCATATTCCTTCTCTTTCTCACAGTTTAGAGAATGAAGAAATTCAAAATGACAAAGTCATGAGCAGACAAAACTCACCATTGCATCTACTGGTATGATATCAAATATCTAATAATATTGTGATCAATAATGTGATGAATAACCATAGGCTACAGAAACTGTACTTTTCATGAGTTTTGTAAATTTATTCAATTATGTCTTTTTCTACTACATCTCTATTTTTATCACGATTAGTTGTAACACATCTTAGCAGATTCCACTTCATTTTATATTGAATTACATTTTCTCAGCTTTGAAATTATTCCTGCCTTTAGGTCACTCAGGCTCACACTTCAGTCGCTTCAAACTCGGTATTAATTCCTTGAATAAACAATAAATGAACAGTACTGAGAACAACTGTTGACACATTAAGAACCATGAAAAGCACATAAAAGCATTTGCTTTGTTTTTGTTTACAGATGATGTTCCCTGTGTTCACAACTATTTGAGCAGTGGTTTTAGTTAAAGGGGTAGTAGTCTTAAACAAGTGTTCCCTGCACACATTTCTTGGGCTGCTGCAATTAAACATGATTTAATTAAGTCAGCATCAGTAACTTTCCCCATTTGGCTAGTTAACAAATGAGCCACTTGGAAATTTACTTTGTTTGTAGACTTACTTTTATTTATATCTGTGTGAAGAAATCCTGCTGTGATGAGATACTAAGTTTAAAACTTTCTGATTCTTTGGACTATTGCTTTCTTGTGAACGGGAACATTTTGGTGAATGCTTGGTACAGTAATATCATCACATAATATATATTCTATAGCTGTAGTGTCATTGCATAAGGAACACACTGATTTTCTGTCTAGTTCAATAATAAAATAATCTACACTCCACTGTGCCTGAAAAGCATATCATCTGAAGTCCACTTTTGCCTTTCCTTTTTTTGATTTGGTGGGTATTCACTGGTGATAAAAATTACATAGAATATCACATCATGATAATACATGTGACACACAGTACTGCTGAGTAGTAACTACGCACTGTGATTTATAGTGCACTGAGATGTGTGAGATTAGTGCCATATGTGGTTTCTGTCACAAATGCACAACCCTGTCACTGCAGAGTAAAAGACAATGTGTAAATGGATGAGTGCAGCTGTGGTCCAATAAGCTTCCTTAGTAACACTGAAACTTGGATTTTACATAATTTTTCCATCTCACAAATATCTTTCTATTGATTTTCAGCCATTCATGAATGTAAAAATCATTCTTAGCTTATAGGCCATGCAAAAACAGGAGGCCAGTTGGATTTGGCCCAAAGTTCATAGTTTAATTCCTGATCTTGACTAATACACTGTATCTTAACTGAATTATTGTTTATACTTCCCAAACCTGTTATTCTCACATCCTCTTCAGCTCTCTGAATAACATCACTACACAAGCTGCTTGAGGTAAAACTTCAATTCTTAAATTCTCCCTTTTTTTTTTACATACAAATATTGACTATATTTTATCATTTACTTTTATCTGTTTATATGTAAAATAAATTTCTCAAAAATAGCTTTTTTTTCTTTTCAATCTGACAACTTTGCCTTTTAATTGAGATGATTGAGACCATTTACATTGTATGAAATTATTGATATAATTGGACATAAACCTACCATTTTGTTATTTATTCTTTAATCTCATTTGCTTTTTGTTTTGTTTTTCTCTTCTTTTCTAAAAAAGCTATTTTAAAATTTTATTTCCACAACTTTTCATTACATCTTTCTAAGTATTTGCTTTAGGTTTTTCAATATATATATTTAAATCATAATCCTCTGCCTTCAAGGAATACTATACCCCTGCACATTTAGAAAAAGAACCTTAACACATATATTTCCCATTCTTTCTTCTTATCATTTATATTGCTGTTGGCATGCATTTTACTCCTACATATGTGACATATTCCAAGATACATTCTTACTGTTTTTCATTTGGCCATTGAAGATCTCTGAAAGCCATTAAAATCAAGAAAAAAATTGTATTTTAATATTTACTCTCTTTAGGACTCTTTGGCACTCTTCATTTCCTTGGGTAAATCTAAATATTCCTTTGGTATCTTAATTCTTCTGTTTATGAATTTTCTTGACTATTTCTTGTAGTGCAGGTGTGCTGGTAATAAATGGTCTAGCTCTTGATTGTCTGAAAGACATTTCTGCTTGATATAAAATTCTGGCTTGACAAATCTTTTGTGAGTATTTGAAAGATGCTATTTTTGTTTTTGCATGAATGTCTGTGTGAATTTTCTCTGCCCCTATGTAACATATATTTTTTCTAATTGCTGTCAATATTTTCTCTTTCTCTTTCTTTTTCAACAGTATAACTCCAATGTATCTAGAGAGGTGTGTGTGTGTGTGTGTGCACGTGCATGTGTAATTATCCAGCTTATAGTTCTCTGAGCTTCTTGAATCTGTGGGTTATTGACTTTCATTATTTTTGGAAATTCTCAGCCATATCTCTTCATATATTTCTTGTGCCCTCTTTTCTTCAGAGATTCCAGCTATGTCTGTGCTAGACAGCTATCTATAGTTTGGGTGCTCTGTTCTGCTCATTTCTCATCCACTCTCTTTCCTTCCTTTCTTTTCCTTCCTTCTTTTTCTCCCCTTATCCCCCCTTCTTCTTCGATTTTGCTGCTTTTATTTACAATGAGAATAAAATTTCAGGTTATCAAAGTTAGCCACAGGGTTTCCACACACTCTTTATTTCCCTATTAAATACAATGGTCAAGCATTATTGCATACTGTCTTTATTGCTTTAGCTTTTGGAATGCAGGACACTTTCCTCTTTCCAAGTACCCTTTGTCCCGGAATAAGTATGTGCTTGGGGCGAATGAACACAGATTAAATTCTGGACTATGTACTGGAGATTCTGTAGGTTTCTGGCCTTTTCTCTACACTTGCTTCTTCATAATTCTTTGGAGAGGGTGGGGGTTTGTGATCTCTAATGCTAGCACACAATGGACATTGTATAAGCAACTGAGTTAGTTCACAAAGAAACAAGCATCTTCCCAAATGTATTTGGAAGGGTGAGCAAACAAAACCAGCAAGCGGTTATGCAGTTTGTAAACATTATATTTTTCTCAGTGCAAAAATGTAGACATCATACATGAAAATATGTAGCTCACTTTGGCACAAATTGTGTAACAACAATAGCCAATGACATCAATGTTTTATGATATCATGCTCACACAAAATCATCATACACATGGTTTGTGCCAGAAGAACTTAGAAAGTTATCTTTTCCTGTGACTCTAATATACCTACAGTTTTCTGTGATTTATCTAAACAACCAACATGTCATAATTCATCTTTTACCTCTAATATATAGTTTTAATCTATTTTGAAAGATTGAAACACTCTTATATTTGTTCCCTAAATGTACCATAAACACACACATTTCATTTCTGTGATTCTAGCACAGAGCCTAGATACTAGCATGTGGTCGGCAAATTCTCATCTGTCCAGAGAATGAATCAATGCCAGACATCTGAGCCTTTCAAGTAGTTTAATTCGGAAGCAGTTTTTCCTCTTTGCACAAAGCTGATTTTACATCTTGGGCCCCTGGATCTGGGGCTTCTCTGGTCTGCACATACTGGAGCTGAATCCTCTATGTATTCTTCCTAGCCATTAAATCCTTCCCAGGGAGAACAGGAAGTCTGGCACTGCTTTTGATGACACATCAATGACGTGATGTCTAGTTTCTATTAAAAATCAAAAAGCAAAATATTTAATGCCAGAAACAAAAAGTGTAGACAATGTCATATGTAAACATTAGTATATTGTTTAATATACGACGCTACTCACCTTGAGGGCTGCCAGGAAGTCCTGGACCAAAGTGGACGGTGGTATGAGAGGCCTAGGCAAAGACAGCTGATCCCTAGTACCATAGACACATAACACAGGCAATCACAGCCTTCTTCTATCCTGGTCTTTTTGAATTCTCTTTTCAGTGGTCCTAGTTAAGTTAGCTAGAACAATGGTAACTATCCTATTAGAGGCAAAGTAGTTTCCTGGTAGGGTGTCATGCATCTTTTGAGTTCAGAGTTTTAAAGTGAAGTAGATTCTTTGGCACACGTGTATAATATGTTCAAATCTGTCACATGTAGGGAGTATATAGACTCAGGACTTAGCTATATTTGTGCTGTGATTCGAACTAGGTTCCAAGGCCACCTCCATCTAGAAATGAAAATGAGTACATTGTCTAACAAACAACTGAGTATTTACTCCATGCCAGGATCTGCGTGAGGTTCAAGGAGAAACAGATAAACAAGATTTGTTTTGCTCTCTCGGAGCACACAATATAAAGGGAGAGGTAGATATGCAACTTGAAAAAGCAACTCACATAAGCAGAGTCCTGATGGGGGATGTACAAGACAGGACACCGAAGAA
This sequence comes from Neogale vison, assembly GCF_020171115.1. Lineage (NCBI taxonomy): Eukaryota > Metazoa > Chordata > Mammalia > Carnivora > Mustelidae > Neogale > Neogale vison. The sequence continues at coordinate 172,747,809 of NC_058097.1, read as the reverse complement.
ACCAGGGAAACAGTCTCAGGCATTTACAGGAGATGATGGCTATCTGACTCCAGCTGCTTGCCATGAGTTATTATTCATTCTTCTTTGGCCTAGGAATCGGAAATGTGTAAAATGAAATAGCATGTGGGCAGGTGTTATGGACTGAATGTTTGTATCCCCTACCCCAATTCATGGGTTGAAATCCCACCTTGCATTGTGATGGTGTTAGGAAGTGAGGCCTTTGGGAGGCCTCTTAGGGCATGAGGGTAGAGCCCTCATTAGTGGGAATAGAGTCCTATAACAGAGACCACACAGAGCTCTCTTGCCTTCTTTCTGCCACAAGAGGTCACAGTGAGAAGTTGCCCATATGTGAACCAGGAAGAGTGCCCTTACTAGGCACCAGATATTTTGGTGCCCTGATCTTAAACTTGCCTGGCTCCAGAACTGTGAGAAATACATGTTTGTAGTTTCAACCACCAAGTATATGATATTCTGTTATAACAGCCCAAACCGACTAAGATGGCAGGGTGACCTACTGCTATAACAAAGAGCAGAAGTGCCAGGAGGTCACAGAGGCAGGAGGATTTTTTTTTTTTTTTGACAAGACGTAAAGAGGATTATTACTATTTCAACATTCATATCTAACACTTCATCTTATTATGTATTAGGAAGCATTCTAATAACTTTATCTATATCATCTCATTTAATCCTCTAATAATCCTATAAACTAAGTATTGAGAATGAATCTTCTGGAGAAAAGAGAAGACAAAAGTTGCAGGCCAAGGAAAGTAGGTCCATTGTGGAAGACAAAGTCCCAGGGTAAAAACTGAGTGAATTCTTGAGAATGCATCTAAGAGACATCTAATGCATCTAAGACAGCAAAATATGTCCTATGTAGAGGACATATTTCTTAGATTAGAATCTGAGGCAGCATAAGGGGACTAAGTGTCTTAAGAAGACTCATTGAAAGAGATGATGGCCACTGGAAGCCCAGGTGGGTAGTTATTTTTTCTAAAGTTTACTTCAAAAGTTGGCCCTCAACAGTTTGATAAGTGGTCTAGTCTCAGATTTTTACTTTCATGGGAAGATAACTACCTTTTCCTTTCACAAGGATTAAAAAACAATAGTAATTGGTGTTTTTAAGAGGGTTTCCTATGTGCCAAGAACCACGTCAAGCATTGAGCCTACATTATTTCATGAACTCAAAATAATGACTGTATGAAGAATGCACTCTAATCACTCCCTTTCGATAGATGAAAAAAAAAAAAAAGAGAGATTTAGGGAGGTTAGGTAACCTACCTCCAGTTCATGTCCCTTAGCAAGAGATGGAGCCAACAGTAAACACTGGGGCAGTCTGACTTCTAGAGGCTACGCTGGAAACTGAGGAAAATGTTAGATTATAATTCAAGACAAAACATTTCAGCTGTGGTGGGAAAACCGAAGGAGTAAATGGTAGCAAGATGTGTCCTTTCAAAATTAAAATACAGTTTAAGTGTTTAAAGATTTTTTTTGCTGGGAGGCGTCACAGGTGACTGATGAATGTGCACTGTCTCAAGCAGGGATGGGAAGCACCGCGGTGATAGGTCTTAGCCGTCACCCTGCGGTTTCCTGCTGCTGTGATTTTCCACAGATGCAGTTTGGGCTCTCTCATCTCTAGCTTCTTGATGCCCAAGCCTTCAGAAGGCCGAGGTTCCCCTCTGTTTCTGCCTTTATTTCCCTGAGGCCTCACCCATCTCTGAATCACCGGATTCTTACCTGTCTCAGGCGCCTGGTTGTGTTAGGACCTTGCTCTGGAAGCTTGTTTCTCCTGATTTCAGTTGTCTCCTGCTTTTCCAAAATCATTTTCGTCCCGAGGGGGTGGTGGGTAAAATGTCTGTCTTTTGATGATCTGGTTGATTTTTCATTGGGAGAAACCTGCAAAATTTCTTTTCAAAAACATTTTAAATGGCAGCAAACAGCCTGGGAGGGGTTTAAATGCAACGGAAAAATAAAGGATTCATGAGGAAAGGATTTTCAGGAAATTTACACAGAAAAAAAAATTCAGGCTGTTTAAAATGCTGTGTTGTCTGCCAAAATGACCTTACACATGACTGTTCCTTCCCAGGAGCTTAGGCTCCAGTGATTTTGAGTTGACAGGGGTCGGCGAATGCAGAATAATCCAGGCAACAAAGCAGAGTCAGTGGGAGTGGGGCTTCAGCTGCCAGCCGCCCGCCCTTTGCTGAAAATCCCAAGTTGGGAGACCTTGGCAATCAAGTTTCTGTGCTTTGTCTCTGCTAGCCTGTTTTCTCATCTGTAAATTGGGGATAATGGTAACGAGGACCCCATAGTTGTTGTAAAGATTAAATGCTATGTATAAAGCTATTCTGAAAGTAATTGGTATACATTAAAAACCAAATACCAGTGATCTTATTATTAATTTATTATTTTATAAGTATAAGTATTTTTTTTTCTTCCCAAATTGACATTAAAATGGCAACTGTAAAAATATCTGTGTTGATATTAACTCTTTCTTCACGAAAAAGATCCTAGAAGGCTTGAGCCTTATCAAGCCCAGCCTTCTTCCAGACTGGGGGGATCCTGCCTCTTTCTCCCACAGGCATCACATTGGGCTCCTTACTGCCACAGAGGAGTAACTCACTCTTTTGGACGATAGCATGTTGCTTTGTTGGAGAGCTAGCACGGACTCTCCGTCCCTGTTCTAAGTACTGTTTTCCTTTTTTTTTTTTTTTAAAGATTTTATTTATTTATTTGACAGAGAGAGATTACAAGGCATTTCTACCCATTGTTCTCAGTTTGGCTCCCTGGGCCTATCTGAGAGGGTCTGTTCTGTTCTAACAGCCCATTTCCATATGATAGGCCCTCAAATAATAAAGATACTGAGCAAGTTACTTAACAGCTCTGGGTCTCAGTTTACTGATAATGTAAAATGGAGATTGTCATTTCACACTCATGGGGATTTCCTGAGGACTAAAAACATATATGTTTGAAAAAAACTCAGCATCTAGTAGGTGCTCAATAAGTTTTAGTGTGCCAAAGCCAGTTTAAGTGTTTCCCCAGATTCTATGAGTTTTTGTCTATGTGACTAATGACTCTTGAGGAAGATTGCCTGGCATCAGTTGCTTTCCTGCAGGACACAGATGGGGAGGTTTTGGTCTTCACTGAACATATGACAGCCTCCAAGGTTTGGGCCATGCCAGACCCACTGTGTGGACTTTTCTGGGTCCCCTGTGTCCCTGGCCCTCATGACTGGTCAGTGGCTGGTCTCACCTCTGACCTCTATCCTAGGGCTTCCCTGCTTCCCTGGGGCTCAGCCGACTCTGAAACTCACATGGTGCCTACGCATGGGCACTTGGGCAGGCCAGTGAGACTGCTGGTTATAGGCCACAGCTGAGGCTTACAGTCACCAACAGGATGGCTCCTTAAGCTGTGGCTTGTGCTGTACACGTCTCCACTGC